>NC_092412.1:41911838-42511838 GCF_040894005.1 Engystomops pustulosus
CTGTTGATTACTTTTTATAGAATTTTATATGTTTTTCTAAATGGCAAAACAGTGCCATTTCCGACTTTGGCCGCTATTTTCTGTTATAAGGGTAAAAGACAGTGAAAACCGTTATTATATTTTGATAGATCGGGCATTTTCGGACTAACTAACTAATAACTAATGTGTTTATAATGTGTTTTTAATGTTTGTTTATATTAATATCAGTTCTAGGGAAAGGGGGGGTGATTTGAATTTTTAGTTTTTTGTATTAGAATTTTTTTTTCCTTTTTTTAAATTTTTATATTTACTATTTTTCAGACCCCCTAGGGTACTTTAACCCTAGGTTGTCTGATCGATCCTATCATATACTGCCATACTACAGTATGGCAGTATACGTCGATTTTCATCCTCATATATTACAATGTGCAATTAGCACATTGTAATTAATGGGTTAAAATGAGACAGCCTGGGGTCATAGCAATGGATAGCAATAGATCGACGCTCCCTGATGGCGTCACGGGCGTCCATGCACCGCCATCTTTTTGAAGCCACTGGCAGTTTTGCCAGCGGTGATCAACACCCGCGATCGGTGCTGGCAGATTGCATCAAAGACTTACCGGCTATGGAGAGAGCTCACGGGCTGAGCCCTGTCGATGCAACAGGCACCTAACGCGCGGCGTACTATTATGGTATGGTAGTAAGGGGTTCAAGGGGGCTCCTTATATCACACAGCTAATTACTCTCTGGGATACAACTTGCCATGCACCTGTGTGACATCACAAGACCAGGAATAGAACGAGCCGTGCACCTGTGTGACATCAGAAGACCAGGAATAGAACGAGCCGTGCACCTGTGTGACATCACAAGACCAGGAATAGAACGAGCCGTGCACCTGTGTGACATCAGAAGACCAGGAATAGAACGAGCCGTGCACCTGTGTGACATCACAAGACCAGGAATAGAACGAGCCGTGCACCTGTGTGACATCACATGACCAGGGATATAAGGAGCCGTGTACCTGTGTGACATCACATCACCAGGGATATATAACGAGCCGTGCACCTGTGTGACATCACAAGACCAGAAATAGAACGAGCCGTGCACCTGTGTGGTCACATGACCAGGGACCAGTTTATATCTAGAAAACCGTGTGGAATTTATAGTATATTGGAAAATTAAATTGTATAAACTTTTCATTATAAACATACTATCAATTATTTAGTGAAAGTGGACATATTTTTGTGTATGCTTTTACGTTATATGTCCACCATGAGCTCATTAAGAACCCCTGGGGGACATTTGCACTGTTTTTATTTTAACTTTACTTTACATTTTTTTTTTCTTTTACAAGTTTATCCCTGTAACTGAAGCATCCATAAGAGGTAGAGTAACAGCTGGAAATGACCCTCTGTGAGGGCTGATGTTGATCCATGCTGACCTAGGTCTGACCAGACCCAGCAGCTCTGATTTACCCCTTTAAACCCAGAGGTCACATGACCACCAAATCTATAGAGCTGGCGGCTGTACCATCTCGGCTCCTCCGTACATCACACAGTGGAAAAGGGAGAAGTGGTAATAAACCACAGTTACCTTCACCCTACGGTCTCCAGGTGTCTTCCCAGGGTCTTCAGGTGTCTCTGTCTTTCAGCAAATATTTTATATTGCTTGTGTCGTGAAAAGTTATACAATTTTCCAATATACTTTCTGTATCAATTCTGTATCAATGCCCAGTCCTGCTCCAGCAGCTAGCGGGAGAGCGGTAGAAAACGACAGCGACTTCTAAAGATGTTGCTGCAGACTCCGAACCTGCGCTCGTCGACATCTAAATTGAGCTGGTGGGCAGAGAGGAGTTAAAGGACACCTGTCATCAGGTCTCTATTTCTGTCACTATTTCTGTCACCACTACCTGTTGGAGCGGCTCACAAGGATCCCATCCCAGCCTTTATCTAGTCAGTTCCTGCATTAATCATTCTAAAATCATGTTTTCTTTATTATGTAAATGAGGCTGGTTACATGGTCAGAGGCAGGGATGTCACCCCCGTTACCCCTCCCCTCTCCCTGCTCACATCTTTGTGTAATGTATAGTAAAGCATTGCTAATGTCTGTGCTTTACCTGGTGACATGTTGCATCCTCCTAATACACATGTGTGAGACACAGACATCAACTACACAAGTACCTGACATGTTCTTCTACAACATGGCTGCCTGGAGCTGTTGTATCTCTCCTAAACATACAGGATACAGGGGGTGCCAGCACTAGGAAGCACATGGAGGAGCCATTACACCATTATACCTCACATCATTATACAGGCTGTCAGTCATGTGTATAGGAGCATCTCATACACACACAGGCTGCAGGGGGCACCAGTGCCAGGAGTGTCACATCATTATACAGGCTGTCAGTCATGTGTATAGAAGTATCTCATACACACACAGGCTGCAGGGGGCACCAGCACCAGGAAGCATATAGAGGAGACATTACACCATTATACCTCACACCATTATACAGGTTGTCAGTCATGTGTATAGGATTATCTCATACACACACAGGCTGTAGGGGGCACCATTGCCAGGAGTGTCACATCATTATACAGGCTGTCAGTCATGTGTATAGAAGTATCTCATACACACACACAGGCAGCAGGGGGCACCAGCACCAGGAAGCACATGGAGGAGACATTACATTATACCTCACACCATTATACAGACTGTCAGTCATGTGTATAGAAGTATCTCATACACACACAGGCTGCAGGGGGCACCATTGCCAGGAGTGTCACATCATTATACAGGCTGTCAGTCATGTGTATAGAAGTATCTCATACACACACAGGCAGCAGGGGGCACCAGCACTAGGAAGCACATGGAGGAGCCATTACACCATTATACCTCACACCATTATACAGGCTGTCAGTCATGTGTATAGAAGTATCTCATACACACAGGCTGCAGGGGGCACCAGCACCAGGAAGCACATGGAGGAGACATTACACCATTATACCTTACATCATTATACAGACTGTCAGTCATGTGTATAGGAGTATCTCATACACACAGGCAGCAGGGGGCACCAGCACTAGGAAGCACATGGAGGAGCTATTACACCATTATACCTCACACCATTATACAGGCTGTCAGTCATGTGTATAGAAGTATCTCATACACACAGGCTGCAGGGGGCACCAGCATCAGGAAGCACATGGAGGAGACATTACACCATTATACCTTACATCATTATACAGGCTGTCAGTCATGTGTATAGGAGTATCTCATACACACAGGCTGCAGGGGGCGCCTGCACCAGGAAGTACATGGAGGAGCTATTACACCATTATACCTCACACCATTATACAGGCTGTCAGTCATGTGTATAGAAGTATCTCATACACACAGGCTGCAGGGGGCACCAGCACCAGGAAGCACATGGAGGAGACATTACACCATTATACCTTACATCAATATACAGGCTGTCAGTCATGTGTATAGGAGTATCTCATACACACAGGCTGCAGGGGGCGCCTGCACCAGGAAGTACATGGAGGAGCTATTACACCATTATACCTCACATCATTATACAGGCTGTCAGTCATGTGTATAGGAGTATCTCATACACACACCGGCTGCAGGGGGCGCCAGCACCAGGAAGCACATGGAGGAGCCATTACATCATTATAAATCACACCATTATACAGGCTGTCAGTCAAGCACTGGGGGTGTGGCTGTGCCTCCCACTCATGAATAAGCTGGATAGCTTGAATATGATAATGACTCATTGGACATCTCACAGGTCATTTTCATACAGCTTTAGGACCTCATTGCTTAAGTTTACAGGCATGTAGAGGGACAATGAAGGGATAGAGGCAATGCTTTCTAATGGCAGTTTATGAAAATATATTTAGTTTAGGGGGTTAATTTGCCCCCTGACGGGTTCTCATTGGTTTGAAGCACAGTCCATTCAACTAAATGGGATTAATCTGCAATACCAAACACTGCCACTATAAAATGTACTGCACACATCTGAACGGGGCAATGTCTTCTAACAGCTGGATGACAGACACTCATCAATCTGATATGCATCACCTATCCTAAGAGAAATTATGCAAAAAATAAAACATTAAAATATCCCTTTCCTTTTGTGCTTGATAGGTCTTTAGTGATAAATGTATCATTTCTCCTGAAAAAGGCAGTTTTTACTAATACAAGGACTGTTGTGGAATCCAGTTCTAAGCAACAGGCAGACACACAACAATGTTACATGGCGATGGTGTAAAACACTAATAAATGTCTTGGGGATAACCACCATCTGCTGGACTTCACTAGAAAGCTAGAAAGGAGGAAGCAGCGTGTGGTTGTCACAGCGGAGCCACATGTGTATGTGCATCCCTTCTAGAAAAAAAAGTCATTTTACAAAGGAAATGTCATCTCTCCTCCTATAAGTCCTACATAGGACTTCACAAACCAGGTCTCAGAATTGGACGACTTATTTGGAGAAATAAAAAATAAGAGCTACTTGAGCCTAAAGGTGCTAATACAATTACAGGTATGCCAGTGGTAGATTATAATAATATGGACTGTTTGGGCAGCAGTCCAGGGCCTAAGGCTTCTGGTGGGGCCATGGTCTCCAGAACAACCCACCAAGTTTGATACTGCCCTATAGAGATAATGTAAAGTGGAATCTCAAGCCCTGAAATCCATTTATATGTTTGCAGACTCTCAACACATATGTATACAAGAGCCCTTCAGGACCTGTGTGGTGGTTCTCAAAGGTCCTTAAACTGCAGAACTGAAAGAAGACAAAAGGCATTCCCCCTTCTTTCCCAAGAAGTTTGGTCCTGGATCCGTATGTAGACAATAAATGTCAAACATTTTAAAAAAAGGGAGCCCTCAATCTTTTATGCAGCCCTTGGCCAGTCTTATCACCCACCCTGATACAGGTACCTATTGTGATTTATATTTTGTAAATTGTGATAGTCAGTGGTGGACTACCAGATTAACCCCATCATTAATAATCCTGGTATTTTTGGTTTGGGAGGGGCATTTGAGTCCCTTTATATGTCAGGAAAGGGCTGCACCCATTATCTCTGCACCCCCTAACGCTATATTTAATAATTGTATTATAGAAAAAACATGAGGATTTACTGATACTGTTAATATACAAGTCTAAAGTAAGACTAGAAATCCTTAAAGGAATTGTCTGGGAATTATTATTGACCGCAGGACCTCATTCAATCATACTGGAAGCTGAAGCTGTAGTGATGGCTCCTAGCCATTACATTGGATACAAAGCCGTATTCTTCTAGCTCCATGTCCACTTTTACCATAGATAAAACAGCTGATGCAGAGGCCAAGTGTCCAGTATCTAAAATATTATCAGACAACCCCTGTGCCAGATCTATCTATTGGATACTGGATTATTAGATCGTTTAGTCTAACCTCATACCACCTAGTTGGCTTAGTTAACTCCAGAGAGTGTCCCAAACTTTTTTGAACGATGGTGCAACCTAGACCACGCCTACTTACCACTAAGCCACACCCCTTTTAAACTTAAAAACAAGTTGCCTGTATGGTGTCTCATTTGAAAAATGTGTCACAAAGCATGGGGGTCAAAGTTAAGCCTGGTGTATTATAGTGTCATATAATGAAGGCAAAACTATTTTTGCCTTCACCACTTTAAGGACAGTGTGGACACCAGCATCAGAGACAATCTCCAGCTGCATATTTATATACATCGGATCCTCTGATAGATCCTGAGCAGAGATAATACGTCAAAGATTAGAACATTGACTTCCTCTATTCTTTCCTCTTATAACCACTACATCCTCTGCCATCAGTGCAGCGTTACTCACTCGGCAGCAGGACCTCAGCCGTAGCCTCGTGAAAAATGAATCAAGAAATTGTTGGAAATATTGTCCTCCTGGTGATTGTCACATTGATCAGCGTGATACAGAACAGTAAGTAGGACTCTGGTCGGTACATGGTCACATTCATTGTTATGTTTCCGTTTCTCTAGTGTCATCAGAAATGAGAGTACAGGGGGATCCTCGAGCGGCTTAGGTTGTGGCACAAAATTGGCTACTTGTGGTGGGGTTGGTGTTGGGGTTGGTGTTGGGGTTAGTGGGGGGGGGGGGTGATGTTCATAGAACGAAACTTCCCGTAACCCATGTAGATAGATGTTGGTGTCCAGTCTCTGCACCACGAGGCCATCATCACACATTCATGAATGTTTCCCTCCGCTGCCTGTACTCCAGCTTGTGAATATTTGCTTGCAACACCTATCAGTGTTTCGACAGCAGGGAGAATGTTAGTGTCTGGTGCCTTTATTAAACCACTAGTGGTGTCATGTCTATACCAGGAAAGAGAAGGGGCTCTGGAAATGGTGTAGGTGTTCAAGAGCGAAAGATTTGGGGAACTTGAGGGGAGTTTTCATAAAACTAGGCAGCAATTTCACAATAAGGTGAACATTCTTGGTAGGATATTTTATGACTACAGGGTGTAAGATGGTTGATGCAGTACAGAAGGGAGCGGCAGTCTTCCTATCACAAGATTGTAACTTTTACTTTACATTATTAAACACTGCATCTTAAAACCACCTATCCCATAACGCAAATGATAAAACTCTGTACAGGCAATGAATAAGCAGGAGATGTCGGGCAATATTGTAGATTTTTTCTGTGGATTTCACTCTATGCATTTCATAGTTATCATGGTTTAAAGGAAATCTACCATCAAAAACAAGAATGATAAACCGGGGACAATTACATAGATCCGGGAACAGTGACTGTGGTAATCTTCTTACATTTGTTACTCATGGCATCCTTTCTTCAGAAATCAACATTAGAATTTGCTAAAGAGCCAGAAGGGTGTTACCAGGGCTCCTGCATGCTGTAGCTTCACAGGCTATTACACTGTCTCATTCTTGCTCCCTCAGCACTCCTTCACAGTGTATGATGCTCTGACCCTCTCTATTTTTGTATGCTCTGGGGCAGTGATGGCGAACCTTTTAGAGACCGAGTGCCCAAACTACAACAAAGACCCGCTTATTTATCGCAAAGTGCCAACACAGAAATTAAATTTGTGATTTATACTCCCTTCTCTGTCACAGTTTTCGTTGATACCAGCACCTGAGGACACCAATAAAGCAGAAAATAGTCCCAGGTACAGCTGTCACTTTAAAATAGCTCTGTGCACAGCAAGTCCTGGGCTGTCTGGGACTGCAGGAAGATACCTGGAGTCATCTCTGAGTGCCCACAGAAAGGGCTCTGAGTGCCATCACTGCTCTGGGGGATTCACCAGAGCCCCCCTGGGCTGTAGCTTCTCAGGCAGATACACTGTGAAGGAGCACTTCCCCCTCTACTATCTGACTGTGAAGCTACAGCTCAGAGGGGCTCTGGTGAATCCCCCACAGCATACAAAAATAGAGAGGGCCAGAGTATCCCTGTGGATGATGCTGTGGCCCACTCTATTTTTGTATGGATTTTGGATATTAAACACCAGGATCCCATGCTCCGTGCACCACCCACATTACTTCAAGGTTGCTGTCTTTTCTCTTATTTTTCCCCCAGAGCATAATTTTAAAAGTTGATTTTAGAAGGAGACCATGGATAACAAATATAAGAAAATTACCACGGATCTATGAGTAAGTGTCCCTGGTTTATCATGATGGATTTCGATAGTAGATTTATTTAACTTCGTGGAAGGAAAGATACAAGTAGTTACAGGAGTCAGTGGGCACAAGAGTATATTTTTTGTGTCAGCCAGTTTTATAACTGCTAAAGATCTGCTAAAGTAAGTCATCTACTTGTGAACAATTCTTTACTTTCTGTCTGTGCTTTCTGTTAGGACAGTCTATGATACCCTCACAATATGGAGAGGCATGCTTTTGTAAAAAACAATTGTTACATAGTGTACTCCTCTGCACTTCAGATTAACCTTCAAATAATAAATACAATGGCTACTTACCACTCTGGCTGAGTTCCTGGCTGTTTTCCAACATAACAACAAACTACACATACTCACCTGTGCTCCTCTTCATCACAGTCCCGCCTGTGTTCTTTTTTTAATGTTGACCGGCCAGGATCACCTAGAAAATTAACTTATAATTAGCAGCCCAAGGCGTGGGGAAAAGATTCCAGCTCTACGGGCTGCTAATTACACACGCCTCCTGCGTGACATCACCTCCCTCTTCAACAAGGGAGAGGGAGGCATTTATCATGCAGGAGGCATTAGCAGCCCAGAAAGTATGTCACAGAGACAGACAGTCAGTGGCAGAGACTGTCAGTGACAGACTGACAGAGACTGACAGACTGTCAGTGACAGAGACTGACAGTCATTGACAGAGACTGACAGTGACAAAGTCTGATAGTAAAAGAGACTGACAGAGACAGTGACAAAGACTGACAGTCTGTGACAGATACAGTCAGTGACAGTCAGAGTTATAGCTAAGAGCAGTTATGTATTATCCCGGGCAATGCTGGGAGCTACAGTTTGTATATATATATATAAAATCAAAGAAACAATTTATAATTGTGATTTTTTTCCCCCCCACATTTTAGTCTTCTTTGCCTTTAAAGTGGAACATGAATCCAAAAATCAGCACTCTAAGAGCTTCCAGAGAACAGGTTCGCTTGCCTTTGAAAAAGTGTATACTGCAAAGTAAGTCCAAGTGACATCATGGGGGTCATTCACTAAGGGCCCGATTCGCGTTTTCCCGACGTGTTACCCGAATATTTCCGATTGCGCCGATTTTCCCTGAATTGCCCTGGGATTTTGGTGCACGGGATCGGATTGTTGCGCATCGCCGCCATCATGCGTGCGACGGAAATCGGGGGGCGTGGCCGAACGAAAACCCGACTTATTCGGAAAAAACCGCCGCACTTAAAAACCGAAAAAGTGTCGCTTGGGAAGCGCTTACCTTCACCTGGTCCAGCTCGGTGTATTCCGGCGCGTTCTGATGATTTTCAGCGCAGGAGCGCCACCTGGTGGACGGCGGAGGAACTGCCTTCATAAATCCCGTCCGGACCCAAATCCTGTGCAGAGAAAGCGCAGCTGGATCGCGAATGGGCCGGGTAAGTATAGAAATATGTTCTATAGATTTCTGGCAGGGCTATCCCATTCTTCATATGTAGCTATATAAATAGCAATATTTAGTTAAGTATAAAAGTGTGTTTAGTATTTGTGCTTTTTACTACTTTTACTATTTTCTTTGGCCAGTTACAAAGAAAAAAACTAAGTTAGTTTAAATGATAATGCATTCATTTTTATATGGATCCTTCCGACCTATTGTTCACTTTTTGGACAAACGGAAGTAGCCGAACACTGTAGTCAATTTTTTCCGAAAAAAAAGACAAATGTTATTCTGCCAATCAGCAGAACACATCTGGATATGTGATTTCTTGTTCATTTGGTCCAACCTCTTTATATTTTATAGTATTTGATAAGTTTACAATTTCTTGACACATTTTGGATGTTTTATCTCATCTTTTCCAGCCAAAACTGTATTGACGCCTACCCTACATTCCTGGCTGTGTTGTGGTGCGCTGGTATCCTCTGTAGCCAAAGTAAGATACAGGAAAACTTGTCTTTCTTTTTGAATAAATAGTTAGTAAGGTTTCAAATAATTTCATTGCTACAACCAGGGGTGTAACTGGGCCCCATTGCAGACTTCTGAACAGGTTTGTGAGGTTAAGACAACAGAGTAAGTAGTAAGAACTTGGATGTCTAGTCTAAAAGACAGATCTTATCTCTGTAAGAACAGAAGGTAGCGCTATAGGTAGCTCTAGGGATATAGGGCCAGCAAATTATTCCTCTGACGCTGCCTCCTAAACCTTTCTGTCCATATATTTGTCTAGCACCCGCAGCCTTTGCAGGCCTCATGTACTTGTTTGTTCGGCAGAAGTACTTTGTCGGTTACCTGGGAGAGAAGACGCAAAGGTATATTATTTAATTTGCATAATATATCAGGAACTTCATCGACTTAACTTGTTACATTAGATAAAGGGTAAACATTTTTATAGCAATTGAATCTGAATTAAAAAAGGGAGGGGAAAGTGCTGAGGGAGCAGGGGGAGGGAGAGACTGTGTGGCACATTTACTAAGAACAGTGCAGTCTGTACTATGTGCATTTTCCCTGTGTAGTATGCAGAGGGCGCCAGATTCAGGATTTTTGGTGCACGTTCTTCATGAATCTGGAACGCTGCAATGTCCTGACAAAGTCCACCACTTTTTTAGGTACACCTTTAACATGGGGCGTGCGACACCCTTCTGTCGGACTGTTCTGACTGAGCATTGAAGTGCCCCCTTCAGTGCAGAAATTTGTGTCGCATGAAGTGCAGCCACGACACAAATAGGTCTCGCAAAACACAAATGTGGCACAAGCACTTCTTAAATACCTGTGCAAGCAATTTGCACAGAAAAGAGAGTGCAAAGTCTGACATAAAACTGGTGCACAGTATATCAACCTGTGAAGCTCCGGTAAAGCCTCCCAGAGCCCTTCTGGCTCATTAGTATAATATTAAAAGTTTTTTATTACAAGGAAGGAGGCCATGGATAACAAATATAAGAAGATTACCACGATACCTGGTTTATCACACTTGATTGTGATGGCAGATTTCCTTTAAGAGTTTTTTCAGGGAGTTAAAATTACACTTAGTGTGTCTGCTGGGGGCTGGTAACATAAAAAGAAAGCATTATATAGAATTATAAGAAAATGTATTTTTTTTTTTCTTAATTCCAAGTTTTTCCTTATTTTTATTATTCCTTTTTCTTCCAGCACTCCTGGATACATTTTCGGAAAACGCATTATATTTTTTCTGTTTGCAATGAGCCTGGCAGGGATCCTGAACCATTACCTAGTGATCATCTTCGGAAGTGATATGGAGAACTATATTAGTGGAATCAGTAAGACCTTCTCCCCTTTACTGCTCATTCCATAATTCTCATGCCTGACTTCCACCGCAGCATGTAATGTCCTCTTTTATACATTTATGACATAACTTTAAAACATGTAAGACGATTGTGAGAGTCAGTCAGATGGGACCTCTCATTATTGTTAGTATAAATTAGCCATAGCACTTATCTCGTGTACTTGCCTTTTGTATCCTAATTCTCTATATTTGGTTTGTTTCTCAAATAAAAAAAAAGAAGCAACTTAATAGTTTTGGTTAAAATGTTTTCCATTTTTGCTATAACTTCTATGCAGGCCCATGTGTCTCCACATGTCATATTCACTCACTTTCCTCTGCCCCCCCCCCCCCGCTATCTGGAGGTTTGGAAGTTTTTTGGCGTTTCAACACCTTCCCCTACACCAGCTCTATGTAGGTATGGATGATAACGGGGGAGCTCATACCACTGAGGGTGCATGCCAGTGACCCAGTGACGTGGCAGTAACGCATGCGTTTTTAAAAGCAGTGGAACAGCTAAGAAGAGGAGATTTGCTTGATTACACAGCTCTTAACAATGCACTTACCAAACACATGCATTGATGCAGCATCAACAAACGTGGGCGTTAAAGCATGCGTTTTATAAACGCATTGTTGAGAACTGTGTAATCAGGCAAATCTCCTCTTCTCAGCTGTTGTAATGCATGTGTCGCTTCCCCGCTCAGGTCCCCGGAGTTCACCTTCTTCTTCCCGGTGTATGTAAGTGCATTGTCTTGCGACACAATTTGAAATTTAAATCCCGCACTAAGTCCAAATCAGTTGGATCGTCCGGCGGCAGCCCCCTCTCCCCCCCCCCCGATTTCTGGCGCATGGAAGCCAGTGCAGCTGCACCAAAAAAAGATTGCGTGCAACACAAACCCCTGTTAAATACCTGACAAAAGTGTGATCCGCTTTTGTGAATAAGCCCCTATGGGTCTGCCTAAAAAATCCAACATCCAATATTTTTTACTGATGAGGCTGAAAAACCAGGTGTGAGGTTTTCACAGCAATGTTAACAAAACGGATGTATCACAGAGACAAAACAGAAAAAAATGGAGACACAACTGAGACAAAGCGTAAGGGTTGCAGACCTGAAGCTGAACATCAACACCAATGTGAAGAGCCCTAAAAGATGAATACCTTTCTGAGAGCCCACATGCTACATTTCAGGAACTAACACAAATGGGAAGTCATTCATGACTAACCAAGAACAAAGCAATATTCAATAAAGTGTAAAGCACAGGATCCAATGAAAGCCAAAAACACGGCGGGGACTAGTGTAGTAGAGCGATTTTTTTAAGACGACCACTCAAATTTGCCTTGAAGTGCATGATATATGGTGGAACAGAAAATCTCTTGAAACGTCCTGGAGAAGGTGGATTTTGGGAGCGGTTTAGTTGAATAACGCACTTGACATTTAGAACATCTTTCTCAGTTGTATACACAGAACTATACAGTTCAGTGAAAGAACACACTACCTAGCTCGCAATTCCGTCTTTCTGGTGGTCTTCGGATCCAGTTGGTAGTACAAGTACGTAAAACAAGTGATATCACTGAGGCCACTGATTGGTGAGAAGTGACTCCCGTGACCCCCAACACTTCCAGGCCACACAGCAGAGTCTCGGTAAACCACAGACCGCTTCATAGCTAGAATCTGGAGTCTGCTTAAAGGTGGTGCCACACGTCACGTTTTTGGGCCGTTTTAAAGCATGCGTTTTCAGTCCGTTTAAAAACGCATGTGTTTTTGAATGTTTACCATGTGTTTGGCTGCTTTGAACCTGATTATCTTCATTTCTAGAAGTGTAGGCATCTGTGTAATAGACTAAAACTCTGGCTTTACCAGACTGCAATAAATCCTCATCATCCAGACCATTACCTGCAGGTAAATTGTATTCTCTAACAGTAATACACAATGATGAATTTTACATTCATTACCTGAATGAGGAAATGCATTTGGTTATCACTGTCCGGAGTGAACATCCTATTACCCATGCAAATTCATCACTGGATACAGAACAAATCATCTCTCTGTTACATATGATCTGCTGATCTCTATAGTGTCACATCCTGGATTATCTAATGTATCTCTGGGCCATTTCTACATACACAAGTATTGCTCTAAAACACAAAGAAAGAGGAACTTTCACCCCTTCCACCCCCTCCAACTGCATTTTATAAGTGATTCCTCAGTAGGAATGATTTCTCTAACCCCCATTGTTCCTTTAGAATCAGTTCTATTTGTCTTAGTTTCTCATGGACTGATAACGCTTTCTATTGTGAAGTGGAGCTTTTTTCTCCAGTCCAGCACCACCCATTTGACTGTGGAGAGCATAATTAATGTTAGGTAAAATACATTTTACTTTATTTATACCAATACATTTCACCAGAGCTCCTTCATTGTACTTTATCATTTTAAAAATGGAAATAAAAAAATAGCCCTACCGTATAATTCAGACTATAAGACCCAACCCACATTTAGTCATCCAAAAAAGGTAAAAATACATTTGACAGCAATTCTCTGTAGGCCACACGCAAGCACAGCACAGAAAGCTCTGTTGCATGCATTCACTCACACACAACTCTGCTACATCTATTCACTCCACATAGTTCTATTACATCCATTCATTCTCACACAGCTCTGTTACACCCATTCATTCTCACACAGCTCTGTTACATCCATTCATTCTCACACAGCTCTGTTACATCCATTTACACACACAGCTCTGTTACATCAATTAATTTATATACAGCTCTGTTACACCCATTCATGCACAAACAGCTCTGTTAAATCCATTCATTCACATACAGCACTGCTACATCTATTCATCCACATACAGCTCTGTTACATCCATTCACACACAAAGCTCTGTTACATCCATTAATTTACTTAGGGTACATTCACACAGCTGCGGCCAGGCGAGCATACTGCTGTGCGCTGGAGAGGAGAGGAGGTAACCCTCCATAGAAAAAAGCGCGGACACGGGCGCACACACGCGGAAAGATAGAGCATGCTCTATCCTTTCCCAGTGTACTGCCGCTGGACCGTCATTGCCGTGTATGCGAGACGTATATACTTCCTTCCAGACGGACATCTGAATGCACCCTTACAGCTCTGTTACCTCTATTCACACACAGCTCTGTTACATCCATTCATTCACATAAAGCTCACACACACTTAGCACTGCTACATACACAAAATCAGCTCTTCTTCATACCTAGTCTCAGCCACTACTTCTTCTCAGGCCCCGTCACTTGCTAGGAGGGTCAGACACTGCTGGATCCTCCTTACTATAAGATTTTTTCTTGCTAAAAAGTGTATAAAAATATATGTATACTTTATACATTATATACTTCCAGCACTTGTACAATAAAAAGTCCTGACTGCTGGTCAATTTCTAATGCAGAACACATTTGTAAACAACATCCACTTTGTTCATTCTGTAATATATCACATGTGGTACGTGAACTCTGATATGAATAGAACTAATGTAGCTACTGCATTCTCAATAATGACCACAGGATGTCAGCAGAAGCATGTAATATGGAATAAAATGGAAGTATCAATTATCTGTCTATAGCAGAATTTATACATTAGTTCTAGTAGGGATTGGAAAGCCATATTGTAAGCTGGGGCAACTACCTCACGGGGTATTATTTCCCTGCTATACACATTTAACCCCAGGTACCAAATTCCTGTTCAAGTTGGAGTAGCATCCAAATGACCCTGCAGAGGTGACAACATTGCTGTGAGATGATAGCGAGGGGCAGTCATCAGGTGACCTTGACTGAGACATCTATTCAAATTATTCATAGGACGCACCTGGTACCTTCTAGAATCCATAAGTTCTTTCCATCTTCTTCGCCCCATTGCTTTAGTGGGATCAGCATTGCACTTTTAGTGGACACGCCCTAGAATTCAGTCTTTTTTGAAAAATGTTGCTTTCCTGATATCAACAGCCTTTCACACGTCTATAGGGCTGATCTTCACTGCTCTGCTTCTAGCGGGAAAAATTGGTTCAAGAACCAGTCCTATAAACTTAGTCAACTCATCTGCATGACTGCCAGAATCCATGTTGGTGGCCAGTTGGAGATCACTGCTCCTTTTAGTAGCCCAAGTCACGGCCACTAAGATGATAATATGAAAACATGGCGACTTGGGATTGACTACATATGTTTATCTGGCTGCTTAGCTTCTTCACTACAGAGCATTGTATACACTTTATGGTTTGGGATGAGAGGAGGGTGCCTACAAGCCACATTGGACCAATACTTGCCCACTTTTTTGTTTGCCCCTTGTCTTTGTCTCTTTTTGTCCATTTTTATTGTTTGTATTCCTCTCTTTCTCCTGTAGCTATATGACCACACTGCACTCGTCATGGTACCGTTGCACCCATGACCCCTGCACGGGGAGATGGTTAAGAATCTTCTTCACTCCCAGACGGTGGTCATATGTCCCTTCGATATTTCTGTACATCTAGGCACCTTTACATCACTGCTTTACCCCTGTGTAGGGATCCTTTGCGTATTTTGCATTTTTTTGTTACCTGCCTACTCTCTTAATACACAGGGATGTACAGGTTTGAAAAACCCGGGTTGGTAAGACGCGCTGCCCCAATTGAGTAAAATCCGACAGGTAGTATAGTTCAAGGTTCAAGGTATTATTTATTTGTAGGATAAAAGGACTACGCGTTTCGGGGGTGGTCCACCCCCTTCCTCAGGTCCGTGACAAATGCTAAGCAAGATAACATGATAAAAATAATTTAGAGTATATATACATATGAAGGATACGTGGTTGTATGGTGGAGGAGGGTCCATATTGCACGTGTGCCGTCATAAAAAATTCATAAAACATAATACATAAGGAAAAGTGCATACAAGGGAAATACATGTGGTTCATCTATACAGTAAAATTCATAGCATAAAAAGCGCATAAAAAAAGGGGAGAATACATAAGAGGAAAATGGTTCAAGTAGGGACATAAAATATATATATATATATATATATATATATATATATATATATATATATATATATAAAAAAATAAATAAATATACTGATCACTACCATGGGGAACACTACCATGGGGAAAAAATGTATTTTTTTATGACGGCACACGTGCAATATGGACCCTCCTCCACCATACAACCACGTACTACTTATACTTTATTTTCTCTTACATATGTCTTCAAAAATGAACATTATCCTTCATATGTATATATACTCTAAATTATTTTTATCATGTTATCTTGCTTAGCATTTGTCACGGACCTGAGGAAGGGGGTGGACCACCCCCGAAACGCGTAGTCCTTTTATCCTACAAATAAATAATACCTTGAACCTTGAACTATACTACCTGTCGGATTTTACTCAATTGGGGCAGCGCGTCTTACCAACCCGGGTTTTTCAAACCTGTACATCCCTGTGATTCCCTATCCGGCACTACCTCAGTACCGGACTCCGGGAAGACGCAGCACACCCCACCCACAACCACTGGAGAACAAAAAGTATCTACTCTAGACGCTTAAGACACAAGGTGTCACCAGGTGAGCAGATACCCTCTAATACTTCACCTTACTTTCAAGTTTCTTATTGCACTAGGGGCGCCGCCCGTGTCCTTTTCTATTTTTACTCTCTTAATAGAAACCTTTGAACCTAAACATAAGAGTCCTGGAAGAAAGACGTGAATATGACCCTCATTTTCCCAATTTCAGTTGCAAATTAACAACAAGTACCTAGTTGTATACATGAAGGTCAAAGGTCCCACAGAAAAATGTAGTACCACCCCCCCATCCCCACCCTAATGTTTTTATTAAGTCCAGGATTTGTAAAAAATAAAGTCCTCAAACTCCACTTACCTTAATGACTTAATTTTATACTGCACACTCTGACCACTATACTTGTAGCAGAAAATTGTATGCATTTGTAAACGTACAGCTCTGAGTTATAAAACTGGCTGCGAGTAGCCACCACTAGGGGGAGCTCAGAGCATAGAAATTATTACAACCTCCACTAAACTCAAATAAAGCTGACCAAATCTATTTACGTTTAGGCTCCCCTAGTGGTGGATACCTGAAAGTGCAGTAATTAACATCAGCCTGCAGAAAATGATGTTCTCATCCTCCATTGGCCCCATGGCAGATGCTTACATAGTAGTTACCATTTGAGATATCCCCTTGTTAAGCTACATGCACATGACAACTCTTTAAATTCCATATAAATTTTCCCATAGGCTCAATAAAGTGGCAAAATGTATTGCTTTTGGCCTGTCTGTCAGGAGCAGATCATTTCTTCTGACATGAGAGGATGCTTCATCTAAAGGATTTACATTTCTAAAGGATTTATTATACCCCAGAATGAAAACCAGTTACAGCAATTACAATAATGGGGCAGATTTACTTACCCGGTCCACTCGCGATCCAGCGGCGCGTTCTCTGCGGTGGATTCGGGTCTTCCGGCGTTTCGCTAAGGCAGTTCCTCTGACGTCCACCAGGTGTCGCTGCTGCGCTGAAGTCCGCCGAGGTCCGCCGGAGTTCACGATCCATTGCTGGGTGCAGTTAAGCGCGTGTCCAGCGACACTTTTTTTTTAAAAAATGCGGCGGTTTCTCCGAATCCGTCGGGTTTCCGTTGTGTGCATGCTGAAGCCGATACGCCACAATCCGATCGCGTGCGCCAAAATCCCGGCGGCAATACAGGGAAAATCGGCGAAAAACTGAAATATTCAGTTAACCCGTTGCAAAAACGCAAATCAAGCCCTTAGTAAATGACCCCCAAGTTTTCTTCATCACTCTGAACAACCTCCAGTTCATTCTCATCAGATCCACGGCACAAGTGAAATGAAATAAAAATATTTCATGATTGTTTTGCTTGTCTTTTCTTAACCTGCCTATTTATTAATAGTTATGAATTAATGACCTCCCGGGGGTAAACCTATTTCTATATGACTGATCAGGTCTATCTTATATATCATATAAATGGCCTTTACATACCTGCAGTGGATGAAATTTCTGGTACATTTCTGGTGTAAGAACAAAATGTAGAGGAGGCTCAAAAAAATGCCCACTGTAGTATACAGTGACTATTTTATGTTCAGATATGAGGTCTACACAACTGCTCTGCAGACTATACTCCCCCTGCAAAATAAACAGGAGGATGCAGCCCTGATCAGACATATTCATAGAGAAAGAATACAGATCTGACACTCCTGATATGTCCAGGGCTAGATTATAGGGAGGGCTCCTGAGGCAAAGGCCCCGGGGCCCCAAACACTTTGCTCTAAGGGAACACCCGCAAGCAATGTGCAACACCCCTGCCAACACAGAGGCAAGGTGGTTGTTGTGAATAGCGCCGTCTCCATGTTTGGAGCTGTTAGGGAGACTGATCATCTCTCAAGGAGGTCTCTAAATGGTGCAGAACTTTGTAATTGCAGCTGTAGCCACTGCCTGGTAAGGGAGTATAAAAACCCCTGGTGGGAAGGACCATATGATCTGAGAGACTCCATTTTGGAGCACATGTCAGTTCCAGTAGGCAGAGGAGAGAGCAGCACGTGTCTGTGCTGCAACAGCCAGTGTCATAGTATCAGGAAGTGTCTCAGACTACTAACCAGACACACAACTCTACAAGGAAGCAGAGGTCCACCATCTAGACTCGGCTCTATCTTTACCAACCCAGCCTAAAGTTACTACTTCGCTGTGAGCAATCCTTCCTGTGGACCAGCTATTTCCTATCAGCTCTGCTGAATCTGCTACTGATGCTAAGGCTGTTGGCTGCGGTTTGAAATTGAATAAAGAACTGTACGTAGATTTGCACAATGTTGCCTCCGTGTAATCCCTGAATCAGGCTGCAACACCATCACAGGCTCCCCAACCTCCACCATCCTACCTACAGCTCAGGGGTTGCCCTGACAAACCAGTGCATCATCCTCTCCCTCCATATTTCTTGCACACACCATCTGATGGAGACCTGCCAGGCTGTAGGACAGTCCTCCGGTCCCCATACCAAAAACCGTGACATCAGTGCGCCCAAGGGCGTAATAGCCAGCCACTCCGGTATTCTGGACCCCGGCTGTCCACAGCCACCGAAGGTACTGCGGCCCCGGTGGGGGATGTTACAAATGTCCAACAGTCAGCTCACAGCTGGCTTTCTCAGTGAGAGTGTGCCCGCCCATACTGCATTACATTCTGCAGAGTACTTTTCAGGAGCTTCTCTGAATGCAGAGTGACACCTTATCTCTTCCCCCTTTTTACCTAAAACTGGTTGGCTGAACTGGTTGCCTGCCAAGTCCTTGCCAATCAGTGTTAGGGTTACTTCCTCTTGGATCACTCGGCCCAATCTGTGAGAGGAGGAGAGAGAACTGTCATGGAAGCAGCAGCGCATGGAACTGGTGTGGCGACTAGGAGTCACTACTACTGCCACCGTGCCAGCAGCTAGGCTAACATGTAAGTAGGAGAAAGTTTAGAATATTAATAATCATTTAGATTATTAATATGTACCATTGTCTGGGCTACATTCAGCAGGGGCCCCCACCAGATGTTACACCCAGGGGCCTCCACCTACCTTAATCCAGCCCTGGACATGTCTGTCATAAAATCTGTCACAGTCACCTGCATCCTTACAAACTTAAAAAGAAGGAGCTGGATGTAAAGTTTTGGAAAATACTGTATCAGGGTTGGGTACAATAGAAAATAACATTCTGAATATAGATACATTTTTTAATTCCATATCTGTTGAAAGCTCATAACTCTGGAATGTAAATATCTGTAGTAGTCGCTGCCTCATTTGCTATATATCTTCCCATGAGATCCCCCATCTTCCCACTAGAACCTTCTCACGTACTACATATTTTTCTCTCATATTTTACCCATGAACCTTATTGTATTGCCAATCACTGTGAATGACAGGCTTTGTTTCTTACCCCATTCATAGGATGTATATGAAGAAAAGTATCCATTACGTCAGCTACATCCTACTTTCTCTACTAAAACTTAGCCTGAGGTAAGCACGTCGCTCCGGATCGTGTATTAAGGGGAGTTAATTTTATGGGCCAGAGCCAGATGTGTAATAAAAGAGGAAAATATATAGAACAAGATATGGACATTTATATCTAGCCAGTATTCATCCGTATTTCACATCAGTATTAGTGAGCCATAGCAGGAGGGAGCAAGAAATGACAGAATAATATAAGTCGTTTACAAAGGGCGGTGCAATAGTTTTCTGTCGGACTTTGCACGTTCTTTTAGGTAGAAACTGCTTGCACATGTATTTAAGAAATGTCTGCACCATATTTGTTTTACTATTTTGTGTGGTGGCTGCACTATGCCTCAAGTGACACAAATTTCAGCACCGAAGGGGCGTTTTGGTGCTCATTCGGACCGTGTGCCAGATTTAACATGCAGAGGGTGCTAGATTCATGAAGATCTGGTGCACACTACACAGGCAAACTGCAGAGAGTGCAGTTTGCACTGTTTTTGAGCCCCAATGTTTGTGCTCAATAATCCCCACTCATCTTAATAATAATATATATTATTACAGGCCCTCCCTGCAGCGCCTTTTCTCCTTTCTGCTAATCGCGGTGCCTTGTGGCTCCTCTCAGCAGTGTGTCTATGCGCTCTGCGCAACCTGACGTCATAGTGTGTGTGTCAGAAAAATGCATAGATGTGCAACACCCTCGCCGATGCAAGGCAGAGGAGTGGTTGCGAATACATCCCACCATGTAGCTTGCAGCCTGTGAAGGGTCTGATCAACCCCACAGCAGGTCACTACACAACAAATACCTCACATAGATGGGCATTGCAGTGGTAGATCCTGCCTGGTAAGGCAGGAGTTAATTCTTTGATGTGATGTAAGATGTGTCATCCAATCACATGTGTTATCCTAATGTCTGTGAGCTGAGAGGTAATTGGAGGAGTAGCCACCACCTGACCAGTGGGTGTAAAAAAACCCTGGTCAGGAAACTTCTAGAAAGGGAGTCAGACCCAGGAGTCTGAAGAAGAGAGTGCAGTGTCAGGAGAGAGTTCACTCTCTCAGATTAGAGACTCAGAGGAGTCTGTGCAGCTAGCACACCAGACCAAGAGCAGGTGAGCCAGCTCCCTGCCTGAAGAGTGGAGCTAATAGCTAGTAGTGAGGAAAGGGGTATCATCCTACCTCTAAGGATGATACCTGAAGCAATCCAGGACAAGCTGAAGCATCCTTCTAGGACACAGCTACCTCCCAGCCTGTCCTTTGCATCTAGGCTGATGATCTACATCCTGTGGCTCCCTCCAACTGCATCTCAGCAATCTACCATTCTGTTAAGGCACGTTGCTGCGGTTCCTGTCGGTTCCAATAAAGAACTGTAAGTTGTTTTTGTTCAACGTCTGCCTCCGTCTGGTCCCTGCTACTACGGCTGTCACCATCCCGGGCACCCTGTCCACCACACAGAGACTCATACTCTAGACACCAAAGGGTTGCCCCAGGGAGAACCGCTATAGCAGCCTCTCCCTCATCATTTTCTTGCTAATACCACCCTGCTGGAGACCTGCCAGGCTCTAGGACAGCCCTCCGGTTCCCATACCAAGCACCGTGACACTAGCGTGCCTAGGCCGCAACCGCCAGCCACTCAGGTACTGCGGGCCCCGGCTGACTCCAGGCCCCAAGAAAAGGCTAGGCCCCAGTGGGGGATGTTGCAGATGTTTCTCTACCTACACTACAGGGAGGAGCCGCGAGGATCTAGGAGGAGCAACATGGGGAAGAGGGACTTCCAGGGAGCTCCAGGTAAGTATATCAGGTAAGTATTTTTAGAAAGCTCTAAAATAAAATTTTTCACTCTAATATTAAGCCAAGTCAGAAATGGTAGTCAGAAAGTGAGACATCTGAAAGTGAATGCCGTTTGTCACTTTATACACACATATATACAATATATAGACATCATACACACACGTACATACAGTTTATACACACCCATACAGCACATACATACAGTATGCACAGCATAAACACACATGTACATCATATACACACTCACATACAGCATATATATACCATATACAGAATTTGCATACAAACACATACAAAGTATATCCACACAAACAGCAGATACACAGTACACATGTACTTACACACACATATTTATACTGTCAGAGGCCACAGATCTGACTCCATGCAGCCCAGTAGCTGAAGACCACATCAGGGAAATAGATGTCAGGAAGCAGAGATGAGAGAGTCCTAGTGCTGTCAGCTGATATCCTGCATGTGTCGCTTCCCGGCTCAGGTCCGACAGAGAAAGGCCCATTCCACACTTGCGAGTGTGATGCGATGAACTCGCCTCACACCCTCGAAACGCATGCTGCCGGGATCGCACGGCCCGAACGGTGCACACCAGGACTGAACTCGCATGCGTTGCGAGTGTGATGCGAGTTCATCGCATAACACTCGCAAGTGTGGAACGGGCCTAAGTGTAAGTGCATTGTCTTGCGACACAATTTGAATCTTAAATCCTGCG
Source organism: Engystomops pustulosus (assembly GCF_040894005.1). Classification (NCBI taxonomy): domain Eukaryota; kingdom Metazoa; phylum Chordata; class Amphibia; order Anura; family Leptodactylidae; genus Engystomops; species Engystomops pustulosus. The sequence goes on from NC_092412.1 coordinate 41,934,213, forward strand.
CTCAGTGCGAATCAGCAGGATTGTCCAATGGCACTCCGCCCCCCCACCCCCGATTTATGTCACATGAAATCCAGTGCAGCCGCGCCAATATCCGGTCACGTGGGACACAATCCCAGCGCAAACCCCTGTTAAATACCTGTCAAAGCTGCGTAAATCCCAAAAAAAGGTGAGCAGTCCGACGGAAGTGCGATCCATGACCCTTAGTAAATAAGCCCCAATATGTATATACCAATGCACCTCCTCCATTCTTTAGTGTTTCAGTTACGGTAGCCAGGACACCCTGACACTACTGGCCCCATAGCAGCTGCCATGTTGTTGGTGGTCCACTCTTGTGCTTTTTGGGGGTCCCAGAAGTCAGACCCCACTGTTCAGATATTATCAGATGTAATCTTGTATTCTGCAGATAAGGGGTAACAATGCAATTTGGGACAACTCCTTTAAGTTTTTAGTTACATAAAGAAGGACAATTAGGGTGATGTCTTAGGACAGTGATGGCTAACCTATGGCACTGGTGCCAGAGGTGGCACTCAGAGCCCTTTCTGTGGGCACTCAGGCCATCACCAGTGATGAGTCCAGGTATCTTCCTGCAGTCCCACACAGCCCAGGACTTGCTGTGCACAGAGCTATATTAAAGTGACAGCGCTACCTGGGACTATTTTCTGCTTTATTGGTGCCTCAGGTGCTGGTATCAATGAAAACTGTGACAGAGAAGGGAGTATAAATCATAAATTAAATTTCTGTATTGGCACTTTGCGATAAATTAGTGGTCTTTGTTGTAGTTTGGGCACTCGGTCTCTAAAAGGTTTGCCATCACTGTCTTAGGAGGATATGGATATGGAGCTTAGCATTCGCCAAAGCTCAGTTGTTCTTTTGTAAACTTAATATTCAGTTTAAACTATCATGCAATCTATTGATTAAATATATAAAATTTCCTATATTCTGAGTTCTATTGTGTAGAAGAAAACTGATGTATGTGATATTTATGTACCTAGTGCTGGGCCTAAGAGCACAGTGCATAACACAAGGCTTAAAATAACACTAATAAGTGTTTGTGCCATATGCCTGTGATGGTGACATAGACCCTGGAAGGTACCTCGGAGTACCAAGGGTGGAAAGTGTCTTTGGGAAGAGTCCGGAAGGAGGAGTCTGTGGACCGGTGGACCCTTTGGACCACCGCGGGAGATGATGATGTTGCTAGCCGCAACCCGATACCGGAGTCTAAGTGGCACCTGGTCTTCACCAGAGCCTGCCACAGAGCGGGATGGTCTTGCTGCAGGCTAATGGCGCTATATATAAATCAAGATATTCATATTAAAGATGAAAGATTATAGATATTATAATTATTATTATTAAGAGCCGAGAAAACCAGGTTAGGTGCAAATAACCACAGTACTCATCGTCAGACTTCAGGGGGAGGGGACCCACTGGACCACTGTGGACGATGACATAAGCCGACACCTGGGACCGGAGTCTAAGTGGCACCCGGTTTTCACTAGAGCCCGCCGCAAAGCAGGTTGGACTTGCTGCGGCGTGGTACCACCAGGTTGTTCTACAGGTGCGACTTTGTCCGCGGTTGCAGCCAAGGCGAGGTACAAAGATGACAGGAAGAATCGTGGTCGGGGACAGGCAGGAGGTGAGGACAGGCAGCACAGAATTGGAATCGGGGTCGTAGCAATAGGTCAAGGCAGGCAGCAGAGGAGCGTAGTCAGGAACGGAACCGGGATCGCAACGGAAAATCACAATATCAGCGCAGAGCATGGGACAAAGCTTTCTCTTAGGGACAAGGCACAAAGATCTGGCAGGGTGTGCAGGGAGAGGCAGGTTTAACATTTTGGCGCTCAGCGTCCGATATATCGGACGCAGAGCTGATGCCGGTTCAGCTCAAGATCTGAGCCGAACCGGCATCGGGAAACACGGGGTGCCGGCTATAACTAATAGCTGACACCCCAGTGTAACACCCGTTTTCAGAGTGGGCTCCGATTGCGGCTGTATAACCCGTTAAATTCTGCGGTTAGTGCGACCGTGGCATTTAACATGCCTTTGGGGGGTCTCTCCCCCACAATGCCCCCCCCCCTGCGCGCCGCTTTGCCGTTTTCTGAAGGCGCCGATCATTGCTATGGCAACTCTTGGGTCCGATCAGGACCCCAGAGCTGCCTGTAGCACTGCCTGAAAGTATTGCAGAGTATTATCATGAACAAGCAATCAGATGTTCATGTCCCATGGTGGAAACAGTAAAAAAGTAAAAAAAAGGTTATTCAATAAAAATTAAAGTAATAAATCAATAAAAATGCCCATAATCCCCATAACATATAAAGACACAAACCCCACATATATGGTATCACCGTGTCCGTTACAACCAATAGAATAAAAGTAAATAATTATTGAACCCGCACGATGAGCGCCGTTAAAAAAAAACTGTTAAAAACCCACCAAAAATTATGATTTTTACCTATTAAATCCCACAAAAAAATACAATAAAAAGTGATCGAAAAAACTCCAGAATAATACTGTGGCAATGTACAACATGACCCGCAAAAAACAAGCCATCAACCAGCTCTGTAGCCAAAAAAGTAAAATGTTATGCCGCTTGGAAGACGGCAATGCAAAAATGATAGATTAGGTTTTATTTGGCAAATTTGGTAAAATGTAATAAAAAATATTCATGTCTGGTATCCTCGTAATTGTACTGATCCATAGAATAAAGATAACATGATTATTAGGCTATACGGTGAACACGAAAAAAAAAAAAGTAAAAAATCCAGTAGAGAAATGATGCTTTTCTACTGCCCTCAAAAAAATATTCCTAAATTTTAAACACTAGGAGATAACAACCCCAAAATGGTAACACTGGAAAAAGCATCTCGTCCCGCAAAAAAAAAATGCCATCACATGGCCCCAATAACGAAACCCCAAAAATTTTATAGCCTACAAAAGGGGCCAATGAGGAAACTAAAATCCTGGCAGCTGCAACGTGTTCATCACACATATGTTCTTCAGACATCTGCCCCCGGCTGTCTGCTGTACAGCGAAGGTCTGGCAGCCTTTCATCTGCCCATGTCATTATGTAAGTGTCCTAGAGTGACTCTGGCCATCCAAATCTGGGCAACGTCAAGAAAGTGACACTGGACATATAGGGGCACATTTACTTACCCGGTCCAGTCGCGATCCAGCGGCGGGTTCTCCGACGCTGATTCGGGTTCTGCCGGGATTCACTAAGGTCCGTGCGCTGATATTCACCAGGTGTCGCTGCTACGCCGAGGTCCGCTGGAGTTCACCTGTTTTTTTTTGGTGTATGTGAGTGCTTGATCTTGCGACACAAATGGCTTTTTAAATTCTGCGTTTTTTTTCCGAATCCTTCGGGTTGTCCGGTGGCCACGCCCCCTGATTTCTGTCGCGCGAAAGTCGGCGTGATTGTGGCAAAAATTGATCGCGTGCGCCACAATCCCGTGAAATACAGCGCAAAGCGGAAATATTCGGGAAAAACCCGGCGGATTTGCGGCTGCGGACCCTTAGTAAATGTGCCCCATAGGCTTTTGTAACTTTATCCCAGATTATTTCACTCTAATCATACATAGTCACGTTGAAGCTTTTTGACAACACCTTAGCTTAAGATATTTTAAGAATGTTTTTCTTCTTCAGGAAACGCCCACTGGAAACAGCTCACAAAATATTGTGTATTTAGTGGTGTGGCATGTTACTGAAGAGACACAAGATTTGTCATAAATTATACTAAAATACTCATTACTTGGAATTCTGGGCATTTGTCTCAAATTTTCCAGGATTGCTGCAAAATTTCAGAAACATTTCTGTCACAAAGAATCTTGATAGCCCCTAGGCGCATAGCCGTTGAGCTAATGACTGCTCAAAGGTGGCTAGCAGTCCGAATACAATAAAAGGTGTGTGGCCCCTTTAATTGGAGGTTGCTCTTTCCTCTGTCATCTTCATTCATCAGAGGGATGTGCTGGGGGCGTGGCTAGTGACGTGGGCGGTACAAGAGGTGGGCACATGCTTAAATACTCTGAATAGCAGAGACTCACCCTCTTTTTCATCGGTTTTCCCTCCCTCCCTTTTTATATCTTTTTCGTGTATATTTTTTGTCACAGCGTGCGGTTTTTTAGGGGTAACACTGCCCTAAGTGCCCTTACATATGGCAGGCATACAGGGTGTTATCTGGTGTTATGTAAAGTGGAATGGATAAAAGTGTGTATATATTCAAACAAAGAAATGGTTAAATTATCAATGGTTTCAATAAAGCTGTGGCCGACCCTGAGTCAACCCACAATTGAAAATGGTTAAGCTATGGTTTCCGTGTGGTTATTTATATTTGGGTTATGCGGTATTAAAGGCGCCAATCCCCCTCCGGGTTAGTAAGTGAGCATTTTTAGTAATTTGAGCAGTCTTGGTAAACCATACGTTTTTTTTTTACTTTTTGGAGGTTTGTTTTTGTAAGATTGAATGAGCTTCTTAGCAAGCATTGTGCCATAGAAGTTTAGTCCCTGGTGCCATGTTGGGTGTGAAACACACAGGGGCACATTTACTTACCTGGTCCGTGGAGTTCACAGAAAGTGCATAGTTCGACGATCATGCACTCGGAGGTACGTGGGACCCTATCTCGTTTTTGTGATCTGTGGGGGCTCTGCACTGAGACCCCTACTGATCACCAAGTTAGGCGTTGACTGTCCCAAAGCAGAGCAAGAGAAGCACGCCACTATGACTAAGGAGTAACATCCGAAACGCGTCAATGGCTTTCCCGATCCCATGTGCACATGGCTTTTAACTATATGATTAAAAGTTAGGTTTTAATTATGTTTTTCCCAAACATTTTTTGACATTTTTGCCCTCGCTGGAGTGCCTGCTTACTTTTTTCCAGAACAAGAGAATCCTTTGATGGTTTCTGACACATGATAATGACCCCAAGATCCAGGGAAGGCCCAACCACTTAGAGGTGACTGTAACAATCATCTGACACTAAGGGTTAATTATTATAAAATAATTCACAAATATTGTGGATTAGATATTACATGATGATACAGAGATTCTTTATGGATGAAGCGTGGGCCCCACAGAGTTTGGTTTTTAGATTTTTTCTGCTTCATCCAAAATTGTGAGGGTGTAGAAACGGAAAATATGCATTTTAGCAATTACCTGACAAAAGCATTAACCAAAATATGTCTGCTCCTTTTTATGATGTGCCATCGGAACATGAACGTCATGAATAATCATTGTCATTCTAACAACAAAGGGTAAAATAATGCATTTGATTTCTCATTTGGCCTTGGGGATATTTTCCAGTTCATGCTAAGTATTTAAAATCTGTGGTTAGTAAAGAGATGACTCCTTTGGTATGAAACTTTTAAAATAAAGTTCTGAGTAATATCTTAAAAATTTCACTTTTGTGTCCCTGAATTCTTTCTGTCGGCTGAACTGAGAATAACTGATTACTGTATTCGTTTATCGATATTTTAATTGAATTCTATCAGATGTATGGGTATTCCCTATCTTGATAGGGATGAATGGGTAATCACCTATAATTTCCCTATTGGTTTTTGCATTATAACTTTTGAGAAGCTGAGGGGGGTGGGTGGGGGGCATATCAAAACTTCTCCAAGATGATTTCTTTATGGTTACTTGTTTGTGTTTTTAAAAAAACCTGACGGCAATTTAAATGTCTGCCTACCAATGAGATGGTAGTTATTAACTGTGTAAAATGGTCTTTTTATCAATGTACATAGTTTATGCAGTACCCGCGGGTGCATACCATCTGGTTCTGGGTTTGTCTATCTTAGTGGTTATGAGGCGGCGCTGTACCTCTTTCTGGGTTAAACTGTTGACATCCCATAGAGATTTTACATTATTCCTCATCATGTCTTCCACCATTAGATTTTCATGGGTAAAGACAGTTGAGAAGGCATTATTCAATAGATTGGCCCTTTTCTTGTCTCCTTCCACCATGACCCCCAGGCTATTCCTCAGAGGGCCCGCACTCTCTGTTTTTAGTTTATTATCATTTATATATGTGAAAAATAATATGGTATTATTTTTACTTACCTTCAAACTCTATTTTTACTTCCTTTATCAGTTTTGTTTAATACAGATTTTATTTTTCTCCTGTAACGCCTCGTCGCTACCTTCGTATTTCGGCATCTCAAATCTTTCTAGCTTATTGCTCACTTTACAGTACTAGTTCACCACATTTTCTTTTTCTTGTTTCTCTTTTGTTTTGCTTTTTCCCATATGGTATGTGTTTCTCACTGTCCTTTTTTAGAATATTTGTGAAAATGTTCAATTTTCTGGGTGCTTTTGTTTTTAAGAACATTAACCCAGTTTATGCCTATATGGTCCTCCCTCAGTTGCTAAAAATCTGCCCTTCTGAAGTTTGGTGTTGACAGGCTTGGGAGTCTCTGAGAGACTCCTGGCTGTGATGGCACTAATCAACGCCCTTTGATGATGCCACTGTTTAGGTGCCAGTCGTGAAGTGAACATCAGGTGTTTGTTACAGCTAACATCTTCCCTGTATGGAGAGGGCACGGCCCATGACACCTTTCCATACAGGTTAACCACACCACAACATAATGGGGTACATTTACTTACCCGTCCCGTTGACATCGCCGGTCCGGCGAGGATTCAGAGCTGATTCACTAAGATCCTGTGCCCGGTTTCCTGCATGTGTCGATTCCCCGCTCAGGTCCACCGGAGTTCACCTTCTTCTTCCCGGTGCATGTGAGTGCTGATCTTGCGACACAATTTCATTTTTAAATTCCACGGCTTGTCCGAATCAGTCGGGTTGTCCGATGGCCACGCCCCCCGATTTGTGTCGCATGACAGACGAACAATCCGATCGCGTGCGCCAAAAACCAGGGGGAATTCAGCGCAAAAGTGAAAAAACTGGGAAACACGGCGGAAATACGTCCGATGGACTCTTAGTAAATGTGCCCCAATATCTTGTAATCTTATGCATCTTCCTACTTGGATCGATGCATGACACTTTATGAAGCCACTGTCCAACACTTCTTTTGTGCACAATTGTATGAATCAGTTTTAAAATGTGCACATATTTTCTATTAATATACAAAAATATGAATACTATCAGTTTTTCTGTGATCTTTTCATACGCATAGAGAGACTGCTCATACCCAGGCCCAGAGCCCATAAGCAACTACTTCACCAAACTTAGACCCCAGTACTATAAATAACACACTACAGTACATTATCTCTGTACTAGGACCTCATCATACATCAGGCTTTGATGTACAGGCGGTGCCCTACTTAAGAACACCCAACTTACAGATGACCCCCAGTTACGAACCTCTGGATATTGGTAATTCACTGTATTTTAGCCCTAGGATATAATAATCGGCTGTAGGAGTTATAAAATGTGTCTGTAATTAAGCTTTCTTGTTAATTATGGTTCTTATAACAATCCAACATTTTTAAAATCCAATTCTCACAGAGACCAAAAAAAATTCTGGCTGGGGTAACAATTATAAAACATACAGTTCCAACTTACATACAAATTCAACTTAAGAACAAACCTACAGAACCTATGTTGTATGTAACCCGGGGACTACCTGTATTATAAATATTTCTGTGGCCTCTATATTATGTAATACCCGCCTCACATATAATAATACCCTCTTATTCCTAACAATACCCACTTTTAAATTGGCACCCATTTCAAAAACATTAGTTTCTCTAACTGCCCCTCCATTTATCGCAACGCCTCACAAATGATGCCCCATTTCCTGGGGGGACCCTACGAAAACTCAATTTAAAGTTTGAGTCCGCTCATCTCTATTTGTAACCCCTATTCATAAACTGTTTAGCAATAGGGTAATCTCTAAGAGATGCATGATAGGAAGTGTCCTGTTCTGGCACATCATTGCATATCAATACTAACAGGATGAATAGAGAGTTTTGTGCAAGTAGACACTGAGCCTCAAAATGTGCTCTGAGACAGAATTATAGTCCCATATACTACAACATAATCATGGCTACAAAATACCAAATTAAAAGCTATTTTTTTCCAGGAAAAAGTAAAAGATACAAATGCACTTTGTGACACAAAGATCTCAGTTGAGTAAACCTCTTCTTGATTTTCCTGATTATCTACAATCTTGAGACCTGTTTCTTAGTTCAGGATCCCTCCCTTACAATTTTTCTAGTAGTTCTTCCTCCTTGCAGGACACCTGCTGTTGTGAGAGGGTGAGCACATCACATAAGGCAGACCTAGAGCTAGCAGTGTATGAACCTCCCATAAGGAAGGGCTTACAGTCCCACCCTGACACTGAGCTCTAAGGAAGCAGACGGAGTTGCATGGAGAAGTCAGTTCGGAGTAGTCCTCACTAGAGAAGAAAGCAGAGTTTGTGGTGCACCATTACTCCTAGAAGACTTCACAATGGCTACAGCGGATCCAATAAACAAGCCCCAACTGGATAGGTTAAGCTCCCTAAAGAGTTTCTCGTCAGTGGGGTCAGACATCCTCGCCACTGCCACAACTGCAAACTGTGAGATAGCCCTTCTACCCCTAAAACTGCTCATAGAACTACAGTCCAAATACCTCACCCTGGAAGATGATGTGTTGACCTCTCATAACAAAGAGGGTGGTTTTAACTTGTTCAGTGACGGTTCGGCCCTTATTGAAGATCGTCAGTGCAGGATCATCAATTATATCCAAAGGTGAGTTAGTAGATCTTTGGTCAATGCCATGCTTCTACTTGTCTTTGGTAGATTTGCGTGTGTTTTTTTAAAATGTAATGAGAACTTTATCATAAATTTGAGTATAAGCCAATATTGATAATAATAAATCTCTATTTGTAAAGCACCATTATATTCTGCAGCGCCATACAGATTATTGGTTACATATGCAAATAACATTAGAGATACCAAGATCAGATAGGAAAAAGGATGTTATTGATATTGATTACTAAATGTTTACATTGATCCATTTATTCACTGTGATATAACGAGCCGTGCACCTGCGTGTCTATCACATGATCACAGAAAGATTTCTAACCACTGGAAGTAAAGACAGAAGCTTTGTATAGGACAGCAAACAGAGATGTAGAAAACTGTGAGGAATTGGGAAACTAGATTTTAAAATTGTATAACTTTCCCTTACTCAGACAGTATCAATCATTAGCTGAAAGTTAAGCTTATTTTCTGTATGATATATACAGGTAGTCCCCGGGTTACATACAAGATTGGTTCTGTAGGTTTGTTCTTAAGTTGAATTTGTATGTAAGTCAGAACTGTATATTTTATAATTGTAACTCCAGGCACATTTTTTGGTCTCTGTGACAATTGGATTTTAAAAATGTTGGATTGTCGTAAGAACCAGGATTAGCAATAAAGATTAATTGCAGACATTTAATAACTGTTATAGCTGTTTGTTGTAACCCAGGGCTAAAGTACAGTAAATTACCAACATCCAGAGGTCAGTTTGTAACTAGGGGTAGTCTGTAAGTTCGGTGTTCTTAAGTAGGGGACCGCCTGTACATATATATATTATTAGAACTTGCCTCCGGTGATCCCCGCAGCTCCTCTTCTTCTCGCTCCTCCCGACTTCTGCATAATCGGCTCACAAACAAGACCCATAGTGGCCCATGTGTCATTAGGAGGTCTAGTCGTTTTGTGTCTGAGTTTTGTGGCTTTGGCAGTCAGCTCATACACTGAGCCGTAATTTTCTGTATAGGACCTTGTTTTCACAAAATTTTTGACCCTGGCCAATGGTGTAATTATAGGTGGTGTAGACGTAGCAGTTACACTAGTATCCTGACGCTTCCTTCTGGCACATATTTTGCAATAAGGTCCAGCACCTCTAACCTTAGTACAGATCATGCAGATTTTCTTTCTAAAGACTTTGTAAGTAAGTGTATCAGGCTAGAGTATCCCTCAATGAGATGTAACAAAGTTCTGCTTCCAAACTTTTCCTACAGAGTTTCCAAGCAATCCGATTCATCTGTCTTTGCACCCTAAATGCTACTGTCAGGTGGACGGTCCCAGATCGCATGCTACAGCTCAGGACGGCCTACTTGACAGTAAAAAGCCTAAGTGGCATATTGGCTGCAAAAATGAATGCACTGCTTTCTCCGGAATGGTTGGGGCTAGAGAAAATTTTCCCGGTGCAAGAGATCCTAATAGAGAACAGAATAAGTAGAAAAAAGAATATGATTCCTATATTGATTTCTGCTCTGCATTGATCATGTGACACACTCGACTGTCACTTCCTATAACTTGTGGTGGTTTCATCTTTTATCTTTCTGCTACACTTACAGTAATGTAAACATTGGGGAAGATTTATCAGAAGTGTCTGAGAACAAAACTGCTTTAATTGTCCATGGTAACCAATCAAAGCTCAGTTTTAATTTTCACATAGCAGCTTATAAAATGAAAGCTCAACTCTGATTGGTTGCCATGAGCAACTAGAACAGTTTTGCTCTCATACACTTCTGATAAATCTCAGCCATTGGAGGAGATTTATCATCAAGTTTCTGAGGTAAAACTGGTCTAGTTGCCCGTGCAAACCAATCAGAGCTCAGCTTTAATTTTATAAACAGCTGTGGGAAAATGAAAGCTGAATTCTGATTGGTTGCCAAGGGCAAGTAGAACAGTTCTGCTCTAAGAGACTTATGATAAATCTTCCCCATTGAATCTGTTGTGACTGTACATTACCAATTCTTGACAGTTTTAATATAAAAAAAGCCACATAATCAAAGAAATGCACCAAAGATTTAGTAAAAAACATGCCATACAATTTAGAATTTAGTTTTGCAAAGTTTATTTTGTCTTGCTCAACAGGAGGCACTAAAATTCAATATTTTGTGCTAAAATTGTGGTGTAATATTTGGAAACAACCTAGGACAATCAAGAGCTGATAAAATACGTGGTCCACTTAAATAGACAGTGTGTAGATCACAATTATCATGGAACCATCATTATCACAAAATAAATCAGACTGCTTACATTTGTGCTTTGCATTATTACAGGCACGCTAATATTGTAGGGCATTTTTTAGCTGCCTCATGTTAGGTCCGATCATTTTCTGGAAAAAAAAAAGCCAATAAAACTGCACAAAAAAAGGCTTTATTTTTTTCCTAAGTAGGCTGCGTGAGTAAACACTTTGAGGCTTATTTACTAAGGGTCCGTGTCCGCACTTCCGTCGGTTTTTCCGTCGTTTTCAGGATTTGTACCGCTGGGACAGGGATTTAACTGGGGATTGTGTCGCATACAATTGGTTTTTGGCGCAGCTGCGCTGGCTTTCATGCAACAGAAATTGTGGGGCAGGCTGTCAGACGTTCCTACTGATTCGGACAGAGCGCGGGATTTAAATTGTGTCGCAAGATCAAGCACTTACATGCACCAGGAAGAGGAAGGTGAACTCCGGCGGACCTGAGAGGGGAAGCAACACATGCAGGATATCGGGAGCACAATCTTAGTGAATCGCGGCAGAGTGCATGATCATCGGACAATGCTCTTTCGTGAATTCCGCAGGACTGGGTAAGTAAATGTGCCCCTTTGATCTCAGAGATAAAATTGAACAATAATGCTGAGCCTTAGTAAGACTTCTTATATATTTTTTGGAGTGCGGGTATAATGAATTTAAAATATTTCACTGTTCCTTTTAGTTATGTGATGCTGTGGGAAACTAAATGCATCAGAAATCACTGGCATAACCATGGCTGATGTCATTCCTTCTCCTGCGGTCAGGGCACAGCCCATATAACAGTGTGCCATTTGTGAGCCGTCCAAGAAAGCTATTTCATGATGTCTACGAGTTTATACTAAAAAAATAAAAAATATCTTGTATATTAAATTTCATTTCCAGAAAAATGTAATTTCAGCCCATGGAGCGAGGTGTTATATCAGGTTAGAAGAACGCTTTCCGGCATGTGTCACATCCATTATGTTTTGGCATCCTCGCACCGCATACACCATATTTGGCTACAATTTGTCACATGAAATCACTTTAAGACAGGAGTGGACAAAATACTCTAAAACCAAAAGGGTCTTTAAAGAGGCATAAAGGATGTGACTTCAGTAGAAATGACTAATGACACATAGAAAAGATTCCAAGAGTGATTTAGAGAATTTTCCAAGTCCATTCCTCCTGGAGAATGTATTTTTAAGTCAAACTAAATTACTAATAATTACCATATTCTTTACTATGTGATTCTTACGAAATATTTGCCTCAATATACTGGTCCCATCACTGCTGTCTATAGCCAGGGCTACCCATGAGGTAAAAGTCACAAATTAGCAGTTTTTGCTGCTTTTGATCTCCTATTAAGTTACATGGAAAGATTTTCCAAAGATTTAAAGGGGTTATTGGGGTTCATAACTTTTTTTGCAGGAAACACAGCTCGGACACCGCACAGTTCCCGTGTATAATGTACCTCTATGGCAGGCATGAGCCAGCTGCCTAATAGGTAGCCTCACATATATGTTACTCTCTTCATTCACTTCCATAGGGGTTACGGATACAGCCAAGGACCACCTCCAAAATATGTGTTTTCTAGTGGCCACAGGTATATTCACCAGTCACAACATTGTAAAATACAGTAAATTTACAGGGTCTGGAGCCAAGACGCTTCAACCGAACCAACAATAAATTTAAAGGGAACACAAATATATTGTGGATGGGAGTAAATGAAGTGTACCACCCTTACAAGGTATCTTAGATAGTCTACTGAATGGACATCTTCAAATATCTTGTTTAGGATATTTTTTCTCTTTTATCATAGCTGATGTATTTCCTTTGTGTTTTTAGGAAAGTCACCCTTCGAAGTCATGCAGATTACAAGGATTACCGAGAAACGTTGTTATCAAAGCCCATGCTGTTTATAACAAATGCAAAAAAAGTCAACGGTGCTTCCACCTCAGGTACAATAAGTTACCAAACTCTCTCATCCATGGCATGCATCTAATCTTAGTGTCTCAAGACCTGGGTGTAGTTCTCCTTCAACAATTGGGTGACTCAGAGTTTGAAAACAATACAAGCCTAGCTTTCCGAAAAGGGCAAATGAATCTATGAGTTCATATACACTGTAGTCCTGTTTTCCTACAGCTAGTACAGCAGTACAACTAGTCATAAGCACCAGTAACAATACACAGTGTAAATTTTTTTTAGATATTTCAAGGGACACAAATAAACAGATCATGGCTAGTCTGCTAATGTCTGCACAAGTTTTGACCAAAGACCAAGAACATTTAACACATCATATTTACCAAAAATTTTTTAGTTTTAGGGCTAATTCACACAGCCGTCTGTGGGGATGTACATGTGGCCGCAAATCTGCGGCCGCATATACGTCCCCATAGACGTCAATGGTGGCACAGCGGCGGTACAGTTCCACACATGTGATCTGCACCGCACACCAGGAAAAGATAGAACATGCTCTATCTTTTGCCTGGTGTGCGGCCGTGTGCCGCTTTTTTCATATGGAGGGAGGAGGGGCCACCTCCTCCTCACCTCCAGCACATGGTGGTATGCCCGCACAGCGGGCATACCGCGTGTGAATGCAGCCTTAGAATGAAAAGAAGAAGACATTCACAATAACAGTAATAGACCCAGCTTTCCCAAGGTCCTGAATTTTATAATTGTTTTTTGAGCAATACTGCTCGGACCAGGGATTAAACAAGATATGTTTCTATGTTTGGTTTACAATGCATAAAAACAAATGGTAGATTTCCTTTAATAAATTCTCCCCTATGTCTGTTTGATGCGGTCAGGGGAAGACAGCAAAAACTGCCCTGGGTCTTGGGATGTATAAAAATGTGGGCTCTCCACAAATATAATAAGTAAATTAACCTTTATTGCCTATTTGTAGTAATGATGATGTGCTGTGTAGCATATTCAACTTCACAATAGTAGTTTCATGCAGTACCCATATATGCAGAATAAGACTATTAGTACTCTGCTGTGCCCATATATGCAGGATAAGAGTACTGGTACTGTGCCCATATATGCAGGATAAGAGTACTGGTACTGTGCCCATATATACAGGATAGGAGTAGTAGTACTGTACTGTGCCCATATATGCAGGATGAAAGTACAAGTACTGTGCTGTGCCCATATATACAGGATAAAAGTACTGGTACTGTGCTGTGGTCATATATGTAGGCTAAAAATACTAGTACTGTGATGTGCCCATAAATATAAAATAGTAGTAGTAGTAGTACTATGATGTGCCCACATATGCTTTATAAGAGAAGAAGTAATATTCTGTGCTCACATATATACAGAATAAGAGTAGTAGTACTATGCTGTGCCTGTGCCCATATATGCAGGATAAGAGTTTCGTACTGTGTCCACATATGCTGAATAAGAAAAGAACTAATATTCTGTGCTCATATATATACAGAATAAGAGTAGTAGTACTGTGCAGTGGTAACTGAGGAATATAAGGCTAAAACAAATTCACTTAGTATTTCTAAAGGGCAGCATCAAATGCAGTGAGTGGTTTGGAGGCCATTGGCCCCTCAGAAGCCTTGGAACTTCAGATACCATAGAAAATACCGATATTTTAATATGCTACTCGATACAGTGTTTCTTACCATTTAGCAAACGAGCAAGCTGGTTTCACCAATGAAAAATGGTAAAACATATGTCCTAATATCCTGGCGAAAAATGCAGACTCTGAAACTCTTACTGATCCCTTCTGCCTCTGACCAAGTACTGATTACCACTAATGTACCAAGACCCTGGAATGTTACCGTCAGGTGATGCTGTGGGACTATTATTTCATAACACAATTTTTCAGAAACCCTGGGTCTATTTAGCATTCTCTGTTTTGCTATAACTATGTAACAAATTATAAATTAAAACGTTACATTACATTCAAATATCTTTATTTTCCCAGCAAGAACATTTGCCTTTATAGTAAATACAAGACATCCACAGATCAGAGCCAGGGTGGAGGGTCACATGAATGATGTTATATCCTCTGTTATGGGAGAAAACTATCAGTTGCAGGTAAGAAGCTTTGTCATATCTACATTCCTGGTGCACTTGTGGCAGCTGTTTAGTAGAAGGCAGGGGTGGATTAAGACTGCAATGGGCCATAGTTTGTATAACTGTAATACATATGGTACTAGAATCGAGCTTCTCTGAGAATGGAGGATGCTTCCCTTCTCAAGGCTTTCAATCTGCAGTTTCAGGACCTTTGAAGGACCTTCAAAGGTTCTGAAATGACTCTTGTGTACATGTGTATTGAGAGCAGGAGCAGATGTAGAAGGATTTCATGGGTGAAGGTCCTTCTGAGTAAAAAATCTTGTGGGTGGTTTGGGTGGCCATGGGTCCCCTAGAAGATTTGGGCCCTGGGCTACTGCCAAAACCATCCTTATTATAATCCACTACGGGTAGGACTTTCCTTATATAGGAAAACAACTGCAAAGCTCATGGGAGTAACAAACGCTCTACTGGAGGGATGATAAAAGTTTCATTGTTGGATAATCCTGTCACCTTGGTTTTGACTAAGTCAATCCCCATAGGACTTCATGGGTTTGTGGGCTCTTCTGGGTAGATAACCTGAGACGTCTAAAGGGAACATAGGTTCCTAGTACTCTTGTAACCCCTAATAGGTGCTCCTTGTCTGATGCTACTGTAGGTGTTGGTTGCAAGTTTGGAATATCCCAAGCTTTGATAAGAGGAAACCATTGATCCCTGTTCATTACATAGTCTTCTAGCTTGAAAGGCCAACAAGGGAGACTTATTCCTTTACAAAACAATTTAGTGTATGCATGTTTATAATAAGATAACACATGTAACACTTTGGGGAGATTTATCATACACTATGTGATACATCATGAGGCTTAGATGTATCTGATGTATCTGCCCGGCATGATGTTTCAGACCTTTTGTAGTTTTGAGTGAAAATCTGCGAACATTCAATGGTTAACAGTCACTGTTAACAGTAATGCCCCTGCTGGCCCACTGCACTGGAAGCTGCGCCCCTTCACGCCCCCTCCACGATCACATGGCGTGAAGGTGGTGTAGTCACCAGAATAATTGCAGTGTACAAAAAAATAGTATAGATAGTTTGAATGTGGGAACTTATGATGCTTTGATGTCACCTTGCCCACTGCTTTTGACCATGCATAGGATTTTTAAGAGAGTCATAAATTCTGTTTCATAATTTTCTCACTAGTTTATGCTCGGCAGTAATGTAAAAGAATACCTTCAGAGACAGAGCTTCGAACTGACAGAGGACAACCTGAGTTTTTCCTACACATTCAAACTTGATGTCTTATTGGACTTGTTCTTCTTGATTGGTTGGAGTAAGAAAAATTGTGATTTGCAAGGGAAGGTCCTGAACTTGCATTGTACAAACGCTAACCGGAAAGAAAAAGTTCGAAGTTTCCTGTCCAAAATGACCACACCATTAATCCGACTGGGCAGCAGCTTGGACCATGATCGGAGACCAAGTGTATTCTCTCTGGGTAAGATTAATACAATAATTTAAATTGGCTAAGATCTGTCTACAACTTTAATTTCAGCTCCAGGAAGCTGATATATGGGAAGTTGTTTGCTGACATTAATTGCTGACATTTCCGACATTAATAAAAACTTTACTGGTTGGCTGGGAGGTGGCTGTTTGTCTTTTCCCACGAAGACAAGTTAGACCTTATCCACGGGATAGGGTCTAACTTGCTGTTCAGTGGGGGTCTCAACGGAACGAGGGGTTCAACGGAACCCTTGCTGCTCCTCAGACTAATGGAGCAGATGGCCGCGCATGACCGTTCTGCTCCATTAATCTCTATGGAGATGACGGAAATTGCTGAGCGCTACGCTCACCGATCTATGTCAGCTCCATAGAGATTAATGGAGCAGAATGGTCATGCACGGCCATCTGCTCCATTAGTCTGCTCCATTAGTCAAAGGAGCGTCCTTCGGACCCCTCGTTTTTAGCAATCTGCGGATCCTGTGGATAGGGCCTAACTTGTCTTTGTGAGAAAACCCCTTTAAGAAAGCACTAGTGAGAAAAGTTGACAATTAAATAACCATCTTAGCTAAGTTTAGCCTTAAGGGTCCCTTAAAACTTGCAAATCCAGAAAATCAGCATTCTAGAGAGTTTCGCAGCCACAAGTGAGGTCATAGCTAATCTTCAAAACAGACCAATGCTATCATTAACCCTGTCGCAAGAATCACCTCTGTCACACAGTGCGGGGTATCTAACCAGTATGCTGAGCAAATTTGCACAATTTTGTTTACAATTTCAATTTATCATTAATTTTAGCCTTCATTTCGGTAGCAGGTTTACAAATTGGGTTCTTTTTAAAATATCCCAAAACATTTGGGTGAAATAACTTTAATCCCAGTGCCAGACAAAAGAAGCAAACAAAGATATGTATATTACTACTGCCATCACTGGTGACCGCATAATGTTCCATGGTCACCAATAGATGCAACCATGATCAACTACCAATATCTACAATAACACAATAAACCTCTATGAACAATAAAGGTTTATGAGTTAAAATTGTATTTGTTCTCATTTTTGTAGATGTTATCACAGAAGATCCTTTCCCTCCAGAAGATGATTTTAATGACAGCGCACCAGTTTTGTCTGAGGACTCTTGAAGAATCAATAAAGGATAAAAAACTATTTGGACAATGCACAGAAAGTGGACATTGTAGTCAATAGTGAAATTTAAGCTTAGTATCATTATCAAGGGCACAAAAAAATTGCTTAAGTTTTGCAAATACAGTAGCTTCCATTTGAAAACTTTGGTAAATTTAATGAACAAATTGACTTAAAGGGCCATGTCATTAAGTCAACTAAGCAATTGTCTGTCCCTAATACACCCATATAGGAACATAGCACTGTGCTGTTTCTTTATCTGTGTGTGATCAGATTAATCTTTGGTGCAGGAAACTTTTTGTAAGATAAACTTTTTTTTTTACTCAACATGTCTGTATGTACATAAATCAGAGGATTTTCACCAGTTTATGGTGGCTGCTTTGCACAAATTGCTGAACCATGTCAGAATCAAAAGCACTTCTGAGGTTGTCTGTCTTTGGATAACTTCACATGATCAAAAAGACAACCATGTATCTCAGTAGAGATGAGTGGACTGAACTTTAGGTTCCGCCTTTTTCAGACATGTTGCTTGATGGGCTCCAGAACAGCCTATCAGGCAGCCTAATGCCTAGGCTGCGATTGGGCAGGTCCACAAGGTGTCCCCTTGGCCAATCACATTCATCCCTAGTTGTTAGGGGCATAAAGCTGCTTGATTGAAGCCCATGAAGCAACAAAAAGGAGGACGCCGAATCCAAAGTTCAAGCCCTTTTATCTCTACTGCAGAGATCTCTTATGTCATCTATCTATATTTTACTAAAAAAAAGCATAATGCAGCAGATGTTGTCTAACCAAAGATAAAAAAAAGCTTACGTTCCTTTCCATAGGCCCCTGGTTCCGAGGATTCATGTCACATTGGAGTGGAAGTGGTGATGCATGTATGTGCACGATCAGCGGTGTTGTCACCTATATTATGTACATGATGGTCGAGCCAATCCATGGTCATTTGGCAATTATTACGCTACCATCGAGACCATTAGCTTAGTTGTCTCATGCACAATGTATATGACATAACTGTCCCCAGAGTATGTGTATTTTACACACAAATATGCTAAGAATCCTCATTAATAAATATTTAGTGATAATATATTGCACATTTTCCCAAATTCTTTAGGGATAAAAATTCGAATAATATATCCATGTTGACTATACAAATCTGCACACAGTGTTTGGAATTGGCCCTGGAGATCTGTGTAACCATACCTTTGTGTGTGCAGTTAGTAGCAGCAGGACTATGAAAAGTACAATTATAATCCAGCTCTGCAGCTCCAGCAACGGCTCTGGGCAGTTTTTTCAAGAGCTTTCCTCTCTCTGTACTGAGCTGCCCATCCCCTCTGCTAGGAGTTGGGGGTGTATCAGGAATTTGTTTGGATACTTATGGCAGTCACTTAGAGTGGAAGGGAGGGCCATAGAACAGTTCATTGCAAAGAGCAGTAAGCTCTTCAGGCTGAAAGACTCGGAGCCCTTCCAGGAGCTGCAAACCTGGATTAAAAGTTCACTTTCCACAGTCCTGCTTCTACTTACACACACAGCTCTCCAGGGTAATACCTACGTCTAGCACGGTCTACAGCTTTGTATGGTCAACTGATGATGAATTTACTTTAACGACTTTTACCAGCTTGGCACACTGTGTGGTTAGGAATTTTGTAACATAATTGCTGATTATTATAAAGATAAAAGCTCTGCGTTTCATTTATAACATGTTTTCTATTATCTCAGGTGCTCAATACACAATCCATTTTTAACCTGATTGACAAACTATCATACAATCAGGATACAAAAATACAATTTTTTTTGTCTATTCTATTTATTTTTAGCCATTTTAGGCTGCAGATTGTTGATGTTAGTAGAAAAACTTATGCTGGAAACTGTAATTTTGGGAAGGTTAACAGTTGCTGCTGACTATGGGCCTGTATCATGAGTGTAGGTTCATTTAGATTTTCCTTTGAAGTTGTCATTTGTAGTAGCTTCAGTCTTAAAATATATACATACCGGTATTCGTCTAAAAATCACTAGTAACAATTTTATATAGGTCAATTGTTTCATATTTTATGTTGTGTGTCATAGTTTAATGGTCATACAGGGAGAAGCAAAAAAAGTGTAGTGCTTCATTCATAAAGGGATCTTTAAATTGTATTTAGTAAAGTAGAATATGTCATTGTGGTTTAATCTACATACACACTTGGGTATTTTTCATTAAAATTCTGTTTCTGTTCTTTAAGAATTAAACAAATGTTTATTCTCCATAACCCATGAAATTTTTGCTTTCCAGAAAGGCTTCTCTTGAACGTGTACATAGAGTCTGCCATAACAACCTCCTTTGGCAGAGATTTCTATGGAGATGTCTATGGGGATGATAGAAGCACCTCTCCTCTAGGTGTAGAGGACGTCCCCTGTCTATGGTGATGGTAGAACCTCCTCTCCTCTAGATGTAGAGGATGACCCCTGTCTATGGTGATGGTAGAACCACCTCTCCTCTAGGTGTAGAGTATGCACCCTGTCTATGGCGATGTTAGAACCTCCTCTCCTCTAGTTGTAGAGGGTGTCCCCTGTCTATGGTGATGGTACAACTGCCTCTCCTCTAGGTGTAGAGGATGCCCCCTTGTCTATGGTGATGGTAGAACTGCCTCTTCTCTAGGTGTAGAGGGTGCCCCGTGTCTATGGTGATGGTAGAATCGCCTCTCCTCTAGGTGTAGAAGATGCCCCCTGTCTATAGTGATGGTAGAACCTCCTCTCCTCTAGGCGTAGAGGATTTCCCCTGTCTATGGTGATGGTAGAACCACCTCTCCTCTAGGTGTAGAGGATGTCACCTGTCTATGGTGAAGGTAGAACCACCTCTCCTCTAGGTGTAGAGGATGCTCCTGTCTATGGTGATGGTAGAATCTCCTCTCCTCCTGGTATAGAGGATGTCCCCTGTCTATGGTGATGGTAGAACTGCCTCTCCTCCTGGTATAGAGGATGCCCCCTGTCTATGGTGATGGTAGAACTGCCTCTCCTCTAGGTGTAGAGGATGCCCCCTGTCTATGGTGATGGTAGAACCGCCTCTCCTCCTGGTATAGAGGATGCCCCCTGTCTATGGTGATGGTAGAACTGCCTCTCCTCTAGGTGTAGAGAATGCCCCCTGTCTACGGGGATGGTAGAACCGCCTCTCCTCCTGGTATAGAGGATGCCCTCTGTCCATGGTGATGGTAGAACTGCCTCTCCTCTAGGTGTAGAGGATGTCCCATGTCTACAGGGATGGTAGAACCACCTCTCCTCTAGGTGTAGAGGATGTCTCCTGTCTATGGTGAAGGTAGAACCACCTCTCCTCTAGGTGTAGAGGATGCTCCTGTCTATGGTGATGGTAGAACTGCCTCTCCTCTAGATGTAGAGGATGCCCGTCTATGGTGATGGTAGAACCTCCTCTACGTGTAGAGGATGCCCCCTGTTTATGGTGATGGTAGAACCTTCTTTCATATAGGTGTAGAGGATGCCCCCTGTCTATGGTGATGGTAGAACCACCTCTCCTCTAGGTGTAGAGGATGCCCCCTGTTCATGGTGATGGTAGAACCACCTCTCCTCTAGGTGTAGAGGATTTCCCCTGTCTATGGTGATGGTAGAACCACCTCTCCTCTAGGTGTAGAGGATGCCCCCTGTCTATGGTGATGGTAGAATCTCCTCTCCTCCTGGTATAGAGGATGTCCCCTGTCTATGGTGATGGTAGAACTGCCTCTCCTCCTGGTATAGAGGATGCCCCCTGTCTATGGTGATGGTAGAACTGCCTCTCCTCCTGGTATAGAGGATGCCCCCTGTCTATGGCGATGTTAGAACCTCCTCTCCTCTAGTTGTAGAGGGTGTCCCCTGTCTATGGTGATGGTACAACTGCCTCTCCTCTAGGTGTAGAGGATGCCCCCTTGTCTATGGTGATGGTAGAACTGCCTCTTCTCTAGGTGTAGAGGGTGCCCCGTGTCTATGGTGATGGTAGAATCGCCTCTCCTCTAGGTGTAGAAGATGCCCCCTGTCTATAGTGATGGTAGAACCTCCTCTCCTCTAGGCGTAGAGGATTTCCCCTGTCTATGGTGATGGTAGAACCACCTCTCCTCTAGGTGTAGAGGATGTCTCCTGTCTATGGTGAAGGTAGAACCACCTCTCCTCTAGGTGTAGAGGATGCTCCTGTCTATGGTGATGGTAGAATCTCCTCTCCTCCTGGTATAGAGGATGTCCCCTGTCTATGGTGATGGTAGAACTGCCTCTCCTCCTGGTATAGAGGATGCCCCCTGTCTATGGTGATGGTAGAACTGCCTCTCCTCTAGGTGTAGAGGATGCCCCCTGTCTATGGTGATGGTAGAACCGCCTCTCCTCCTGGTATAGAGGATGCCCCCTGTCTATGGTGATGGTAGAACTGCCTCTCCTCTAGGTGTAGAGAATGCCCCCTGTCTACGGGGATGGTAGAACCGCCTCTCCTCCTGGTATAGAGGATGCCCTCTGTCCATGGTGATGGTAGAACTGCCTCTCCTCTAGGTGTAGAGGATGTCCCATGTCTACAGGGATGGTAGAACCCCCTCTCCTCTAGGTGTAGAGGATGTCTCCTGTCTATGGTGAAGGTAGAACCACCTCTCCTCTAGGTGTAGAGGATGCTCCTGTCTATGGTGATGGTAGAACTGCCTCTCCTCTAGATGTAGAGGATGCCCGTCTATGGTGATGGTAGAACCTCCTCTACGGGTAGAGGATGCCCCCTGTTTATGGTGATGGTAGAACCTTCTTTCATATAGGTGTAGAGGATGCCCCCTGTCTATGGTGATGGTAGAACCACCTCTCCTCTAGGTGTAGAGGATGCCCCCTGTTCATGGTGATGGTAGAACCACCTCTCCTCTAGGTGTAGAGGATTTCGCCTGTCTATGGTGATGGTAGAACCACCTCTCCTCTAGGTGTAGAGGATGCCCCCTGTCTATGGTGATGGTAGAGCCGCCTCTCCTCTAGGTGTAGAGGATGCCCCCCTGTCTATGGTGATGGTAGAACCGCCTCACCTCTAGGTGTAGAAGATGCCCCCTGTCTATAGTGATGGTAGAACCTCCTCTCCCCTAGATGTAGAGGATGCCCCCTGTCTATGGTGATGGCAGCACTGCCTCTGCTCTAGGCGATGGTAGAACCTCCTCTCCCCTAGGTGTATAGGATGTCTCTTGTCTATGGTGATGGTAGAACCACCTCTCCTCTAGGTGTATAGGATGTCTTTTGTCTATGGTGATAGTAGAATTGCCTTTCCTCTATGTGTATAGGATGTCTCCTGTCTATGGTGATGGTAGAATCGCCTCTCCTCTAGGGGTAGAGGATGCCCCCTTGTCTCCAAAAGATCTTTGGAGAGATCCTTATACTGCCCGTTCAGGTATTTGTACTTTGTAATGAGGTCTCCACTCATTAGTAACCTGTCCTTGTAGTCTAGTCCCCCCATTCCCCTAATAATCTTGGTTGCTCTCCTCCGCACCTGAACAACTAAAATTAGGTTTACCATCCACCAATATCCCCAAGTCTTTTTCAGCTACAGTTTTACCAAGTAATTGACTGTTTAGAACATAATTGTACTTTTTGTTTCGGTGGCCCAAGTGCATAACTTTACATTTATCTACATTAAACCTCATCAACCATTTCTCTGCCCACTCCTCAAGCTTCCACAAATCCCTCTGCTAAACTATTGGCCTCTGTGTTAATTACTTTACAGAGCTTAGTATCATCTGCAAATATTTATAGTCTACTGTGTAAACCCACTACAAGGTCAATAATAAAAATAATAAAAAGAAGGGGGCCCACAATGAACCCCCTGGCACCCCACTTGTAATTTCAACCCAATCTGAGAAAGTACCATTAATGACCCTCTGTTTTTTATCACTAAGCCGATTGCTTACCTAAATATACAGCAGTTTCATTTTATATACAAACCTTTTATGCAGCACTGTATTAAATGCAAGTCCAGATATACAACATCCACAGCGTCCCCTAGATCCAGTCTGGAACTTACCTCCTCATAGAAGCCAATCAGATTCGACTGTCAGGACCAATCCCTAATAAACCCATGCTGATGCTGGGTTATAAGGTTGTGTACAATGAGATACTTCAGGATAGCATCTCTAACAAACCCCTCAAATATTTCCCCCACAACCAAAGTTAAACTCACAGGTCTGTAGATTCCAGGATCGCTTTCTCATCCTTTTTTGTGTAAAGATTTAGACAAAGAAAATTTGTCTGCGCACTGTAATATATAGTAAACCTTGGAGGTATCACTTGTGATAGGGATGTTGCATATTTTACTAAATTTACAGGTACGAAAAACCTTTGCACACTAAGGCCCCTTCTACACTGGCGTTTTTCACGCGCGAGTTCTGCGCGTGCATTTGACGCGCAGAACTCGCATTGCACTCTGTCCCATTGTATTCAATGGGTCTTTCTCCATTTGCGTGGTTTTCAACGCGCGTGCTTGCGTTCGTTTGCACGCGCGTCAAAATCGCAGCATGCTCTATTTTTGCGATTCACGCGCATTTTTCACGCCCCATTCAAGTCTATGGGGACGTATCAAAAACGCATTGCACTCGCAAACATTGCAAGTGCAATGCGAGTGCAATGCGTTTTAAACGTAAGGGTTGCTAGGTGACCAGTATAACAGTATTTCCCCTGCTCGCGAACGATCATTTAATTAAAAAAACACAATGAAGAACAGTGAAGAATAGAATAAAACCAGTGAACACAGTGAACACAGTGACCACAGGATCATTTAAGATAAAAACACAGTGCAGAACACAGTGCAGAATAGATTACAGATGTTCGGCACATCTGCTTACTTGTCGGGAGATACGCGCGGAGCGGTGCGAACAAAATAGCATGTGAAGAACAATATATATGTGTGAAGAAGACATTGCAGATGTATGGAAACATCTGCAATGTGTTCTTTACACACATATATATTGTTCTTCACATGCTATTTTGTTCGCACCGCTCCGCGCGTATCTCCCGACAAGTAAGCAGATGTGCCGAACATCTGTAATCTATTCTGCACTGTGTTCTGCACTGTGTTTTTATCTTAAATGATCCTGTGTTCACTGTGTTCACTGTGTTCACTGGTTTTATTCTATTCTTCACTGTTCTTCACATCTGCTAAATTGTCGGGAGATAATATACGCGCGGAACAGTGAAGAATAGATCGCAGATGTTTGCAAATTATCAGAAGACATTATTTTTTTAAATTAAATAACACATTTTAATCCCAAATCATGGTCCCTTTGAAAACTGCTCGAGTCTCCCATTGAAACGCGCGTCAAAAATGCGCCGAAAACGCAAAAACAACGCTAACAACACGCGCGTGAAAAACGCAAAAACGCAAATTACTCCAAGGAAAAATGGAACAAAAACGCAGCCAAAACGTCAGTTTTTCACGCATTGCACCCTGACGTGAAACGCAACGCTAGTGTGCAAGAGGCCTAAATGTCAGTGTTGGCCTAGCCTGACTTCTAAAGTGCCCAAGGAGCATTTTAGTTTCGACTTGAAAATCCTGCCACCTTATAATATTTAACCCTTCCAATGTTCTCCTTATTACTGCTACTTTTCTGCGTTTTACTCCTGACTCGCTGTGCTGACTGATGTCATCATGCTGCAAGAATTCTTACAACTGCACCCACTGTCTGGAATTTATTGCTGTACAGGAAGCAAAACACATTAACCCAATTCTCTACCCTCAAAAAGCTACTGAACAATATCCATATACAGGCAGTCCCCAGTTATGTACAAGATAGGTTCGATAGGTTTGTTCTTAAGTCGAATTTGTATGTAAGTCGAAACTGTATATTTTATAATTGTAGCTCCAGACAAATTTTTTTTTTGCCCCAGTGACAATTGGAGTTTAAAAATTTCAAAAAAGTTTTTGCTGTAATGGGACCAAGGATTATGAATAAAGCTTCATTACAGACACCTTACAGCTGATCATTGCAGTCTGGGACTATAGTAACATCCAGAGAGCTTCACCAGAGGTCACAGTGGGTAAAGGGGTGTGTCTTTAACTAGGGGCGTCTGTAAGTTGGGTTTCCTTAAGTAGGGGACAGCCTGGGCAGTCCCCGGGTTACATACAACATAGGTTCTCTAGGTTTATTCTTAAGTTTAATTTAGTATGTAAGTCGGAACTGTATATTTTATAATTGTAACCCCAGACAAAAATGTTTTGGTCTCTGTGACTATTAACCCCTTAACGCTCTGCGCCGTAGCTCTACGGCGCAGAGGTATAAGGGATGTATGAAGAGGGCTCACGGGCTGAGTCCTCTTCATACAGAGGTGGGGGTTTTTGCATTTTGCACAAAACCCCCACCGCTAATAACCGCGGTCGGTGCTTGCACCGATCGCGGCTATTAACCCTCTAAACGCCGCCGGCAAAGTCGCCAGCGGCGTTTAAAAGACGGCGGCGCGCGGGCGCCGCCATCTTTTTTTCGATCGCCACGCCCCCGAACGTCATCGGGGGGCGGCGATCGGTTACCATGGTAGCCTCGGGTCTTCTTTTGACACGAGGCTACATGGTTTATGCAGGTTCGTTACAATGAGCCAGTGGCTCATTGTAATGTATGACCTGCAAAAATGCCATATATTGCAATACTGTAGTATTGCAGTATATGGTAGGAGCGATCTGACCATCTAGGGTTAATGTACCCTAGATGGTCTAAAAAATAGTGAAAAAAAAATGAAAAAAAAAAAGTTTAAAAAATAAAAAAAATTAATAAAATAAATTAAAAGTTCAAATCACCCCCCTTTCCCTAGAACGGATATAAAACATAACAAACAGTAAAAATCACAGACATATTAGGTATCGCCGCGTCCCAAAATGCCTGATCTATCAAAATATAAAAACGGTTACGGCCGGCGGTGACCTCCGAGGCGGGAAATGGCGCCCAAATGTCCGAAATGCGACTTTTACACCTTTTTACATAACATAAAAAATGAAATAAAAAATGATCAAAATGTCGCACAGACCTCAAAATGGTAGCAATGAAAACGTTGCCTCATTTCGCAAAAAATTACCCCTCACACATCTCCGTGCGCCAAAGTATGAAAAAGTTATTAGCGTCAGAAGATGGCAAAAATTTTTTTTTCTTTTTTGTACACATTCGTTTAATTTTTGAAAATGTATAAAAACACAATAAAACCTGTATAAATTTGGTATCACCACGATTGCACCGAACCAAAGAATAAAGTAGGCGTTTTATTTGGAGCGAAGAGTGAAAGTCGTAAAAACTGAGCCCACAAGAACGTGACGTGCGTTTTTTTTTCAATTTTTCCACATTTGGAATTTTTTTTCAGCTTCGCAGTACACGGCATGTTAAAATAAATAACATTACGGGAAAGTAAAATTTGTTACGCACAAAATAAGCCCTCACACAGGTCTGTACACGGAAAAATGAAAAAGTTATGGATTTTTGAAGTTGGAGAGCGAGAAATGAGGCGAAAAACCCTTAAGGGGTTAAATTTAAAAATGTTGGGTTGTCATAAGAACCAGGATTAACAATAAATCTTAATTACAGACACCTGTGATCACTGTTATAGCTGTTTATTGTAGTCTGGGGCTAAAGTACAATAAATGACCAAAATCTAGAGGTCCGTGTGTACCTAGGGGTCGTCTGTAAGTCGGTTGTTCTTAAGTAGGGGACCACCTGGAGGGAGAGAGAGAAAGAACTTTAGTGAACTACCTACATACTATAAGGGATCAGGTGTAAAATACTATAGGTCCTGTGAGTCTACTGTTGCTCATCTGAGTTTTTATGCCTCTCTCATTTAACTCCTTAATGTCTTGACTATTTTGGGTCTTGACCAAGTAAATTTCTCTTGTTGCATGCCGAGAGCGATAACTTTTTTATTTTTCCAGCAATCTTGCCATAGTAGAGCTTGATTTTTGTGGGTCAAATTGTAGATTTTCTTGATGTTTTTTCTGTGATAAAAACTGTTATTGGCTTCTTACATGATAAATTTTGTAGTGTTCATTGTGCGGCATCAAAGTCAAAGATATCTTTTTTTATCTTTTTCCGGAATATATATATATTTCTTTTTCTCACTAGGGAGACTCACTCATAGATCCAGGCAACGTGACTGTGGTAATCTTCTTATATTTGTTATCCATGGCCTCCTTTCTTTTAAAATTATGCTATTGAGTCAGAAGACTCTGAGGCCCTACGTGCAGTTGCTTCACAGGCTGTTATACTGTACAGGAGCCAGGGCCGGATTAAGGTTGGTGGGGGCCCCTGGGCGCAAAATCTGGTGGAAGGCCCCACTGATTGTAGGGTGCATATACGTCCTCCTGCTCCCCCAGTAACACAGCTACACACAGCCGCCTCACCCACAGAAACACAGCTACATACAGCTGCCTCCTCCCCAGTAACACATCTACATACAGCCGCCTCACCCCCAGTAACACAGCTACATACAGTCGCCTCACCCCCAGTAACACAGCTACATACAGCTGCCTTGCCCCCAGTAACACAGCTACATACAGCCGCCTCATCCCCAGTAACACATCTACATACAGCCGCCTCGCCCCCAGTAACACAGCTACATACAGTCGCCTCACCCCCAGTAACACAGCTACACACAGCCGCCTCGCCCCCAGTAACACAGCTACATACAGCCGCCTCACCCCCAGTAACACAGCTACATACAGCCGCCTCATCCCCAGTAACACATCTACATACAGCCGCCTCGCCCCCAGTAACACAGCTACATACAGTCGCCTCACCCCCAGTAACACAGCTACATACAGCTGCCTCGCCCCCAGTAACACAGCTACATACAGTCGCCTCACCCCCAGTAACACATCTACATACAGCTGCCTCGCCCCCAGTAACACAGCTACATACAGCCGCCTCATCCCCAGTAACACATCTACATACAGCCGCCTCGCCCCCAGTAACACAGCTACATACAGTCGCCTCACCCCCAGTAACATAGCTACATACAGCCGCCTCACCCCCAGTAACACAGCTACATACAGCCGCCTCATCCCCAGTAACACATCTACATACAGCCGCCTCGCCTCCAGTAACACAGCTACATACAGCCGCCTCACCCCCAGTAACACAGCTACATACAGCCGCCTCATCCCCAGTGACACATCTACATACAGCCGCCTCGCCCCCAGTAACACAGCTACATACAGTCGCCTCACCCCCAGTAACACAGATACATACAGCCGCCTCTCCCCCAGTAACACAGCTACATACAGCAGCCTCGCCTCCAGTAACACCACTACATACAGCCGCCTCATCCCCAGTAACACAGATACATACAGCAAACTCATCCCCAGTAACACCACTACATACAGCTGCCTCATCCCCAGTAACACAGCTACATACAGCCGCCTCATCCCCAGTAACACATCTACATACAGTCGCCTCACCCCCAGTAACACAGCTACATACAGCCGCCTCATCCCCAGTAACACAGTTACATACCGCCGCCTCTCCTCCAGTAACACAGCTACATACAGCCGCCTCGCCCCAAGTAACACAGCTACATACAGCCGCCTCGCCCCCAGTAACACAGCTACATAAAGCCGCCTCGCCCCCAGTAACACAGCTACATACAGTCGCCTCACCCCCAGTAACACAGCTACATACAGCCGCCTCATCCCCAGTAACACATCTACATACAGCCGCCTCGCCCCCAGTAACACAGCTACATACAGTCGCCTCACCCCCAGTAACACAGCTACATACAGCTGCCTCGCCCCCAGTAACACAGCTACATACAGCCGCCTCATCCCCAGTAACACATCTACATACAGCCGCCTCGCCCCCAGTAACACAGCTACATACAGTCGCCTCACCCCCAGTAACATAGCTACATACAGCCGCCTCACCCCCAGTAACACAGCTACATACAGCCGCCTCATCCCCAGTAACACATCTACATACAGCCGCCTCGCCCCCAGTAACACAGCTACATACAGTCGCCTCACCCCTAGTAACACAGCTACATACAGCTGCCTCGCCCCCAGTAACACAGCTACATACAGCCGCCTCACCCCCAGTAACATAGCTACATACAGCCGCCTTGCCCCCGGTAACACAGCTACATACAGTCGCCTCACCCCCAGTAACATAGCTACATACAGCCGCCTCACCCCCAGTAACACAGCTACATACAGCCGCCTCATCCCCAGTGACACATCTACATACAGCCGCCTCGCCCCCAGTAACACAGCTACATACAGTCGCCTCACCCCCAGTAACACAGATACATACAGCCGCCTCTCCCCCAGTAACACAGCTACATACAGCAGCCTCGCCTCCAGTAACACCACTACATACAGCCGCCTCATCCCCAGTAACACAGATACATACAGCAAACTCATCCCCAGTAACACCACTACATACAGCTGCCTCATCCCCAGTAACACAGCTACATACAGCCGCCTCATCCCCAGTAACACATCTACATACAGTCGCCTCACCCCCAGTAACACAGCTACATACAGCCGCCTCATCCCCAGTAACACAGTTACATACCGCCGCCTCTCCTCCAGTAACACAGCTACATACAGCCGCCTCGCCCCAAGTAACACAGCTACATACAGCCGCCTCGCCCCCAGTAACACAGCTACATAAAGCCGCCTCGCCCCCAGTAACACAGCTACATACAGTCGCCTCACCCCCAGTAACACAGCTACATACAGCCGCCTCATCCCCAGTAACACATCTACATACAGCCGCCTCGCCCCCAGTAACACAGCTACATACAGTCGCCTCACCCCCAGTAACACAGCTACATACAGCTGCCTCGCCCCCAGTAACACAGCTACATACAGCCGCCTCATCCCCAGTAACACATCTACATACAGCCGCCTCGCCCCCAGTAACACAGCTACATACAGTCGCCTCACCCCCAGTAACATAGCTACATACAGCCGCCTCACCCCCAGTAACACAGCTACATACAGCCGCCTCATCCCCAGTAACACATCTACATACAGCCGCCTCGCCCCCAGTAACACAGCTACATACAGTCGCCTCACCCCTAGTAACACAGCTACATACAGCTGCCTCGCCCCCAGTAACACAGCTACATACAGCCGCCTCACCCCCAGTAACATAGCTACATACAGCCGCCTTGCCCCCGGTAACACAGCTACATACAGTCGCCTCACCCCCAGTAACATAGCTACATACAGCCGCCTCACCCCCAGTAACACAGCTACATACAGCCGCCTCATCCCCAGTGACACATCTACATACAGCCGCCTCGCCCCCAGTAACACAGCTACATACAGTCGCCTCACCCCCAGTAACACAGATACATACAGCCGCCTCTCCCCCAGTAACACAGCTACATACAGCAGCCTTGCCTCCAGTAACACCACTACATACAGCCGCCTCATCCCCAGTAACACAGATACATACAGCAAACTCATCCCCAGTAACACCACTACATACAGCCGCCTCTCCCCCAGTAACACAGCTACATACAGCCGCCTCATCCCCAGTAACACATCTACATACAGTCGCCTCACCCCCAGTAACACAGCTACATACAGCCGCCTCATCCCCAGTAACACAGTTACATACCGCCGCCTCTCCTTCAGTAACACAGCTACATACAGGAGCCTCACCCCCAGTAACAGCTACATACAGCCGCCTCACCCCCAGTAACACAGCTACATACAGCCGCCTCATCTCCAGTAACACAGCTACGTACAGCCGCCACATCCCCAGTAACACCGCTACATACAGCCGCCTCACCCCCAGTAACACAGCTACATACAGCCGCCACATCCCCAGTAACACCGCTACATACAGCCGCCTCACCCCCAGTAACACAGCTACATACAGCCGCCTCATCCCCAGTAACACAGCTACATACAGTCGCCTCACCCCCAGTAACACAGCTACATACAGCCGCCTCATCCCCAGTAACACAGCTACATACAGCTACATATGGGATAATACACACAGTGACGTCACAGTGGGGCAGACTTATCAAGCTGTCTGAAAGTCAGAATTTTTCTAGTTGCCCATGGCAACCAATCACAGCTCCCCTTTAAAATATTCATGAGCACTGGTAAAATGAAAGCTGAGCTGTGATTGGTTGCCATGGGCAACTAGAAATATTCTGACTTTCAGACAGCTTGATAAATCTGCCACAGTGACGTCACAGTACAGGGATAATACACACAGTGACGTCACAGTACAGGGATAATACACACAGTGACGTCACAGTACAGAGATAATACACACAGTGACGTCACAGAACAGGGATAATACACACAGTGATGTCACAGTACAGACACACAGTGATGTCACAGTACAGGGATAAGACACAGTGATGTCACAGTACAGGGATAATACACACAGTGACGTCACAGTACAGGGATAATACATACAGTGACGTCACAGTACATAGATAATACAAGCAGTGACACTGTGGTGTATAGTATGACAGCTGTATTTATGGGTACTGGCACAGTAGCAGCACACAGTCTCTGCTCAGCCAGCCTCTACTACACGGCGTCTGTCCCTACCCACGTCACGTGTTCGCCACATCCATTCACACAGCCGGAGCAGCTCGCCACGCCCCCTCTATACATGGACTCTTAGTCGCTTGGCAACCTGAAGCGTCTGGGCAGTCGGGGCGGAAACTTGTCGTGAGCCGGGCACACCGGAGTGTACTACACCCAGAACCAGCACCTGAGAGCGGTGCCCGCCGCAGAGATGCCGCCCCCCGCCCCCATCATCACAACTCAGGTGGGAGCTGCTAGTAAAGAGAGGGCACTGTAGTGTATGCAGGGATGAGGGCAGATACATGATACAGGTGCACATTCACCTGAGCTCACCTTAAAGGGGAAGTCCACATTGCACAATGAATGACTTGCCTGAATACATTCACTTACATTATTAGATATTAATTCAGAAAACCAAGTTTCTATCAATTAAGGTGCCAGAAATTTCAAAAATTCAAGGGGGCGGCATAAGTCAAAATCTGCGGATGCCGAGAAGTGCTCAGGTGAGCTAATATGCCATTTCTTCATACACTGCTAAAACTGCTACAATTAGTGCATAAAGAAAAGGGCATCTAATGATGGACATCTACCCTCAAACAAACTGATGGTAGATTTCCTTTAAGCTATAAAAGAATAGGAGTTGAGCTGCTATAACACAAGACGGCCATTGAGTCTGTAGCACCATCTGATATTAGCTGTGTGGGATCCAGATGTCAGACCCCCACTAATCTTCAATAATTTTAAACACCACACATGCTGCCATGATCATCATGTTAATCATGTTATTAGACATCTTGTAGGTCATACTTGGTGTTAAGGGGGCTGCCTTTCAAGGTAGCAAAAACAGGCATTGTTTTCCATTTAACACCTTGGAAAACATATTTGCATTCTTTGCAGTGAGATAGTAACATCAGGCAGAGGGAGAGGGGAAGTGCTGAGGGAGCAGAGGGGAGATAGTGTAACAGCCTGTGAAGCTACAACACGTAGGGGCTTTGTTAACACAACAACAACAAGCCATTCAGGCTCATTAGCATAATTTTAAAAGTTGATTTTTGAAGGAAAGAGGCCGTGGATAACAAATATAAAATGAATACCACAGTCGTGGTGCCTAGATCTGTGAGTCTGTGTTTCTTCTTTTTGATGGTGGATTTCCTTTAAATAACCCCCCACTGAGTTATTATGTTTTATCCGTCACTTCATAGCTGGATGGAGATGTCCTGAAGCCACAGTTCATGGAGCAGCTGAATTATCTGAAAAATAAAAGTAAATCATTGCTGGAGAAGGAGAAATGTGAGCAGCTGGCCAATTGTCTACTCATCTCCTCCAAGATCATCAGCCGGAGCAAACCTACCGGAACAACCGAGAGAACGACACCAAGACCCAAGACGGCAATGGCTTCTCTAGGTGAGGTGTTCTGGAAGGGAATGGGAATTGTGGGTGAGGACTCTGGATTAGGAGCGCAGGTGACAGGCATTGTTCTCCGGACGACAAATACAGGCAGAAAAGCTGAGTCATCAGTTCTAACTTGTAAGAGCATGTTATCCTTCTAGTCCAATCACACCGCAAGGCAATGGAAACCCTATCAGTCATATACAGTATATAAATAATGTAGAATTTCAAGGGATTGATTACAGGCAGGCAGAACATTTATTGCTGAATTCACTGGGGCACATTTACTAAGGGTCCTAATCGTGTTTTTTCGGCCGGGTTTCCCGAATTTTTCCGTTTTGCGCCAAATACCGCCGGGATTTTGCCGCACTCGATCGGATTTCGGCACAATCGCGCCGGCTTCCACGCGACAGAAATCGGGGCGTGGCCATCGGAAAACCCGACGAACAGTGGAACAGTGGAATTTAAAAAACAAATTGTGTCGCAAAATCAATCACTTACATGCACCAGGAATAGGTTGGTGAACTCCAGCGGACCTCGGTGCAGCAGCGACACCTGGTGGATATTGGGCGCACGACCTTAGTGAATTGCCGGAAGACCCGAATCCTCGCCGGAGAACGCGTCGCTGGATCGTGACAACGGGTAAGTAAATGACCCCCAATATGTTTTGGACTAAAAGAAATATTAGCGTATCGCTCATTCAAAGCTCATTTGCATTTGAATTTGGAGGCGAATATATTCAAAACGTGAATGGTAAAATTTACCATCAAAATCAAGCATTATATACCAGGGGCACTTATAGGTCCAGGCACCGTGACTGTGGCAATCTTCTTATATTTCTTATACATTGCTTCCTTCTTAAATCAACTTTTAAAATTATGCAGATGAGCCCAAAGGGCTTTGTGGACAATGACAGAGCACCTCTGTGCTGCAGATTCACAGGCTGTTACATTGTGTCAGGACACTTCCCCCTCCCACTGTGTGCTGAAAATTCCTGTGCTGCAGTGAGATTACAACAGGCAGAGGGAACAGAGGAAGAGGGGGAGGCAGCGTGAAGCTGCAGCGCAGAGGGACTCTAGTAACATCCCCCAGAGCCCTTCTGGATCATTAGCATAACGGTTTAAGATGATTTTTATAAGGAAGGAGGCCATGGATAACAAATATCAACCGATTACCGCACTCATGGTACCCCTGGTTTGTCATGCTTGATCTTGTTGGTAGATTTCCTTTAACATAAAAAAGAAATGTTACAAAGTACTGTACTTCTCATACCCTAGTTGGTTTAGCATCCATATAATTTATGTGCTCCATTGGTTGTATAATACTGGGCAGTAAGTAATATATAACTCTTGTAGTCAATATTTAATAGATATCACTGCCAACATGTTGGAACATACTGGAATATATAAAATAAGTGGATGGATAGAGAAAATGTGTGAAAGAACTACACAAGTGTACACAAATTTAAAAAAAACTTTAATTGAATTTGTGGGCAGATAAGGGGTGTGGCTTCATGGGAAAAGCAAATTAAGCCAATGTGCCAACATTTTGATGTATATTTCTGGTGTAAACTAAGCCAATAGTAATGAGAAGGTGCCCAGCTAGACTACACATTCCTAATCCCTGTGGGGAATCACTCTGGCAGGCGCCAGGTAGTAGTGCAGGAAGCAGGGACACTCGCAGGTTGTAGTCCAAATTTAGTGCTTAATTTACACACTTTAGCCAAACAATATAAATTCAGCCTTAGCAAAGGCAAAAACAAATGAAATCCTGCTTGGCTGAGCACTTACTAATACAGTAACAAGTCCTTCTCTATACGTGTACCTGGCTGCCCATGTGGTGCCATGCCTACTTCTTCTGACATGCAGTCTATATTAGGCTCTAATGAGTCATGTGACTCACATCTGTGGGCTATACAAAAACCCAGGACCAAAGTCCAGATGGAATAGGTGTCCCACTACCAGCCTACACCTACCCCATGGTAAGCAGGCCCAGCACATAGACTTAAGCAAGGGTCCATGCTGGCAAAGCCAACATGATCAGACTGCCCTGCTTACCACATGTCTGCTTTAACCCTAAAGATACTGTAGACAAATCCAAGGAATTTACCACACACCCTTTAACTACCTGTACAGCAGATACATGTCCTCCCAAACTACACCTCTTACTTTCTCACAGCCCTTAAAGGGATTTTCCATGAATATAGAAGACCCCCAGGGGTCAGGCTAAAGTAAGCAAATGCTTACCCCACTTTGGCTCCCCATACTACTACTGGTACTACTGGTTTTTAGCCTTGTGTCCAACCGAAAGTTCTGGGGGGCGGGGGGGGGGGTCTATTTCTATTTTTCAGGGGACTTCCCTTCTTTTATGGTCCCCTGCTACAAGGAGGCCACTCATTGGATGAAACGCGTTCTAGAAATTCAGTTCAGGCACTTAGACTAAAAAACGGAAGTACCAGATCGACCTGGGAGCCAAAACAGATAAGTAGGTGTTCTTTTTAATCGCTTAAAGGGAACCTGTCACCATGGACCTCATTTTCACTTAAGACAGGTTGCAGAAGCCCATCACACCTGCATTGCAAATATGTATTTCTGCTCTCTCTAAGCATTTGCATTGCAAGGTATAACTTACCTTGCACCCTGACTGAATCCTCTGTTTAGTCCCAGGGGTTGGCTTTGGTTTGGATGCATTTCAAAAAACCGCACGTGACTTGTCTGTGCTGCAGACTCCTCAGCTCTTAGCCCCCACCTTTGTGCTCCTGTACAGGAACAGAGCTCACAGCCTCCTCACAGCTGAGGAATGAGCAGCACAGAGCTACTCGCCATCAGTTTGTTTATTGTACTGATTTGGGGGCGATTTATCATATGATGTAAACCCCATGCTGCTTCCCGTGCTTCTGAACAATTATAGAATTATGCTATAGCCTGGGTGTTTTTGCCCTGCACCTGCCCACTCCACCACCTGGCACGTCAGCCTTTTTGCCCTTCCACACCCACTTGAGGTGGCGATAGTCACAATTCCTGGCCCCATGGCCCCATTGTGCTCTTGTGCATTTTAACCTTTAGTAAAAGAGATCTTCACTATATGTTCTTTTATTCTTTAAAACCAGAGGACACTGACCTTTCTTCTGCTTTGGATATGGTTGACTACCTAGTTATGTGTGACATTCTCCCTTCCTTCAGCATTTTTGGAACTCCCTTTTTGTGAGACACATAATACTATAATTGTCAGACAGCTCCTCTCTAGTTAGCAATATTTGTTATTATTCTGATTTGTAGATGGTCAGTAACTTTACAACAAACTTTCTATAATAAACATAAATACAAGAAATCTTGTTATATAAGTACCTCTTCCTCCCCTTACTTTGCTGTTGTCATACTTGACTCTCCCTCATAATCTCTGCTGCATCACGACCTGTTAGCAGAAGCCTCTGATGTGTCTGATTACTTAGAAGCTCTATGGAACATTACAAGTGTGCCATAGACTCCACCGCTGTCTATTGGAGGATTGTCTCTAACTAAAAGTTTAATAGTGTTATCAGATATTATCAGACAGCAAATATGCATGATTTTGCAGAGCATCTATAGCACAGAAACTTCACTCTTCTTATTCTTTTGATTACAATACACATTTTACTGCAAATGTCCCTATTTATTTTAAAAGACATCAGTGGTCCAGTAGTGGATCAGTGGTGATAGTATTGTTTGGTTTAGGGGATTGGGGGGACTGTTTTTAAGACATTTCTTGTCTCTTTTTTTAACAAAATATGAACTTTGTTAAATAGCCAAAGGCACTCAGGCTGATGGCGCCGGAGCACCACTTGGCCTCCCCAGCTTTTAATTTATGCACACCCCCGCTGCAAGACTCCTCCTGCTCCCAGACGGAGATTTAGGATCCAGCCGGCGACGTCAAAGGGCCGGGGAGTGAAGAGATTGGGGCTTTGCTCTCTTCTAGTTCACCGGCTGGTGACAGGAGGAGGCTTTCAGTGGGTGTGTGCATAAATTTAAAAAAACGGGGAAGATGAGAGGCGATTGGGTGCTGTCAGCCTGAGCGCCGCCGGCTGTTTACAAAGTTCATATTTCCTTAATAAAGATGCAAGAAAACGTCTTCAAAACAGTACCCCCAAACCCTAGACAGAACGAGAAGCCAAACACTATTTGTATAAACCCTGAGATCACAACTTAGATGTACACACATCACAATAGATGGCAAAGTAAAACCTTGATGTACAGCCGGCTACAAACATGGTATAAAAACATTTCCAGTACACTAGATGGATTGTTTATCCTGTTAGAAGGACAATATTTGGTTATATATTAGAATTCTATTGTGTTAAATTTATTTTTAATTTAATATTTTCTGGAAGTAGCAACTTATTTTACTATTTTAAAGGAGGAAACATATGGGATCCCTATGAAACATCAATGAAAAGAGACTATCCTCATAATGGATGTACTCCACCGGTGGCCATACGGTAAGTTATTACCGTACTACTACTCTTTTATGCCAGGGCATACAATACACTTGGGATAACTGTAGTGGGGACTACTCTCCAACCCCACATAGGATCTAAAAACACCACATTGATTAGATTAATTAATCACAAGTTATTTGAAATCTTTATTAAATCTATATAGGGCATAACATCGAATAAAAAACTGTATTTAACATGTGTCGGCGCTGGGATTTTGGCACATGCGATCGGTTTTTGGTGCAGCTGCGCTGGCTTCCATGCCATATTAATTGGGGGGCGTGCCATTTAACTTTCAAATTGTGTTGCAAGATAATGCACTTACATGCTACACTTAAAAGATGATGAACTCTGTCGGACCTGAGCGGGGAAGCCACTGGGTGCACAGTCTAAGTGAATCGCGGCACAGTGCATAATCATCAGACAATGCACTTTCTGTGAATTCCAGCGGACGGGTAAGTAAATGTGCCCCAATATGTGATTAGAAAACAAGAATGTCGTTTCTGTTATCTTTTTAAATGCATTGGAACAGCCGTACAGGGGATGTACCAAGTATTAAATCTAATTGGTGAGGGACACCCACTGATCAGTAGAAAAGGACCCCAACAACTCAGAGAATGCTTGACTTCTGTCTCCACCAGTTACAATGTTACCCCTGCTGTACGGATTGCTGGGAGTCCCGTTATCGTGGTTGCTGGGGATCTCAACTTGTTATCTCCTACAATGTGGATAGGGGTAATTTAAATACTTGGAGCAACCCTAGCCAAGTAATTAGGCAACAAAGGTGGTCTTTACTTTAGGAATGGCCAAAGTAAAGGAGGTGGTCTCTTGAAAGTAACTTATCTGCTTACCACAGGATAGGGGATAGGTATCGGACCACTGGGAATCCAACCTCTTGGACCCTTAGTGATCAGGAGAATAAGAGACCAAAAGTCACTGTACTTGAGGCACCAATTAAAGGGGATCAATTATTTACATTGGGCAACCCTTTTAAAGGTTTAAGAGCACAAATTCAGAATTTGTGTATTCACAAGTAATGAGAAATATTACGGAAGTGTTTTTACCGCTCTGTCTTGCACCAAAGGTCATATATATGCCTTCAGCCATAGAGAACTAATTCAAACCACTTTCATGGGTGGTATAACCTCTCGGTCTATGCAGAAAGGTCTATTATTCATGTGGGGAATGTTTTGGACTATTATGAGGTAGGATAGTGATGAGAACTTATCTGTTGTTGCAGTGGAAAGTGGGTTGTGTGTGAATCATTCAATGAAAATGTCATCATTAGGGTCACTTTACAGGTATGGGTGTCACATCCATCCGCAGGCTGCACCCAGCTATATGAATTATGGATTGATGTGTGAATGTGGTATGAAATGTTAGCAGGGTGCATATTCTACCCTGTGTTCATCTTACAGACCCAAGACCTCTAAAAGCTACAGAAACCCTTACTATCTGTGCGACCCAATTGGGATGAGTATATACAGTGATGAATTTAGCTGGAAACCATATTCCAAACCAGAGCCTATAAGAGCCGCAACAGCATCAGGAGCCAGAAACAACAGACCTCATCCTGACAAGGTACCACAAATATTTTATTCACAATGAAAGGGATTGTGAAATTTAGGACATCCAATGTCATGATCATTTTTAAGTGATTTTAAGAGTGTCTCTTAAAGGAAACCTGTCACCGCTGCTTGAAAAAAATTAGCCTTAGGTTCCCATAGAGCCCTTGGGAACCCTTTTTTTTTAACTAACATGATCAATGGTAACAAGTGGAGATAATTAACTTTGATTCTCAGAGAATCCAGCGAGTATACAGTGAGAATTACTCACGCTCGAGTCCAGCAGCCTCCCCTCAGCATGTCATTAATTCCACTCCTCTTTCCCCTACATCACTTGGCCGTCTTGCCGAATTCTTGCGCATGTGCATAAGCTGCTTGCGGCTGTCATGTGCAGTGAGTATATGAGTGGTCCACGTCCTCTGTCACCTCACTGCCATGCGGAAGGGGTAAAGCCGTGCATGCTCAGACAATGTGTGATGATTATGAATATCAATCATGCACAAGGAGAAAAGCCCCCCACCCTTTTTATATAACATAACCCCATATCCTATTTATTTGATGGGTGCTCTGTAATACTTTCTTTTATTTGATTAGATCAAATTCTTTTTTTATAAGAGGAGTACCATGATAATAAGCTGATAACAGGTAACCTTCTTCTGTAAACTTTCAAGATCATCCATCATTTTTTTGAGGAGCCTGGCAATATTTCTTCTGTATTCCTGCCCTCTCAGGAAATATTTAGTTATTACACAAGTTTTATTGAAATGTCTATGCAATGTACATGGTGTCTGAAGTAATTGGACCGTGCCCTAGGGTGGAGGTGCAACAAGCCACAATGTACAGCAGGTCACAGGGGAAATAAGAAAAAAATTCAAATGTAGAGTAATGGACCACAATGAATGTAAACAATAGGGTATATTGTGCTCACCAGATGGCCATGAATATGAGACAAATAAGGTAAGTAGCTCAGCTAGTGAATCAGGAAGAGCTTTCTCAAGTCTGTCACCTGGTCACAGACTTGAGAAAGCGCATCACGTGCGAAACGGTCCGACGTGGTGGCGTAGGGTACAAGAAAAAAGGAAAAAAAGGCACAGGGAGCGGCGCCTCGGGTGATATCGTCTAAGTAATTCTTAAAGTTAGGATCACAATATGGTGCTCACCTTGTGAACTCTTAAAACCGCACATATATAGTCCAACCTGCATATAGAAAGCAGCTCCCAAGGTGATGCCGGTAGGCAATACAGAAAATTGAGGAAAGAAAGTTTCTGAGCACTGATGGGGCGCTAAAAGATAATCCAGGAGGTGGTGGCGTGTCCGGCACCTCTATTTGATCACTCGCTGGCCTGAATAAAGAACTGCATTTTTGGTGATTGACCCGCTTTATTCATCCTTTCTCTCTGGAATCGTTTAGACTTGGGAACAGGTTTGGTTGATTAACTTGGACTAAATGACTATAAAAAGTCAGGGGAAAATCTTAAAGAATGAAGGGACCAACTAAAAAAGGTTGTTCAGATGAGCAGTCTGGAAAAGGGGTTCCACAAGCTTCTATAAAACGTTTCATAGCAATGTTGGGAATGCACAGGTACAGGCCAGAGGCTGCATTATGTCACTAATGGAAATGTCAATCAAACTAAATGACCAACACCCACCCACCCTGAAAAAAATATGAGTCTGAAAAAAAGATGGTTAGGACAGCAGTAAAACAATGAGAAGGGAAACCCCCTTCTAACATCATGTTGGCCTTTTTACTTTAACAATGCATTTAGATATTTTTTAAACAACCTTGATCAAAAATAACCTTTTAATATTCTTGATGCCTCTCCATGGTAACAGACTGCAAACCGCCATGTGTAGTCTGATCTTGCAGTTATGCATTACATTACTTCTTCTGCCGCATTGCTAGATTTTCTACAAGGGACACAAATGTACTTAGTCTGTAATCTTAGAGATACACAGATCTGTATTCAAGCTGTATACACATAATGATAAATCTTTAAAAATATACAGACTATTTGCTGAATTCTGAATTAGTTACCGAGGAGTTCATAACCTTCAAGATAATATGAACAACCTTTACATGGTTCTCCACCCTTAGTTATGATATTGTATTTTTGCTAATCCCAGCCAGATCCTTTAGGTATGCTAGAGGCCATTGACTGCAGGTTCTCATCTCACGTACACTTGTCATTCACCATTAGTCACTAGATTTTGGAATGTTAAGTTTCGTTTCTTTTGTGTATGTGACTTATTGTAAATCCGAATTTTAAAAACATTTTTTATCAAGAATGTAACAATGGAAACTCATAGATCTGTGTAAAAGCTGAAATCACAAAACTTAGATTTTTTAAAGAAGAAAATAAAGCTTAAAGGAAATCTACCATTTGGACCATACTGGACTATAATAAAAATCCTGCGGCAGGTTCCTCAGGCCACCATGAAATGTCCCTATGCTGATGCGTGCAGCATCACTTGGCATCCACTGTCGACAAAACGCAGCACTAGCAGGGACCAAAACCCAGAAACCCCCCAGTACTCATACTGGCGTGCCATATTGGTGGCAGAACAGCCATTCTGGAAAATTAACAGCCTTTGCTGCTAGCCATAGCTTTGATTGGCTTGAGTGACCAATCATAGCGATGGCTAGTTGCTCGGGTTGTCAATTTGCCCGATTGGCTTTTCAGCCGCAGATCCATCAATGTGTAAGGGTCCTCCAGCCAAACCGTGAACCTAAACACAAACATTGGGTCCACTCATTTCTAGTCTTGAATGCTTCCATGTTGGCTCAGAAACTTAGAAGTAAGCAGCCACTGTATGCAGTCTCCTGCATATACAGTGGGTATGGAAAGTATTCAGACCCCTTCAAATTTTTTGCTCTTTGTTTCATTGCAGCCAGTTGGTAATATCTAAAAAGTTATTTTATTTGCTCGTTAATGTACACTCACACCCCATCTTTTAAAAAAAACAGAAATGTAGATATTTTTGCTAATTTAGTAAACAAGAAAAAATGAAATATCATATGGTAATAGGTATTCAGACCTTTGCTGTGAGAATATTTATTTTCTTCTGATCCTCCTTGAGTTGGATCTACTCCTTCAGTCCAGTTGTGTTTAAACTTGTTGGACTTCATTAGGAAAGACACACACCTGTCTATATAAGACCTCACAACTCAAAGTGCATGTCAGAGTACATGACAATAATTAGGTCTTAGGAACTGCCCAAGAAGGGCAGTTATAAAAGAATTTCTGTAGCACTCAAGGTTCCTAATTGCACAGTGGTCTCCATAATTTTTGCCAATGCAAGAGTTAAACCTGGTGTTGCAAAACTAAATCCTTCTCCATGTCATAGAGCTTCTAAGGAGCCTGATTAACTTACTAGGGGTCTCAAGTGCTGGATAATGGTAATGCAGCTGATAATTCTCTGCCTGAAAATAATGTTGACAAATTGGATGTGTTGTAACATTTGTAATGCCAGGAGAAAGCTGGTTGGATAACGAGCTTACCACCTCAAAAGGGGAGTTTATAAAACTCCTTGTGG
Organism: Engystomops pustulosus; assembly: GCF_040894005.1. Lineage (NCBI taxonomy): Eukaryota > Metazoa > Chordata > Amphibia > Anura > Leptodactylidae > Engystomops > Engystomops pustulosus. The sequence continues at coordinate 41,977,239 of NC_092412.1, forward strand.
CTGGAAAGTTCCAAGTCAGTTCAGGAGGGCTTTGGAGTACAGAACTTTATAGAAGCACGGGTGTCTGTGGCACACTGCCCTGACACACCTGACCTGAGAGCACACCAGGCCCCAAGCAGACCTCCACCCTTAGGAGTCTGCCCTACTTTGCTGCTGAAGCAGCTGATTATCTTCTAAGCCTGAGACTACCCATCCAGTCTGAGAGTGTTCCTGTTGACTGAGATCCAACCATCCGGATTCAGTTGAAGTTACTGCTGTTGTGGCCATTGCCAAGTTCAAATAAAAAAAATGTTGAATGACTTACAACTTTTGCCTCTGCATGATCCCTGTGCCAGGCTACTTACCATCAAGGGGGCCCCATCCTCCATTAACTGGGATCCCATACTAACCTCAGAGTTGCCTAGGGAGAAAACTACACATTCAGCCTCTTCCTCTATTTCTTGTGCATTCCACCTGCCGGAGACCTGCCAGGCTGTGGACGAGGCCACTGTGTCCAAGTACCCAGCACCGTGACCACCGACGAAGGCTAGGCTGCGTTCAGCCAGCCACTTGGGTACCCAGGGCTCCGGCTTCCCCCAGCCACGAAAAAGGCCCAGTGGGGAATGATGCAATAGGGAACAGGGGAGATCTTGTACCTCACTGTTCTGTGTAGGAGACATCTGTATCCACAGAGCTCTGTTAGATCCACACGACCTTCTTCTATGTGAGCAGGGAGCAGCAGCCCCTCCCCTCTTGTGAGACCCTAGATTTGTTTATCAGATGTAGTGATAAGAAATCCGTCTTTTCTTACTAAGCTGGATCATTAGACTCCGCTCATTAAGAAGAGCCAGCTCTTCTGTTCCTGTTCGGCTCCCTGTTAAATGTATAATAGGGAGCCTCAGTCCGACCAGTCCCCCCCACTCCACACCACTTTTAACCCACTTTTATTGGGACAAAGGGGGCGTGGTTTGCTGATAAGCGGCTGGTTAAGTGAGCCATCGGCACACTGAGGGGAGCCGACTCACATTGTTGATGTGAAAGAGCCCGCTCTCAGAGCCAGTTCGTTCACAAGCGACCCACCACTAATCAGACGGACATGGCTTGTTAGCACAGGCAGAGGAAGGAGCTACTTCAACACTGAGATAATCTGGGGGTATAGCAAATAATCTGCTGGATATAGATAACAAAGATAATAGGCAAAGTTGTTTTACATCCCAAGAGCTATTAATTTGTGAAAAACTTTACAATTGTTCTTCAATTATTTTGGTTTCCCCTGCTCCCGTTCCACTTCTACTATCTCCATTTTATACACTGGTTCCCCAAACTGTAAGCAATATTCCATGTGTGGTCTGACCAGTGATTTGTATACGTGTAAAACTATGTTCTTATCATGAGAATCTATTCCTCTCTTGATACATCCAATATTTTTATTTGCATTATTAGCAGTGTCTGGCACTAGTCACTCAAGTTAAGTTTATCATCCACCAATAACCCCAAGTCTTTTTCAGCTAACTTTATTTAACCTTACATTTATTTGCATTAAACCTCATCAGCCCCCCCCCCCATTCCTGCAGTATCAACAAATGTAATGTTATACTATGGGCCTTACACAGCTTTGTATCATCTACAAATATTGAAACTTTACTGTGTAAGCCCTCTATGACTTCATTAATAAAAATATTAAAAAGAAGGGGGCTCAATACTGACCCCTGTAGCACAGCACTGGTAACTTAAATCTGAGGAAGTGCCACAATGAATGTAAACAACAGGGTATATTGTGCTCACCAGATGGCCATGAATATGAGACAAATAAGGTAAGTAGCTCAGCTAGAGAATCGTGAAGAGCTTTCTCAAGTCTGTCACCTGGTCACAGACTTGAGAAAGCGTTTCACGTGCGAGACGGTCCGTTGTGGTGGCGTGTCCGGCACCTCTATATGATCACTCGCTGGCCTGAATAAAGAACTGCATTTTTGGTGATTGACCCGCTTTATTCATCCTTTCTCTCTTGAATCGTTTAGACTGAGGAAGTGCCATTAAACCTTCTTGTCACAGTCTATGGGGAATAGTCCCTTAGGACTAAGTCAGTGGACTCCCTGGGCCACCGCGGGAGATAACAACCTTAGCCGCACCCGGGAGCGGAGTCTAAGTGAACTCCTGGTCTTCGCCAGAGCCCGTCTTGCTGCGGCAGGAGTCACCAGGATAACACAGAACAAGGGAACACTGGAAACCAGGAACACGGGAACACCACGGAACACGGGAATCACAGAATCCACAGAGGCGTCTGGAAACGCTCGGGAACACGGAGGGCTTTCTCTTCAGTAACAGGACATGAAGATCCAGCAGGGGATGCTGGGAGTCGCCAGGCTATATAGCCGAGCCAGGAAGGCCAGAGCCAATAAGGAGGACGCTGGCCCTTTAAGGCTGGGAGAAGTCCGCGCGCGCCCCCTCTAGTGGCAGGAGCACGCGACTGCATGGAAGAAGCATGCGGTCTACAAGCTGGGAGCAAGAGTGCAGGCCGGAGCCAGGAGAGGTAAGTGAGAGCTGGGGGAGCTGGGACCGCGGCAGCATGCACCGGTACACCCTCAATCCATACCGAGGACTGCGGGTGTAACCGTGACACTTCTGTTTTCTATCACTAAGCCAATTTCTAACCCAAATACACATATTTTGTCTTAGTCCCTACAGTTTCTTTTTATGTACCAACCTTTTATGCAACACTCAATCAAATACCTTGGAAAAGTCTAGATATACAACAACCACAACCTCCTTCAGCTCCAGTCTGGAAGGAACTTACCTCCTCATAGAAGCCGATCAGATTAGTCTGACAAGGCCAATCCTGATGCTGGGTTATAAGGTTATGTACAGTGAGATACTCCAGGATGGCATCTTTAACAAACCCTTCAGATATTTTCCCAACACTAGGGTGGGTTCACATTGGCGTGTGTTTTGCGCGTCCACTGAGCATCTGTTGCGTTTTGTCTACTTTTTTTTATAGTGTTGCTTCTGTTTTGTCTTTAAAATTGCTTTTCTGGTTTCTCAGCCTAATCAGTGAAACAAAATGGACCTATCCTGACCTAATGACTATAAGAGACTCTTATAGTCTGAATAATATGGTACATACACAAGAACAACGAAACTTAACATTTTATAACAGCGATTAATGGTGACTTACAGGTGTATGTGAGAAAAGAATCTGCAATGAACAATCAAGGTGGAGAACAATGTGAAGACTAAGAATAAACGTAAAACCACTCTGAAAATAGCCGTACACTAAAAGAGGCTGTCCAAAGCAGTAAACCCCTTTAAGCTGGAAAAATTTAAGATTGCAACCTTTAGGAATATTCATAGTTTAACCATCCAAAATTAAAAATTCATATGTCTAACATGTTAGGTTTCTATACTTTATCTTACTAAGATGTTTTACAACAGACCTTTTCAGCCTGGAAGTTGCCTCATGAAGAGAAGAAAATCGCCCATGACAGCCGTTCTCCATGGATGAAGCCACCAACAATTGAAGAGGTACAGAGAGTTATGAAGTCCCAATATCTCTCCACGTATAAAGGGGACTACTTGGGGACACCACAAGGTAGGTGCTGGGTGGTTTTACATACATTTAACCAGCTATTGTTGCTCACCAGAGGAGACATTGTGAATATTTGACCTACCACCTTAGCCAGGTTTCCTTCCTTCTTCATCTGCTTATGGCTTCATCTGTTTATGTGGAATGACTTGTAGAATTAAAGGGGTTATCTGATATCTGGCCAGTGAAGAGAAAGTTCCTATCAAAGTTTCCTATCAAAGACACTGCTGTATGTCAGGCTTGCAGATGGGGATTCTCTGGACCACTGCAGACGATGACACAAGCCACTACCTGGGACCGGAGTCTAAGTGGTACCCGGTTTTCACCAGAGCCCGCCGCAAAGCGGGTTAGACAAGCTGCGGCCTGGTACCACTAGGTTGTTCCTCAAGCGTGACTTGTCTGCAGTGGCAGCCAAGGTTGTAGTACAGAGACGGCAGACAATCTCGAGGTCAGGTCCAGGCACAGGGTAAGGGCAGGCGGCAGAGATGCAACGTCAGAGTCTGGTCCGGGGTCAGCAATAGGAGGTCCAAGCAGAAGGGTACGGAAACACAGCACACAAGAAAGCAGCACGGAGGAACACTGGTACACGGGAACACGGAGGAGCTCTGGTAACACTGGAACACGGAGAGACTCAGGAACGCAGGAGACTCAGGAACGCAGGAGACTCAGGAACGCAGGAGACACAGGAACGCAGGAGACACAGGAATCGCAGGCAAATCGCAGAATAGCTTTCTCTCAGGCTGTGAGGCACAAAGATCCGGCAAGAGACACAGGAAGAGGCAGGTTTAAATAGTTTAGCTGAAAATGGCCAGCGCCAATTAGTGGCTCGCTGGCCCTTTAAATTTACTGATGGTAGCGCGCCCTAGGGGGCGGGGACACGCGCGCCGCGCTGCCGGAGTCGGCGTGGGAACGGGACGAGGTAAGTTAGAAGCCGGGGGACTGAGGCAGCAGTGAAGCAAGGCACGGGTGCACCTGCGACCCGGGAGAGAGGTCGCAGAGGCACCCTTGACACTGTACATTGTACTGTGGTTGTGTTTGGTATTACACACTGACTATGTAGAACGTATGTGACCCTACTGGCCCGCAATGCTGAAGTGGCTCTCACAGGAGTCACACAACTGCTTCATGCAGCTTATTAGTGGAGGGGCCCAATGTCAGACCCTTCCGAGCTTTAAAAATTGATCACTGGTCATAAGCATAGGTGACCTTTGAAGATGTAAATTTTATATAATCCGTTACAGACGGTTTGGCAGGGATCCGTTATCCACGCGGTTATTTTCAAATGGAGAAAAATTACTGCAGCCTCCATCATTTTTTCCTTTTAAAAAACGCATGGATAACGCATACCTGCCAAACTGAACAGATGACATAAAATTTACAAAGGTGTCAATGGGATTTTTAATTGATATGTTAAACCTTTGGTCTTTTTTTTTAATTGGGAAAGGAACTGAGGTTTGAACAGTAGTGTGAACTTAGCCTTAGGGTGTCTGATAAATAGTGAATAAATACATGATATTAACTGCAAACTATTAAGAGTCTGTATTCAGATAAATCCTGAAAATCCACATAATTTGGTATTCATTTCTGGAAGGGAATGATGAATCTTTTATATTTTGTGGGACAATGGGGCAGATTTACTTACCCGGTCCGTTCGCGATCCAGCGGCGCGTTCTCTGCGGTGGATTCGGGTCCAGCCGGGATTCACTACGGTAGTTCCTCCGACGTCCACCAGGTGGCGCTGCTGCGCTGAAGTTCCCTGGAGGCGCGCTGGAATGCCCTGAAATTCACCGGCCTATACCTGGTGAAGGTAAGTGTAATTTTCGCGACACATTTTTTTTCTTAAATGCGGCGGTTTTTCCGAATCCGTCGGGTTTTCGTTCGGCCACGCCCCCCGATTTCCGTCGCGTGCATGCCAGCGCCGATGCGCCACAATCCGATCGCGTGCGCCAAAATCCCGGGGCAATTCAGGTACAATCGGCGCAAATCGGAAATATTCGGGTAACACGTCGGGGAAATGCAAATCGGGCCCTTAATAAATGACCCCCAATATGTCCAGTAACCTCACAAAGGAAACAGTAAACAAATTTTATTTCAAAATGCAATTTTCATTGTGAAATGACTCCATACCCTGTGTCTGCCTGCTCATCACCCTTTCATTGTGGTCACAAGGCATTGAAAAAATTAAATCATCCGTAAACAGTTTTCCCATGAACGACTCTGTCTTTATTACGTACTACCTGATCAGGACTTGCATAATAACCACAGAAATATTTATAAATCTTATTCTTATCAGTTGTGGGGCAAAAATAAGTATAAGTACCCTAAATTTTTTTTAAGTTATGGGGTTGTCCTGTTAGGTCACTTTGAGAAATTTTTAAAATATAGATTTTCATTTTATCACCTGTAAATTCTGCAAAATTCTGCAGGTTTTGAACTGATATTTCTTTAGTTATTCCAAACTAGTCCAAACTAAAATGACAATGCGGGAATTTATGAAGACTGGTGTTTTTAAACATCAGACCAATTTGTCATGCTTTGTGTAATCTGTGTGTGCTCTATAAATAAAGAATTATTATTATTATTATCAGTCTTAAAATGTATCCCCGACAGCTCTCGGTGTCTCACATCTATTAAGAGGCTCCTGCCTTTTAGTAGATCCAGATGAGAACTTCAACAGGTTGGACCTGTTTAGACCACGTTTGACCTGGTGGAGATTTTAGCTTTGGTCTCTGTTTTTAGGCAGTTTTTTGACTATATTGATGTGGCAGGTCGGGGCGTTCACGCTGCCTCCTATCAGCCCTGTTCTGATCCACTCCCTGTCACTCCCAAAGTGATTTATGCCCAGGCTTTATAAATTCCCCCAATGAGTTTGATATATGACTTGTATCATATATCAAATTTATATACTTGTGTGTTCCCAAGATTAAGGCAGGTGATGGACAAGCTTTGTGCAGTTTTTTTTTTCATCCGCCCCATCATTTCCAGCAAATACATAATTCTTGGGGTAATAGAATAAAGACACTGAATATAATTTTAAGGCAGAGATCTTTATTTTACTTTACCTTGTTTCATGGTTGTTGGTCGTTAGGTTTCTCAACCCCCTTTGCAACTCATATTGCTTTTCCAGAGGATAAACTTACATGGTTACTGGTCTCCAATCCTATCAGGGCCCTCTGGTCTATAGAGTTGGTAAAAAGATTGGGATCCTTATCCCTTTGGGACGTGGATGATTAAAAGCTCACACTCAGTTATTGAAAAATGAGGTCTAAGATCCAAAGTGGCTATAAAGAGCCCTGTGAGTATTCCAGTGATATAACTACCGTAGTACAGTGATGACAAACCTATTAGATGCTGAGTGCCCAAACTACAACCAAAACCCACATATTTTTCACAAAGTGCGACAATTTAAGCAGTAACTTATTACTCCCTGCTCTGTCACAGGTTTAAATTGTATAGGTACCTGAGGACACCAAAACAGTAGAAAGAAGGAGAAGTTTGGATTATCATTGTAGCTTCCTTCTAGGGTCCTGGGCTGCTTGGGACTGTGAGAGGCCTTGAGTCCTGTCTGGCCAACTTTGCGCTGGGTCGATGGCGCTCATAGAGAGGGCTCTGAGTGCCACCTCTGGCACCGGTGCCATAGGTTTGCCACCACTGAACTAGGATATGCAAAAGAAGTCAGGGGAAAAAAACCGCCTTGCACTTTATGTTACTTTTGCACATCAGACTTGACCACATCTATCTGTAAAATGAAGCCTCCTACTACTCCCCATCCAGTGCTGCACACTGCCATATATATTCAGGTTATTACGTAAGCTGTAAAGAACTGAGCTACACTCAGAAGTGATTGGTACTTACAGAAACAGATAGATACACTGGGGGGGATTCATCATAAGTTTCTGAGGTAAAATTGTTCTAGTTGCCCACGGAAACCAATCAGAGTCCAGCTTTAGTTTGTTAAACAGTTGTGGGTAAATTAAATCTGATCTCTGATTGGTTTCATGGACAACGAGAACAGTTCTGCTCTCAGACACTTCTGATAAATCTCCCCCTCTGTCTCTTTAACTCCCATACACTTCTATAGGAGTTCAGTGTCGGACTGAACCGCCGGGGTGCCGGTGAAAGCCCCGGTGGGCCCTAACACCGTCTGGCTCCACCCCCAGCCGCGCCGACTCCGCCACAAACCACACTGACTCCGCCCCCTTTTCCCGGTTCGGGACTTCAACTGTGCCCGATGGAGTGGAAAGCAATGATGATGCAGAGAGCTATGAGCTCTCCACATCATCATTGTGCCTCTCTGTTGCTGTGTGCAGCAGGTCGGCAGGCGCGATATGATGACGTCATCACCTGCCGGCCTGTTGTACACAGCAGCAGAGACGATGAGGAGCTGCTGGAGAACCTGGAAAGGTGAGGTATGTGGTGTTTGTTTTTTTAAACTTATGTTACAAAGAGGAGAGGGGGCCACACTATGAGGGGGGAGATAAGTGGGGGCCCCATGAAAAAGAGGGGGATGAGAGGGGCCATAAAAAAAATTAGAGGGGGCCCAGAAGATGGGGGGCCCACAATGAGAGGTGGAGTTGCTTGGGTCAGAAAAAGAGGGGGAGATAAGAGAAGGAGATACCAGGGGCCCCACAATAAGAAGGGGAGGTACAAGGGGACAATATTAAGAGGAGGGAGGTAGAGGGTCCATAGGTGGGGGGAGGGGGTACAGAAGATCAAGGGGTCCACAATGAGAAGGGGAGATACCAGGGGGAGCACAATAAGAGGGGGCAGATGAGGGGGCTACATAATGAGAAGGAGATGAAAGGGGGCCCATAATAAGAGTAGGAGGGGGGACAACAATAAGAGCAGGTCAGAAAAAGAGGGGTAGATACCAGGGGGCTCACAATAAGAGAGGGGGAGATGAGGGGGCTACATAATGAGGGATGAACAAAGTGATTCCACAATAAGAGGGGTATATACAAGGGGGCCCATAATTAGAGGGGGGAGAAGAGAAAGACCACAATAACGGGGTAAATGAGAGAGACCCACAATTTATTAGTATATAGCCTGTGACCCCTGCCCCCCAGTATATAGCCTAAAGCCCCTGCCCCTCAGTATATAGCCTAAAGCCCCTGACCCCCAGTGTATAGCCTGCAGCCCCTGCCCCTCCCAGTATATAGCTAGCAGAACCTGCCCCTCCCAGTATATAGCTAGCAGCCCCTGCCCCACAGTATATAGCCTGCCAGCTCCTGCCCCCCAGTATATAGCCTGCCAGCCCCTGCCCCCCCCAGTAAGTAGCCTGCCAGCCCCTACCCCCCCCCCAGTATACAGCCTGCAGCCCCTGCCCCCCCAGTATACAGCCTGCAGCCCCTGACCCCCAGTATACAGCCTACAGCCCCTGACCCCAGTACATAGTCTGCAGCCCGGCCCCCAGTATATAGCCTGCAGCCCCGGCCCCTAATATATGGCCTGCAGCCCCGGCCCCCAGTATATAGCCTGCAGCTCCTGCCCTCCAATATACATCCTGCAGCCCCTGACACCAGTACATAGCCTGCAGCCCCTGCCCCCAGTATATAGCCTGCAGCCCCTGCCCCCAGTATATAGCCTTCAGCCCCTGCCCCCAGTATTTTGCCTGCCCCCAGAATATATTATCTGGAGCTCCTACCCTCAGTATATACCCTGTAGCCCCTTCCCTCAGTATATACCCTGTAGCCCCTGCCCCCAGTATATAGCCTGCAGCCCCTGCCCACAGTATACAACCTGCAGCCCCGGCCCCCAGTATATAGCCTGCAGCCCCTGCCCTCCAGTATATAGCCTGCAGCCCCTGCCCCCAGTATATAGCCTTCAGCCCCTGCCCCCAGTATATAGCCTTCAGCCCCTGCCCCCAGTATTTTGCCTGCAGCCCCTGCCTACAGTATATAACCTGTAGCCCCTGCCCCCCCAGTATATAGCCTGCAGCCCCTGCCCCCAGTATTAACCTGTAGCTGCTGCCCCAAGTATATAGTCTGTAGCCTCTGCCCCCAGAATATATTATCTGGAGCCCCTACCCTCAGTATATACCCTGTAGCCCCTGCCCTCAGTATATACCCTGTAGCCCCTGCCCTCAGTATATACCCTGTAGCCCCTGCCCCCAGTATATAGCCTGCAGCCCCTGCCCACAGTATACAACCTGCAGCCCCGGCCCCCAGTATATAGCCTGCAGCCCCTGCCCTCCAGTATATAGCCTGCAGCCCCTGCCCTCCAGTATATAGTCTGCTGCTCCTGCCCCCAGTATATAGCCTGCAGCCCCTGTCCTCCCAGTATATAGCCTGCAGCCCCTGACCCCCAGTACATAGCGTGCAGCCCCTGCCCCCAGTATATAGCCTGCAGCCCCTGCCCCTAGTATATAGCCTGCTGCCCCTGCCCCCAGTATATAGCCTGCAGCCCCTGCCCCCCAGTATATAGTCTGCTGCCCCTGCCCCCAGTATGTAGCCTGCAGCCCCTGTCCCCAGTATTAACCTGTAGCTGCTGCCCCAAGTATATAGTCTGTAGCCTCTGTCCCCAGAATATATTATCTGGAGCCCCTACCCTCAGTATATACCCTGTAGCCCCTGCCCTCAGTATATAGCCTGCAGCCCCTGCCCACAGTATACAACCTGCAGCCCCGGCCCCCAGTATATAGCCTGCAGCCCCTGCCCTCCAGTATATAGCCTGCAGCCCCTGCCCTCCAGTATATAGTCTGCTGCTCCTGCCCCCAGTATATAGCCTGCAGCCCCTGTCCTCCCAGTATATAGCCTGCAGCCCCTGACCCCCAGTACATAGCGTGCAGCCCCTGCCCCCAGTATATAGCCTGCAGCCCCTGCCCCTAGTATATAGCCTGCTGCCCCTGCCCCCAGTATATAGCCTGCAGCCCCTGCCCCCCAGTATATAGTCTGCTGCCCCTGCCCCCAGTATGTAGCCTGCAGCCCCTGCCCCCAGTATTAACCTGTAGCTGCTGCCCCAAGTATATAGTCTGTAGCCTCTGTCCCCAGAATATATTATCTGGAGCCCCTACCCTCAGTATATACCCTGTAGCCCCTGCCCTCAGTATATAGCCTGCAGCCCCTGCCCACAGTATACAACCTGCAGCCCCGGCCCCCAGTATATAGCCTGCAGCCCCTGCCCTCCAGTATATAGCCTGCAGCCCCTGTCCTCCAGTATATAGTCTGCTGCTCCTGCCCCCAGTATATAGCCTGCAGCCCTTGTCCTCCCAGTATATAGCCTGCAGCCCCTGATCCCCAGTACATAGCGTGCAGCCCCTGCCCCCAGTATATAGCCTGCAGCCCCTGCCCCTAGTATATAGCTTGCTGCCCCTGCCCCCAGTATATAGCCTGCAGCCCCTGCCCCCCAGTATATAGTCTGCTGCCCCTGCCCCCAGTATGTAGCCTGCAGCCCCTGCCCCCCAGTGTTTAGCTTGAAGCCCCCTGCCCCCAGTGTTTAGCCTGAAGCCCCTGCCCACAGTAAATAACCTGTAGCTGCTGCGCCCCGGCAGGTCCTCTTCTCTCCATTGATGCTTCGGCTCCAGTTCCCTTGTCCGATAAGGTCGCTTGCGTCATGACGTCAGCTGTTCACTGACATCATAGTATGTGCCAATGGCAGCGCACACACACAAATGTCAGCAAGCAGCTGACGTCATGACGCTAGCGACGGCACCGCACGGAGACACAGAACTGAAGCCGGAGCATCAATGGATAGAAGAGGACCTGCCGGGGAGGGGGGGGGTGGTGTCGGAAAGTGAGTACACATTTTGTTTATTTTTTTTCTTGACTCGAGTAAGAGCACATTCTTTTTGCTGAAAAACTTGACTTATTCTCGAGTATTTACGGTCAATATTCCCATGTAGCAGTAGGTGGGCCCCCAAAATCAATTTCACTGTTGGGCCCTTGGTCCCCCAGTCCGACCCTGTAGGAGTTACAGAAACAACATAGCTTATTACTGCACTGTTTACATAAAATATCAACCATTTGTCAGTGGAGTGGGCAAGCCACATGTAGATATATAGATTTTGTAGATATGCTATAACTATCCCCTATAAGGTTCTGCATTTACTTAATAACTTAAATGCAAAACTTGGGCTGGACTAATATAGAATTTCCAGACAACCCTCCTAACATTTTTCTATCTTTGTATCCCCTTGTGATGTTATTATATACAGGTTATCAGGTTAAATATGCCATAGATACGTCTCCTAACTGGAGGAAGGATGTACCACAGCCACTGGCCACCGAATCAAGATTTAATTATCAAGTGCAACCACGTTGTCCTAAACTAGATGATTTCACTCACAAGTACGGATGTTATGCAAATCGTCATCTTTCTGTTAAAGGAGTTGGTAAGTATCTTTTTTGTAACGTATGGTTCCCCCCAAATTGAGGATCATTGTATTAGTAAAAGCAGTGCAGTGACTTCATCTAATGGAGATGAAACCACAGAGGCCAATCATTACAGGGAGAGATATAGTGTGCAGTATTTAGGCCAATTTATTCTTTTTTAATTACATCAGAAAAGTATATCGGCTATATTACAAGACTTTATTCCGCTTTATGGCTGGTCCAATTATGAATTTTAAAAAATAGCTAATGTCCATTGAAAACAAAAGAATCAGATGTTGAAATCCACCTTAAAAATCAATCATGGATAAACCTGGGACACTTACTGATACATCCAGGTACCATGACTGTGGTAATCTTTTTATATTTGTTATCCATGGCCTCCTTCCTTCTAAAATAAACAGTAACCGGAAGGGCTACTGGGGCAGTTCCCAGAGCCCCTGCGTGTTACAGATTTATAGGCTGTCACACTGCATGAAGCATGTTTCCCCCTCCCACTGTGTGCAGAAACTTACTCTGCTGCAGTGAGTTTACATCAGTTACAGGGAGGAAGGGGAGGGGGGATTGCGGAGCAGGAGCAGAGGGGGAATGTGAGACAGTGTAACAGCTTGTGAATCTGTAACATGGAGGGGCTCTGGAAACCGTCACCGCATTAGCATCATTTTAAAAGTTGATTTTAGAATAAAGGAAACCATGGATAACAAATATAAAGAAATTACCATAGCCCATCCTTGATTTAAATGGTGAATTTCCTTTGAGTGGTGTTAGGGATTTTTTATGCAGGGCCCCAACAGCCCTCTTGACTTTTGTAAGGTGAGTCCTAATTAACCCATGATTGAACAGAAAGACTAAGCCACACATCATTCTCTTAGTCAAGATCTTCTCCCCTTTAATAATCAAAATGCATAATATATAACAGACAGAAGAGTCATCAAAGGGGCATGAGTAGTATACTGCAAAGCTATTGGACATCAGCACATTCTGGGAAAAACAATTAATTAATTGTGCTCAGTTCTCAGAGACCTTGTACACAGATATTGTTTATACTAGTTTGCTGAGAAGAAGATGATAAGTGGCTCCAGAATCATATTATTATGCAGCTTCGAGGACAGACTGGCTTCTCATTAAATGTCAGAGGGTATTAGCTGACAGGCGAGCAAACATGTTACATAAAATGAAGTTTGAATCATGACATTAACTTGACAATGGTCAGGGAACATGGCCGCTGTATCTAAGATGGCGGACAGTAGTCAAGGTGGCATCCGAAACCAGTGCGACCTCCTTAACAGTGGCCACTCACTTTTCAACAACCTTTGCATGAATGGATGATACAACTGAACACAGAAGACTGTTCTTATTAGAGCAAAGTACTTCTTTCTCTACTTGCATCATTCTTCCTCATTCTTAATATACTTTTCCCTTTCTGAAATCTCTGCTGAATTCCATCTTGTTAAAAAGTCAGAAGAGACTTCTGATTACTTAGAAGTCTATGCAGAGGGAGGGGGCAGTGAGTCACAGCAGCTAGATCTATTCCCACCAGTACAGGGAAGAATGTGAACTGTATATACCAGCTGCAGGGTTACGGTAGCTACTGAATGCCAGCCGTGCCATTTCCTGGGCAGAATATGGTAGGACATCACCTGCAAAACTTCGAGCTTGGAGTAATATACAAGATCCGACAGATCTCAGTTGTAAGTGACTGCAGTCTCTGAAACTCCAGATAAAAGAACTTTTCACGTCAAATCTATTCTATGAGGAGGGGGCAGACAGAAGGTAAAGTATTCCTCTCACATGCCCAATAAATCCAGTTCACTTAACTAGGGGGCACAATGAAAATAACCTCTATTTAATGACTTCTCTGAACATAATTGAACCGAAGATCCTTCATGGAGACAGCGTGTTTCCTAAAGGTGGTGTTATTTAATTTCCCTTGACATTTCAGTTCCTTCAGTGACATATTCTCATATCCGAAACCAAGAGAATAAGAAGCATCTGACCACATATCAGAGGCACTTCGGAAGGAGCTTTCTTGACCTTTCAGCACTTGCACATTTGAGTCCTGAGGAGGCAGCGAGCTATCTGCAGGATCTTCCTAATGAAGGTAAGTCATGACTTCATCACCCATCTGCGCTCCGAGAACTTTCTATCTCTCGTCATTTTATGTGACTTGGATTTCATTTTCTTTTAACCCCAAGAAAGAAGAATACTGGAGAAGATACTGAAGACCTGCCGTGGGGCTGACAATCAACATATAGATTCAATGGCAAATCTTACAATGCCGAATGGTTGCTAATGAGAAGATAGAAGAAGAATATTCTGACCACCATAGATGTTCGAAACGGAGTCTTCTGGCTCCCAAGTAACATTGTGTCAGGGAAATTATAAGCTTTTCCGAAATATCTTTCCTGTTTCCCAGGGATCTGTTATTTTAGGGAAAATTCTGTTTTTTTGTGTATGCAAAGGAGCTATTCTGTCCACTAGCGATGAAGTTGAGTGTTCTGTTTAGCCAGCGTTTTAATTCACACATGGACCCATTGCAACGTTACTACAACATGTGTGAGGGAGTATTCTCATGCAAACATCACCAGATGATGTGAGGCTAGAGCAGCGGCTCTCAACCTGTGGGTCATGACCCCGGCGGGGGTTGAACGACCAAAACGCAGGGGTCGCCTAAAGCCATCGGAGCCACAATTTTATTGCATTTTTTGGGATGAATACAATATTCTTGTACATGGTTTGGGGTCACTGCAACATGAGGAACTGTATTGTGGGGTCACAGTATTAGAAAGGTTGAGAACCACTGGGCTAGAGGAAATCTCCAAGTGAGGAGTAAAGGGCCATTTCAGAGTTAAGTGTCCACCAATTGCCCCCATATATTCTTAAGTGTCTCAAGACTATGCTTGTGTTTCTAGAGGTCTCCATATGGGATAATAGCATTTACAAGTCTGTTATGTTGCGATGTCCTAGTTGGTCAGGGGTCCATCTATCAAATGGCTGTGGACTTCCATGCCATAAAGAGTGTCATGTGGAAAAAACTATATTATGGCCAAAATTCCTTGTTGAGTAGGACAAAGAGATATCTCCTGGGCCATCTCGAGTGACCTTTCAAGAATGCTGGACACATGCCCAAAGGTTTTGGGGAAACCCTACATTTGTGGCAATTAAGGTCATGGACACAACCCATTTTTTATAGCTTCACTGGAGGAAGGTAACAATGATGAGTGATATATAATTGTAATAAGCTTGTTGTACACCGTTGAAGCAGTATATCTACAAGGGCAAGGGACTTCCAGTCTTACATCTGTTGCACCAGTATCCGGCTACTACCCAGCACCACCACATCCCATCCTATGAGACAAGGAGTAGGTAGAAGAAAATGGGCTACCAACAGGAATGGTCACGCCGCTAGTGTACTAAGTGTATCATTTGCATATGACAAATGATAGATAGATAAATAGATAGATATAGAAAGATAGATATATTTTCTCCAAAATGAAAAGTTACCGGGAAACAGGAAAGAGAAAGTGACCTACACAATGATGGTTTTAATTGTGGTGATTTGGTAGCTGGTAGACTCTTTTTAAAGGGGTTTTCATGAAGACATGTAGCTAGAATATGCTGTTCTTTTTTGGTAGACTATTTCTAACTGCTGAGATATTCACCAATCACAAGATTGGAGAGATTGCAACACTATTCCCTGTGTAACTGGTCAAAAGTTCTCCTGTCCAACCTGTACAGAGAACTTCAGCAGGCCCCATTCCCTTGAATCCGTCCTGCACTTCCCCAGCACAGCAGGTGACTGGGGTGTCCCCAATGTAGTGCCAGGGTCCTAGTAGTCAGACCTACATCGATAAATACATGGTGGCCCATTCTTGTGATATTCCATCCTTTATGAGATGGGGATACCCCCTTTTGATCATGTATTCTATCAATGTCTACATGGTGGAGGTCTCACCTATGTACTTTGCTGACCACTAGGCACCTTATTTGGCATCCAACTTCAATAACCATGCATCAGTTATAGAATTAGTCTTCTCATATGGGGAAATATACATTATTGGCTCCATTAGGCTCCTAGACCTGACATTGACTGCGCCTCTACACTCCTCCCCGCAGGTTACACCCCGGTTTGTAGTAGATTGTGTGCTGTTTTACCACTGGTAAGTCTTGAAGTGGACTTCACTCTGACTACCTCATTGTATATGTGACTGCCTGTTCTAGAAACCTCAGCTCCTCAATGAACAGGAACATCACATGTGGACAAAATAATAAAAAAAAATTGTCTTGCTGTGTTTGAAAACTTCTAAATCCTTTTTTTTTGGTACTGGCTTGGATGGACAGAGAAATGAAATAGGAATCCAAATCTACTAGTGCATTTACATGATAACGTATCATTTGGAAAGTTAGAGAAATGCAGAAGTAAGTGATTCATTGGAAGTGTAGAATTTATCATGGAACAATTATTTGTGATGCAGAGGAATGTTTCATTACCCATAATTGCTAAAAGTAAAACCTTTACATCAGTCAGAATCTGATAATCCATATGGGACTGCAGTGAATGACTGTAAAAACCCTAAGGGTATATTATTCACATGCAGCTGACTTGCGGAGACTTTTTCATATATCTAAATGGAGCTTCCATGGTCCCATAACTTTAATGCGCCACATTTATCAAGAAGTGTCTGGCAGAAGTGTGTCGCACGCCCTATGTTAAAGGTGCACCAAAATAAAGTTGCTGCAGGGGCGCCAGATTCATGAAGAACATGCGGCTCCATTCCTGAATCTGGCGCCCCCTGCACACTACACAGGCAAACTGCACTGCACTGATTTTGAGAAATATGGGCCATGGTTCCTTCCTTCCGTTCCTCATGTAGAACAATGTCCCCTGTCACACAGCAAACAGGGTAAAGCAATTCCTTGAAATAGAAAGCATTGAAACGTTGAAATGGACAGCCCAGAGTCCTGATCTAAACCCAATAGAAAACCTCTTATAAAATCCTTGGTGACAAAGTTACCAGAGCCCTTCCATGCTCTGTTTACAGGCTGTTACACTGTGCAGGTGCACCTCCCCCTCTCCCTCCCACATAGTGTAACAGACTGTGAAGCTACAGAATGGAGGGGCTTTGAAAGCACCCCCTAGAACGCTTATATCTCATTAGCATATTTTTAAACATTGATTTTAGAGGGAAGGAGTCCAGGGACAAGAAATATAAGAAGATTACCAGTCACTGTGCCTTAATCTCTAAGTTAGTGTCCCAGGTTTATCATGTTTGATTTAGATGGTAGATTTCCATTGATGGAGGGGGACATCGTAGAAGCCACTAGGTTAGTACACATGTTACAGTACAGGCGGTTCCCTACTTAAGAACACCCGACTTACAGATGACCCCTAGTTACAAAGGGCCCTCTTGATGTTGGTAATTTACTGTAATTTACTGCAATTAATATTTAGGCCCATTCCACACTTGCGAGTGTGATGCGATGAACTCGCATCACACTC
This sequence comes from Engystomops pustulosus, assembly GCF_040894005.1. Taxonomy (NCBI): domain Eukaryota; kingdom Metazoa; phylum Chordata; class Amphibia; order Anura; family Leptodactylidae; genus Engystomops; species Engystomops pustulosus. Next base: position 41,994,625 of record NC_092412.1, read on the forward strand.
GCAACGCATGCTTCCGGAAACGCACGGCCTGAAAACTGCACAGCGGGAGTGAACTCAGCATGTCAGTTCAGTCCCGGTGTGCAGCGTTCGGGCCGTGCGTTCCCGGCAGCATGTGATGCGAGTTCATCGCATCATACTTGCAAGTGTGGAACGGGCCTTTTTGTTAATCCTGGTTCTCATGACAATCCAAAAGTTTTTAAATCCATTTGTCACAGAGATAAAAACATTTTTGGCTGGGGTTACAATTATAAAATATACAGTTCCGACTTACATACAAATTCGACTTAAAGAGGACCTGTCAGCTCGGAAAACCCACAGACCAAATGTGGCCCCCATAATCCTTCCCCCCAGCCCCTTTCTCCCTAGCCGTTTTTTAAATTAATTTATGTACAGTAAATTGATTTAACAAATAAGAGGTCGGATCGTGTATCTGACGCGCTGGCATCGCTCAGATACACGCGGCCGCATCCTGGCTCACTCATATTGCCGGCCGCGCCGCATAGTCATCGGCTGTGGCCGAGCCGGGCTTCTTTAAAACAGCACGGAGAGCCGGCAGCGATGCGATGCTGCCGGCTTCTCCTACAATGTGACCGCTGGCGGGGGCGTGCTGGGGGTGTGTCGGCATGCCCCCTAATGAATGCCAGACCCATTAGTGCAGTGGTGGCGAACCTATGGCACGGGTGCCAGAGGTGGCACTCGGAGCCCATTGTGTGGGCACTCAGGCCATCGTCCCAATTTCACCAAACACTACCACATCCACCAAATCTTCCTGCAGTCCCAAGCAACTTATGGGATGCTGCTCTCAGCTCTATTTTAAAGCAACACTTCACTGGCTGTTTGAAGGTGTTGGCTGAACTGCATTGTCTTTGGAGGTCATCCTGCAGGAACCACCATTCTTCCTGGAAAGAAGCTACAATGAAGGTCTGAATTTGCCCACCATCTTTCAACTGCATTGGTGGCCTTAGGAGATCCAATACTATTGAATGATGTTGAAGAACAGGTAGCAATAAGTTACTGCTTGAAATACATTATTGGCACTTTATGGTAAATAAGTGGATTTTGGTTGTAGTTTGGGCACTCGGTCTCTGAAAGGTTCGTCATCACTGCATTAGTGTATATTTCCTATTCCTTTTGATTCCACTTCTGTTTTTGGAACTAATTGGTGGACCCCCCACCAATCTGATACTGATGACTTCTCTTATGGATAAGTCATCAATATCATTAAGGTGAAAATCCCTTTAAAATTCTCTGTACAGAATTTTATATTCCGCGCTTTAACACAAGACAAGAACAAGACTGGTCATTTCATCTAAATATCTAATATTTCCAGTGGTCCATAACTGAGTTTCTGTGACATTACTGTGTGCATGTAGCTGCCACTAGAGGGAGTGTAAAAGCTTACTTCATATTGTTAAAAGAGAAAATACATACGAAAAGGAGGGTGGTGTATACCCCCTCCTAAACCCCACTTGGTAGGTATAACAAAGAGTACAAGGAAAGTGGAGGACCAATATAAAACTTAGCTGTTAATGCAAAATATCCTTAAAAATGTTAAATACAAAAATAGATGTGTCAGTTACCAGTGTTCGTGAGGATGATGCCGTATAATGGGTGTAGGCACCGATGATGCAGAGTGGCACTCACAATTTTCTGGGTATATGTGGTTCTGCAGAGGTTATCCCATTGCGGGATGCCGAATGTCATGCAGAAAAGATACCGTCTGTGATAATGTATCGATGCTTAAAGGAGATGTGTGGTGCGGAAACTCAGAGAGAATGAGACAATGGTAAGAAGGGGTGGGGGTGGGGCACTCCAGGGTGTAGAGTGCGGGGTACCCTATAAGACCCTAGTATTAAAGATGAGTGGTCCCTGTCCGACCCTTCGAACCTTGCCACGGAGCCGCAGCCCTAGATGGCTGCCGCCCCGTCTGGAGCCTATCCCTACCAACGGCCCTCTGACCCTAATACAGGGGAGGGGGGAGGAGGGGGGGGAAGGAGGTGTCCAGAAATGAGTCTCTTGTGATGCAACAAGTACCCGACCTATCTAGAGGGGAAAGATAGATGTGTCCTCTTTTGTGAAAATGGTGGGTATTAATGGCAATAGGCAGGTAAAAAATGTGTAGCTGCAGGGTCACATCTGGTCTTGAGAACCCGGCAAAAGGAGACCAGAATAACCTGCTTCAAAAGCCTATATAGATGTCTCGGCTGAAGACAGGAAAATGGTGTTAAATAATCTTGAGATAAATTAGGGCAGTGGCCGGATCAAGAGGGTCCGTTCCAAAGAATGGTTGGCATGGACCATAGGTGCCTGGACTTAGAAACGCCAGATGCTGCGCTTAGCGTCCGGTGTGGTGCCCAAGATGTCAGTGGGACACATGAGGCATAATGGAGCCTCATTATGCCTCATGTGTCCCACTGACATCTTGTCACACATCTCCTTTAAGCATCGATACATTATCACAGACGGTATCTTTTCTGCATGACATTCGGCATCCCGCAATGGGATAACCTCTGCAGAACCACATATACCCAGAAAATTGTGAGTGCCACTCTGCATCATCGGTGCCTACACCCATTATACGGCATCATCCTCACGAACACTGGTAACTGACACATCTATTTTTGTATTTAACATTTTTAAGGATATTTTGCATATTGTTAAAAACTGAATTCTTTAATAATACAGCATTCAATACAAGCCCAAACTAACTCTTAGTGGCGACTGCAGGCATGGCATCCTTTAAGTCCTTTAAATTTTGGAGCTCTAAAGACATACAATCATTGACAAAAAAATAACTCCATGAGAAAAGTCATTGGAATCAATTGCAGTGTCCATAGGACATCTTCAGATAACCGACTTTCTATATGTGAATTTAATAATATATGTAAGTGAATACAATATAAGCATAAAAGGATAATAAAGGATGCATCTACAGGCTGGGCGGCACATGCAGGAGCCTAGTGAAGATAGCGTCTCATCTGGTCCCAGCTGTATTGGCAATGATTATGGTCACTGTGGAGGCCAAGGAAATGTTTCGGCCTGACGAAGACAGGGAAACCAGTTGGAGGGAATCCCATGAGAGACAACACAGGATGTACTGCACAGATTTTAGAGTTCTTCACATCACTACTAGTGGTGACCACTTGCCATATACAATAGGGCACATTTACTAAAAGTGCTATTTCCGTCTATAATGCTGGGTGCGGCGATTCACTAAGATTGTGCACCTCATATCATGAATGTGATCATGAATATCATGAATTCCCATTTTTGTGGTGCACCTTTAACGTAGGGTGTGCTACACAATTTGCAAGTTAAATGCGGCGCTCAGTCCGTATCAGTCGGACTGACCGGCACGCCCCCTAATTTGTGTTGCATGGAAGCCAGCGCAGCTGCGTCACAAAAGGGTCGCATGCAACACATTAGCGGCGCAGACACTTCTTAAAGGAAACCTACCACTTCTGAAGGTAGGTGTGAGATGTAAACACCGGGCACCAGCTCAGGGTGAGCTGGTGCCGGAGCTTACCTTAGCGAGTGTTTTAAACCGCTATATCGCGGTTTAAACACATTTTGATTTACGTCCGCGAGGTAGCTTTGTGCGCGCGCGCGCCTCCATACGAAGTGCCGGAGGTGTCACGCGTGCACGGCCGCGCGCAGCGCCGAAGCTGCCTCGGGGCTGTAAATCAAAATGTGTTTAAACCGCGATATAGCGGTTTAAAACACTCGCTAAGGTAAGCTCCGGCACCAGCTCACCCTGAGCTGGTGCCCGGTGTTTACATCTCACACCTACCTTCAGAAGTGGTAGGTTTCCTTTAAGTACCTGTGCAAGCCTTTTTAGCCTAGAAGAACGTGCAAGGTCCGACAAAAGTGTGGCGCAAAGCCCTTAGTAAATGAGCCCCAATGTCTTCTCAGAACATCACAACAGAAGTTGGGATAATGGGGCTTATTTACTAAAGGTCCGTGCGCGCACTTTAGTTGCATTTTACAACATTTTCGAGTTTTGCGCAGCTGTGACAGGTATTTAACAGGGGTCTGCACTGGCATTAGGCTGCAACCTAGAAACAGTTGTTCTCACATGGTGAGTGCCTGCTGAGGGTAGTGTTAGCGCAGGAATACTTTGTAACAATCTATGGCTACGTAAATTACAATAAATGTTAATAACAACACTGACATCTAGTGTCAATACACAGCTATACTAGATACAGTGTATATAATAGCTAACGAGCGCAACAGCTAAGCTTATTTAGCACTACCAAAAAGCACCGAAAGGTTATAATAGAAACCACTTTATTAACAACTGTACTAAACACAGATATTTTTAAAAAACTTTATTTTCTCGGAAATTCTTTTACCTAAGATGGAATAAAAGTTATATTTTACTTTATTTGGCACTTGGACATGGAATACATCTTTTTGCCTTAGGCATGATAGAGATTTTTTTATCTAGGACTCGTCAGACAATGCACTTTTGGAGAACTTCGTCGGACCGGGTAAGTAAATGAGCCCCAATAGCAAAGGTAGGAATTAAAAAAAAAAGGTAAGGTTTAAAGGGCCTTTCTTCCTGAACCATCAGTTCCCAAACAAAACCTAGATTTTTTTCACTAAAGACCATATGGTTCCAGTCTGTAGCAGAAAAAGGTTCTCATTCACAACCACTGCTAAGGACAGTCAAAGTCTGGATGGATCCCAACGAAACTGTGGAAGCTGCTTGTGCTGCTTAATCCACTCTACTGGTGATAAATATCTGTCTGTTCTTCATGTATGTTTGCCCTCATCTAGCTACTACTGCCAACATTGAACACCAGCAAGATGACAATGGTGGTCAGTGTGTTGAGTGGACCATTGTGATCCTCTTCCATCCAGTTATTTGGCCCATCTCAAAGTCGGTCTACTGGCATAAACATCTTTGAGTTCCCCATAGAGGCATGCCAGCTTTTAGAAACCGAGTGCCCACATTACAGCCTAAGCTCTAAAATATGGCTCCTTGCTCTGTCACAGCTTTCAATAGGAGGAGAAAGAGTAGAAAGAAGGAGGAGAAATTTGGATTATCATTATAACTTTCCTCCAGGGTCCCATGAACAGATAGAATAACCGGGGCTGGAGCAGTGTCCAATGTTAATCCTGCTCTGTCCATACTGCCTCGCTTCTCCTGCAGTTCCAGACAGCCAATGATGTGTCACATTATAATAGTACTGCACTTCCTGGGCTGTCGTGGACTGCAGGAGGAGGTCTTGAGTTCTGTCTGGTCAGCTCTGCGCTGGGGTGACAGCCTGGTGGCCACCACTGCATTGGGGGCAAAACCCAATTTCGTGAGACAGAACTGCATGTTGATTTTTATAGCTATCCAACATTTTTAACTGGATGCACAATTTTTTTTTGCCAAATTACATACTTAAACCCAGCAGCAGGAGATGTTTGGAAAGGTATTGGGCAGTGGTGGCGAACCTATGGCGTGGGTGCCAGAGGTGGCTCTCGGCTCCTTCTCAGCGGGGAATCAGGCTGTTGCCCCAGGGCAGAGTTCACAAGACAGGCCTCAACCCCTCAAGAACCTAGCCAATTTCATTTCCATACTTTACCATCTATTTTATTTTTGCAATTTACAAAGCTGTAGTAGGGCTGGTGACATCATGTCTTATTCCATGCCAGTTCACTGGGTAGCTGGAAAAAAATTAAAATGCAATGAAATTGTACACATTTGCACCATTTTCTTGTGGACACAGTGGGGCAAATTCACTTACCCGTCCCTTGCGCGTTCCCGCTCCTGAATGTCTGACTGAAGTCTGCCACGATTCACTTTGTTTGTGCGCCCAATTTCCAGAATGTGCCCCGATCAGATCTGTCGGAATTCACCATCTTCCTCCCGGTGTATGTAAGTGCATGGCTTGTGACACAATTTTTAAGTTAAATCCCACGGTTTGTCACCCGTTGGATCATCCAGCGGCCCGCCCCCTGATTTTTTGCATGAAAGTCGGGGCAATTATTTATGTCTTTCACTGTGCACTCCAAATGACACCTATACTTTATTCCTTGGATCTGTACAATCCTGGTGATACCAAACTTCTATAGGTTTTCTTATGTTTTAATAGATTTTAAAAAAAGAAAACCTGGTGTGCTAAAAATTTTTTACTTCATTTTGCCCTATTCTAACGTTAATATCGTGATGACATTTACATTGCTACCATTTTAGTGACTGTATGACCTTTTGATCACTTTTTATAAAACTTTCTATTTGTTGCAAAATGGCAACAGGGTTCACTACCAGTTTTAACCGTTTTTATATTTTGATAGATTGGGCATTTTGGGACATGGTGATGCCTAAACTGTTTATTATTTATTTGTTTATTTTTATGTCACTTAGAGAAAGGGGAGGGATTTGAACTTCTATGTTTTTTACTACTTTTAAAATCCCCCAAGGGTACTTTAACCCCTTATCGCACCAGGACATTGGGGAACATAGTGGAGCCTGTAATAATTCATTAAGAAGTTAAGGGCTCCTCCTACAGTCCCAGAAATTCCAGGACGTTGCCCCGCTTAGCATTATTTTAAGCATCCTGGTCTACCTATGACTGCAGAAAGAGAGAGTTCCTTTTCTTGGATCCCTGAATCTTCCTGTTTAGGGAGCGGTCAAGGAAATCAAGGAAAAGTGTTCTCAGGACCATTGGCAGATGTGGTACAGCATGGAGCAAAAAGACTGGGAGGTAGTAAACATTACACATTTACTCTACATTAAGGCACTTTATTAGGCACATAAAAACCATACCCATAACATTATCCCCATCAGCATTACTAACTAACAATAACTATAAGAAAGGGTAACACGAGACTTCCTGTTGGGCAGAAAAGGTCACAGCTATTTACTGCCGGTAAGACATAACAGCATCAAAATTAAAGGAGTATTCCCATTTCAGCAAGTAATGGATATTGTTTTCCAAAATACTTTTTGTATCAATTCCTCACAGCTTTCTGGATCTCTGCTTGCTTTATTAAAACTTCCTGTGGACATAAATCTGACCATGGTCACACAGGTGCACACAGATCTGATTATTCTCTATGATACTAACGAACTATGCACCTGTGTGACATGGTCAGATTTATGTCTACTGGAAGTAAACATAGAAGCTTCCCATAGAATGACAGCAGCAAGCAATCTAGAAAACAGTGAGGAATTTATACATAAAACTATAGAGGAAAATTTTTAAAATTTTTCAGCATACAAACAATAACATGAATTTGCCAAAGTGGGAATACCCCTTTAACCGCAATCTCAGTTCCTGTGGTTTGCTCAGCCAGACTCCCGGACCAGCTTCCGGTCAAAATCCATATTTATTCTTTTTTCCGCCAAAGGAAGTGCATGCCCTGCGCCAAACTGTGTAAAGGCTCAGCTAAAGGAGCGGTTGAGCAGCAGTAGGGTGAAGAAGGGAACAACTGACACCCCCATGTAAAGTGCAAGCGCCCCATGTCATAAATATATATAACAGAGACACCCCCAGTCCGTGGGCACCCACCTTACACGGACTTCAGTATTGAATAAGTTACTGCTTGAATTGCTGTGCTGGCACTTTGCAATAAATAAGTAGGTTTTGGGTTGCATTTTGGGCCCTCGGCCTCTAAAGGGTCCACCATCACTGGTACAGGGGTTATTTAGTGAATGACTGTGGTTAGCAAAATTATTGTGGTACTCTTGCCTTGAGATTATGCTAAGGGTGAATGTTAGTGTGAAAAGTATATAGTGGCTGCTCCTTTGTAGGTATCCGCACCAATTTATTACTTCTATTGGCATCCGGCAACAGGTTGTGGTGTGGTAATCCAATGCTTGAGTTGTCACGGCACCTGATACCCGACTCTTACACTAATGGCTTGTCACATATTTGATCCCTTGCACAATGACATTCAATATGTAATGTCTATTGTATTCTCCTTAAGGCCTTGGAACAGTATCAACATTTTATTATTTTACAGTCTTGAGAAATACCAGATAATAAGGACCAGTGAAAATATGGACAAAAGTGGAAGGCTGTGTTTTAGAGTTCACAGTAAAGACTGCAGAATAAATGATAGATTTGACAAAGAGTATGTGTCCCAGTAAGGTCTTATGTTATTATAATTATTATTATTAAGAAAATCTACCATCTAAATCAAGTATGGATAAAACAGGACATTTACACAGATTTAGGTACCATGACTGTGGTGATCTTAAATTTGTTTTAAAGGGGTATTTCCATGAAGACAAGTTTCTTATATGTACTCAGGATAACAAAGTAACACATTCTCTAATTCTCAGTTATTAACAAAAATACAGCATTTTTCCCAACACAAGTTAAGGGCTCATTCACATGGCCGTCTGCAGGGATGTACATGCGGCTGCAAATTTGCAGCCGCATGTACGTCCCCATAGACGGCAATAGCATCACTATGGTGCCACACATCTGTGGGTGATCCGGGCCGCACACCGCAAAAAGATTCTTTCTGTGAGTGTGCAGTCGTGCGCCGCTGTTTTCTATGGAGGGAGGAGGGGTCACCTCTCCAGCACACGGCGGTATGCCTGCAAGGCGGTGAAAAAAATCCTTAAATATAAATTTAAGAAACTGTGTGCTCACGTCATGTCTACAGCCAGATCCTTCAAAGATTTTAGACTTCTTCACCCTTCTCTCAGCTGGTGCATATTGATGAGCTGATTCATTTTCTTATTCTTTTCTTTCCATTGACAACCCCATGTTGTGACTATTTTACCTGTAATTCATGCTGTGGCTGGGTGACCCAGAGGGGCACATCTTAGGAAACAAATGTCAGACTACAAGTGAATGTCAATAGTAAATAGGATTATTTGTTTCAGGGTGCCTGGTGCCAGTGCAGCTTGTAAAGCCGTTCCACTTTCTAGCAATTGACTGGTAACTGTATCCAGGTGTAATAACAAACAAACATTTGATGGATCCTCTCTTTACTATTCAGTACCAATAATACAAAATTAAATCAGCTAAAATAGTGAAAACACACCAAAAAGACATCTCTAAGGAAAGTACAACATGTGATAGTGGGGCGGATTTACTTACCTGGTCCATTCGCGATCCAGCGGCGGGTTCTCCGCCGAGGATTCGGGTCTTCTGGCGATTCACTAAGGTAGTGCGCCTGATGTCCACCAGGTGTTGCTGCTGCGCTGAAGTCCGTCAGAGTTCACTGGAGTTCACCTAGCTGTTCCTGGGTGCAGGTATGTGCGTGTCGAGCGACACACTCTTCTAAAAAAAATACGGCGTTTTTTCCGAATCCATCGGGTTTTCTGACGGCCATGCCCCCGATTTCTGTTGCGTGCATGCCGGCGCCGATGTGGCACAATCCGATCGCGTGCGCCAAAACCCCAGGGCAATTTCGGCACAAAACGCTAATATTTGGGAAACCCGACGGAAAAACGCGATTCAGGCCCTTAGTAAATGACCCCCAATGTGTGCAGGCCCAGCAGTCCAGCTCCCTCACCTGGACAATGACCATAGAAACAGTAGATGAATAAACAATTGTACAGATTTTGTCACAGCATTCATGGGATTGGTGCTCAAGAAAGCACAAGATATCATTAATATTCAATCCAGTCCAGATTCTAGCTTTTTTGCTGAGGCGAAAAACTGAAATGCTGCCCCATTCTGATCTCCTCCTGTATTCAGCCCACTGAATTTACATACACAACTTTAAAAGCATCTAGAACCTTCTTAAAGTCTACTGACAACATCCTCATACAGCGCCACAGACACCCTATGACTGACACTGCACGGGCTGACGCTGCCTCACACACTAGTATCAGTCAGTGACACAGACATTGGTGACATCTTGTACCTTACAGGTGACTATTTGCTCCATCAGGAAGAGCTTTATTATGCTTTCTCCCATCCATCACTGTTGAATTCAAGGCCAGATGTCTTCACCTCCTTGCAGCATCTCCACACTGCGCCCCTAAAAATACAACAATCACTTGCAATATGGCACTCTTCTCCCAAACTATATATCCCAAACTACACAATTTAATATACAGCCCTTAATAATTTAATAGGCTCCTAAATACAATCCACCCCAGTAAAGCGATATACAGCAACCAATCAGCCCACCCATTATTAACATTAATATTCATCCTCCATAAAAAAAGTCCCCTCCACCCCCAGTTTAGTTATATATACAGGCAGTCCCCTACTTAAGGACACCTGACTTACAGAGGACCCTAGTTAAAGACGGACCCCTCTGCCCACTGTGACCTCTGGTGAAGCTCTCTGGATGCTACTATAGTCCCAGACTGCAATGATCAGCTGTAACGTGTCTGTAATGAAGCTTTATTGATAAGCCATGTTCCCATTACAGCAAAAAATTTAGAAAATCCAATTGTCACTGGGACAAAAATTTTTAAGTACAAATATACAGTTCCGACTTAAGTACAAAGAAATCTATTTTGTACGTAACCCGGGGACTGCCTGTAGTACTCATTTTATCCATGGGTATCATAGTGAGTCATTAAGGTTTTATCTCCCTCTCCTTTCTATATTATTTTCATATGTGCCCTCTCCGAATACCCGCGGCTGCGTGTGACGTATAGATACGTGACGTGTCATTACAGGGTTAGGGGCAATGTATAATACTAGGACGAAAAATGTATGTAAACAAAGTAATAAAAATGCCTTAAAAAATTCTCTTTTATTATTCTGCCATTTAGTGAATATAAATCATTTTGTTAATCCTAATTGACCTAAAGTGGGAGAATTTTATTCCGATTTTATGTCCGCTAGTGAGAAAAACACTATGTATTGTATACACTGTACGGTAGTTTATGTAAACTTCTGATTTCCACTGTATGAAATAAGCAACTCACCAGACATCACAGGATAGTGACTGCTGTACTTTGCAATAATAGTTACACTTCTAAACAATTTCTGTCACTATGTTGTATGTGTAGAGTAAATACAATATACATGGAAACAGTAACCTATAAAATTCCCATAACAATACAAATAACACAGTCTATATATAATGTGTAAAACTTATATTTCTAAATTGCTATGATTATGCTGACGGCAGGGGGATTACTGTGCTCCTTGTGTTCATTTGTATGTCTAACCTGCCAGACTAAGTGCTGAAACCTGAGCCAACTACCTTGTTCTCTAGAGGCAGGACCAAGCCTGGAGTAACCTGACCTGCACACATGCACAGTGCTGAGCACAGGAGCACAGGGGAGGAGAGGGGAGGCTTGTGGGAATAACACTTGGGGGGGCTTTGATATTCAAAATTGACTCAGCATCCCCCTCCTTCCTGGCAGCGGAGAGGGGCTGGATGTAGCATCCCTGCAAAATGACCTCTGTCACCATCAACGCAAGTGGACGAGGATGACAAAAAAGTTTTGAAACCATGTATCCGAAATACAAGCTGAGACCCAGCTCTGCCCTGGGCAGACTAGAGACCTACAATGCCCAGAGGTAAGAGGAGGTGGATTTGTGGAACAGAGTTTGATTTAAGGTTTTTGTAGAAGGAGAAGTTGCAGGGATTCCCAATGTGTTGAGGCTGTTTACTGTTACTATAGCAATGGAATGTGTCAGTATGTTATAGTGTAATGATGCTGTGCCTGGATACAATGTGGCTGCACAGGAGAATGAATTATGTTGCTTCATCTACCAGGATATTTTCTATATAAAAGCGTTCATAAAACATGTGTAGGAGTTTTGAATTCCTAGATATGTTTATATGTATATATATTGTCTCCTTTGTCTTGTGGTTTCCAGAGGCTTAAAGGAGTTAAAGGAGTTAATTAATTTTAGGATTTTCCCTTTTTCTTTCTTTTATCATTGCAATTTTTTTTGGGTGCATTTGTATATACGTGCCTAATTTTCATCTTGCAAAGTTAGCCACACACAAATTTTTCAGTGTTGCCTCTGATATATCCTTAAAATCCAGATGCGGATATACGAAAAAGTAGCAATTTTGTGTCAAATCGTGGTTATAAATCCGCAAATAAAATCCTAAACTTTAGAAGGGGTTGCAGAAGAGTTTGCAAAATTCAGGAGCCTTATATTTTGACCTCTGAGATAAATCAAACAAATCCAAAACCTGGAATAACCATAAAAAAGAAGACACCCACAAGTGTCCTCACCAAAGACAGATGACCCCCAATGTTTTTGTAGAAGAGGCTGGGCCCTACAGCAGACTTCTGAATGAGCCTCCCCTTATAATATATATAAATATTTGTTTACTCACACGTGAGTAACATGTGAGTTACAATCACATACAGTATATATACACACCATATATACACTCACCGGCCACTTTATTAGGTACACCATGCTAGTAATGGGTTGAACCCCCTTTTGCCTTCAGAACTGCCTCAACTCTTTGTGGCATAGATTCAACAAGGTGCTGGAAGCATTCCTCAGAGATTTTGGTCCATATTGACATGATGGCGTCACACAGTTGCCGACGATTTGTCGGCTGCACTTTCTTGATGCGAATCTCCCGTTCCACCACATCCCAAAGACGCTCTATTGGATTGAGATCTGGTGACTGTGGAGGCCATTTGAGTACAGTGACCTCATTGTCATGTTCAAGAAACCAGTCTGAGATGATTCCAGCTTTATGACATGGCGCATTATCCTGCTGAAAGTAGCCATCAGATGTTGGGTACATTGTGGTCATAAAGGGATGGACATGGTCAGCAACAATACTCAGGTAGGCTGTGGCGTTGCAACGATGCTCAATTGGTACCAAGGGGCCCAAAGAGTGCCAAGAAAATATTCCCCACACCATGACAACACCACCACCAGCCTGAACCGTTGATACAAGGCAGGATGGATCCATGCTTTCATGTTGTTGACGCCAAATTCTGACCCTACCATCCGAATGTCACAGCAGAAATCGAGACTCATCAGACCAGGCAACGTTTTTCCAATCTTCTACTGTTCAATTTCGATGAGCTTGTGCAAATTGCAGCCTCAGTTTCCTGTTCTTAGCTGAAAGGAGTGGCACCTGGTGTGGTCTTCTGCTGCTGTAGCCCATCTGCCTCAAAGGTCGACGTACTGTGCGTTCAGAGATGCTCTTCTGCCTACCTTGGTTGTAACGGGTGGCGATTTGAGTCACTGTTGCCTTTCTATCAGCTCGAACCAGTCTGCCCATTCTCCCCTGTCCTCTGGCATCAACAAGGCATTTCCGCCCACAGAACTGCCACTCACTGGATGTTTTTTCTTTTTCGGACCATTCTCTGGAAACCCTAGAGATGGTTGTGCGTGAAAATTCCAGTAGATCAGCAGTTTCTGAAATACTCAGACCAGCCCTTCTGGCACCAACGACCATGCCACGTTCAAAGGCCTCAAATCACCTTTCTTCCCCATACTGATGCTCGGTTTGAACTGCAGGAGATGGTCTTGACCATGTCTACATGCCTAAATGCACTGAGTTGCCGCCATGTGATTGCTGATTAGAAATTAAGTGTTAACGAGCAGTTGGATAGGTGTACCTAATAAAGTGGCCGGTGAGTGTACATGCATACATACATTAATATACAATGCACAGACAAATACATACAATACCATATACAGACATACAGCATATACATACACAATATTCTAGATGCTGGGGCCACCTGACACAGCGGCCCCCATAGCAGCAGCTATGGCTGCTACCACTGTGCTAACGCCCCTGTTTCTGTTTGAAAGATCTTGTAGGATGTAACAGATAATAAGGAAGGTCTAAGTAAAACATGGCATGATTTGGTGTGATTTGTGCAAAAATTGCACCACAATTTTTTGAATGTTTGAGATACTTTAATGAATTATACAAAAAGAGACTTTCACTAAAAGCACATGGCTGTGCAGAAAATAGGTGTTTCTTAAGTTATTATACTGTGCGCCAATAATGTACCAGGATTTTGGCACCTTTTCTGGTGAAAACCAATCCAACTAATAGGAGTCATTAAAGTGGTTGTACTGAGAGTTTGTAATAACCTGATCGGTGAGTGTCTGATTACTGTGAACCCCAACGATCAAGAGAACAACTTCAGCATTCCGTAAAATAGTATGGGAGTGCTGGATATTGCTGAGCACAGTCCTGGGGTATCTCAGTCACTCTCATACACAGTGATTGGGAGTGCCTGCTATCAGCAGGACATATGCTTGAATTACCATTTCACCCATTAACAAAAATGTACCCCCCCCCTCCCCCTCTTCTAACTATTTCTCAGATCCTGTTCTTGTCAATCGGTGGGGATCATAGCACCAGACCCTCACTGATCAGCTTGTTATTCTGTGGAAAGGGGATATCACATGCATTGATCACATGGCCCAGTTGCTTCTGAGCACTTCAGTCTCCGCAAACAGGTGATCAATTAGGTTACCAAGTGTCAGATCACGACTGATCTGATATTTTTGACTTACTGTTTATATTCGTGTATAAGCCGAGTGGCTTATACACAGTGGTTCCTGGCGGTTCCTCTTCGGTCTTCTCTCTGCTGTATTGGCCGGCAGATCTGCCAACCGGCGCAAACTATGATGCGCTGGTCGGCAGATCGCATGGCCGCGTCTCTGCCGGCTAATACAGCAGAGAGAAGACCAAACGGGATCCGCCAGGAGCCGGGCCAAGCATCGGGGTGCCGGAGGGTGAGTATGTAAGTTTTTATCAGCTTGGCAAACTTCGGGCTGGCTGGCTGGCTGTATACTACATGGGGCTGGCTGTATACTACTGGGAGCTGGCAGGCTATTTAATACATGGGGCTGGCAGGCTGTACACTACATGGGGCTGGCAGGCTGCATACTACTGGGGACTGGCTGGCTGTATACTACATGGGGGCTTGCTGGCTGTATACTACATGGGGGCTTGCTGGCTGTATACTACATGGGGGCTTGCTGGCTGTATACTACATGGGGGCTTGATGGCTGTATACTACTTGGGGCTGGCTGTATACTACTGGGAGCTGGCAGGCTATTTAATACATGATGCAGGCTGTATACTACATGGGGCTGGCAGGCTGCATACTACTGGGGACTGGCTGGCTGTATACTACATGGGGGCTTGCTGGCTGTATACTACATGGGGGCTTGCTGGCTGTATACTACATGGGGGCTTGCTGGGTGTATACTACTTGGGGCTGGCTGCATACTACTTGGGGCTGGCTGGCTATATACTACTGGGGGCTGGCTATATACTACGGAGGGCTAGCAGACTTTATACTGGAGGGGGCTTTCTGGCTATAAACTGGGAGACTGTGACCAATGCATTTCCCACCCTTGGCTTATACTCGAGTCAAAAGGTTTTCCCAGTTTTCAGTGGTAAAATTAGGGGCCTACTCAGGTAGGCTTATACTCGAGTATATACGGATATACGGATATTTTAAGGATCAGTGATAAATATTTTTGGCCCCAGAAAAACCTTTTAACTGTTTGACCAATTGGAGCATGTTGCCTGGTATTGTATTATTTTAAGCCCCAAGATCAAGCATAATAAACCAGGGGCACTTATTCATAAATAAAGCTCCCTTAACTGTGGTAATCGTCTTATATTCTGGCCTTATAAAATTAACTCAACTGATTATGGTAATGAGCTTGGAGGACCATACCAGAGCCCCTCCATGCTGCAGATTTACAGGCTGTTACACTTTGCAGGAGTGCTGAGGGAGCAGAAATGAGAGGGAAACAGTGTAACATCCTTTGAAGCAACAGCATGGAGGGGCTTTGGTAATGCACCACAGAGTTCTTCTAGGTCAATATCAACAGTTGATTTTAGAAGGAAAGAGGCCATGGAGAACAAGTATAAGAAGACTACCATAATCACGGTGCCTGGATCTGGTTTATCATGATGGATTTTGATGGTAGATTTCCTTTAAGGTACCAAAATATAGGTTACTTACTATTTTTCCCCAGTGACCAGTGAAAAAGCTCCAGTGGTATTGCTGGTGGGTTGAACACTAAAGTGTATCAGTCATTGGGCAGATATGTTTGTACTCACTGGCATGATGGTTCCCATTGCTGAGGCATCATGGGAGTAGTACGAGATATCACTTGCCACAGCAAGTACCCCTTATTATGTTTAATCGCTTTGAAAATGGAAACTCCTGGACAACCCCTTTAACACTGTATTGCTTGCATAAGAAGTCGCCTAGTAACTCTGCATGTGTCACTGGTATCTACAGGGCCTCCTGCTCTTTTCTAGCTTATCTATCTAGTATTAGCCCTGATTGTTCATCTTATTCTTACGCCTGCCGCGGCCATGGTGACCCTCACGCCCTCATCTTCTACAATTCACTTTAATTATTCTTAAACAAAAAACTCCAGATAGTGTTGCAGGCCTTATAAAGCCATCTATGTGTATTTTTACACTGTACAACGGTGGAGGATTTCACAATGTCTTCCACACCTTTATATACTATAATAAAAGTAATGATCAACAAGATTAGATTAGGCCATAAGTCATGAGATCTGCACCAAGCACAGAGCACGGACAGACTCATATCCAAGAGCAGATGTATGGAATTACCATCCTCGGCTCCAGAGCCGGCCAATCTGTATTAAACCCATCTGTGGATTGTGTACGGCTTCAATACAGGTAATGTCATTTATACTCTTCCTCTACAAGTACTAGTAAAAAAAGCTTTGTACTTATAGGTATAATGTAACTAGAAAGTGACTTGATGTAAATTATAGCACAATGGGGCACATTTACTTACCCCGTCCCAGCGCGATCCCCGATCCAGAATGTCCGACGATAATGCACTGTGCCGCAATTCACTACAAGCGTGCGCCCGCTCAGGTCCGCCAGAGTTCACCTTCTTCTTTCCGGTGCATATAAGTGTTTGGCTTACGACACAATGTTAAATGTGAAATCCTGCACGTTGTCCGAATCCGTTGAATTGTCCAACTCCCCGATTTGTGTCGCGTGAAAGTCAGTGCGATTGCGTGCGACGCAATCCCCCGCGCTGTCCCGGGAAACGACGGAAAACCCGGCGGAAATGCGGTCGTGGGACCTTAGTAAATAAGCCTCGATATGTAATATGATTATATATGGGTTTAAGGGATATGAATGTTTGTCCGTATCTCATAAAAAGCGGGGAATGAATTAATGCTTTTGCACCTGTTTTTTGTCAGCAATCCCCTGGTTTTTTATTTTGCTCCCGTTCCGACAAATTTATCAGCGCTACAGTTTTCGGACTCTCACAACTTTTTTTCTCTCTCAATTTGAGTGCAGCTTTTATTTCCTGATCTTATAGTTTCCGACGCATTTTTTGGCAAAATTTTTCCAGCCCGTTTAGACCAACAAAGAACAAGTCAACCAACATCTAAACCCCTTCCTGAATGAGGAGAGTAATTTCTGATGCCATTTTTTTTTTCTTGCGGTGCAACGAATACATTAAGTCCTTGCTACACAATGAAAAATCACGCTACAAAACACTGCGAAAGTTAGGGCTCAGAAAACAGGCCTTGCCCCATGCTCCTTATTACATTATCCCAATTGTCTCTATATTTGGCCTCTTGGGCCTATTAAAGGGGTTGGCTACTTTACCTCATGTTTTTGTAATGTGAATTTAATGTGTGTCAGGTAGGATATCAGGTAATTTACCAATATACATCTATTCATACTTCTGCTCCATTCCTCTTATGTAAAGCGAAGCCTCCTGTCTTTTACCTCATCCTCATCTTTTAACTCCTCAGCCAGATATTGCTGACCATAAAATGGCCGCAGAAGGAGAGTCATGTGATCTCTATACATTCATAAACAATCGCCCTGCCAGGACCTTATGGCCAACCCCTTTAAATCCATAATATAGAAGTCTAGTTCAGCTCAGAATGAAATGCTTGTTTACCCTTTATGAGCGTTGGGCACATGTCTGTGGTTAATACCTAACTATCAACATTACTTACATACCTCAAGAGTACAGTTTGTTACACAAGTATTAAAACAATTTCTGGCCATTATATGACTTATGTTCTGCATATTTCTCTTTGCTTGCTATATCTTACATTTCAAGCAATACATACATTACATACATACAAATAGCATTGACACATCACATTGTTGCACTAGGTATATTTTGCTATAGATGAAGAATGAAGGGATGAAGAATTGCTGCTATTATGTCTCCCATATATTATGCACTAAAGCAGAGCAGAATGTGTTTTTTAACCTTCCCTCATCTAGAAGCATAAGAATAATCAAATCAGACAGTATAGAGAAGTACAGACTTGTATTAATGTAAAAACAGCACTATTGGTGACATAGAAATTCACTAGTTAGCTCCAGCAGACTGTCTGTGCCAAGGTTTCTCCTGATCAGCCCTCCCCTTCCTTCTTCATAAACTTCATAAAATTTTGATAGATCTGTGGGCTGCAGCTTATTTCGGTCTAGTGGGGTACTGGAGAGATTCAGGAGAGATTTTCAGGCGTAGAAAAGTAAAGAAAGAAACAACATATACCACAAAGTTTTGTATATCTTGTACTATTGATTTTCGGGTTAACTTTTTTGGGGAGTTCGAGACCTTACGGAACACAGTTGTGTCATGATAGGTGAACCTTATATTTTAAAGTATTTATACATAGATATCAATATGATAGTAACTAAGGAGCTTGTGTTAAATATAACATTTCTCTATCCTGTTGACTTTTGGTACATCAGACATAAGCTATAGATTTCCTCACATTTGTATATCGACTTCTTAATAGACTGAAGAACCCGAGGGAAATGAACTGTTGTGACAATAACTAAGCCTGAAGTGTAAAGTGATCTCCTGACATTTATTATTATGAGATGAGAAAAGAAGCCAAGAAATCCCCAGAGACAATATCCGTTCTCTAGCTTATCGTGGTATAGAGCTTCTCATCCTCTTATTTTAGAATACTAGGAACCCATACTCACAGGTGAAGGCTTGGTACAACCATGGCAGGGTTACGCTTTCCTTTATCCACTGAGTTCTCTTTGCCCTGTGTCTAAATATGATCCATATTTTACCTGCTTAATGAAGGTACTCCATCCCCCCTATCCCCTAGTACCTCCACCTGCCAAAACTCTATAGTTCATCCGGCTCCATCACTGCATCCTGATTTAAGTTGAGGTATTGAGGTAAGGCAAATAAAAGAGGTCCAGTGAAACCTGGTTTTCTGGAAGCGGGATCTGCATTTAACAGGCTTTCCATTCGATGTAGTTCGGAACCCATCAGAACCACACAGAGGGGGGTCCTGGGAGCTGGTATATAACCTTAGCTGAGTTCAGGAGGTGCCAGACCAGTGACCTTCTGTATATGGCAAGGGAAACCTCATGATAGTGTATAAGTACCCAAGCAAGGTCATCACGTAATGCTTTGCCTGTAACCCGGTAAACCACCTCCAATACAGAGTCCCAAAACAGGGCAAGTGCCTAGCAGCTCCAGAAATTGTGGGAAAGTGATCCCTCTCTATCCACACATCTCAAGCAGGCCGGTGAAACCTCAGGAAACATTTAGTGTAGCACATGAGACACCCTATACCATCTAGTTAACAACTTAAAACTAGTTTCCTGGTACATATTGTTTATTACTGATATATGGGCAAGTAGGAGAATCGTATCTCTCTGCAGAGAGGCTAAGGTCCAGGTCCTTTCCCACTTGAGCATATAAGGAGGAGTATAATCCTGTGGAGGGCAACTAGTGAGAGAGCCCCTCTGATCTGGCCTCTCTGAGCGCATATGCCCTCAGACCCAGTCCTTGACCTGAAAAACAAGGAGGGATCTGCTAGGGAGTTCAAGAAGTGGGAGAAGTGGAGGCCCTGCCAAGGAGTCAATCGAGGGAGATCAGGTGGAGCAATCAGGGACTCGCCTCTGTACCACCCACCTTCCACTATAAAGTGACATGCTCGGAAATGGTTGGAGGCTAGACTCTTAACACTGTTTGTAAAAGACCCTAGATTACCTAAAATGGGAGTAAGTTGGTTTTCAGGATTCGAGGTAGTGGACCATCTGTACCAGCGCGAACGATGGTGTAAGCCGACACCTGGCAGCAGAGTTTAAGTGGCATCTGGTTTTCACCAGTGCCTGCCGCAAAGCGGGTTGGACATGCTGCGGCAGGAAACCACCAGGTCGCTCCACAGGAGCGACTTGCCCGCGGGGGCGACCAAGGCAAAGTACAGAATCGTACAGCAGGTTCGTGGTCAGGTACAGACAGGAGGTCAAGAGAGGCAGCACAGGATCAATGCCAGGAACAAAGCAGAAGGTCAGGGCAGGCAGCACGGAGTCAAAGTCAGGAATGGAACCGGGGTCACAACGGGAAATCTTCAGACTGGTACAAGGCAACAAGACAAGCTTTTTCTGAGGCATATAGCACAAAGATCTGGCGGGGAATGCTGGGAGAGGCCGGCTTTTATTCAATTTCCTGGGAATGGCCAGCACCAATCAGCGGTGCGCTGGCCCTTTAAATTTTCGTGCGCCAGTGCAGTGACATTGGGAAAGGCCTGGTGAGATGTCTGGCTTATTTTTACATTTTAGGAAGGCCAACAGAGTAGCGTAAATGGTAGGGTGCAGGGACAGAGAATACCACCATATCTTTTGTATCCAAGAAAAGGTAAAGTTACTCTCCCGGCACATGCTTATAGAAAACTTTAACAGGGTAAGCAGGGGTGAACCTAAACTCTGCTGCCTGAGATGAGCTATAGAATGGCACCCTGTCAGGTTCGCTAAGGAGATTGCTGGGACTTCTGGTTCTTCTGGTGGTACCAGCAGCGTTCTCCGAACCCCGGCGCGTATCCGCGCAAACTCCACCTCTTGTCCTGGGCAGCGGCTGCTAAGATCTCGCGCTGTCTAGGAGTGGCTGGGACTTTGAACCTCTGCTTGGTGCCTGGTTGTTCTGCACCATGAGGGGTTAATTCCCAGATGCTGTCCAGCTCCTATCAGGTTCTGGAGGTGGAGTTCTGGCTGCATAAATTGCAGCTTCACTAGTCACCTGTGCCAGTGTTTGAAAATCCCTTTCTCCACTCGCTGCATTAGGTTGTATTGCTCAGTATCTGTATCTGTATCGTTGTGACCTCGGCTCGTTTTTGACTTTGACTCTTTGCCTACTGATTTTGCTATTGACGTTCCCTCTCGTTGTGACTCCGGCCTGTTTACGATTCTTTTGTGTTTTATGTTTGTCAGTCTGTTTGTGTTTCCCTTCCCTCACGTAACCAGCGTATCTCGAGTCTTCAAGTAGTCGCCCCACGGTTTAGCGTGGGGGGGCTATAGGAAGGGACAGAGGTTGGGGCAAGTTCAGGGCACACTATCCCCTGTCTTTTGTGTACCAATCCTAACAGAAACACTGGCCACACATAGGTCTGCATCCTGTATCCGACCTGCTACATTCTCTCCTCCCATGGAGCCTTTGTCAGCTGTGGTCGCTCAGGTCCAGACCCTAACTCAGCTTGTTCAGGATCTAGCCTCCCGTCTCCAAATTCAGGAATCTATGCAGGTTCCACTGCAGACATCACCGCAGGATCCACTGCCACCCACACCTGAACCTAAGGTTCCTCTCCCTGACGTGTTTTTTGGTGACCGTAAGAAATTTTTTTCATTTCGGGAGGGCTGTAAACTTTACTTTTCTTTACGTCCTCGTTCATCGGGCACAGAGATTCAAAGAGTGGGCGTTGTAATTTCCCTGTTGCGTGGGGATCCGCAAAATTGGGTCTTTTCTCTCCCACCTGACTCTCCATCTCGTTCTTCTCTTGACGTTTTTTTTTCTGCTTTAGGCCAGATTTATGACGAACCTGACCGCCGAGCACTTGCAGTTTCCCACCTTAGATCTCTGTGTCAGGGAAAACGGACAGCAGAAGATTATTGTGCCCAGTTCAGACAGTATGTGACTGACTCGCAATGGAATGACTGCGCCCTAAAAGACCAATTTATGTCCGGACTGTCAGACCGAGTACAGGACTTAGTCTTAGCTTATGCCGAGCCTCAGACATTAGATGATGCTATGACTCTGGTCATCCGAGTTGATCGTCGCCTAAGATCCAGGCGGTCACCTCGGGTGTCCTCTGACTGTCAGCCAGCGGCCAGTCTGTCTCCAGGTAGTCCAGAATTGGAATCCATGGAGCTGGATAACATCTCTCCTGCACAGCGGAAGCAACATCGACTGAGACGTCATCTTTGTTTCTACTGTGGAAGTCCTGATCATCTGGTCAACACCTGTTCCAAGAGGCAGCAGCAGGAAAACTTCCGCTCCTAAGCAGTAGTCGGGGGGACTGCTTAGGAGCTCAGGTACTCCCAATTGTATCTAGAATGTATTTACCTTGTACGGTTAAGTTTCAGTCTGTTTCCTGCACTGGTCGCGCCTTTTTGGATTCAGGTGCTGCGTCTAATTTAATCGATTATAATTTTGTCTCTCAGTTTTGCATGTCATTGATTCCATTGTCCACTCCTATCCAGATGTCGGGTGCGGATTTGACCCCTCTACAGGCAGGGTTGATCAAATTCCGAACCCCGCAGATAAAGCTTATGGTAGGAGCTATGCATGAAGAATGGTGTTCTTTCCTAGTTATGGAAAACTTGTCTGAAAATGTCATTCTTGGTCTACCCTGGCTCCGGATCCATAATCCGGTAATTAATTGGGAAACTCTGGAGCTGGTTCATTGGGGTCCTCACTGTAAGGATCACCTGTCCAAAGTTTCATTATGTACAGTAGTGGCGGAAGATCAGAGTCTTCCAGGTTTTCTCTCGGATTACTCAGATGTGTTTTCAAAACCCTTGTCCCAAGTCCTTCCTCCTCACAGGGAGTTTGATTGTAAAATTGACCTTCTTCCTGATGCTAGATTGCCAAAGGGTCGTATATATAACCTGTCAGTACCAGAACGGGAGTCACTGAAGAGTTATATTGATGAGAGTTTGGCAATCGGACATATCCGTCCCTCTGAGTCGCCCACTGGGGCCGGGTTCTTTTTTGTTGAGAAAAAAGATGGTGGTTTACGGCCGTGTATTGATTATCGAGAATTAAATAAGATAACGGTAAAAAACTCAGGTCCTCTCCCCTTGATCCCGGATCTCTTAAATCAGGTTTCTGGGGCCCAAGTTTTCTCTAAATTAGATCTCAGAGGGGCTTATAACCTGATTCGGATCCGAGAAGGGGATGAGTGGAAAACCGCATTTAATACACCTTTGGGGCACTTTGAATACCTGGTTATGCCCTTTGGTTTGAGTAATGCCCCAGCGGTTTTTCAAGGGTTTATGAACTCCATCTTTCATGATTACATCGGTATGTTTATGGTGGTGTATCTCGACGATATTTTGATTTTCTCTCCTGATATGGTTTCTCACCAGCAACATCTCCGCCAAGTACTTACCAGGTTGCGCAAAAACCACCTCTTCGCTAAGCTGGAAAAGTGTGTTTTTTGCGTCCAGAAGGTTTCCTTCTTAGGTTATGTTGTGACTCCCTCTGATGTACAGATGGATCCGAGTAAGGTTCAGGCGCTCACGGACTGGGTTCGGCCTACCAATCTTAAGGCCCTACAACGTTTTTTAGGTTTCGCTAACTATTATCGGAACTTTATAAAGAACTTTTCCGTGATCGCCAAACCCCTCACGGATCTGACCCGTAAGGGTGCTGATCCGAACAATTGGTCCCCTGCCGCTTGCACAGCGTTTGAAACTTTAAAATCGGCATTCTCGTCAGCCCCGGTTTTGGTTCAACCTGACCTCTCTCTACCGTTTGTTGTCGAGGTTGATGCCTCTGAGGTAGGAGTAGGTGCAGTGTTGTCTCAGGGGTCTTCCACTCTCACCAGACTTAGGCCCTGTGCATATTTCTCTAGAAAATTTTCTTCTTGTGAGAGGAATTATGATATTGGTAATCGAGAGCTCCTTGCCATTAAGTGGGCATTTGAAGTCTGGCGACACTTTTTGGAGGGAGCTCTTCATCCGATAACTGTGCTCACGGATCATAAGAATTTAGTATATTTGGATACGGCTAAACGCTTGAACTCACGTCAGGCTAGGTGGGCCTTGTTTTTCTCTCGCTTCAATTTTGTGGTCACCTACCGACCTGGGTCAAAAAATGTGAAGGCTGATGCCTTGTCCCGTAGCTTCAGGACTCCTGAGCTTCCAGAGGCTGCTGACAGTAATATTTTGTCTCCAGGGGTTGTGCTGGCAGCTGTCTCCTCCCACCTCTCCTCTCAAATTTTAGCAGGACAAAGATCTGCACCTAAAGACCTTCCGGAAGGCAAATTATTTGTTCCTCTTTCTTGTCGTTTGAGAGTGTTGGAGGAGACGCATTGCTCGGTATTGGCAGGTCATCCGGGAATGCGGAGTACCTTGGATCTCTTAAAGAGAAGTTACTGGTGGCCTCACATGACTAAGGATGTACACGCATTTGTCCAAGCCTGTCAGGTCTGTGCGCGAGGAAAGACTCCCAGGAGACGTCCTGAGGGGCCTCTTCTTCCGCTTCCAGTTCCCACCAGGCCGTGGTCTAAAGTATCTATGGACTTCGTCACTGATCTGCCAGCATCTCAAGGCTGTTCAGTGGTTTGGGTGGTAGTGGACCGCTTCTCTAAAATGGGACACTTTGTTCCATTAAAAAAGTTGCCTTCAGCTGAAGAATTAGCTGAATTGTTTATACAGAATATTGTGCGCCTCCATGGTATACCAGATGATATTGTGTCAGATAGGGGCGTACAATTTGTTTCCAAATTTTGGCGAGCATTTTGTTCTAGACTGGAAGTTAATTTGTCGTTCTCGTCGGCATTTCACCCTGAGTCTAATGGTCAGTCCGAGAGAATGAATCAGGAGATGATTCAATATCTGCGACTCTTTGTCTCGGACAGTCAGGACCAGTGGGTGAAATTCCTTCCGTTGGCAGAATTTGCTATTAATAACCAGTGTAGTTCGTCCACACAGGTATCTCCGTTTTTCTGCAATTATGGTTTTCATCCTCGTTTCTCTTTTTCATCTGTGCCTGTCTCTAATATTCCTCGAGCAGAAGCTATTACATCCAAGTTGCGCTCGCTCTGGTCACAAGTTCGGGAGAATATTCAGAGGGCACAAAATTCTATGGTCCAGCAAACTGAAAGAAGGCGCACTAAATCCGATACGTTTGAGGTGGGGGATAAAGTGTGGTTATCCACGAAAAACCTTAAATTGAAGGTCCCCTCTTTGAAGTTTGCGCCAAGGTTTGTGGGTCCTTTTGTTGTTACTCATATTGTTAACCCGGTTTCCTTCAAGATTACACTTCCAGCAGGGTGGCGGGTCCATAACACCTTCCATAAGAGTCTTCTGAAGCGCTATGTTGAGCCTGTTTTGCCTCTTTCTGACCCTCCTTCTCCATCTATTGTGGAGGGGAATCAGGAATTTGAGGTGGAAAAGGTGGTGAATTCCAGATGGGTAGGTAACTCCCTGCAGTACCTGGTCCATTGGAAAGGCTTTGGTCCTGAGGATAGGTCTTGGGTTCCGGTTAGAGATGTTCATGCTCCACGGTTACTCAGGTTATTTCATCAGACCTACCCTCAGAAGCCGTCTTTAAGATCTAGGGGTCCGAAGGCCCCCCGTCAGGGGGGGGGTACTGTCAGGTTCGCTAAGGAGATTGCTGGGACTTCTGGTTCTTCTGGTGGTACCAGCAGCGTTCTCCGAACCCCGGCGCGTATCCGCGCAAACTCCACCTCTTGTCCTGGGCAGCGGCTGCAAAGATCTCGCTCTGTCTAGGAGTGGCTGGGACTTTGAACCTCTGCTTGGTGCCTGGTTGTTCTGCACCATGAGGGGTTAATTCCCAGATGCTGTCCAGCTCCTATCAGGTTCTGGAGGTGGAGTTCTGGCTGCATAAATTGCAGCTTCACTAGTCACCTGTGCCAGTGTTTGAAAATCCCTTTCTCCACTCGCTGCATTAGGTTGTATTGCTCAGTATCTGTATCTGTATCGTTGTGACCTCGGCTCGTTTTTGACTTTGACTCTTTGCCTACTGATTTTGCTATTGACGTACCCTCTCGTTGTGACTCCGGCCTGTTTACGATTCTTTTGTGTTTTATGTTTGTCAGTCTGTTTGTGTTTCCCTTCCCTCACGTAACCAGCGTATCTCGAGTCTTCAAGTAGTCGCCCCACGGTTTAGCGTGGGGGGGCTATAGGAAGGGACAGAGGTTGGGGCAAGTTCAGGGCACACTATCCCCTGTCTTTTGTGTACCAATCCTAACACACCCCCTCTGCCCCATATATATCAGGTTATTTTTTAGTAAGTGGGTTCATGCAGCATCTCACACCCATACTGACATCAGGTGTGAAGAGACACAATTTTTATGTGCCCCTAATGCGGCCCCCCATCTTGCTGCAGGTGGTGCTGCCTGAGGAAAGAGTCTCAACTTGTCTAATGGCAGGTGCACCCCTGGAGCTGTGACCCCCAGACAGAAGGACTTACTTTGTCGTTCCGTGCAGATATTAGTGTATGCTATTGTCATAACCACTCCCATTAGTTGGAGGTGCACGCCAAAGACATCATCTTGTCATGCCAAACACAGTTATTAATGTGGTTATAACAGAGGGAGCGCACATACAGTAATGTCTGCTTGCCCCCTCCATCCTCTGGAAGCCAGCAAGACACAGGACATCACAGGAAG
Source organism: Engystomops pustulosus (assembly GCF_040894005.1). NCBI lineage: Eukaryota > Metazoa > Chordata > Amphibia > Anura > Leptodactylidae > Engystomops > Engystomops pustulosus. The sequence goes on from NC_092412.1 coordinate 42,021,150, forward strand.
TCCTGCGTCCTGCCACCGGGGTCACGTGACCTGTGGTGAACAGTGGCAAAAAGGAAAACTTTAACAGGGTAAGTATAACATGGGTGATCCTATTAGGGTGTTATACTTATTTTGTTTTCTATAAGTGGCCAACCCCTATAATAGATCTGCCCTAAAAGTAGTTGAGTACCTCTGGTCTTCATAATGATACATTTACCTTTTACTGGCCACACATGTATTATATGAGGTCATTAAATGAGATACATAAAGCCAATACCAGTGACTAAAAATAATATTTAAAGGGGCTTTCCATGGTAAATTGGTACATGGTTCCATTTAAAATAAAAACAATAATAAAACCTTTGGTACCCCATTATTCTCCTGACGCATCCATCCGGTCCCTTGTTGGCTTCTCCAACTGAGCAGTATACTCGCTCCTCTGACCCCTGAGGCTACTATGGTCATATGAACGTCAAAACTTTCAGCTCGGCTGGAGGTGCTGGAGGTGCAACTATGGAATTGAGGGATGGACTGTGGGTACAGAGTAATTTAAACAGATTTTTTTTTATCCCCCCCCCCCCCCATTATGGGTTCTCTGCAATTTTCCATTTCAAATGGGAAACTCCCTTTCCTTTAAAAGGACCGATAATCTCCAAGGACCTCCAAAACGAGAGAAGGACAGAATATTCTAATTTCTGTGGCTATGATCATATGACCATTTGTTAACCTTCCTGTTAATCAGAACATTTATGTTAATTTGGTTGGGGGCATACATGAAATAATACACCAAATCTTGAGTTGACTCCAATTAACCCTGACAGCAGATCGTGGAATAAAGGGTTGATAACCAACCTGTACAATCTCAGACAATACTACTTTTTTAATTTTAATAACTTGTTCTTCCCTAAAGTTTCCTTTAGACCGTTTGTGACCGTGACTAAGAACAATCATTTTTTGTAGTCTTTTTAGTGAGATAAGACAAACTGTTGCTGCTACAAACCTGCCTGTTACACAGAGGGCGAAAACTGCAGTGGGGGCCAGCAGGGTCCAGACCGTATCCCCATCTGACTATAGTGGAGAAGCTAGAGAGCAGATCCAATCTCCACCAGAATGGCTGGAGAAGGAGATGATCCGGAGACGGCAGAGACGATATTCTCTGGGACTTGTGGACAATATAATGGAAAGTCTTCAGAATTTCTCCGACCCAGCTAGAAGCCTCAGGAAAGAGAAGGTAAGTACTGTATGGGGGATAGAATTATGTTAGCTTATAATTTTTTATGAATCTTATCTTTAATTTGGCAAGAACATATTCACCCAAAGGAAATGTGTTTCCAATGTTAAGAAGCAGAAGGAGAGCAGCAGATTGTACACAGTTTTCTATCTGCAGACAACATGTTATAGAACAAGGGGAGCTGAGCAGATTGTACATAGTTTCCTATCTGCCTGCAGTATGTTATAGAGCAGAAGGAGCTGAGCAGATTGTATACAGTGCGCAATCTGTTACAGACTGTAAATCAGTAAAAGAACCGCTCTACTGCTGTATAGCGTGTTGTCTGCAGATTACACTGCATAATCAATAGAACAGTTCAAAAAATTAATTAAAGGTATTTTAATCACCTCCAGTGATCACTTGAGTGAGGGTCCAAATGTGCCCCCTGAGTGTTCCATATGAATTGGGCACTGGTGCACATGCTTCACCCCATTCACTATTATAGAGCTGCAGGACAAGGGTATATTCACATCACTGTTTTTTGTAAATGCCAGGAAGGCTCCCATGGGTATACAGTATATGTTGAGCCTATACGTAGATATATACTGGCAGATTGAGGAATCATTTTTTCCTCTGTCTGACCAGTATATGTTGTATCCTGGTGGAAACACGGGACGCAGCAAGCTACATTTTCCATCCTGCTCCCTCCTGCTAAGCAACGTATACACTCAGCGGAGCCCATTGGAGCCAATGGAGGATAGATGCAAAGTATTACATCCCTCTCAAGGCCTCCGCTGAGCGTACGCTCAGGGAGATCCCCAGTGATGTCACTAAGCATATAAGGACAGTTACATTACTTCTGCTGATGTTTACTCCTCTTCTTACTTTCAGGAGGGTGGTGATGAACAGGACGATGAATACCACCGTATAAGCATATAGTAGTATATGACATAGCCATCCATTGTATGGGTAAAATGGAGAGCAATAGGTGATGTGTACTTAAAAAGGTGATTGTGTTTTGATAAGACCATTTTCTTTCTGCAGTTTGAACAACAGGTGACCCTGGAGCAGCTGCATAGACTGAGGAAAGCTTTTGAGGTACGTGTTTAAATTAATCATAGAATATAAACTTTAGAAAGGGGGGTTCCTAATATAATGCCAAGAGTATCAGCTATAGTGGAGAGATGCATCGAAAAATATAGGACTAGTCTCCTGAGATACTCACCCCTTAGGCCTCAAGCACACAGCCGTGTGCTTCACCTGGGCTGGAACCTGGGTGAAGAACACAGCTGGGTGCAGAAGAAGGGTCGGGTAAGGGCTCCTCACCCCTCCCCTCTCTACAGAAAGCTAAGCAGCCGCCTGGCTTGGTCACGTTGCAGTGAGACACAATGAGGGAGAAGTTGAGAAATGAAATCTGAGCTCTGATTGGTTGCCATAGGCAGTTCTGCTCTCAGAGACTTATGATAAATCTCCCCCAATGTGCTGACCGCACTGGGACCAGGTCTAATAAACCTCTATGGAGCGCCATGATATGGATGCAATTTTTTGCCCTTTACGTCCCCCTTGAAGTTTCTGAGCCTGGTGTGACCATGCTCTGCACCCCATCCCCCACATACATTATAAATACTGTACATACTATACCAAATAATAGTAACCTGGATTGTTTCCATATCTCTGTAATGACTGGTATAGTCAGGTAATACCTGTCAACTAAAACGAAACCTACCACCACGGATCTACCTATTAAGGTAGATCGGGTGGTAGGTGCCTCTATTGGACTGGAGGATAGCACTTTTAAGGGCTAATCCTCACGTCCCCTGTATCTTTTTCGAACTTTTATTGCCCTAATATGCTAATTTTCTAAAGAGGCTACTGGGGCGTGGAGTAGCTGGAGCTGAGGCTACATGGCATGGTTACCCCACGCCCCAGTAGCATCTTTGATCCTCCTACCGGCATATATTTGGCGCAAAGCTACAAGGATCTGCGCGTCCTCGTCCGTGAAGCCGGAGTTCTGCGCATGCGCAGTAGTTCTGGAGCAGTAACTGTGCAGCCGTGAGCCTGCATTCTGGGCATGCGTAGAACGCCGGCTTCACGGACTAGGACGCGCAACTACTGGGGCATGGCTACTGGGGCGCCATGAAATAATCACAAATGCTAACTTATTGCTAGCACTTGTGATTATTTCCTCTAATCCGCCAGAGGGGCGTGAAGGAGGGGGGGCGTGGTCGACCGGGAGTGGGACGGCGCAGGGCTATCCTGTGCCCATGCCTGCGAACTCACTAGTGTAGGCACTTTTTCACATGTGAAAAGTCGCTGGCTGCGTTTATTTCTACACTGCGCAGCATCCTGCCCGATACATCAAGAGGTGGAAGCCTCTTGATGTATTGCGCTGCGAAAATGCAGTGACAGGCTCGAGCACTGGCGTATGATAAATATCCCCCTTTATGTCCATTGTCCTTCGGCATCACTGGAGCAGAACAATGAAAATCATGAAGATGATGTAACTGGTATATCAACAGACAATATCAAGTTTTTTATGGATACCATATATAGGGGAGATATCCTAAAATAGAAAGCAAGCTGAATTCTTGCATCATGTTAGCTACACCTGTGGCATGAGATGTACATTTACTGCCAAGGACACACCTGTCTTAAAAGGTCAGAAAAGCCTTTGCCTAAGAGAGCTAAAAAGGAGTCCAAGTGGCCAGACCTGTGACTAAAGTATCATTCATACGCCTGTTTCTTAACTTTTTGATTTGAAAACATTCAAACCATTCATAATCCCTGAATCAGACCTGCACAGAATACAAAGCAAACACATGTGGAAAATGGTGTTTACGCAGCAAGGATTGTGGATTAGGAAGTGATTCCCTTTATTGTAATGAATGATATTGCTTTGTTCTAGGAACTTGAAAAGAATGGGCATAAATCCCTGGACCTGGATGCGTTTAAATGGGCAATAAAGAAAAGCACAGGATTACGAGCAACTGTAAGTGACTAGAGATTTCGTAGGTTTTGTCGTTTATAACAGGTCCTTAGGGCTGTTCCTATCCAAAATGTTGTGTCAGATAATCAATCACTTAAAGGGGTTGTATATATATACCTGGCCTGGGGGGGGGTGTGAAAAAAACCATGCTTACCTTCTCTGACTACTCCTAAGCCGCCGTCCATCGGTGCTGTACCCCTGTTTGTTTACAGAGGCAGACACCTTTCAACTCGACAACTTCTGCTCACCTGGCCCAGCACTTGTCCAGTGCCGGTGTGCTTGATACAGCATTAGTTTCAATGCGTATCAGGCATATCGGCAGTGGACAGGATGGCGGAAGTTGGTGGACTGGAGCAGCAAAGAATCTAATACCTTATCAATGTGCCTACTGAAGTCTTCTCAGCTTTGCTGGTAATGTCCTGACAAACAGGACAAAATATAAAGAGGGACTCTCCCTGGTCTATCATATCCTAGGCTTGTTGCTAGGGGCGTTAGTTTGCCAGATTGGCTGTCCGGCAATCTGGCAATAAATCCTGGTCAAGCCACCAAACCCAAACGGGAATCCAGGTCACTCATCTCTACTCACGAGAGATCGGCAAAGCAAATTACTGAGAATTTTCTCTCCTGATTTTTCCATGAATATTCAAACTACTCCATGAATAAGCCACAGCCAGGCAACTAGGGCAGTATATATATATATATATATATATATATATATATATATATATATATATATATATATATATATATATCCCTCAAAGACTAGCAACCTGAGGAATGTAAGGCTCCTCCATAAACTTAACTCTGTCTTCTTAACATATTTGATTATGTGTGGCCAAAAGTTTAAGTTTTGCTTCCCCTATAACATAGCCTGGTTTCGCATAGTTCAAAAGAATTTGAGATTCTTAATTTATTAAAAACAAATGGCTGCATCCCCAATTTGTAACTAATAGTAGATTTATCTGCTCACTAGACAACTACATGTATCAAAGTCCTCATTTTTCTATTTTTGTCTCAGAGCGATGAACAAATTGAAAAACTGTTTATGAAAATAGACTTTACAGCGACTGGAAAAATTCAGTGGGTGAGTGATATATTGTACCTTACACTGAGATATCAATTATCCAGGCAGACGGTGTGAAGGGCAGCAACTGATATCCTCAGAATTTCACCTCATTAAATATTGCTGTTGCATATATTAGGGACAATATTCACACAGTGAAGTGACACAATGGGGCAGATTTACTTACCCGGTCCATTCGCGATCCAGCGGCGCGTTCTCTGCGTTGGATTCGGGTCCGGTCGGGATTCATTAAGGCAGTTCCTCCGATGCGCTAAAGAGCATCGGAACACACTCAAGTTCACCGGCCTATTCCTAGTGAAGGTAAGTGCAAGCACTGCGCCACAATCCGATCGTGTGCGCCAAAATCCCAGGGCAATTCAGGGGAAATCGGCGCAAATCGGAAATATTCGGGTAACACGTGGGGAAAACGCGTATCGGGCCCTTAGTAAATGACCCCCAATATTGCACTTTATCTCTCACTACTGAAATAACGTATACAAGTTAATAATGTGTACAAGATGCAGAATGTTCAGGTTATAGACATTTTCTGATGGTCCACAGTGACAGTCTATGGCACTTTTCAAACAAACATTTATTGCGACTGTAAGCGAGTATACATGCGTTATGGAAGTGCATTGTGCACAGTACCGAGATCAACATGTGTGTCAACATAGCGTGCCGCACCTGGAAAAAATAAAGCATGTTCTATCTTTTGCCGTACGTATGGTCTGGCTACCTATGGGGAGGGGTGAGGAGCGCTCCCCATCCCCTTCTCCAGCTGCCCATATGCTATGCCTGGGTTCCAGCCCCAGCGAACTTACGTATGTATGAAAGGGGCCTAGTACTGAGAAAGAATCATAAAATTGTCTCATGCTGAAGAGAAAATGGGGCTCATTTACTAAGGGTCATGCTGCACTTTTGTCAGACTATGCACCTTTTTCTGGGCTAAAAAGGCTTGCACAGGTATTAAAGAAGTGTGTGCGCTGGGATTGTGTCGCACGCGAGCCTTTTGTGGCACAGTTGCGCTGACTTCTTTTCCACACACACATTGGAAGGTCAGACTGATTCGGACTGAGCACCATATTTAACTTTTAAATTGTGTTGCAAGCCCTATGTTTAAGATTCACGACAAAAAGATGGTTAACTCTGTCGGACCTGAGCAGGGTAGCGACACATTCATGATTTCTGGCACATGATCTTAGTGAATCGCCGCACGTTGCATTATAGACAGATAATGCACTTTCAGTGAACTCCAGTGACCAGGTAATTAAATTGTGCCCCAATCTGTCTCAGTCTGATCTAGTCTTATGTAATATCTTCTGTTTCTTGGCCTTGTTTACCCTAAAACAATGAGACAAAAATTTGTAACAAAAAAAAAAAAGGGTACAAACACGGGGGGGGGGGGGGTTTACATACCGTCTACCGGAGTTCACACAAAGTGCATTGTCCGTGTATAATGCACTGTGCCGCGATTCACTAAGATCGTATGCCTGATATCCTGAATGTGTCGCTGAATGTGGAGTTCACCTTGTTCCTGGCGCATGTAAGTGCATTGTCTTGCGACACAATTTGAAAATTAAATCTTGCGCTCAGTCCAAATCAGTCGGGTCGTCCGACGGCCCACCCCCCCAATTTCTGTCGCATGAAAGCCAGCGCAGCTGTGCCAAAATCCGCTTGCGTGTGACACAACCAGCGCAGACACTTGTTAACTTCCTGTCAAAGCCGGGCAATCTCCAAAAGTGTCAGAAAGTCCGACATAAGTGCAATCCGCGACCCTTAGTAAATAAGCCCCTATGTATACATTTAGCCATAAATAAACATTCTGAAATATCAAACACTGACACACATGCAAGCCAGATTTACGCATAAACCTTTCCAGTTTATCCCACAAAAGACAAAAAAAAAAACCACAGGAAACAATAAAAAAGAAAGGCGCCTGATTTAATCCTGAATCTTCTTGATTCTTATAGGGTTAAGCTGTTCTAGGAGTAAATCCTACTATAACAATAAGTGCTGTCTCTGAATTTAGGGGAAATTTTTATACAGAGCTTGTTTATTTCTATAATAACCATAAAACTATAATTTAGCTGGAGGATTCTTCTCTGCTTCACATTATCACTGATATTTTTGTCACTTTGGCAATTCATAGTTAATAGACTATGTTTTATTTAGAGCTATGGAGAAAGTTTTTCTTATAATGATCTTGTTCCTGGGAGATGTGAAGACATAACTAACCCCCCACTGATTTTAATTGCCTTGGGGAGAAGTTTATGAGAATAGGAACTTTATTGGATGAATCTTTTTCTGCTTAATATGAAGAGAACTATCAAGAATAGTGCAGTACGTGCAGTTGCCTGTAGAGGGTGCAGTGTGCAACAGATTCAGGAATTGTGGTGCACGTTCTTCATGAACCTTCCCCCCCTGCAATGCTCCGATAGAGTGCATCAACTTTTTTCGGTGCACCTTTAACATGGGGGGGGTATGACATACTCGTACAACACACTCGGACTCTGCTTGATAAATCTGGTGCAAAGTCCAACTGTGCACTGGAACACCCTCTTCAGTGCAGAAATTAGTGTTGTATGAAGAATAGTGCAGCCGCGACACAAATGCGTCCTGTGCAACACATATGTGGCGTGGACACTTCTTAAATATACGACCCCCTAGTTACAAACGGACCTCTGGATGTTGGTCATTTACTGTACTTTAGTCCTAGGCTACAATGATCAGCTGTAACAGTTATCACAGGTGTCTGCAATTAAGATTTATTGTTACTCCTGGTTCTTAGAACAACCCAAAGGTTTTAAAATCCAGTTGTCACAGAGACCAAAAATATTTTGGCTGGGGCTACAATTATAAAATATACAGTTCCGACTTACATACAAATTCAACTTAAGAACAAACCTGTACTGTATACAGTGATATCCTTTTTTCTTCACCGATAAATAAAATATATAAAGCTGTATATAAAGCTCTACAGTCTATTCGAGATATATACGGCAGATGTCTGTTCAATGTCTATTGTAATCCTATAAAAGCAATACTGAACCCATTTGTTGCATGTGAGGAGAGCTCAGCATTATGGGAAGTGATGGAAGCTCCTTTGGTCCCAGTGTCTTTAGCTGACGTCACAACCAGGAAGCGACCACACATCTAAGGAGAAGTTAGAGAGGATTTTACAAGTAGGGCTTATACATATATCAGGCTGAATCTCAGGCTGGGAAGAAAGGCAGCATGTTATAGGTATTGTTGTCAAAGACTCTCTTTAGTTGTGCTAAAACCCAGTTGTTCAATTATGGTTTTGCATGTCAGTGTCTCATCCATTTGTTTCTATCTGTGTATATTACATTGGGATGGGTTGGTTAGTATCAGTGTGGGTTTGCCTCCAGTAACACACTTTCTACACTTGAGTATATGAAGATCTATATGTCACCCTTCACATGTATCACATCTTCCTATATGATTGACTGTATCATACATGTTTTCCACAGGGGTAACAAATGCTCAGATTGCAATTACTAATAATGATTATGCAAGTTGCTGCCACACAGTTATAAATAAGAAACTTACAGCTTAGCCTCCCTGACTGTATACTTGATGACTATAGATGGATAATAACAGTGCCCTCCAAGCTAGCAGAGATGGTTCAGTCCTTAAATGGCAATGTGGTGCAACGCTGGAACATCATGGGATTGATAGAAAAGCAGAAGAAGATAAATCAGTGGAAATCTAGCAAAGATGGAGTTTTGTAGACTTCTTTTAAAGCAGACATTAAATATAATATTGCCACAATTTAATATTTTATTTTGCACTTAGGAACAATTTTGCACTTATATGCAACTGGACTATGCAGAACTGGAAGACTCATATCTCAGACGCAGAAAAATCAGCTTCATGTTACCAGCAACCATCCAAGAATTTGTGCATGGAGACCCCATTCTGCGAGTTTTTCTCATGCAAGATAACACTCTAATAATTGTAAGGGAAGATGGTCACATCTATTTTTGGTCTACACAAATGAAGCTAAAGCGCGACAAGGCAATATTTGTAAGTTTGTATTGGAAAAAAGTACAAAAAAATGTACCACACTGATTTTGGAATTGGTAATGAAATGTCCCTTCAAACAATCTCTTTTATGTTTTATGTCCCATTTACTTTTGAAACAATCACCTCCAATGTTATATGCAAATGAGCAGAGAAAAGTCAATTTTACTTTAGATGACTTACGTTTCGAGGCTGAATAGGAAGCGTCACTTCAGGTCCTTTGGCTTTATTGCAGCCAGAACCATGGTTCTGGAGCCATTGTAAATATGAAAATCTCAATTCTTTATTGTATCAGGATTGTCGTAAATTCGTAAAGCGCTAGGGAATATAATGGCACTATATGTATATATATTTTTTATATATATATAGATATTATTTTAATTAAAGTCGGGATGGTGAGTTGCAGATAAAGATCCAGTTTCTGACTGTGTATTCAACTGCCTGTGTCTCCATTTCATGAATTTTGAAAGAAGAGATTCTCATTACAATGAGTCCAGAACTATGCTGTCTCAAGTGATTCTCTCCCTCTAGCCTCTCATCATGACTCATCTCAGCTAAAAAGTGACTCTTATACCTGTGTTATTCTATTAATGAACAACACATTTTCTTTCTAGGAAAAGAGTATAAAGAAGATGACAAAATGGGTGACAGATTTTACAATTATGACACAATACAATAAGTTAGTCTTGGCAACTGGGTGAGTATAAGTGTCTGTATATATATATATATATATATATATATATATATATATAATATTATATATACTGTATATATACTGGATATCAAAATTAAAAACCAATGTATGATCACTTGATTTTTTAAAAAATAATGTAATCTTTTTTGATAAACATCTGAAGAATGTAAGGGGTACACCATTCAACTAGTTTTTTTACAAAATAATCAAAGTATATTGTGATGAACCCTCACTCTTGAGTTCAGTCAGGAGGTACATTTACAGAAGAGACCCTTCCAATTTACAACATAAATCCTGCCCAACTATCCAAAATGGCATATTTATGCTAAATTTACTCCCTAGCACTCTAAGCACCCACACAAATGTTACCACCACCCAGAATTTACTTATACTAAGAAGACCGTAGGCATAGAGAACTCATGCTGGTAAATCACACAGGACATACAATAGCTAAATATGCTATTCTATAAAAAAAAAAAAATTGGTAACGTAAAATCTCTTCGGAAACTTAGATTCTTGAAGTCTACAAGCAGAGACTTATTAAGTTTTAAAATTTAGTTTACAAAAAGTACAGAGCATGCATAAAATATAGACTTGTCAGGTAAAAAAGGATATAAAACAGTATACATACGACACATACAAACAATTATGAAAATAAAAACGGATAAAAAAAAAACTAAATTACCTTACTATCATGTTTCGTAGTTCTGTGATTGTTGTGTGTTTCTAGTCCATAACTTTGTCACTAAGGATTTTCCAGCGTTTCGCTATTTAGATCAGAAATCTGGCCATTTCATGTCAATTGCTGGTCAATTGAGTGATTGAAGAAATGCAAGGAAAGAACCACGTGACGTTGAAGAAGGTTCTGATACACACTTGCCCCAGTTTTTTGAGGAACATAATGGGGGTCATTTACTAAGGGCCCGATTCGCGTTTTCCCGACGTGTTACCCGAATATTTCTGATTTGCGCCGATTGTACCTGAATTGCCCCGGGATTTTGGCGCACGCGATCGGATTGTGGCGCATCGGCGCCGGCATGCGCGCGACGGAAATCGGGGGGCGTGGCCGAACGAAAACCCGACGTATTCGGAAAAACCGCCGCATTTAAGAACCGAAAATGTGTCGCTCGGGACCCGCTTACCTTCACTCAGACGGCCTCGGTGAATTCCAGCGCGTTAAAATGCTTTTCAGCGCAGCAGCGCCACCTGGTGGACGGCGGAGGAACTACCTTATTAAATCCCGGCCGGACCCGAATCCAGTGCAGAGAACGCGCCGCTGGATCGCGACTGGACCGGGTAAGTAAATGTGCCCCAATGTTTTCCATCAGACCCAAATAAATTGAACTTGCTTTCACCACTAAAATATACTGTTGACCCCTTCTCCTCTGTCCACACAACATGCTCCCCAGCAAATTTGAGTCTAAGCTTTTAACTATTTCTGCTAATGAGAGGTTTGGTCACTGCAAAGTTGGCTTTCAGTACAAACACTCTCAAACCTTGTGACGCTGTATGATTAGACAGATCTGTACTATGGTCAGTGCTGAACTGGAGAACAAGTCCAGATGCAGTGTTGAACTGATTACCCATGGAGATTCTCTGCATTATCCTGTCCTCTCTTGCATTTGTGTTTTGACGGTGACCAGCATTCTTGGGGAACTTGAATGAGTTTGTGATGTTGTAAAAATACAATATTCTAGAAATCAAAGACTCGGAATGGCCACCTTCTCTTGCTATGGCTGACAGGGTCACCTCTTTGGACTTCAGCTGGACAACTTGGTGGCCGAGGGTTTCAGTCACTTTGGAACAGAATACCATTTTTGCAAAGTCAATGAGTGAAAAGTCAGGCTGCAAGTTAAATAGGGATGGTAAGATAATTTAGGAAATTGTCATGGGTGCTCCTGCGACCCATGTCCCGGGTTGCAGGCGCACCCGTGTGCCTCTGTGTGCCCCATCAGCACGTGCTCACTCATATTCCCTTGCTCCAGTGATGGCCTCCGTGCTCTGAGCACGGAGGCTCTGTAAAATATAAAGGGCCAGCACGCCAATTATTGGCGCTGGCCGGCCGCTGCCCTAAAAAATATCCGGCCTCTTCCTGTGCCTCCTGACGGATCTTTGTGCCTCATGCCTCTGAAAAGCTGTACTCTGTGTTTATAGTGAGTACTCATTGTGACCTGACTCCGATCCTGTGCCGCTTGTCCTGACCTTCTGCCTGAACATGACTCCAACGCTGTCTTCTGATTATGTAGCTTGCCTTGGCCATCACTGCGAACGAAGTCACGCCTGTGGAGTGGTATCCCGCTCAGCAAGTCCATCCCATTTTGCAGCGGGCTCTGGTGAATACGGGTGCCACTTAGACTCCGTTCCCAGGTGTTGGCTTACGTCATCCCTCACGGTGGTTCAGTGCGTCCACTATCTCTGACCCCGACAGAAATTAGCACCGGGTGTCAGATTAATACCAATAACTTACAGTCATTTTATTTGGAGTGTTCTTTTTCACATTTATTTTATATTTATTTATATATATATATTTATTTTATATTCATTTGTTAATTTATTGTATTTATTTTATGTAGGGATCGAGAGATCCAACTGTATGAATTGTCGAACTTGGAACCGTACTGCCAGATCACAGGACTGGAAACTATGCCTTTAAAATTAGACTACTGGTAATGTATAATTGTGATCATATATTGTGAAACTTTTAGTAAAAGCATCAGGAAGGCACTGCAAGGATAAGCTTCTGCAAATGTTTCATTTGATTACATGTCATGTGATTTTGAAATGTTTTGAAATGTTACCTCTTTTCCTCCAAACTTGGTTACATATTTTGATCATCTTATGGCCATAATAATAGGTAAAGTAGAGCAATTACAATAATTAACTCAATAGTCGGCTACATCCTGCACGATCATGTTACCATGAGAACATTGCTTCCTGAGCTTTATTGTAGCTACGACATAACCACCCAATTGAAGATCTATTGTAAGTGTATGACTCAAAAAAATAGAGGCTATGAGTGTACACACTTGGCCTAGATTCCTAGCATAAAGGAACTTTAATAACTCAATCAAGTTTATGGTTAAATACACAAAAAAATTGTAAAGTGTAACGCTCATGCATCAGATTTATATATGTAATATTCTGTGCACTAAACTTACTTTTCCTGTTCTCTTTTTAGTGGAACTGACAGTGATGAATGTATGATTTTATATGGAGATGACAAGGTAAACACATGTCAGATTCGCCTGTTGTCTGTCATTCATCTCTTAGGCCTGGATTTTGTTGAACCTGCAAATAGTGTCAGGGTGTCTGTACATGGTGCAACCTCGCCTGAGGTTACAGGTGTTGCTACCGTAGGACAAAAGGTTGAAAGAAAAACCAAGTACAGTTGATTAGAGATGAATAGACATGAACTAAAAGTTCAGGTGTGTCCGGCAAATGAATGCCCCTAGCTAATATCCATAGCTGTTATAGGCCAGGGGGACACCCATATTATGTGGAGGAGGGGCCTGGACCACACCACAGCAGACACAGTAAGGCTGCGTTCACATGTTCCGGCAAACCTGCATTTAAAAAAGCAAAAGTCAACTGGAATGGGGAGTGGCTTGGCCCGATTTTTCTATGCGTTTAAACTGAGACGTATGAGACTGGTAACTTGCACCATATATTTTGCATTGTTTACAATGCTTACAAGCCGGAATGTGTGAATGCAGCCTTAGGCTACATTCAGGTGGCCGTTGCCCGCCGTACCGTAGCACGGCGGGCAACGGCGGAGCACGGGGAGAGGAGGAGAAGTTGAGCCAGCTCACCCGGCCCCACTCCATAGGAACATATGGCGCACGGCGCCGTACTATGGAGAAAGATAGGCCATGTCCTATCTTTCTACGGGGTATGGAGCGGTGCTGTGCACCCATTACCGTCTATGGGGGACGTATATCAGCCATATATACGTCGGCCGTATATACGTCCTCCATACGGCAGTGTGAATGTAGCCTTAAAGGGGTATTCCAAGACTTTTTTTTACATCACCTATCCTTAGAAAATGCAATTCTCAATAGTATGCAAGCTTTTAATGCGGTGCAATTTTGCCACGAAAACCCAGCCTGCAGGGGTTGTACCAATCACTAGGGACATATTATTATCCCATTCAATTTTAGAACAATGGCTCCATTCCGCTGGCGACAGCATGAATGCCGGCATATGATGAATACCCACAACTATGTTTTAATTTCTGTTGGATTTGTTTGAAATGGAAAATTAGATTACATTGAAAATTTTAACATTTCAAGCGAAAAATTGTAAAGCAGAGTTTTTTTTTAATTACTGCATTGTTCTCTCACTCTTTATTGCAGGGAAGTGTCAATATCCTACTCTTCACCTCCATAGGAGAAACATTGAGGTACCATCATCTAAACAAAAAGCATCTCTTATATTGTAATAAATGTAGTACAGTCAGCATTGCCTCAGTCCCAAATATATAGACACTCGTCCAGGATATCGTCAGATGCCAGGGTTTAAACTAACTTTAGGCACAACAGTTGGGTCTCTAAAAAGAATGGAATTGATATTTAAACTATAGCTATTATTCATTTCTTGTGCTTACCAATTTGCAAGCCTGGCAGTTTCTGAGCCTCCCGCTAGCAGTTTATGGCATCTATTCCAGGAGCATAGTGTTGAGGACACTTATATTTTTGTATTTCAACAATGCAAATTTTTAATTTTAGAATGTGGAAGAAGATGCCTCGCCCAGATAACATAATGCCAACCATTGTCTTAGAGAATGCCATTCTCTCTCCTCATGTAACTTTAATCCGCTGGAAAGTTCATGGAGATTGGGTGACACAGGTAAATGCATGTATAAATGCATGGATTGAAGTATGTATGTACGCATGAAATACAACAGTACATTCCTTGCCTCCAACAGTTCCCTTGTGTTGTCACTTATGCAGGGAATACTCAGTCCTGTAAAGAGGTTAAAGGGTAAATACTGTTAAGGTCACTTAGACAAAACCTTGGAAGCTTCCTATATAGTATACTATAATACAGTGTAAGGCTAAATTCACACGTCAGTTGGGGGATGTATATATGGCCGCAAGCTTGCATCCGTATATACGTCCCCCATAGGCTGGCAATGGGTGCACGGAACGGTACAACTCCATACCCAGGCAAAAGATAGGACATGTCCTATCTTTCCCAGTATTACAGCTCCGTGCACCTCCTCTCCTGTGCACCGACATGTGCCGGCCGTGCTCTCCATAGTGAGGCATGGTGCCCGGCAGTACATACAGAGTAAGGCTACATTCACACCTCCATTGCTCGCTGTACCGGCAGCGCGCGGGGAGAGGAGGAGGAGGTGAGCGCTGCTCACCCCCGCCCCTCTCCATAGGGATGTATGGCGCACGGCGCCGTAATGCAGGAGAAGATAGGACATGCCCTATCTTTTTCCCGGGCATGGAGCGGTATCGTGCTGCACATGTGCTGCACCGCACCGCTCCCATAGGGCGCCGTGCGCCCATTGCCGTCTGTGGAGGGGGGTATATTGGCCGTATATATACGTCGGCCGTATATACGCCCCCCTTGCGGCAGTGTGAATGCAGCCTTAGATCGTGTATTCTCTATCTTCATCCCTTTGACGGCACAGTATGGTGACACACGCTCTGCTCACCATACATCAGCCGGGCACCATAGGCTTCTATTGTGACCGATTTCCGTCTGCAAACTGTGCAACCAGGTATCAGTCCTTCACAGGTTTGTGTGAAAGGAGACTTGCTATAATCCTACCAAACAATGCCAAATTCAGTTACTTAAATAGTGCCAGCATGTATAGGCATTTAAAGGATGTCTATACATGCTCCATTCAGATGAGTCCACTTGTGATTTCATTGGGAGATATGAAAGTCAATTTCTGCCAGACATCTCTGGTTCAGACTTATCATCTGTGCCTGATCATTACGTTACTCAATATCGTCTGCTGGGGCAGAGTTGGGTCACCTCCATACACAAAAGATAGCAATATCCACAGAAACCTTGCTCTCATGTGAATGGGAACTTTGACTTCTAAGGAATGAAACTAACATGGAATCCCTTGCGTCAGTGTGAATTACCATTAAAATGTAAAAAAAACACTAAGAAGCACATGTAAAAACCACAAACACAATCATTTTTTCATCATAAACCTTCAGGAGCTTCTCTGGTTTCAGAGATGTTCTTGCTTGCCCTTTCACTCGTGTATCACTGGTGCTCTATGGGCTTTAATGAGTCTGCTGTAAGGTTAGCTTTTAGCCTGAATGAAATAAAACATCATTAGAGAGTCATTAAATCTAAACTCTAAAGCCTATAAATGTGAAGACTGTAAAAAGTGCTGCTAATATCAGTCCAACATTTGGACTTGCCGTAGATTCGCAGATTGAGATAAAGTAGCGTTCGTTATACATTGCCATATTTTACTCTAATGTGCGCTTCAACTTTTTAAAGTTTCATGTTTTTAAAAAGTTTTTCTAATTATTATTTTTTCCTTAAAAAAAACAACACTGCGGGTGATATCAGTAATGTTTTAAATTAACCTCTTACCGCCGAAGCCAGTTTTCACCTTTGTGACCAAGCCATATTTTTAGAATCTGACATGTGTCACTATATGTGGTCAAAAAAGGTTTTTAAATTTATGCAAATTAGCCTGAGAGGCCCACAGCCTCATTTGCATAATTTTAAAGCCTTTCTTCTTAAAAACAAGGGCATAAGGAACTAAAAGACTAGAAGATCCTGCCAGAGGGGGCACACACCAGTCAGTGTGCTTGGTTTACAGTCCTTCATCATGGTGGTAGGTGTCCTTAGTTCTCTTGAAACTACCCAAATAACTTCACAACTAACATTTATAGAAGTTCTGCTTTATGTAGGCATGTTTTTTTTTATACATTCTAGGATAGTAGGTTGCTTAAAACTTGTCAGTTTTCACATTTTATGAAAACCGTGAAACTTACATTTTAAGTGACTTTAATCAGCCTAAATAAAAGTTAAAACCCATAAATTACTCCATTAAAGAAAATACACCCCTCTACCTATGAAAAAACACTTTTAAGAAGTTTGTTAAGCCTTTAGGTGTTTTACAGGGGTTGTAACAAAATAAAGGTGTGATTTAGAAATTATAATTTTTTGGACAGTATGGCCTAAAAACTGCTCATTCATAATGGATCAAATGACAAAAATCTCGGCAAAGTTTGTTACCTAATTTCTCCTTAGTAGGGACTTATTTTTGGAGTTTTCACCTTCAATTTAGGAGCACCTATATGTTATTGATCATATTTTATAAACTTTATCTTGAATAAGGAAAAGAAAATCATAAATCCTTGAGTAGGATTTTCAGCTTTTTTTGGCCATTCCCCATACCACAAAAATAACATGTTATCTTTATTCTATGGGATGCTAAGATTCTGGAAATACTTTTTTTTACAGGAATAACTTTTTTACTCCAAGAGCAAATGCATAGGGTCAGCACAGTCCACAGACGGCAATGTCTTGCAGGACAGCTACAAACAGAGGCTCAATGGGGCTCATTTACTAAGGGTCCGCGGATCACATTTTTGTTGGGTTTCCTATTAGCACTGCATTTAACAGGGGTTTTTGGCACACGCAATCAGATTTTGGCGTATCGGCGTCGGCTTTCACATGACGGATTCGGACAGAGCGCAGGATTTAACATCGGAAATTGTGTTGCAAGCACCAGGAAGAAGAAGGTGAACTCCGACAGACCTCAGCGGTGGAAGTGACAGATGCAGGTTCTGGGGCGCACAATGTTGGTTAATTGTGCCGAACTTCATCTTTGTCGGACAGACGGGATCGGGGATCGCTACAGGACCGGGTAAGTAAATGTGCCCCAATGAACTTTTCAATTTTTACGTTGACAGAGTGGGCTGTTTTAAGGCTTTTTTTTGGGTACGCAACACCTTTTTTGATCCCTTTTTAAAGCTTTTTTATGTGGGTTGAAAGTTGTTTGCTTTCATATATTTTAATCAGTGCAGGACACGAGGGAAGGAAAAATAGTACAAAGCTGTTTTTCTATTACAAATAGACTACAAGGTTTACTGATATCACTTCATTTCACAAAAATAACATTTTAAAAAATTTCAAAAGTTTAGGTACAATACAAGAACACTACACTTTTTACCAAACTCAGTGCATGTTCACATATTGCCTAAGTAGTAAATGGGAAAATATATCAGATGCTGTACTTAACAATTCTGTCTTCCAGAAAGTCACCAAAACAGGGTATTCTATTCCTAAAGTTTTTCTGCATTTTCAGTACATGTCATGTATAATATTTTTATGTATGACCATGTTTTATTTTTCAGCTGAAATATTATGATTCCATTAAAGCGGTCATTTCTGCATCAAATGATGAATCCACGGCTTTAGTAATAGGTAAGCTTTAACAGTATAAGAGAACTGTTATGTTATGGTTTACGTGTGCATCTGATGTAATATTAGTATACAGGGACTGCCATGGGTCCTGTAGCAGCCCTATTCATGACAATGGAGATGAATCATTTTGGCAGATACCATCCACTCTAGTGACCATTGTTGGAGGACTACTACTGTATAGACCTTATTCTGAGCAAGACCTCTGATGACAAGTGTCAGCGTAATAAGAGCAAGTAAAGCAGTTTTCACATTGCAAGTTCATTGCACAGGCAGGGAAAACTTCTGGTGCAATAGTCATATGGTTGCACTTTTTAGTTCTTCTAAACTCAACATCAGTGTCATCTCCCACTTGTTCTTAAAGGTTGTACAGTTGGGACTACAAATGTAGAACAGCAAATGAAGGACATTAAAGACCATGTAAAAGACCTGAAGGGACGTCGAGGGGCATCCACACCTGGTCCTCCGCAGAGGAGAGCAAGTGGAGACCAAACCGTATTCCGCGTATACAAAGGAGTGAAAACGTTTGCATTCTGCAAGGAGAGCAGTCTTGTCGTAACAGGGGGAATGGATCGCATTATAAGACTGTGGAACCTCTACGTTCCTGCGTAAGACCACCTAGATTTGCTCGACCTCTCCTGAACCTTTTTTCACTCAAATCTCAAATTTCATCTTAATCTCTGATGAAATCTATGATAAACAGCAATGGCCTGAAACTGTCCCATCTCTATAACATCTGCTTTGCTGAACTTCTTTCTGGGAGATGTATTCATTTTCTTTATAGAGATTTATGCAATGATGATACATCCAAAAATGTAACCCTTATTGTTATTTATAGGCGGGCAACAGGCATGCTCCGTGGTCATACTGCCCCAATCTTTTTTGTCGAAGTCTCGTCAGAGGATAACAAGATCTTTTCAGTTGCAACAGACAATACAGTAAAGGTAAGATGTTTTTTTTTCATTCTGCAGATGATATATTAGTAGAAAGCATGATAGACAAGAACTATTGAGGTATCTTCACTCTAAAGGAAACCACAAGGATGCAGTGCTTCTAAACCAACCAAACTTATATGCTAGTGTGTGACTCCTGAAACAGGATCCATTCTACTTTTAGAGTCTAATAGCTTTGTTTTTGAGAAGACCAGCTTTTAAAATTATGCAAATGAGCCTCAGTGGCTCCTGGCTACATCCCAGAAGCCCCTGCTAGCTCCGATGTCTGCTAGTTATTCATTCCTCCATTCTGCTTTTCTGCCTCCTTCCTTCCCTTCCCAGACAGAATAAGCATGAATAATTACCAGACAACGGAGCCAAAAGTGGCTTCCATGTCAATGCACGGAGCATCAGAGGCTCATTTGCATAATTTTAAAATACGGTTTTCTTAAAAACTAAGCTATTTGAAGCAAAAAGAAGAACAGATCCTGTTTTAGGAGTCACATGCTAGCATGTAACTGTGATTTGCTTAAAAGCATTGCATTCATTGTGGAAGATTTTCACAACTGACTGACCCCCTTCTTTTAGCTAAAAATTATTTTGCTTACATCCACATAAATCACATTTTATCTTATATTCCCTGGCATCAAAGAGGGGCGTGTCCTGCTCGACTGGCCCCTCCCATCTACTCTTTCCCATGCTTTATGTCTCCTTACTGGTCACAGTTCATGTCATGTGACCTGAGTGACATCTTAGGTACCTCTTAATAATAGCAAACTGTACACCATGTATGTATCTGACCCCACAAAGTCACAGCAGCCTCCATGGAGGATGGGGAGGAGAAGAAGTCCATGGAGGCTGCTGTGACTTCATGTGTTCAGATACTTGCATGGGGTACAGTTTGCTATTATGATCATATACATGGTGTGCTGTTTTCTATTCTTAGAAAGCTGTGAGAACTGCGATGATGTCACTGGTCACATGTCATGAATGTAACATAAGGCACCAGGTAAAAAAAATGGACACAATATTCCCCATCTGTACATAGAGCTTTATATGTCTGTAGTTGACGGATTCGGACAACGTGCTGGATTTTACATTTAGAAATGTGTCACAAGACACGCACTTACAAGCATCGGGAAGTAGCAGGTGAACTCCAGCGGACCTCGGCGCAAAAGCGACGGATGCAGGAACTCGGGCTCATGAGCTTAGTGAATCGCGGCAGACCAGAATCCTCGTCGGACATCGCACCGCTGGATTGCGACAGGACCGGGTAAGTAAATCTGCCCCAGTGTGGTTCTCCTCTCTCAGGCTGCCAGAGATGAGTCAGAAAAGCTACTTTGCATATCAGAAAAACGCCTGTAATTAGAGTACAGTGCCCCACTGGCTGCTAATTTTAGGTGACATGGGGAGGGCAGGCATTGTTAGTCGGCAGGCATTGTTAGTTGGGGGGTCAGGTAATCTTTAAGGGTATATTAAGGAAATATAAATACAGCAGATATTCTGTGCAAAAATCACCTGTGTATTATAGTAACTTTGTAATTAATACATTAACATAAAGTTGCTGCACACCCAATAAGGAAAGATTCTGCACAGAAATTGAGATGGCCACAGATTGTTAAATCTGCAGCATGTACATTTTTTATTAGTCACGGTTTGAACATCTTGAGCAGCCACTATAGTGGTCACATATTATACCTCATTTTTATCTTTCTTAGTGTCATGATTATAGCTTTTGATTTATTACCGCATGTCGTACTGATCATATTAAGAATAGCGATATATACTGAGAACAAATGTTCTCAGTGAAAAATGTGCATGCTTTAAGGTTTTAATGAATATTTCTGAGAAAGATAAATATAGAAATCTAATAAGATATGTTATGGGTACAGGATAATTTATCAAGTGAGTTGTGCAAAAGTTTTTTGCAAACATTTGTGTTACTTCGAAGGCTCTGATGCCGTGCGCTTACTTGATGGGTTTTTAGTTCTTATTATTTTTTGGCTACAAAAATAGATAAGGCTTTTTAGGACATATCCATCAGTGAATCTCATGTGCCCATTGGAAAAAGTACTTTATATTTACTGTTGGATGATTGGCAGAACATTAGACTGATACAGTGGGGCTCATTTACTAAGGGTCCGAATCGCACATTTTCGTCGGGTTTCCCGAATATTTCCAATTTGCACCAAATTGCCCCGGGATTTTGGTGCATGCGATCGGATTGCGGCGCACCGGCTTTTAAGTGACACAAATCGGGGGCGTGGCCGTCGGAAAACCCGACGGATTTGGAAAAAACGCGGAATTTCAAAAAAAAATTGTGTCGCAAGAATAGCACTCACCTACACCGGGACGAAGAAGGTGAACTCCGGCGGACTTCAGTGCAGCAGCGACACCTCGTGGATATCGGCCGCAAGACATCGCGAATGGAAACAAAAAGTATAATTATGTTTTAAACGGTCAATTACTTAGTAAAACTGGAGCTGAAAAGGACTTGGGCGTATTGGTGGATGGTAAACTTAATTTTAGTGACCAGAGCCAGGCGACTGCTGCTAAAGC
The DNA here is from genome assembly GCF_040894005.1 of Engystomops pustulosus. Classification (NCBI taxonomy): domain Eukaryota; kingdom Metazoa; phylum Chordata; class Amphibia; order Anura; family Leptodactylidae; genus Engystomops; species Engystomops pustulosus. The sequence goes on from NC_092412.1 coordinate 42,043,029, forward strand.
AAATAAAATTATGGGATGTATCAAGAGAGGAATAGATTCTCATGATAAAGACATAGTTTTGCCCTTATACAAATCCCTGGTCAGACCACACATGGAATATTCTGTACAGTTTTGGGCACCAGTGTATAAAAAGGATATAGTAGAGCTGGAACGGGTGCAGAGGAGAGCAACCAAGATTATTAGGGGAATGGGGGGACTAGAATACACTGACAGATTACAAAATTTGGGATTATTCAGTTTAGAAAAAAGACGACTGAGGGGAGACCTCATTACAATGTACAAATACCTGAACGGACAGTACAAGGATCTCTCCAAAGATCTTTTTATACCTCGGCCTGTGACCAGGACAAGGGGGCATCCTCTGCGCCTAGAGGAGAGGCGATTCTACCATCAACATAGACAAAGGTTCTTTACTGTAAGAGCAGTGAGACTATGGAACTCTCTGCCGCAGGAGGTTGTTATGGCCGACTCTATGTACATGTTCAAGAGAGGCCTGGATGCCTTTCTGGAGAGCAAAAATATCACGGGTTATGGGGATAACACATTTATTTAATTCTTAAAGGTTGGACTTGATGGACTTGCGTCTTTTTCCAGCCTTATATACTATGATACTATGAATGGACCGGGTAAGTAAATGAGCCCCAATGTCTGATAATTACAGGGGACAATGTACTATACACTGGGGCAGATTTACTTACCTGTTCAATTCGCGATCCAGCGGCGGGTTCTCCGACGCTGATTCGGGTCTTCCGGCGATTCTCTAAGGTAGTGCGCCCGATGTCCCTCAGGTGTCGCTGCTGCGCTGAAGTCCGTCGGAGTTCACTGGATTTCACCAAGCTCTGCTGAGTGCAGGTAAGCGCGTGTCGAGCGACACACTTTTTTTAAAATACGGTGGGTTTTCCGACGGCCACGCCCCCCGATTTCCGTCAGTAGGTAATTGGCCTTCTGATTCTGCCAATCAAACTTCCCCCTTATGTTTCTGGGTTCTTAACGGCAACATGGAAATGGAGATTTATCTGCAGGAATCTTATACAGCAGGAGAAACTGAGCAGATTGTACATATTGTCCTATGTGTAGGCAGCATGTTATAGAGCAGGAGGAGCTGAGCAGATTGTACCTAGTGTCATATCTGAAGGCAGCATGTTATAGAGCAGGAGGAGCTGAGCAGATTGTACATCGTGTCTTATCTGCAGGAAGCATGTTATAGAGCAGGAGGAGCTGAGCAGATTGTACCTAGTGTCATATCTGAAGGCAGCATGTTATAGAGCAGGAGGAGCTGAGCAGATTGTACATAGTGTCCTATCTGCAGGAAGCATGTTATAGAGCAGTACTATCCAAGTCCATTTTATATAGACCCCCTTCTACAAGGGACATGTTATAGAGCAGGAGGAACTGGGAAGGTTGTACATAGTGTCCTATCTGCAGGCAGCATGTTATAGAGAAGGAGGTGAGCAGATTGTATATTAAATCTCTTTGTAGTGTCTTTGTAGAAAATCTATACAATTTAAGCAGAAAGGAGCAGTACAAGTATTTTTTCCTTTGTGCATTCTTTGACTTTTTGCAGGAAGAAAGAATTAGAATTTGACAATTTCATTTTATAAATTATGTAACTCGAAGACTATGAAGGGTTGAAAGTAATAAAGCTGCAGTACACATTGTAGTCACTAGAGGGTAAACTTGCTCAATTTTCACATCGCAGATCATTTGTAGGACTAAGGCTCTTAATTTTTGTGGAACATACAGCAAAGGCTCTAAAAACTTGTCTACAACAATTTGTCTCACTTTTCCTTTAAAATGTGTACAAGGATGAAAATAAATTTTATAGATATAAATCGGTCTGCCTCCTGTGTGGAAGTGAAGCATTTTGTGAGTCACAAAATACACTGAAAACATAGTAGTATAGAGGATATAAGCAGGTTCCTCTGGTGCAAAGTAAACCCAGAACTCCAGCTCATTTAGCTCAGGAACTTTCCCCACCAAGTCTTATTGCAGTTTTTCACAATTTGCACCCATTCCTGTTTAAAGTGACAATTTCGAGTGCGATTTTTAATTATATAAATCACTCCTGCCTGTCAATTTAACAGTTAATATCTCCAGTTCCCTGGCACCTAGAAACACAATCCTAGATTCAATTGAAACCTGATATTTTAGGTGACAGGGATTCAAAGTTTTACCCCTGTGAAGAGTGTACCCCCCCTCCAACTTCTTAGCCAGCAGGCTGAATAAAGGCGGAGAGGGGTGCACAGAGGAGCTTCTCACAGCTCAAGTATCAACTTTGTATTTATCTGTAGCTAAATTTTGAAAAGGGACAACATGAACTACTGTTCTTGTTATCAACCCTCACTTAACCAGATGATTAAAGGAAATCTACCATTTGATTTGATGCATTATGAACCAAACATACCTTGAGAATGCTGTAGCTACACTGATGCAGACACATATCTTGTTTAATCCCTGAATTGAGTGATTTTGCTGAAAAAATTTTTTTTAATTATGATAATGAGGCTCTGGTGCTCCTCACCCTAATTATGCACTGCTCCAGAGAATTATGTAAACACTAAGTTGTCCATGGAAGGCAGAAGTAATCAATTGCTGCACCTTGCCCTGCTGCTGTGTATGAGTCATCAAGGTCAGGTTGATTAGTCCTGCCTGGACAGTTCAGTTCAGTAATGTCCTGAATTTTATAATTGTTTTTTGAGCAAAACCACTCGGATCAGGGATGAAACAAGATATGTTTCTGCATTAGTGTAGCTACAGCATTCTCAATGTATGTTTGGTTCCTCAATGCATGAAAACAAATGGTAGATTTCCTTTAAGATTTTTGAGCAGTGTAGGATTTGCCATTCTACATGCACATTGTTCTATGCTATATGCCATTTGAGAAAAGTATTTAATCTATAGTACAGTAAAATGATGGAAGTTTTATTAGAAGTAGGGTTAAGCTAGTTGACTTTTTTCATAGGCCACACCCTCTTGTCATACTAGTCACAGAAGTGCCCTTTTTAGTGCAAATTACAACATAATTCTGTCTTAAACCGATTAATAAATCTCATGGTGTTTATTACCCCTAAGACAGTTTGGGGTTCTATTTCTGCTGTAGATATGTCAAAAATATCAGCGATAACCATTGCTAAAAATGTATATATTCTGTGGAAAACAGAAATCTATAAATAATTCTTATGATGGAAAGAAAATTTGCATTGGCTATTCCCTGGAGATATCACACAATATTATCTCATATGGAAATGTATGTGACACCAGACTTCTCCTCTGTGTGAAAAGCCTTGCAGGCGGATCCTCTGTGTAGGTGGAGGACCGAACTATTCCTTGTAGCTGTCAGCAGATCTCGTATCACGTCTATGCCGCTGTCACAGGCAGCTCTCTGCTTACACCAGTCACCAACTTCTATAGCGCCTGCAAACTGCCTGCCAAAAACCTTCTGTATTTCTGTCAGTAATCTGAATATCTAAAAAAGGATAATTTGTTCTCTCTGCACTAACTGCACATCAACATGTAACGTTCAAGAAACCAGAGATGGAACTACTCTACATTACAATGTGTAAATGTAACTGAAAAAGAATTTCAGGTATTTAAGGTCCGATATATTGGGCATTGTCTAGCAGTTTTTGTTGATTGCAACATGAAATTAGCTGCTGCCATTAAAATGAGACATTTTTTGGCTGTTTGCATCTTGCTCGCCAGTTGAGAAAAAAGTGGGGGGTGTAAGGAGTAAAAGAGTAGGCTACACAAGCCTGATGTGATCCGAAAGGTGAGATTCTTATCTTTAATATGACACCATAAGGTTCTGGTTACTAAAGAACCAAAGTGATGCTTCCCCTCTAGTTTCTAAATGTGACTCATATCAGGTAAATAATGACTCTTCTCACCTCATTTTCCGATGATTTTGGAAGGAATTTTGTTATGCGTAACACAGAAAAGGACTTTTCATTTCCTACCTGAGGGAGCTTGTAATTTAAAGGGGACCTGTCATCAGGAGCCCTTTTTCTGGCTCCCCCATGCACCCATAGAGAATATCACACTTGAGGAGGGAAAGTTCGTGGAAAAGTCTCTTAGGGAATAGTCTGTGGACCCTCTGGACCACAGCGGGAGGTGATGGTACTAGCCACAACCCGGGACCGGAGTCTAAGTGTTACCTGGTCTTCGCCAGAGCCCGCCGCAAAGCGGGATGGTCTTGCTGCGGTGGGGTGCCCCAGATCGTTCCACGGGTGCGACTAGGGCAGGAAATGCAGGAAACAGTCCAAACCTGAGATGACAGCAGGAAACACGGTGGTAACAACGCTGGTAACGCTGGCACACAGAGGAACACTGGTAATGCTGGCACGGACTGAAAATTCCGCTGGACAGGAACCCAGGAAAGCACAGAAGGACAGGAACCCTGGAAGGCACAGAAGGACAGGAACCCTGGAAGGCACAGAAGGACAGGAACCCTGGAAGGCACAGCAGGACAGGGACCCTGGAAGGCACAGCAGGACAGGGACCCAGGAAGGCACAGCAGGACAGGAACCCTGGAAGGCACAGCAGGTCACAGAAATGGTAGCAACACAGAGGATCTCTGGAAATGCAGGAACGCAGAGGTACACTGGAAACACAGGGAATGCAGGAGGGCTTTCACTTAGCAGGAAATGATGCTTAAGATACAGGAGCGTCTGGGAACGCTGGAAGGGCTTTCACTTCAACTGGAAACACTCTGGGAAGCGAGGTCTGAAAACCTTGGAAGTTTCTAGAGTTTGCTGAAGATCCGGCGGGGAGTGAACGGAGGTGGTGGGTTATAAGGGCGAGCCGGATTAGCCAGAGCCAATCAGGAGCACGTGGGCCTTCTAAGTCTTAAAGAGCTGGCGCGCGGCCTAGCAGGAGTACAGCCGGGAGCGTGCAGAGGTGAGTCCAGGCCGGGGAGCAGGAAGGTGGCAGCAGGGACCATGGCACATAGAGGGACACAGGTGTGCCCACGATCTGCGACAAGGATCGCGGGTGCATCTGTGACAGTAAAACTGGCTTTTTTCTGAAAAAAAGATAAGTTAGATGAAAGTTTACCTTTCTGTATGTAGAGCTGTGTCCCTAGTCCCGTAAGAGCGGCCAGTGATGAATGGTTTACCCCCCACCCTTGGGAAACCGCTCCGTCATGCATCGAATTCAAGTTTTAAAAAACCTCCCATGTCCCCCATATTTGGGGTGTTTCAATTGACAAAGTTGCTCCTTTTATTTCTCTGGGAGACTAAACTGTAGTGGTGTGCACTATGGGGGAGATTTATCAGTAGTGTCTGAGAGCAGAACTATTACAGTTGCCAATGGCAACCATTCAGAGCTCAGCTTTCATTTTCCCACAGCTGTTTATAAAATTAAAGCTGAGCTCTGATTGGTTTCCATGGGCAACTACCACAGTTTTACCTCAAAAACTTCTGATAAATCTCCCCCTATTACTCTATGCACTCAGGGGACCTTGAGGCCCTTATTCTCTTTAACACTGAGTAATATACAACTAAATTGTCATACGGACCCGATGACGGATCTGAAAATATAATCAGTTATTCATTATGAATACTACTGTAATCCTATTAGTGATAAATCACTTATTCCTACAAGGACAGTATGAGATATTCATAGTAATGAGAACCCAAAAAACATTTTTTTTTATTTTTCAGTAAATTCTCCTTATGTGTTTCAGATATGGGATATCCCGAGTCAGACTTGTCTATTTACAGCCTGCTCAAAATCCAGCGGGATCAGAGGAGAGCTCACAGCCTGTCTATACATCCCAGATATCCGAGCACTATGTGTGACCACTGATTCCATCGCCCTTCTACAGGTCAAACTAAAGTAAGAGAGAATATTTAATACACTCTTTGTGCATCTTGGAAAAATGATGAGAGATAATGATTAATAATAATTTAAAGAAAAAAAAAAACAAGGCCAAGCTGTACAATACTAAAGAAGCATTGGTGTAATTGAATGGAGGCGACATATGGTTTGAGAAGTGGACCCTTCTCTTTTTGTGTGGCACTCAGCTGGTTAACCCAAAAGAGTTTTTTTTAATGTTTTATGCTAGTTACGGATAGCCACACAATAGCCTCCTACTCAGGTATCACCGTGGATAGCCACACAGGCTATAGCCGAGTAATTTACAATATCAGTCATGTGTTACCTTTGTTATAAGTAAGAGGCTGGGAAACCAACACCAAGGGGTCCTCTAACTAAAGGGTCATTTTTGTTAGTGTATGTGACATATGTAAAACATATAAATTAAAAAAAAATTATATATATATTTTGATTTTTTGATTTTTTTCGGACTATAAGGGGCACCGGATTATAAGGCGCACCATCAATAAATGCCTGCTAAAAAGTCTAGGTTCAAATATAAGGTGAACCGGATTATAAGGTGCACCTGATTATAAGGATGAATGACCAGCAGGTGGCAGACCTGTGCACAGTTCAAGGCAGCTGTTGTCTGAAAGTATGGTTCATATATAAGGCGCACTGGACTATAAGGCGCACCTTTGATTTCTGAGAAAATCAAAGGATTTTTTTGTGCGCCTTATAGTCTAAAAAAACCATATACATTTACATATATATCCAGGATGCAAATGTGCTGCAAGATGGTAGAGCCAGTAATATAATTTCCTTCATAAGAATTTATAGCTCTTAGGTCGGTCTCTATTTTGGAAAGTTTTACCATAACATGAAATTACATCAGAGCTTTTCACATCTCCTACACATAAGTGTCCATTCATACGCACAGAATATACAACCTGGGGGAGGCTTTCAGCTCTTAATACCCCCACTAAGCGCATTCATTATAAATCAGGGGTCTGTATGGCTCAAGCTGTTTGTACGCGGCTTTCAAGCTGTAATTTTTTTTCATCTGTGTTCAAAAGAGATCCATATTTAAGCATAATATATGTAATATGAATATAGTAATATTTAATACTATTCAAATGCAGATTCTTTATTTTTCAAACTTGTAATGTTCTGATTGCAAAGCAAATAACAGCATAGCATGCAATGATGTTCTTTGTCTGAGGCTGGATGAAAATGATTCAGACTAGGTAATATTACACAACGTTAAAGGCACTTTGTCACCAGCTCCATTAAGGTATGAAATATCCCTTGAAGAATTCCATCTTAAGCTAAAAGTAGCCTGTTTACCTTTAATAAATTACCTCCAAAACCATATGCAAATAAACTGATAAGAGTCAGATTTGCCTGAGATGAGTCACCTTTAGAGGATGAAGGGGGAGTCCCGCGACACTTCTTTTTAAATGCGGCGGTTTTTCCGAATCCGTCGGGTTTTCGTTCGGTCACGCCCCCGATTTCCGTCGCGTGCATGCCAGCGCCGATGCGCCACAATCCGATTGCGTGCGCTAAAATCCCGGGGCAATTCAGGGAAAATCGGCGCAAATCGGAAATATTCGGGTAACACGTCGGGAAACCGCGAATCGGGCCCTTAGTAAATGACCCCCACAGGGCCTGAAAAAGTGGTGCAAACTGCCTCAGTGTAATTTGCCTCACTACTGTTCGGGGTGCACCGATAACTCAATACTGGCGCCAACTGTTCAATTATCTGGCGCAATCGGAGCTTCTATAGAAGGTGTGTACACTTTTTTTGGTGCACTTACATTATACAGGGTGCAAGACACTTGTGTCAAGTCACAGAAATAAATGTGTCGCAAAATCCGCTCCTTTTAAAAACTTTCTTTTTTAATGCGCAATTAGACAAAAAACTGGCACAGACACCTTAATATATCTGGGCCAATGTTGGGTTTCTTATCTGCAAATAAAGATCTCCCTACTATATTTTTAACTTCCCGGATCCCTGATTCTGTAGCTCACAGAATACAATGGTACAGTTTAAAAGATGAGATTCTTATCTTTAATATAATACTAAAAGTATGGTTCTAGTTACTATAGAACCCAAGATATGGCCATCTAAAGTGATGCTCTGCTCTCCAGCGTCTAAAAGTGACGTATCTCAGGCAAAAAGTGACCGTTCGCAGCCATTTTACATAAGACTTTGGAAGCGATTTTATTTTATAGGTAAACAGAGAAGTTTTAACATAAATGAGGGAATTCTAGAAATGATATTTCATGCCCTACCTGAGGGGTCTGGTAGTTTAGAGGGTGACAATTGACAATTTCTACAATATCTATAGCTCAGGGGCCAAATATCTCATGTAATTAAACTGAATATTATGTGGCAATGATAAAGCCATAGACTGCAAAAGTGATTGACTATATTCTGTATAAGGTCCGTAGCTCAGCCTCACCTGGACATCTCCCATAAAGAACCTGTACTCTGCTGCAAGTATAATAAAGCCTTCAGACAAGTCGTCACCTGTTCCGAAGGTTCGGTAAGTGTTTCTCAAGGTTGTATGGTGGGGAATTTATGTTAAAATATTTTTGTGTTGTCAATAGCAACAGGGCAGCTTCCACATTTCAAAGAAATCAAAGCAGCGCTGTGATTTCATAAATATTTTCTGAATATCTTAAAACTTAGATTTTTCCCTTGTGATTTATTAGCACTCATAATGCGCGTTTAAAGGTCCCATCTTAAATAACGTTAGATTTCTAGTATTTGATGGCAAGCAATAAAAACATTTTTTTTAATTATTTAAGATGGGAAAACAGTAGAGATGAGCGAACATGCTCGTCCGAGCTTGATGCTCGGTCGAGCATTAGGGTACTCGAAACTGCTCGTTGCTCGGACGAATACTTCGCCCGCTCGAGAAAATGGCAGCTCCCGCCGTTTTGCTTTTTGGCGGCCAGAAACAGAGCCAATCACAAGCCAGGAGACTCTGCACTCCACCCAGCATGACGTGGTACCCTTACACGTCGATAGCAGTGGTTGGCTGGCCAGATCAGGTGACCCTGGGATAGACTAGCCGCTGCCCGCGCTGCTCGGATCATTCTGTGTCTGGATGCCGCTAGGGAGAGAGCTGCTGCTGCTCAGGGAAAGCGTTAGGGTGTTCTATTAGCTTACTGTTAGGCAGGAGTGATTCTCAAAGAACCCAACAGCCCTTCTTAGGGCTACAATAACGTTCTACTTTTTTTATTTTAATTTGCATCTAGTACCATTTTGTGAGGAATTAGCAGGGGGACTTGCTACCGTTGTGTTTAGCTCTTAGTGGCACACATATCCATAGCAAAGACCGAAGTGGGAAAATTTAGTAGGGGTTGGATTTCAATTAGGCACTAACTCAGTGTCATCTCATCTGGCATAGTAGTGTGCTTTGATACTTGGCTAGAAAATAGCCATAGGAGAATACAAAGAGCTTACTTACGCATACAGTAGCGTTCTATATATTTGATTTCTGGTTGATCTGCTGGTGGCTGTACTTTCTGCAGTGCATGTACTAGCCAATTCTGAGCAATTTGTAGTGAGACTTGCGACCGCTGTGTTCTGCGCTTAGTGACGCACATATCCATAGCAAAGACCGAAGTGGGAAAATTTAGTAGGGGTTGGATTTCAATTAGGCACTAACTCAGTGTCATCTCATCTGGCATAGTAGTGTGCTTTGATACTTGGCTAGAAAATAGCCATAGGAGAATACAAAGAGCTTACTTACGCATACAGTAGCGTTCTATATATTTGATTTCTGGTTGATCTGCTGGTGGCTGTACTTTCTGCAGTGCATGTACTAGCCAATTCTGAGCAATTTGTAGTGAGACTTGCGACCGCTGTGTTCTGCGCTTAGTGACGCACATATCCATAGCAAAGACCGAAGTGGGAAAATTTAGTAGGGGTTGGATTTCAATTAGGCACTAACTCAGTGTCATCTCATCTGGCATAGTAGTGTGCTTTGATACTTGGCTAGAAAATAGCCATAGCAATAGGATAGCATTGTTTGGTTTTAAAAACTCAAAAAAAAACAAAAAACACAAAAAAAAAAAAAAAACACAAAAAAAAACAAAAAAAAGTAAAAAAAAAAATAAAGTTATAACTCTCATTTTAAAAATGTTTAACCCGAGGGCTAGGGGTAGAGGACGAGGGCGGGGATGTGGGCGTCCAACTACTGCAGGGGTCAGAGGCCGTGGTCCTGGGCGGGGTGAGACACCACCTGCTGATGAGGGAGCAGGGGAACGCCGCAGAGCTACACTCCCTAGGTTCATGTCTGAAGTTACTGGGACTCGTGGTAGAGCACTGTTGAGGCCAGAACAGTGCGAACAGGTGATGTCGTGGATTGCTGACAATGCTTCGAGCAATTTGTCCACCACCAGTCAGTCTTCCACGCAGTCCACCCATGTCACCGAAATCGCCACTCCTCCAGCTCCTGCACCTCAGCCTCCTCCCCCCCAGTCTGCCCCCTCCCAGGAAAATTTGGCATTTGAACCGGCATACTCTGAGGAACTGTTTTCTGGACCCTTCCCACAGTCACAAACCACTTGTCCGGTTGCTGCTGAGCAATTTTCCGATGCCCAGGTTTTCCAACAGTCAGTCTGTGGGTGATGATGACCTTCTTGACGTAGTGGAAGTGTGTAAAGAGGTGTCCGACGATGAGGAGACACGGTTGTCAGACAGTGGGGAAGTTGTTGTCAGGGCAGGAAGTCCGAGGGGGGAGCAGACTGAGGGATCGGAGGATGATGAGGTGACAGACCCAAGCTGGGTTGAGAGGCCGGGTGAACACAGTGCTTCTGAGACGGAGGAGAGTCCTCGACCAGAACAGGTTGGAAGAGGCAGTGGTGGGGCCAGACGGAGAGGCAGGGCCAGAGCTGGTGCATCAGCGCCAAATGTGTCAACTAGTGAAGCTCCCGTGGCGAGGGCTCCTGCGGCGAGGGCTAGATCTTCAGAAGTCTGGAGGTTCTTTAAGGAAACACCGGATGACCGACGGACTGTGGTGTGCAACATTTGCCAAACCAGGCTCAGCAGGGGTTCCACCACTACTAGCTTAACTACCACCAGTATGCGCAGGCATATGAATGCTAAACACCCCACTCAGTGGCAACAAGCCCGTTCACCTCCGGCCGTGCACACCACTGCTCCTTCCCCTGTGTCAGCTGCTAGTCAGCCCCCTGCCCAGGACCCTGCCACAAAAACCCCATCGTCGCCTCCACGATCCTCCACAGCATCCACCAGCGTTCAGCTCTCCATACCCCAGACGCTGGAGCGGAAACGCAAATATAGTGCAACCCACCCGCACGCCCAAGCCCTTAATGTGCACATCTCCAGATTGCTTAGCCTGGAGATGCTGCCCTATAGGCTAGTAGAGACCGAGGCCTTTCGCAACCTCATGGCGGCGGCCGCCCCTCGGTATTCGGTCCCCAGCCGCCACTACTTTTCCCGATGTGCCGTCCCAGCCCTGCACCAGCACGTGTCAGACAACATCATCCGTGCCCTGACCAACGCCGTTTCTGACAAGGTTCACCTGACCACGGACACGTGGACGAGTGCTGCCGGGCAGGGCCACTATATATCGCTGACGGCACATTGGGTTAACTTGGTGGAGGCTGGGACCGAGTCTGACACTGGGGCTGCTCATATACTGCCGACGCCGAGGATTGCGGGGCCTACCTCGGTCCAGGTGTTTCAGGCCTACTATGCCTCCTCCTCCTCCCACCCCTCCTCCACCTCCTCCTCCGAACTACCATCCGTGGGCACGGCGCCATCAGTCGGTAGCTCTAGGCACAGCAGCAGTGCCGTCGCTAAGCGACAGCAGGCGGTGCTCAAACTGCTGAGCCTAGGCGACAAAAGGCACACCGCCCAAGAGCTATTACAGGGCATCACGGCGCAGACTGATCTGTGGCTGGCACCGCTGAACCTCAAGCCGGGAATGGTTGTGTGTGACAACGGCCGTAACCTGGTGGCGGCTCTGCAACTCGGCAGACTGACACATGTGCCATGCCTGGCCCATGTGTTAAATCTGATAGTTCAGCGTTTCCTCAAGACATACCCCAATCTGTCTGATTTGCTCACGAAGGTGCGCCGCATCTGTGCGCATTTCAGGAAGTCCAGCCCAGATGCTGCCACTCTCAGGGCAGCGCAGCGCCGCCTCCAACTGCCCGCTCACCGACTGTTGTGCGACGTGCCCACGAGGTGGAATTCAACACTGACCATGTTATCCAGAGTTTACCAGCAGCGCCGAGCGATTGTAGACTGCCAGATGTCAACTTCCACCAGAACTGGTAGTCAGGTCAGTCAGCTTCCTCAAGTCTACAATGAGGAGTGGACGTGGATGTCTGATATCTGTCAGGTGCAGAGTAACTTTGAGGAGTCAACACAGATGGTCAGTGGCGATGCCGCCATCATCAGCCTCACCATCCCGCTGCTTGGCCTGTTGAAAAACTCTCTGGTCAGCATGAAGTCGGAAGCTTTGCGCTCGTCACAAGAGACAGGGGAAGAATATTCCCTTGTTGATAGCCAAAGCACCCTCAGGTCTGTTTCTCAGCGCATATCGGAGGAGGTGGAGGTGGAGGAGGATGAGGAGGAAGAGGAGGAGAATGTTGGTGAGACACAAGAGGGGACCATTGTTGAGTCCTTTACTGTTCAGCATGTATGGGCAGAAGAAGAGGAGTTGGAGGAGTTGGAGGAGGAGGAAATGGACAGTCAGGCCAGTGAGGGGAGTGAATTCTTACGCGTTGGTACTCTGGCGCATATGGCAGATTTCATGCTAGGCTGCCTATCCCGTGACCCTCGCGTTCAAAGAATTTATTCCAGCACCGATTACTGGGTGTTCACTCTCCTGGACCCACGGTACAAGCAAAATCTTTCCACTCTCATCCCTGCAGAGGAAAGGAGTGTGAGAATGCATGAATACCAGCAGGCCCTGGTGCACAAGCTGAAACAGTATTTCCCTTCTGACAGCGCTAGCGGCAGAGTGCGTAGTTCTGCGGGACAAGTAGCGAGGGAGAGTAGGCGAGCAGGCAGCTTGTCCAGCACTGGCAAGGGTACGCTTTACAAGGCTTTTGCCAGCTTTATGTCACCCCAGCAAGACACTGTCACCTGTCCCCAGTCTCGGCAGAGTAGGGCTGATCTTTACAGAAAGATGGTGAGGGAGTACGTAGCTGACCATACCATCGTCCTAAATGATCACACAGCTCCCTACAACTACTGGGTTTCAAAGCTGGACATGTGGCACGAACTGGCGCTGTACGCCTTGGAGGTTCTTGCCTGCCCTGCCGCTAGCGTCTTGTCCGAGCGGGTTTTCAGTGCAGCTGGTGGCATCATCACCGATAAGCGTACACGCCTGTCGACTGACAGCGCTGACAGGCTGACGCTTATTAAAATGAATAAAGGCTGGATTTCTCAGAATTTCCAATCTCCACCAGGTGAAGGAAGCTCAACCTGAATAATTGATCCACTCCTCCTCCTCCTCATTTTCCTCCTTCTCCTCCTCTTTGTACAGTAAAGCAGAGGAAAATGGCTATTTTTTGACAGGGCCCACTGGCTCTTGCTATAGTACTTCATGCATTTAATTTTTCTGGAGGGCCACCTACCCGGTCCTCTGTTTGAAACAATTTTTGTGAGTGCCACATACAGGCACTCAATCTATTCCATTTTACTGCAGGGCCACCTACCTGCTCCTCTGGTTTGAAACATTTTTGGGACTGCCACATACAGGCACTCAATCTATTCCATTTTACTGGAGGGCCACCTACCTGCTCCTCTGGTTTGAAAAATTTTTGGGACTGCCACATACAGGCACTCAATCTATTCCATTTTACTGCAGGGCCACCTACCTGCTCCTCTGGTTTGAAACATTTTTGGGACTGCCACATACAGGCACTCAATCTATTCCATTTTACTGGAGGGCCACCTACCTGCTCCTCTGGTTTGAAAAATGTTTGGGACTGCCACATACAGGCACTATCCAAATTAAATTGTCTCCATAGCAGCCTCCACACGTTGTCTCCATTGCTACCTCCAAAAGTCGTCCATATAGCTGCCTCCATACATCGTCCCTTTATCAAACGAGGTGTGTCAGGCAGAAATTTGGGTTGTTTTCATGGATTCCACATCAAAGTTGTTAACTTTGTCGCCACCCTGCTGTGTTATCCACAAAATATACTGGCAAACTTTTACCATTTAGGGATATTATTTCAGCGCTTCTTGCGCATCTGTTTACATTCCCCTCACCCGGCATATCCTAAACTTATAAGAACGCTACTACACTTGATCTTATACAAAAGGTTCTTAGAAGTGCTGTTTGGGGAGTAGCCTAGAGACAGGGGCTTGAATTGGCGAAAGCTCGCCTGGCAGCGGAGCGCCAGCTCCATGCGCATCATGCGCTTCTTGCGCATCTGTTTACATTCCCCTCACCCGGCATATCCTAAACTTATAAGAACGCTACTACACTTGATCTTATACAAAAGGTTCTTAGAAGTGCTGTTTGGGGAGTAGCCTAGAGACAGGGGCTTGAATTGGCGAAAGCTCGCCTGGCAGCGGAGCGCCAGCTTCATGCGCTTCTTGCGCATCTGTTTACATTCCCCTCACCCGGCATATCCTAAACTTATAAGAACGCTACTACACTTGATCTTATACAAAAGGTTCTTAGAAGTGCTGTTTGGGGAGTAGCCTAGAGACAGGGGCTTGAATTGGCGAAAGCTCGCCTGGCAGCGGAGCGCCAGCTCCATGCGCATCATGCGCTTCTTGCGCATCTGTTTACATTCCCCTCACCCGGCATATCCTAAACTTATAAGAACGCTACTACACTTGATCTTATACAAAAGGTTCTTAGAAGTGCTGTTTGGGGAGTAGCCTAGAGACAGGGGCTTGAATTGGCGAAAGCTCGCCTGGCAGCGGAGCGCCAGCTCCATGCGCATCATGCGCTTCTTGCGCATCTGTTTACATTCCCCTCACCCGCCATATCCCAAACTTATAAGAACGCTACTACACTTAACTTGGTGCAGGCTGGGACCGAGTCTGACCCTGGGGCTGGTCATATACTGCCGACGCAGAGAATTGCGGGGCCTACCTCGGTCCAGGTCTCAAAGGCCTACTATACCTCCTCCCACCCCTCCTCCACCTCCTCCTCCTCCGAATTACCATCCGTGGGCATGGCGCCATCAGTCGGTAGCTCTAGGCACAGCAGCAGTGCCGTCGCTAAGCGACAGCAGGCGGTGCTGAAACTGCTGAGCCTAGGCGATAAAAGGCACACCGCCCAAGAGCTATTACAGGGCATTCCACATCAAAGTTGTTAACTTTGTCGCCACCCTGCTGTGTAATCCACAAAATATACTTGCAAACTTTTACCATTTAGGGATATTATTTCAGCGCTTCTTGCGCATCTGTTTACATTCCCCTCACCCGCCATATCCTAAACTTATAAGAACGCTACTACACTTGATCTTATACAAAAGGTTCTTAGAAGTGCTGTTTGGGGAGTAGCCTAGAGACAGGGGCTTGGATTGGCAAAAGCTCGCCTGGCTGCAGAGCGCCAGCTCCATCCCAAGATCCAACTAACATAGTTGCAGCACCTTTAATCTACTACTAGTTCACTGCCTCCATAATAATAATAATAATAATCTTTATTTATATAGCGTCATCATATTCTGTAGCGCTTTACAAATCATAGGAAACAAATACAAATGTAATGTAACAGAGCACAACATTTGTATGGAACAACAGGAGTGAGGTCCCTGCTCGCCAGAGCTTACGGTTTATGAAGATGATGGGGTAACACGAGGTAAAAGAATATTTAATGGTCAAGCCATTCTTCTTAGGGAATAGAAAAAAATATAATAAATGGAATTGCTGTCGCTTGAACCACTCAGCCGTCATCTTATATACCAGGTCCAGGGTGAATGGGACTGCAGAGAAGTCTGGTGCCTGTTGGTTGCTGGATAACAGATGGGAGGACGACACAGGACGGGTTAGTAGAAGAGTTAAAACTTCATGCAGTTAATGAGTGTTATAGGCTTGCCTAAAGAAATGGGTTTTAAGAGCACGTTTGAAACTTTGGAGGTTAGGTATTAGTCTGATAGTCCAGGGCAGAGCATTCCATAGAATTGGTGCAGCTCTAGAGAAGTCTTGGAGACGCGAGTGGGAGGTCCGCACTAGGGTAGAGGTTAATCTAAGATCACTGGCGGATCTAAGAGCACGGGTTGGGCGATAGACTGAGATAAGAGAGGAGAGGTAGGGGGGTGCAGCATTATACAGAGCTTTATGGATGAGGGTTATTATTATTTTAAACTGTATTCGAAAGGAGACTGGCAGCCAGTGCAGCGACTGGCATGAACTGTAAGCATACATGGTCCCCTTATCAAATGAGCTGTGTCAGGCAGAATTTTGGGTTGTTTTCATGGCTTCCATGTTAACTTTGTCGCCACCCTGCTGTGTAATCCACAAAATATACTGGCAAACTTTTATCATGTACCGATATTATTTGAGCGCTTCTTGCTCACCTCCTTTGGTTCCTCTCTGACACCCATTGGTTTGAAGCCTGAGTCCAATTAGGGTATGTCGCCATGCCACTCTCTAGCCTGCTGCCGCTGCCTCTGCCTCTGCATGCCGTCCCCTATAGTGTCAGGGTCAATTATTGGATGTTTTACATGCTATCTAGCTTCATTCTGTCACTCTGTCATGGCCATGCTGTTGCCCATAATTTCGGCATAATGGTGCGATTAAGCAGCCTCAGAGGCATCCATGCATGCTGCCCCTGCTGTTTCCTGTCCATTTCCGTGGTGTTTCCATCCTTTTCTGAGGTTCCCAGGTGTTTGGCCAAGCTTCCCTGTGCAGAGCCTTGGTCCCCTTGAAAAATGCTCGAGTCTCCCATTGACTTCAATGGGGTTCGTTATTCGAGACGAGCACTCGAGCATCGGGAAAAGTTCGTCTCGAATAACGAGTACCCGAGCATTTTAGTGTTCGCTCATCTCTAGAAAACAGTATCAGTATTGTGGATTTCTATAAATCCCATCCATGTGCTTTATAAAAACCTGCAATTTGGAAATTAGTGCCTCAGGATCTGAAATGGATTTCTGAATCAGATGTGGACTATACATTTTTCTGCTTCTACACTTTGTACCAAGTAGTTTGTATGGGCAGCTATACAAATCAGCTCTCACTCACTATATTGAATTCAAATGGTGAAATCCCACCCACTGGGGAAACAAGAGGAAGTCATGGAGCTCAAGCCACACCCCCTCCTTTCCCATCTCATGGCAGACAGCTCAGAGTGATACAGCTCAATGTTGCTGCCTTCCCTTAGTCAGACCTCTTCTTCAACCATGCCCCTCCCCCTGTTATCTCACAGCAAACAGCTCAGTACTATATAGGTCAGTCCGGAAGCTTCTCTCTCTCTGTGTAACACTCACTGCTCAGGCTTTCCTCTTCTATTGAACTAGTAACTATGCAGTCTAAATGGAGGAGTTAGGTGGATGCAGGTAGAGAGCTGGTAGACAGGGCAAAGATCATGTGACCAGTGATAGGGAATACCCCACAGCCAGCAGATTGATAGAGAAGAGGCTATAATGATTTATGAATGCATGCCAATGAAAGATTAGTTTAAAAACCAGTTCTGTGTTTATTTTACTAAAGAAACCGGGCACCATATGTGGTCATTGATTTTTGGTGCCATTGTTTTTATACCCGTTTATCTCCTTATGGCCTCAGTGACAGGTTTCCTTCAGTATTTCACTTTTTTTCCTTCCAGGTGGTAAGAGTTTGGGATTTTGAAACTGGAAAACAATTATTTGAATTTAATGATGCACATGAAAGTTCCGGGATCACATCTATAACATTTGATCCTAGGGGTAGACGGTAAGTATTTTATTTTCAAACATGTCTTTAAAGTGAACCTTTCTATTATATTGTGATACACGTCTTCCAAACGTTATAACCTGCTGGCACCATGTAGAAGATAAATGAAATGTGTTTGCTAGAATACTTTTGTTATCTCTGCCCAATATGCAATATCTGAAAAATGTCTGTTTTCTAATGTGGTAGTAGGTGTACTCGGGCACTCCCTCAGCACCTGGAGCAATGCTATTCCCACCTGTACCACTTCCCTCTCAGAAGTCTACTCTCCAGCTCATCAGGCAGAGGAGGCAATGGTCCAGGCAGGAATAGCCATGCTTTGGGTGCTAAGGACACCAACTGCCTCATTAGAATACAGATTAAAATAGGTTTAACGGACAATAATAATAAAGGCATGTTAGGAATCACTGTGCATTTATCTACTGATAGTTGTAATGTATATACTGTACACTGCTCAAAAAAAGGGAACACTTAACACAATATGACTCAAAAAAGTAAATCAAACTTCTGTGAAATCAAACTGTCCACTTAGGAAGCAGCACTGATTGACAATCAATTTCACAGGCAATTAGCAAGATGCTCAATAAAGGAGTGGTTCTGTAGATGGGGACCACAGACCACTTCTCAGTACCAATTCTTTCTGACTGATGTTTTGGTCAATTTTGAATGTTGGTGGTGCTTTCACATTCGTGGTAGCATAAGACGGACTCTACAACCCACACAAGTGCCTCAGGTAGTGCAGCTCATCCAGGAAGGCACATCAATGCGAGCTGTGGCAGGAAGGTTTGCTGTGTCTGTCAGTGTAGTGTCAAGAGGCGTGAAGGGGGCTGTAGGAGGGCAACAACCCAGCTGAAGGACCACTCCCTCCGCCTTTGTGCAAGGAGGAACAAGAGGAACGCTGGCAGTGCCCGGCATGTATCTGCACAAACTGTTAGAGACCAACTCCATGAGGATGGTATGAGGGCCCGACATTCACAGTTTGGGGTTGTTCTCACAGCCCAACACTGTGCAGGACACTTGGCATTTACCAGGGAATACCAGGATTGGCTAATGTGCCACTGGTGCCCAGATGAAAGCAGGTTCACATTAAGAACAAGTGACAGACATGGCAGAGTCTGGAGACGCATTGGAGAGTAATTTCCTGTCTGCAACATCCTTCAGCATGACTGGTTTGTCAGTGGGTCAGTAATGGTGTGCGGTGGACTTCTTTGGAGGGCCACACATCCCTCCATGTGCTCACCAGAGTTAGCCTGGCTGCCATTAGGTACCAAGATGCGATGCTGAGACTATATGAGATCATATGATGGTGCAGTTGGCGCTGGGTTCCTCCTAATACAGGACAATGCTAGAACCCATGTGGCTGGAGAGTGTATCATCAGTTCCTGCAAGATGAAGGCAGTGAAGCTATGGACTGGCCTGCTCGTTCCCCAGACCTGATTCTGAATGAGCACGTCTGGGATTTCATGTCTCGTTTAATCCAGCAACGTCACGTTGTACCACAGACTGTCCAGGAGTTGGCAGATCTAGGATTTGTTATTTGAGTGTTCCCTTTATTTATTATTTATTTGAGCAGCGAGGACGACTTAAAGGTACATTCACACATATGTTTGATTTGTTGCAACAATGTATCTGAATAGGACTTATAGGTACCGTATATTCTCGTGTATAAGCCTCGTGTATACACCTTGCCTCGGCTTATACACGAGTCAATGATAAAAAAAAAAGAATACTCACCCTCCGGTGTCCCCGATGTTTGTGGCGGCTCCCGATCCCTGTTGCGGCTCCCGGCAGCTCCCCGTGTCTCCTCTTCTGTCTTCTCTAGCTGGCACAGTCGCATCCATGCGATCTGCCGGCCGTCGCACACTGTGATGCAGCGCTGTCGCTGCTGATGACGTCATCCACGGCGACAGCGTCGCATCACAGTGTGCGATGGCCGGTGCGATCTCCGGGCCAGAGAAGAGTGAAGAGTGAAGAAGCCGCCGGGAGCCGCGATGGGGATCGGAAGCTGCCGGGAGCCGCGACAAGGATCAGGGACAACAGAGGGTGAGTATTAAGTTTATTTTTTTTATCTGTATGCAACATAGGCTGTATACTGATGGGGGCAGGCTGTATACTGATGGGGGCAGGCTGTATACTGCAAGGGGGTAGGCTGTATACTGATGGCGGCAGGCTATATACTGCGGGGGAGCAGACTGTATACTACTGAGGGCAGGCTGTATACTACTGAGGGCAGGCTGTATACTACTGGGGGCAGACTGTATACTACATGGGGGCAGGCTGTATACTACATGGGGGCAGGCTGTATACTACTGGGGGCAGGCTGTATACTACTGGGGGCAGGCTGTATGCTACATGGGGGCAGGCTGTATGCTACATGGGGGCAGGCTGTATGCTACATGGGGGCAGGCTGTGTACTACATGGGGCTGCTGTATGCTACGTGGGGATGGCTGTATACTACATGGGGGCTGGTTCGCTGTATACTACATGGGGGCTGGCTGGCTGTATACTACACCCTTCGGCTTATACTCAAGTCAATATGTTTTGCCAGTTTTCTGTGGTAAAATTAGGGGTCTCGGCTCATACTCAGGTTGGCTTATACTCGGGTATATACGGTAATCTGCCCAGAAATCCTATTCAGATAAATGGATCCGATTTTTAAATTTCTGCAATTAATTTGCTGCATGTGAATATACCCAAATTCTGCTGACAATACGCCATATATCCATATAAACCACAGCTTTATCCATGTGATAGGCATGATTCCTCATAAATATAGAAAAACTTTCACTGATACAAAGCCAAATTTGTTCAGGGTTTATTGAAGCAGAGTCTAACTTGCCTTTCGATTCCCTAGACTGATCACTGGAGGAAGAGATGGCTGTGTGAAAGTCTGGAATTACAATAATGGGCAGTGTCTGCACACACTGAAGAGAAGTAAGTGGCAGTTTCACAGTAACCTTGATGATATCGTCTTCCCTTATGTTAATAGAGCCATGTTCTCTGTTATCTAATTAGTATTAGGATGAGCCCAGAAGATCCCCCTCGCCCCATGCTTCAGTTACCAGGCCACTTCTGTATAATCCACGGATACACAAGAGAGATAGAAACCACAGAGTAAGAAAAGTCTTACATTCCCCGGTGAATTTCATTCCGAACAAGTAATGAATTCAGATGGGAGAGAAGTGAAAAGAGAAGAAATTGCTCTAAAAGACATATAATGATGCAACAAACATGACTGTCAGATATGTAAAAGACAAGTACAATTTATTTGGAGTAAATGGTATAGAGAGCATGCACCACATGAAGCAATAAAATGCATTACCGTCGCTATTTTTTTTATTTTATCTTTTTTTAAAAACTTAAATGGGTCGTCTAGGAATGCAAATATTTTTACAGACAAAGGGGGTGAAGAGGTCCGACAGAGGTACCTCGGATCCCATCAGACCCCCCATTCTCGTGATCTACGGGGTTCTCATCACTGAGACTCCCACCAATCAACAAGTTAGGCCCTATCCTGTTAATAGGGTCTAACTTGTTTCCTGGGAAAACCCATGAAACATAAATTTTTCGTGAAAAACTACTATATCTTGTTTTGTTAACTTTTTAAAAATGTTTCTATTTCCCCTTGCCTGCCCTAAGGGTTGGGATGAAAGACAAATGTAGCTAGTCACCATTTGTCCGAAGTAAAACAGATAAGATTTGGATACTCTTCAGTACCTGATAAATTACCAAACCTCCAAACCAGTGGATACATATTCTCTTCTCTACAATCAATCACTGCTCAACTTTCATTTTTCAAAATATAATGTGAAATGGAAGCTGTATTGTAATAGATTGCTATGACAACAAAGATAGAATTTTCTTAAAGTCAGTTTTACAAATCCCTCATCACTTTGAAAACTTTTAATGCTACAAGAATAATAATACAGGCAGTCCTCGGGTTACATACAAGATTTGGTTCTGTAGGTTTGTTCTTAAGTTGAAGTCGTCACTATATATTTTATCATTGTAACTTCAGCCACAATTTCTTTGGTCTCTGTGGCAATTGGATTTTAAAACTTCTCTGTTGTTTTAAAACCAGGATTAACATTAAAGCTTAATTGCCGACACCATTGACAACTCTTACAGCTAATCATTGTAGCCTAAGGCTAAAGTACAGTAAATTACCAACATCCAGAGGTCTGTTTGTAACTAGGGGTTGTCTGTAAGTCAGGAGTTCTGAAGTCGGGGACTACCTGTAACAATAATTATATGTCACATGGCCAAAACGCTGTATAGATCTATATATAAAAGCTAAGAGAAATGGACCTAATACTTGTGTCCTGCACAATTCCGGTGCGGCCATATACAGGCAGTCCCCGGGTTACATACAACATAGGGTCTGTAGGTTTGTTCTTAAGTTGAGTTTGTATGTAAGTTGGAACTGTATATTTTATCATTGTAATCCCAGCCAGAACTTTTTTGGTCTCTGTGACAATTGGATTTCAAAAATGTTGGGTTGTCATAAGAATCGATATTAACACTAAAGCTTCATTACAGACACCTGTGATAACTGTTACAGATGATTATTGTAGTCTAGGACTAAAGTACAATAAATTACCAATATCCAGAGGTCCGTTTGTAACTAGGGGTCGTATGTAAGTCGAGTGTTCTTAAGTAGGGGACCGCCTGTATTATGTAATGCTGTATTCTACACTAGACATGCAAAGGTTTCAAGCTACTGTAACTAACTCTTAAACATAAATTTATTTCAGAAATGAATAGAACAGGTGAAAATGTTAAACTTTGTAATATACTTTATTATAGTAAAACATTTTCTCTGTTCATCTTTTCTCCTCTTTCTTTCTCCTGTAGTGAGCAGTGTATCTTATATCCTGTACACTACATAGAGATAATAAAAAGAAGGAGGTGATTAGAGCTAAAGAGTTACATGGACCATCCCATCCCAAATCTATTTTCTATGTTATATGTGACTGCAATAAGAAATACAAAGAGACATTTCAACCTTGGTGAATCTTGTTTCAAATTAGAGAAAGCCGTGTGTTGTCTTTTTGATAGACAATGTGCTGCTTTCTCTTCTTCAAAGACAGACTTTCTCAGGCTGAAATGTATATAATGTATAATGTAACATAGCATGCCTATGGGGTGGGCAGACCCCTGACGGGGGAAGATGAAAGCTTGTAGAGGCGTAGGTGAGCTAATCCCTCCGAGATGAGAAAGAATAGCAGGTAAATCCCATCTGTCTAAGCAACATGAACTTAGCGCTTCTTCTTCCCCCTGCAATATACATAAATAGTGATGTCAATTATTCTTTCCGTTCTCCGTTCACAGCAAACAAAGCTGATGAAATCTGTGACTGCACATATGTGGAAATTAACAGGAACAAGTAAGCCATTTTATAAAAACATTTCAACACGTTATTTGGCATTTTCTAGAAGCTTTTGTTTCCTTTTTTTTACCTTTATAAAAAAAAATTCGGGGAGATTATGACAATTAATGTTTATGCTGAACTTCCATATTTCATGGATTTCCCACAAAAGAAAATTCTCAAATCTCAATCCCCTAGTAATGTTAACACAATATAGATCATTTTAACCCTTCACTTTACAATGTTACTGAGTTTTATTGCTGTTTTAGCTCATATCACTCTCTAGGCTGCTCAGTGCAAAATCCCAGGGTCTGAGCGGTGACTCTCTAACCATACACCTTATGATCCATCTAGTTTTGTGGGGTGACAATGTGGCTAGATTATCAGGGTACATGTTTATATACACTTTCATCTGACTTCTGACATTGTACTAACACACTTACACATAGAAAGAGAGTTGAGACACATCAGAGATACATGAGATCCATTAGATGTCTATTATACTTTTAGCTCTGCTACATCTCACAGACTTGTGCCTGCCTCCCCCTTCCCCTAGATCACTTATCTCCTTGTAGTTTGCAGCTTTTCTCTCCTCACAATGTGTTTGCTGGCAGGAAGTGATCAGTGTGACCTCCGTGCTAGGGGGTAAGGGCTACAGGGACACAGCAGAGAGAGACAGAAATCTCAGCTCCAGTTTGTCACACACAAATCCAAGATGGCGGCCCGACCCTAAAGTCAGAAGTTACAAGGTTGTGTCTAGGGGCAACTGAAATTGTGTACACCAGGACTGATACAGACAGGTTGGACATGTTATTTCGTTATCCTGAGCACATATAATAAACTTGTCTTCATGGGCATACCTCTTTAACTAATGAACAGGGGTTTAACTACATGTTGAGGATGCAGCTTCCTTGCCTTACAAGGTAGCTAAAAGAGGCGCAGTTTTCCTTATCCCAACCTGGAAAACATAGCATATTTTCCCAGAATCCCCCTAGAGGGGCATTAATGGCTATAACTCTCCACACACCTAGCTGCGGCCTTAATTGTTAGTCTCAGTTAGGAGAACTCTTACTTCCCGACCCTAGTCTCAAGCCTGTCAATCAGCCAAACCAGTTCCCTACACTGTACTGAGGAGACCCAATCAGGTTGAAACAGAGCTGTCTACAGTTGGGAGTCTGTTCCTTCTGGAATAGATTTACTGGTTTGGTTTTAATCCCGCATCATGTCATAAGGCCTCTTATAGGTCATGCTTGATGTCAAGGGAGCTGCCTTACAAGGTAGCTAAAAGAGGCGGGGTTTTCCTTATCCCATCTTGGAAAACTTTACATATTTTCCCAGTGTACATGTGTATTGAGAGCAGGAACAGATGTATGAGGATTGCATGGGTGAAGATTCTTCTCTGTATAAAATTGAAGTGGTTTAAGTGGCCATGGGTCCCCCAGAAGCCTTGGACCCCAGGCTACCACCCAAACCACCCATATTATAATCCAATATTGACGCTGTATAAATAAAGATTATTGTTATTATTGTTCTTTATGCTACACCCACCTATCCGCATTTTCTCCTTCGTCAAGGGAACTTGAAAGTCTATTATTTCCAAAATTATAGTGTTCTTTTACCACAATAACATGCAGTATTTTTGTTATTTCAGATATATTGTTGCCGTTGGATGGGACAGAAGAATAAATATGTATATTGTGAGTCTATTTATATTAGAAGAGATGAACTACACATTTTTGTGGGAGTGTTGGGAGAATGATATTTATTGATATATAACAATATAATTTACATAATGTACAGCATCCTATGGATTGGTCTTTAATATCAAAATTGGTGGAGGTTCAACACCCACAGTCACTGACAGTTCAGTTCTCAATTGATGAACAGAGTCTGAAATAGGAAGCAGACAGTTCAGTTCAATGTGTAGTAGTCACAGCAAGTTACTGCCGATCTGCTCCTATTCATTTGAATGCAAACTAACCTGCAATGACTCGTTTCAGCCACTGATACACACAAAGTGAAGGGTACACCTCCCAAACATGTAATAAAAAGGCATCAAAAAGTCTAAAGTACCCCAAAATAATTTTAATTAAAACATTATCTTATCCTGCAGTAAACGAGTTCTAACAATACTATTTTGATTGGAGCAAAAAAGTTATATCTATCAGAATATGGCGACACATGAACAATTTTTTTTTAATTTCAGAAATGAATAGAGCCAGTGATAATAGTAATTTTTGGGGTATACTTTATTAAGTAAAGCAGCTTCTCTGTGTCTTATTTCTGCTTTTTCTCCTATAGTGAGCAGCCATCTGAGCTCTGTCCACTTCAGAGAGATAAAAGAGTTAACTATTAGACCCTTTATCACAGTTTGTTTTTAGGAACAACAATTGTAAAACATGTACATTATATATATATAATTATATTTATATCCAATCAACTACCTGCCAGGATTCCGATGATGATCTTCACCACTTCCAAGAGCCACAGCCGGCCTGGCAGGATGATTTGGTAAGTGATATATTCTGAATTTTTTTTTAGAATTATTGAAACAGAATTAATGTGTGTTCATGGGATGTGGAATATAAGCAATCCATCAGTGATTTGCATTAAAGATTTTGGGGGTTATTTATCATACACCAAGAATCTTGTGTCGGTGTATGATAGGCCCTCCACCCCTCCGGCGCAGCTGGATACATCAAGAGGCTTAGGTCTCTTGATGTATCTGGTGGGTGGGGTACATTTTATTTCAATGCCAGGTCCTACCTAGCGCAAACATAGGCACAGCCAGTGTCTCTTTGTGTAGCGAGTGCACCGGGGAGGAAATAGGAACGTCCAGTGCCTTACCACTCCTCCGACGGCCTTGTCCCCCTTCTACTCCAGCGTTCTGACAAATAAGACCTGATAAATAAGTCCCTATGAATCCACTCGATATAAATTTGTTTTGAAAGGTATAATTTCTCCTGTTTCCATGCATTGCGTTCTTCTGTAAAAACGAATCTGCATATGAAATACACAGTTTTTGCTGTGGACTTTGCCATGGATTCACAGAAATTGTGTGCATTTAGATATAGCATACCAGTAACTAGTACCTATGCAGTGATACCTTCAATTTTTGATTTAATGATAATTTTATGCCAATCTAATACCAATGTCTACAAAATAGTTCCAACCATATAATGCTGTGATAGTAGGTGTAGCCCCTCCAATCCATCCTAAACTCTGCTGCCCATCTAACCCATCTGTCTCCTCTCTTCTCCTCTGCATCTCCTCTCTGCCAGTCTCTCCACTGGTTCAATAACAAATTCAATATAAAATACTTACCATGACTTACAAGCCGTCCACAACCTGTCCCCTCAATATATTTCTGAACTCATCATCCAATACTCGGTGTATTATTATTTGCCAGTAGAAAACATTCATCGGTTTCCTGAAATCACCTGAGACTCCAACGAAGAACATCGCTCATCATCCAATACTGTCCTACACGTAATCTCTGATTCCCACAGGGCCTTCTGCTTCACTCTCTTAACATCCGTTCTTCTCACAACCGTCTCACAACTTCTCCTGTGCATCCCATATAATCTGTAGCTCTCTACCACAACACAAACTGCCCCCCCCCCACATCTTCCAAACCTTCAGATGTAACCTGTAAACCCATCTGTTTAGGATTGCCTTCAATTCCCAAAATTGTAGTGCTCTGCTCCATCGCCTCGTGTCTCCTTTTACCCTCCCATGTAGATTACAAGCCCTCACAGGAAGGGCCTGTGGTCCAGTTCAATGTACTTCCATTTGTTCTCTTCTTAATGTAATGTAACCCCCTTATTGAATCTACAGCATTAATGATGCTCTATAAATAATAATATTAATACATTTCTGCCAGCCAAAATAGACCTCTATATACTGAATGTGCCAACCACCCCAGAGGTCCTACTGATATATTTGCCAGTAGTGAGTCCCAGTAAACTTCACACATCCCATGTCCTATAGATAGGTCATTACTAGTATAAGATCCTAGAAAACCCCTAAGAGAGGAGCTCTACAAAGTTTGCAAAGGCATTAAAGTATTTTATTGCATTCTAGTTCAGGATTTTCTGTGTAATATGGTAGAGCTTTCCGAGCCAGTTTCAATATAAGCAATAATAAAAGGGTCATATGAGTTGAGCTTCTATTGATTGTGATTTTGTTTTCACAAAGTACAATTCTAGTCTTAAAGATGATAGGAAATTGCATCAGAGCTCAATGTATCTTTTACTACTTCAGATCCGAGGTCACCGGGAAGACATTCTGTGTATAGCTCAAAATCCTCCTAATCTCCTCGCCAGCTCAAGTTATGATGGAGAAATTATTATCTGGAACATGATCTCGGGCCACATACAGTGCCGAATAAACTCATCCATCCATGTTAATTCTGCAGGAGTGAATTGTAAGTATAATGGAAGAGTTTTATATTTACAGGAAATCTACCATTTGATTTCATGCATTGTGAACCAAACATGCAGAAACATATCTTGTTTAATCCCTGAGTTGGGTGGTTCTGCTGAAAAACAATTATAACATTCAGGACCTTGGGAAAGCTGGATTGCATTCAGCCTGCTGTTCATAAACACATTACACAAAGCTTCCTGAACTGTCCAGACAAGACTAATCAATCTAAGCTGGATGACTCATACACAGCAGCTGGGGGATGGTGCAGCGATTGATTACTTCTGCCTGGCAGGGAAAACAGTGATGACACCAATTTCTGGAGCAGTGCATACTTAATGTAAGAGGAGAAGCGCCAGAGCAGAGCCTCATTATCATAATTTTATAATAGTTTTTTTTTAGCAATTCCACTCAGCTCATGGATTAAACAAAATATGTTTCTGCATCAGTGAAGCACTCTCGATGTATGTTTGCTTAGTAATTCGTTAAATCAAATTGTATATTTCTTTTAAAATGCATTAGACAGAGATCATAAATCGTCAGATATTAGGGTGTTTTTGTGGCCAGTGTGCTATCATTTTTTTGCAAATGGCATACTGATCCACTCATTCCTATGTTTTTTTTTTCACAAATGTGCAGACAGTAAGATAAAAATTACAGCATTCACTATTTTCTACTCACATGCGGATCACGGACCTCCATAGAAGTCAATGGATCCGGAAAAAAAAATGAACTGCACAAGGATGACATCCATATGCAATCCGTTTCTTCTCATATGTTTCTAGGCAACCAATTGAGCAGGGAAAAAAGTGGATTAGAAACCCATCCATTTTTTATGCAGATGTGAAAAAGAAAACGGAGGACACACAGATATGAATAAAACTGATACGGATACAATTTTTTTTTTGTCCCATTGACATCTATGTAAATGCATGTCATGCGTTATACATGAGTCTTTTTGACAGAAGAATTACGGTGGATGCAGTACTATTTTTTGCGTTTGAAAAATATGAATGCATAACAGATTTTATAATGCTTTACATTGTGATCAATTGGAGACGGATAGTTAGAAAAAGTGTTATCCATTATCAAATTAGTTTTGTTTAAAGAAATAGATGGATTTAGTATCTAATATCTAATATCTGTACATATAAATAGATAGACAGACAGATACCTTGTTTCCCTGAAAATAAGACTTACCAAATATACTTGAGTATAACCCTAGTTTTTCAGCACAATAAAAAGTGCTGAAAACCCCTAACTCGGCTTATACTCGAGTCAAGGAAAAAAGCAAAAAGTGAACTCTCCTTCTGACGCTCCCCGGCATCCATCGCAACTCTGACATCGGGTCCTGGTCCGTCACAGTCTTCGTGACGTCAGCCGCATCGCAACACACTATGATGTCAGCTTGCGGCTGACGTCATAGTGCCTGCGGCGGACCGGGAGGGGCTGGCAGACTATATACTCGAGGGGGCAGGCAGGCTATATACTTGAGTGGGCAGGCAGGCTATATACTTGAGTGGGCAGGCAGGCTATATACTTGAGGGGGCTGACAGGCTATATACTTGAGGGGGCTGGCAGGCTATATACTACAGGGGACTGGCAGGCTATATACTTCAGGGGACTGGCAGGCTATATACTGGGGGGGCTGTGACCAATGCATTTCCCACCCTCGGCTTATACTCGAGTCAATAGGTTTTTCCAGTTTTTTGTGTCAAAATTAGGGGTCTTGGCTTATACTCGGATCGGCTTATACTCGAGTATATACGGTATATTTTTCAAGCTGAAAATAAGACCTAGCGGCAGTCATTGCTACAGCTCCGCCGACACCATACATTAGTATAAGTAGATTTTTTAAAAACTGCATGAGGTTTTGACATGGGTGAAGAATTCATAGGATAAAATCCCTCACTGTTGCGCAGCAAATGCAATACGAGCAGCGACCTGAAAAAGTGCTTATAAGAAGTTTAAAGGGGTGTTCCCATTTCAGCAAATAAATGTTATTGATGAAAAGTTATACAATTATTTAATATACTTTCTGTATCAATTCTTCAGAGTTTTCTAGATCTCTGCTTGCTGTCCTGCTATAGATGCATTGTATCCCGTTTTTTAATGCATTTTTGAAGCATTCCAAAGGCTCAGCCTTGATCACATGTTGAAGTACACTGCATCTGCTAAAACGCAATGTAACCTCAGCGTGTGATCGAGGCGGAAGCCTTTGGAATGCGTAAAAAACGTATAAAAAAATGGGAGACAGTGAATGGTGTGAAAGCGCCCTGAGGGTGCATCCACACCTTCAGTTTTTCAGATGCAGTTTTTGATGCCGAAACCAGGAGTGAAGTAAAAATGGTGGAGGAGTAGCTTCTCTCAATGATAATCCTCACACACTATGATCCACACCTGCTTTTGGCTTCAAAAACTTTATCTGAAAAACTGAACGTGTGGCTGCACCCTCAGGGCGCTTTCACGCGATGCGTTGCATCCCATTTTTTTATGCGTTTTTGATGCATTCCAAAGGCTTTAGCCTTGATCACATGCTAAGGTGACATTGCGTTTTAGCAGATGCAGTGGAAACGCAATGTAACCTTAGCATGTGATCAAGGCTGAAGCCAGTGGAACGCGTCAAAAATGCATTAAAAAATGCAACACAATGGGGGTCATTTACTAAGGGCCCGATTCGCGGTTTCCCGACGTGTTACCCGAATATTTCCGATTTGCGGCGTTTTTTTCCTGAATTGCCCCGGGATTTTGGCGCATGCGATCGGATTGTGACGCATCGGCACCGCCATGTACACGACGGAAATCGGGGGGCGTGGCCGAACGAAAACCCGACGAATTTGGAAAAACCACCACATTTTTTTTTTTTTAAAAGTGTCGCTCGACATGCGCTTACCTTCACCCACGATAGGACGGTGAACTTCAGTGCATTCCGATGGTCTTCAGCGCAGCAGCGCCACCTGGTGGACGTCGGAGGAACTGCCTTAGTGAATCCCGGCCGGACCCGAATCCACCGCAGAGAAAGCGCCGCTGGATTGCGAATGGAACCGGTAAGTAAATCTGCCCCATTGCATCGTGTGAAAACGCCATCAGTGGACAAAAATCTGCCCATGTTCACACAGGTGCACGGCTCGTTGGTGTTACAGAGAGTAATTGGAGCTGTGTGATATAACGAGCCATGCACCTGTGTGACCATGGTCAGATTCCTGTCCACTGAAAGTAACCATAGAAGTTTTCTATAGAATGACAGCAAGCTGAGATTGGGTTAAGGGACCTGTAAAACCTTTACCGTTTTGCAGTCCATATTATTGATGGATAGGAGCAACCGATTTAAATACACTGAAAAACACTGGACAACCATATCAAGGCATAAGCAGATAACATGAGACAACTGAGACTTTTGACTAACCACTGAAAATCCTAAAACCGGCCGAGTGAATATTGACTTTTATATCAAAGGCGACTTAAAGGATCACTCCGCTTTGAACCAGAGATATGGATTTAGGTAAAGATAAAGGAGTGAGAAGATGGAAAAGATATTGATAGTTTCCCCTGCCTTGATCTTTTATTTTTAATCTCATAGCAAGGGCTGCTCCTTTGTGTAGAGGAGTGGAGACAAGAATTACTCTGTATATATTTATATTATTAATGACAGGGGGTGTTGGGCCAGCACACGAGGAATTGGGACCCTGTTAGTGATTTAGGACAAGGTGCATTAGTTAAACTGTGTAACATGTTGACATCATTTGGGGGTTGACATCATTTGTCTTGTTATATCCCTGGTCATGTGATGTCACACAGGCGCACGGCTCGTAATATCCCTTGTTGTGTGATGTCACACAGGTGCATGGCTCGTGATATCATAGAAAGTAATCAGAGCTGTGTGTTATAATGAGCTGTGCACCAGTGTGACATCAGAGGACCAGGGATATAACAAGCCGTATAACTGTGTGACATCACATGACCCAGGATAGAACGAGTCGTGCACCTGTGTGACATCACATGACCAGCAACATAACAAGCTGTACATCTGAGTGACATCACGGGAGCAGGGATATAATGAGCCGTGCATCTGTGTGACATCACATGACCAGGGATAGAACGATTTGTGCACCTGTGTGACATCAAGTGACCAGGGACATAACGAGCCGTGCACTTGTGTGACATCACATGACCACAGATATTACGAGAAGTGTATCTGTGTGACATCACATGACCAGGGATATTACGAACCGTGCATCTGTGTAACATCACATGATGAGGGATATAACGAGCTGTGCATCTGTGTGACATCATGTGACCAGGGACATAACAAGCCGTGCATCTGTGTGACATCACATGACCAGGGATATTATGAGCCATTCATCTGTGTGACATTACATGACCAGGGATATAACGAGCCGTGCATCTGTGTGACATCAAATGATCAGGGATATAACGAGCCGTGCATCTGTGTGATATCACATAACAATGGAGCGTTTTTTATCAACAAGAAGTAAATGCTAAAACTTCCCGATTGACAACAGAGATCTAGAATACTGTTAATAATTGATACAGAAAGTATATTAGAAAATTGTAAAACTTTTCATTATACAAAAAAAATTAAAATGATTTGCTTTATATTCTTTCACCACCCTTATTGTAATGTGTATGGGGTGGGGGGTAGTTATTAGGTAATTTACCAAAATTCATCTAATAAATGTTCTACCTTCAAGGACCTTATGATAGATTTCATGAACAAAGCGAAATGGACTACAGGCGGTCCCCTACTTAAGGACACCCGACTTACAGACAACCCATAGTTACAGACAGACCCCTCTGCCCACTGGGACCTCTGGTGAAGCTTTCTGAATGCTTTACTATAGTCCCAGACTGCAATGATCAGCTGTAAGGTGTCTCTAATGAAGCTTTATTAATAATTCTTGGTCCCATTACAGCAAAAATGTTGAAACTCCAATTGTCACTGGGACAAAAGAAAAAAAATTGTGTAGAACTTCAATTAGAAAATATACAGTTTCGACTTACATACAAATTCAACTTAAGAACAAACCTCCAGACCCTATCTTTTATGTAACCCGGGGACTGCCTGTATTCAGCCTGAATTTATTGTACGAAAATGTTCACCTTATAGTCTGACTAGGGTGAAATTTTCCTGTAAGATGTAATTCTAATCAGTTTAATTATCCAAGTATTCCAGCACTTGTACGGAAGTGGTTTTATGCTCGGAGTGTATTTGGTAATTGTGACGTTAGTACATAATAGATGATTTCACGTGGCACTTGTGCTGTTCCCATTAGCTGGCAGCTACAGAAGACAACTTAGCAGCCCACCACTTTGCTATAGTAACATATTGTAAAATGAAGAAACAGCTTTGTGCTCTACGAGTGGCCTGTCACCGGGAATATAATTAGCGTGACACGCCGCGGAGCTACTAGGTTTGCCCACCTTCAGATGACTCATTTGTCCTCTGTTATATTTATTTTGATTTCAATATTTTTTTTTTCTCTTGTCGGAAATGTACAGATATCATCCAAGTGATGGGAACGTCTGCTCTGTATCCCCCTCCTGTATGAGATGGGTGCTAGTCTGTACTACAGAATCCAACCAGCAAAAGAGATAGCTGCAGATTGGATGTCACATGTTCACCACAGAATACAATTGTTCTACAATTTTTTAAATATATGTTCCTAAAGTTTGGGTTTTTCCGATATAAGACCAATTTTATGCAGCGCTGCATAATCTGTGTGCGCTATTTAAATAAAGAATTATTATTATAAGGAGATAGGGTGATGAATTACCTCCACAGACATAGATTACAGGCCATTTAAAGTAAGAAAAACTAAATAAAAAATTTTGTGACCCCTTTATATGAGTGTAAAAAAACAATCCATGCTGAATTAAAGGGGTTGGCCACTCTAGTTAATTTTTTTTGTAATGTGTGTGGGGCAGGATATGAGATAATTTAATAATATACATCTACTAAATGTTTTACCAGGACCAGGATATGATAGTATTAATGAATGCAACCTTAAGGTGCTGGGAGGTAGAGTCATGTACAGTTAGAGATCACATGACCCTGGCATTATTATGGACAGGGAGGACAGCCAGGGGTTAACCAGATATGAGGAGGGTTGAGCCTCTTGCCTCAGACAGCATCACCTGCAGCATGATGGGGGGCAGTATCAGGTGTGCAGTTATCTGCCACAAAGCAGGGCCACTTAAAAATAGTCTCCTTCTTCATTCCTGATGTCAGCATTGGTGTCAGACAAAAAAATAAGCTGATATATTACTACTGAATGTGCAGAGGGGACGACATTCCTCATCTTGCATCAGGCAGAGAGTTTAGGTTCACCCCTGATGGCAAGTGATGAGGTAAAAGACATTCTGAACCAAGGGATTTACTTTACATTTCAAGAATAGCAATGCAGAACTTTTAATAGATGCATATTGGTAAATTATCTAATACCCTGCCTCCCACCCGTTACAAAAAACTTTTTAGCCTCTTAAAGGACATCTACCACCAGTATTGCAAACCAAACACACTGACATACTGGTGTGTGCCCCCTCTGGCAGCATCCGCTCTTTTTTTAGTTTCTTATTCCCTGTTTTTTTTTAAAGGATTTTAAAAGTATGCAAATGAGCATGAGGGGCTCCAGGCTCCATAGGTTTTAATGGAGCCTGAAGCCCCTCCGTTCTCATTTGCATGATTTCTGAAGCTTTTTATTTTAATAACACGAACATAGGAAACTTAAAGAAGAGCAGATCCTGTCAGAGGAGGCACACACCAGTATGTCAGTGTGCTTGGTTTACAGGCCTTGATCCTGGTGGTAGATGTCCTTTAAGGGATATCCTGCCACTCCATTCCCAGTGATGCCATGAATCCCAAGGTCCAGGATGATTTCTCCTTGACCAGAAAGGCATATTTTGACCTCTCTATGCTCCTGTTGTTCAGTTTAATCCCTATTCCGCTCATTATTAATCGTGGCAGCAATTCTCCTGATCAGCGAGTGCCTTCCTCAGGTTCAAGAAATTTCCTTTTTTCCCCCAATTATAATAGAAAAACCAGGAAAATTGGCAGGTTTGAGTTTTTCAATCATACTTGTAACATGTATATTGTATAGTGCACAGGTATTATGTACACCAATGATAAACTAGAGCGATTGAGTGATCTGAAGAACGCTCGACCCACCAACAACTATCATACCACCATATGTATAAATGACAGCTCCCTATATGACTAGGATGTCAAGGGTGGGCTGAAAGCTTTCTTGCAGACCTTTCACTTTGTTTCTATGGAAACCGCACGTAAAAGTAATAAAGCACTTTAAATGTAGGTCACTTTTTGGATCCATCTTGTTTATGTGAGACACTCAAAGACTGTTTTAAGCAATTTGCTTCTATTTCCGCTGTTAGGAAATGTTTAGGTCAAAGGTTTAAATGTAGTCTGTATCTTGTCTGAAACGGTTATTTTCTGTATCTATCCCAAGGGAACTGGCCGGGTCACTCAAATGAGTATTGTACTGGTGATTTATAGAGGACCTGTCACCCGAAATAATCACTCAAGGAGCTGTTTACTAAAGTGAGCAGCTCATAGCCCTACTCAGGTAATAGCAGTGTTAAATCGTTAGCTTTATCGGAACATATACCGATATACCGGATGACAGGTCCTCTTTAACTTGTACTTTACAATGGTCTAGTTCTAAAGATCAACAATATATCCTCTACCTCACGCTACCTCTGGCACATGGAGGGCTCTGTGACCACACACCATTACTGACCCATTGCCAAACCGGTAATGCTGAAGGATGTTGCAGGCAGCTGAACACTCTCCATGGCGTCTCCAGACTCTGTCACATCCTTCCCGCACCAGTGAACAGCACAAGGTCTTGTTCTCAATGTTGGGCTGTAAGAACAACACCAATGTGTGGATTTCGGGCCCTCATACCAACTTCATAGAGTCTGTTTCTGACAGTTTTAGAAGACACATCGAAACATGTGGGCTTCTGGAGGTTTGGGCTCTGGCACTGCTCCGCCTGTTCAACGCGCCAATGAATTTTCGCCATCCTACGCGCACTCCACTTTTATTTATGAAGTGGTTTGTCTCCAGCTATCTGCTCCGAGCTCGGGACACTGTGTTGACAAACACAGCTAAACTTCTTGCCACAGCTCACTTTGATATGCTATCCTAGATAAGTAGCACTACTTCAGCAGCTAATGTCTGTTGTAGACGCCGCCTCATGCTACCTCTTGGGTTGAGAGCAAAGACAAAATGAAAAAGTGTGCAAAACAGCCAAAAAGGATAGGGACTGAGAAATAGTCTGTGGTCACCACCTACAGAACCCTTCACTTATAGGGATTGCCTTGCTTATTTCTATCTAATGTCTGGTCTATTTGCACAACAGAACATTTCAAAGTTTTAAATTGCAAACAGCAAAGTTCTTGAGAAGTTGACAGCACTGTATAATAAAATCATAGTCTTTTACATTTTTTGTATGGTTTAATATGAAAACCTATATTTCTCCACAGTAACAGACAAAAGCGTTAGCAAAATTCTGTTTCTGAAAACACGGACTGTAAAGTTGCAAGGAGCCGCCTCACTTATCTCCAATGGACCATTAGGTGATAATGATTGCTAATGTAGTGTGGATCTGTAGGTGTAATGGAAAGTATGGATAATGTACACCATATGTGTCTTATAGGTTCTATCAACTTCTGGAATATATTCCAAGGAGGGAAACTCACTGCAAGTTTTAAACCAGTAAGTGTCTACCTAAAAATGAAACACACGTCAGAATATATATATTTACACATGCATGTACCTACTCTATAACATGCTGCCTGCAGGTAGGACACTATGTGCAATCTGCTTAGTTCCTCCTTTACTATATGATGCCTGGAGATATGAAACTATTTTATAATTTGCTCAGCTCCTCCTGCTCTATAACATGCTGCTTGCAGGTAGGACACTATATACAATATGCTCAGCTTCTCCTGCTCTATAACATGCTGCCTGCAGTTAGGACACAATATACAATCTGCTCAGCTCCCCCTGCTCTATAACATGCTGTCTGCAGGTATAACCCCATTCCCTGCTAATCTCGCAATTCAATGTGGTTTACATACTATAAATCCCTCTTTTCCTCCTTAAGTCTAGGACTGGGTGCCAGATCAGCAGCCTGGCTGTTACCATGGACAACTCTCTGATGTTTGTAGCAGATTACATTGGTTATATATATGTTTATGACATCAAAGATTATACTATCCAGGGAGCTGAGAAGGAACGGCCAACGTGTAAGTTGCATTATTTGGATTGTTTTTAGTGGCGAAACTTTGCAGACATAACAAAAACCTTCTGGGAAATAGATCCTAGAGAAATATGCCAAAGTTTAAAGAGTAATTGGATTGACTTTTTTAGCAGTGAATTTTTTATTATTATTATTTAAAATTTATTATCAGAAGTCAATAGTAAACTTTGTAATATACTTTTGCAACATCCTCCCATGGGGCCTGACCTAATGGCTTAGGTGCAGTTGGATTCCCCTGGTACCTGAGTGGCTTGGTTTAGTGCAGCCTAGTGTTGGACTTGTCACTGTCGCTTGGTCCAGGAGGAGCAGGGCAGTGTCAGGCAGGTCCAGCAAAGAAGAGGGGAAGGCTGTTTGATGGATGGTTTCTCCCTGGGGTGCTCCAGGTATATGCATGTGTTAGGAATCCCGGGTTGATGGTAAAGGGGAGGTATGTGATGTTAGCAGCAGCCAGGGATCACACATGGAAAAAAGATGTATAACGTCATCTTACAGTTCCTTTATTCCAGAACATTACTGCAACAATGATAACAGGCTGAGGTAGAGATCCTATCTACCAATGTCTGAGGTAGGTGGTCAGGTAAGGGATGCTTTCAGCCCATATTCAGGAACTTGGGGCTGAAGAAGGGAGAAGCTGCCTGGGAAGCAACTGGAGCAAGTTCTGTAAGTAGTCGGAGCTGCAGGCCTGATGGAGAGAGGATTGCCCTCAGATAGGACACAGCAGCATTAGGCAGTGTGTCTAGTTAGCACTCTCAGACAGTAGTGGATTATAATATAGGCAGATTGGGTGGTAGTCCAGGGCCCAAACCTTCTAGGGAGCCAATGGCCACCCAAACCACCCACCAAATTTTATACTGAGAAGGACCTTCGCCCATAAAATCCTCAAATATCTGTTCCTGCTCTTAATACATACACACACATTTATGGACTTTGAAGGTCCTCCAAAAGCCCTGAAACCTCAGATTGAAAACAGACAGAAAAGCCTCATCCTGCATTCCCAAAAAACCTTGATTCTAGTACCATATGGTGAAAGCGAATTCCAGACTTGTATGTGGCAATAAATTAATCATGTCCCCTCGTAGTCGTCTATTTCCAGACTAAATAAATCTAATAGTTTTAATCTGTTCTCATAACTGAGACCCTCCATACCCCTTATCATTTTTGTGGCTCTTCGTTGTACCCTCTCCAGCTCCAGTGCATCCTTTTTATGGGCTGGTGCCCATAACTGGAGAGCATATTCCAGGTGAGGCTGAACCAATCCTTTGTACAATGGTAATATTACATCCCTATCCCGAGAGTCCATTCATGACAAGATCTTGCTGGCTTTAGAGGCAGCTGATTGACATTGTATGCTGTTATTTAAACCCTTTATGACTGATATACACTCACCGGCCACTTTATTAGGTACACCTGTCCAACTGCTCGTTAACACTTAATTTCTAATCAGCCAATCACATGGCGGCAACTCAGTGCATTTAGGCATGTAGACATGGTCAAGACAATCTCCTGCAGTTCAAACCGAACATCAGTATGGGGAAGAAAGGTGATTTGAGTGCCTTTGAACGTGGCATGGTTGTTGGTGCCAGAAGGGCTGGTCTGAGTATTTCAGAAACTGCTGATCTACTGGGATTTTCACGCACAACCTTCTCTAGGGTTTACAGAGACTGGTCCGAAAAAGAAAAACATCCAGTGAAAAGAAAAACATCCAGTCTGTGGGCGGAAATGCCTTGTTAATGCCAGAGGTCAGAGGAGAATGGGCAGACTGGTTCGAGCTGATAGAAAGGCAACAGTGACTCAAATCGGCACCCGTTACAACCAAGGTAGGCAGAAGAGCATCTCTGAACGTACAGTACATCGAACTTTGAGGCAGATGGGCTACAGCAGCAGAAGACCACACCAGGTGCCACTCCTTTCAGCTAAGAACAGGAAACTGAGGCTACAATTTGCACAAGCTCATCGAAATTGGACAGTAGAAGATTGGAAAAACGTTGCCTGGTCTGATGAGTCTCGATTTCTGCTGCGACATTCGGATGGTAGGGTCAGAATTTGGCGTCAACAACATGAAAGCATGGATCCATCCTGCCTTGTATCAACGGTTCAGGCTGGTGGTGGTGGTGTCATGGTGTGGGGAAGATTTTCTTGGCACTCTTTGGGCCCCTTGGTACCAATTGAGCATCGTTGCAACGCCACAGCCTACCTAAGTATTGTTGCTGACCATGTCCATCCCTTTATGACCACAATGTACCCAACATCTGATGGCTACTTTCAGCAGGATAATGCGCCATGTCATAAAGCTGGAATCATCTCAGACTGGTTTCTTGAACATGACAATGAGGTCACTGTACTCAAATGGCCTCCACAGTCACCAGATCTCAATCCAATAGAGCATCTTTGGGATGTGGTGGAACGGGAGATTTGCATCATGGATGTGCAGCCGACAAATCTGCGGCAACTGTGTGATGCCATCATGTCAATATGGACCAAAATCTCTGAGGAATGCTTCCAGCACCTTGTTGAATCTATGCCACGAAGAATTGAGGCAGTTCTGAAGGCAAAAGGGGGTCCAACCCGTTACTAGCATGGTGTACCTAATAAAGTGGCCGGTGAGTGCACGGCAATATACATCCTATTTGCACACGCCCCGTGCAGAAAGGACATTTTTAAAGTCATGACAGTGGTCAACTTCAAACAGCTATATCTCCTGAACCCTGGCACCTAGAAACATTATTCAGCGTTATATTAAACATGAGATAGCTGTTGGCTGAACCTGGGAAATGGTGATAGTATAATGGTATATAATATTTATAACATATTTTGATAAAAGTTACTACTTTTGACTGTATTACACTACACAGCTTGTACTACTCCCATCCTCCATAGACTGTATCACACTACACAGCTTGTACTACTCCCATCCTCCATAGACTGTATTACACTACACAGCTTGTACTACTCCCATCATCCTCCATAGACTGTATTACACTACACAGCTTGTACTACTCCCATCATCCTCCATAGACTGTATTACACTACACAGCTTGAACTACTCCCATCATCCTTCATAGACTGTATTACACTACACAGCTTATACTACTCCCATCATCCTCCATAGACTGTATTACACTACACAGCTTGTACTACTCCCATCCTCCATAGACTGTATCACACTACACAGCTTGTACTACTCCCATCCTCCATAGACTGTATCACACTACACAGCTTGTACTACTCCCATCCTCCATAGACTGTATTACACTACACAGCTTGTACTACCGCCATCCTCCATAGACTGTATCACACTACACAGCTTGTACTACTCTCATCCTCCATAGACTGTATTACACTACACAGCTTGTACTACTCCCATCATCCTCCATAGACTGTATTACACTACACAGCTTGTACTACTCCCATCCTCCATAGACTGTATTACACTACACAGCTTGTACTACTCTCATCCTCCATAGACTGCATTACACTACACAGCTTGTACTACTCTCATCCTCCATAGACTGTATTACACTACACAGCTTGAACTACTCCCATCCTCCATAGACTGTATCATATTACTCTCATCCTCCATAGACTGTATTACACTACACAGCTTGTACTACTCCCATCCTCCATAGACTGTATTACACTACACAGCTTCTACTACTCCCATCCTCCTCCATAGACTGTATTACACTACACAGCTTGTACTACTCCCATCATCCTCCATAGACTGTATTACACTACGCAGCTTGTACTACTCCCATCATCCTCCATAGACTGTATTACACTACGCAGCTTGTACTACTCCCATCATCCTCCATAGACTGTATTACACTACGCAGCTTGTACTACTCCCATCATCCTCCATAGACTGTATTACACTACACAGCTTGGTGTCATCTGCAAAAATAGACACAGTGCTATTAATTCCTACCTCTATATCATTAATAAATATATTAGATAGTAGTGGGCCAAGCACAGAACCCTGGGGTCCACCACTCATAACTGGTGACCATCCCGAGTAGGAATCATTGACCACAACTCTCTGGATACGATCCTTCAGCCAGTTCTCAATCCAATTGCAAATGATTTCTGCCAAACCAATAGCCCTAATTTTACCCATCAGGCGTCTATGAGGGACAGTGTCAAATGCCTTTGCAAAGTCCAAGAACACAATATCCACAGCTGCTCCTCCATCCAGGCACCTGCTCACCTCTTCATAGAAGCAGAGCAGGTTATATATAAGAATAAAAGAACAGTCTAAGATAAATGACCCCTTAAGTGCAATGCTTCATTTTTGCTCGTCTCAGATATTAAAACCTCCAAAATCAAAAGGTTTTAAATAGTTTTCGAAGTTGGCTTGTTTTTGTTCCTTTCACTTCTAAGAAGCAAGAAAGCAATTACTGCAAATGTGCACAAAGCCTTAAGAGAATTTGATATTTTGCTACTGTGAAGTGGGTAGAATAAAAAGAACTGATAATGAGGGTTATACAGATCAGCACAATCTTCAAGGTTACATGGTAAATAGTCCGTCTGTCTTGGTTTATTAGAATATTAGCAGTCACCTAAGTGCTTCAGCCCGGGGCAGTACAATGCGTATATAGTCATAGAACTCAGGGACTTCAAATATTCTCATTAGACAAAAGCTAATCGAGTCACCCGGGTCATCAGTCCGTAAAAGACAAAGAATTGTTGTAAATTACAATTGAATTGTTATTATCGTCAGATATTTAAAAGGGTTTTCACATAAATTCTTATCCCTATCAATTTCTCCTTACAGTGGATGCCCCTTTATTATGAGGATTTATGGGAGTTATGACAGTCAGGTAGTCACTTAAATAAAAAGTGATAACATTTTTTTTTTTGAGATGGGAACCCCACTATCTTAACTAAAGCCATGCGTAAGTAGTACCCAGTTTAAAGTCCTTATGTTCTTGTATCTCCATAGTTATCAAGCATTGGAGGGCTCACGTCGACATGATTACAGAGTGAGTACATTGTTGCAATTTTTTTTCTGACTTGTCCCTATTTATGAGATTACTATAAAAATATAAATGACAATGCCAAAAGCCACTATTATATCCAAGTTATGCCTAGGTAATGTCACTGCATCTATGGAAACATCCTCAACCAACTCAGGGCTATCAACTTTGACATTTACCCTTCATATGTCCCAATCCTGTTTAAGCTCCGAACTAGTCAAATTTGTCAGTGTTATCCTGGAGATTTTTGTAAAAGTATGCTCCACTGGACAACTGCAGCTAGTCCTAATACCCATCTTTTTCAAGGTCATATTTAGGAAAATATGCAAATAAGTTTTCCAGGATGGGATAAGGAAAACTATGCTGCTTTTAGCTACCTTGTAAGGCAGCTCCCTTGAAGTCAAGCATGACCTTTAGGAAGCCTTATCTTCCCGACCCTAGTGAAAAGCCTCTCACTCAGCCAAACCAGTTCCCTACACTATACTGAAGAGACCTACTGAATAACCCTAAAGGTCATGCTTGATGTCAACGGAGCTGCCTTACAAGGTAGCTAAAAGCACCATAGTTTTTCTTATCCCATCCTGGAAACGTATTTGCATATTTTCCCAGAATCCCTAGTGGAGCGTCAATGGCTATAAGTCTCTGTCCAATTTTTTCAGTATAACTGGAGAAATCTTTGTGGCCCCTACTGATATGTAGAATAAATTCTTGACCTTACAAGTGTAGAGTTGGGTAGAAAATGGAAGTGTGCTGTATATGATAAAAGCATGTCAGAAAGGTGGTTGATAGGGTTTAATAATGGACAGGTTTCCTTTAAGAGACAAAAACAAGTTGGATAGTCTCATCCATAATATTTAGCAGAATCTGTGTATGGAGCATTAGCCTTTCTAAATAAACAATTATACTGTATATATATACTGTATATTCTTCTAGTATTCCAGTATATCTAGTGTGTGTATGTATATATATATATATATATATATATATATATATATATATATATATATATATATATATATATACACACTCACCGTCCACTTTATTAGGTACACTTGTCCAACTGCTCGTTAACACTTAATTTCTAATCAGCCAATCACATGGCGGCAACTCAATGCATTTAGGCATGTAGACATGGTCAAGACAATCTCCTGCAGTTCAAACCGAGCATCAGTATGGGGAAGAAAGGTGATTTGAGTGCCTTTGAACGTGGCATGGTTGTTGGTGCCAGAAGGGCTGGTCTGAGTATTTCAGAAACTGCTGATCTACTGGGATTTTCACGCACAACCATCTCTAGGGTTTACAGAGAATGGTCCGAAAAAGAAAAACCATCCAGTGAGCGGCAGTTCTGTGGGTGGAAATGTCTTGTTGATGCCAGAGGTCAGAGGAGAATGGGCAGACTGGTTCGAGCTGATAGAAAGGCAACAGTGACTCAAATCGCCACCCGTTACAACCAAGGTAGGCAGAAGAGCATCTCTGAACGCACAGTACGTCGAACTTTGAGGCAGATGGGCTACAGCAGCAGAAGACCACACCGGGTGCCACTCCTTTCAGCTAAGAACAGGAAACTGAGGCTACAATTTGCACAAGCTCATCGAAATTGGACAGTAGAACATTGGAAAAACGTTGCCTGGTCTGATGAGTCTCAATTTCTACTGCAACATTCGGATGGTAGGGTCAGAATTTGGCGTCAACAACATGAAAGCATGGATCCATCCTGCCTTGTATCAACGGTTCAGGCTGGTGGTGGTGTCATGGTGTGGGGAATATTTTCTTGGCACTCTTTGGACCCCTTGGTACCAATTGAGCATCGT
The DNA here is from genome assembly GCF_040894005.1 of Engystomops pustulosus. NCBI lineage: Eukaryota > Metazoa > Chordata > Amphibia > Anura > Leptodactylidae > Engystomops > Engystomops pustulosus. The sequence goes on from NC_092412.1 coordinate 42,086,610, forward strand.
TGCAACGCCACAGCCTACCTGAGTATTGTTGCTGACCATGTCCATCCCTTTATGACCACAATGTATCCAACATCTGATGGCTACTTTCAGCAGGATAATGCGCCATGTCATAAAGCTGGAATCATCTCAGACTGGTTTCTTGAACATGACGATGAGTTCACTGTGCTCAAATGGCCTCCACAGTCACCAGATCTCAATCCAATAGAGCATCTTTGGGATGTGGTGGAACGGGAGATTCGCATCATGGATGTGCAGCCGACAAATCTGCGGCAACTGTGTGATGCCATCATGTCAATATGGACCAAAATCTCTGAGGAGCTTCCAGCACCTTGTTGAATCTATGCCACGAAGAATTGAGGTAGTTCTGAAGGCAAAAGGGGGTCCAACCCGTTACTAGCATGGTGTACCTAATAAAGTGGCCGGTGAGTGTATATTCCCTTGAACTTCCTTGTTTTCTAGTTTTCTGAGCAGCTTCCGTTCTTATTATTAGTAATATATTCCTTCCTTTGTGTACAGATCAGATTCTTCACGCACATGATTAGTGCCAAATTATGAGTTGGTGTCTCAGAATGATATTAATAATCTTGGATTTCTTGGAGTACATCCCGGACTTTATACGCATTTAATTTTAGAAGTGGGAGACATTTGTGTTTCTTGTCAAACTAATCTAGTTGGAAATCTGTTGTAAACACCACCCACACGGTCACATTTCATGAAGCCACTGTTGGCAAATAAAAGCTTTTCCATTTGCTTTATAAAAGAGATGAAAATCTTCTCCAAAAGGAAAAAAATATCCGGGAGCATAACAAGGAGATCAAAAGGGTGAAGATCAAAAGGTCTGCAGAGCAACAGTGCAAAATAATATGACAAGAAATGCGAAAGCTTCAACATTTTGTAGACAGACAACACAAAAGAATCTGGCAACATCTGCCCAAAATTTGCATAATTCCCATGGAGCTAGTTTATAGCTGATCAACATTACAAATTGATTTCAGAATAATCAAGTGGACATGAAGCACATAGGGTGCAGCTTGCTGGAGATTTTTGGGGTTATTTATCATACATGCGCCGGTATATGGTTGCCTCACCGTTGCTTTGGCGCAGCCTGATACATCAAGAGGCTTCGGCCTCATGATATATCCGGCAGGGTCCTGCGCTGCGACTATCTCAGGCCGCACCCTCCCTTCATGTCCCACTGGCGTGAAGGTGGCGGATTGGGGGAAATAATTGCAAGTGTTAGCAATAACCTAGGATTTGTGATTATTTCACTGATGTGGCGCAGAGGCCCTGATAAATATCCCCCTTTGTTTCTATAGTACTATGTAGATCTTTTTAAATGTCCATCATTTCTGGTGAGTGTATAAGTCTACAAAAAAGAGACGGATAGGCTAAGTGGCCAAATATCAGTTTTTGTGTGTCTGTTGTAGGGAAATTAGAGATCCTCAGGTCAGAATAGGTTCAAAATAAAGAAAGCACGATACCCAAATCACTACTCCTGTTCCAATGTGTATGGATTTTGTGCTGGTTGCTAGTTCTTGGTTCTGGCTCGCCATTTAGGAAATGCCTGCTAAATTTTTTTACTATATTTTTTTTATTTCAGAAATGAATAGAACAGGTGATAATAGTAAACAGTGTAACTTACAGTGCAAAACAGTTTCTCTCTACTGCTTCTTTCTCCTGTAGTGAGTAGTGTAAGTGAAATGTTCTGATGACTGCTCAGACCTATAGTATATTTACCTTGACGATTCATCTCTTTGAGGAGATTAGACTATCCCGGGACTGTCTGTAAAGAGTTAACAGTAGTGTAGACTAGTACCATGTTAGCCATAGAGAGCAGAAGAAGAGTAAAGAAATCGGGCGATACCTTTTTGAGGCTAACTGAGTATATTTCATGGTGAGCTTTCGAGAATACTAGTTCTCTTCATCAGACCTGATTATGCATGAAAAAGAAAATTCACAGCATTTTATACACATTTGGCAGTGACCATCAAAGAATATTAAAACACTTTAAAACAACAGATTGATTAATACAGGGGCATCTTATTTATAACAGGATGATAATGATGTTACATTTCTGCATTCACTTATACTCCCATTCTTTCCTTTCCCTTATTAATATAAATTAATGCAGAGTTTTAACACATTTCAAAGTGGTCTTAATATCCATGCCAGCTTTATGACCTCCTATCTCTAACCAACAGGCCACAAACAAATAAGAGCCAGAGCTCTCTTGTCACTTCTCGAAGGTATTCAATCTGTTCATACTTGAGTATAAGCCGAGTTTTTCAGCACAAAAAAATGTACTGAAAAACCTCACCTCAGCTTATACTCGAGTCAAGAAAAAAAAAAACAGTGTACGCTTCTATACAGCATTGCTCCGGCATCGGCACTATGTCCCCGCGCTGCCATTCGAAGGCACCATGACGTCAGCTGCTCGCTGCCATTCTACTATGTGCACCGGCATCGGCACACACTATGTCAGTGAGCGGCTGACGTCATGGTGCTTGTGCCGGACGGTGCGGGAACACGGAGTCGATGCCAGATAATCGCTGTATAGGGGGCTGGGGGTATCAGAAGGTGAGTACACTGTTTGTTTGTTTTTATTACAGGCATTATATTGGGGGCAGGGGCTGCAGGCTATATATTAGAGGGGCTGGAAGGCTATATACTACATAGGGGCTGCAGACTATATACTACAGGGGCTGGCAGGCTATATACTACAGGGGCTGGCAGGCTAAATACTGGGAAATCTGTGATCAATGCATTTCCCACCCTTGGCTTATACTCGAGTCAATAGGTTTTTTCCATTTTTTATGTTAAAATTAGGGGTCTTGGCTTATACCCAGGTGGGCTTATATTCGAGTATATACGGTATGTGTATTTATCAATCTGCTGTTTTACATTTTTTTTTAAATACTTTGATGATCACTGCCCAGTGTGTATAAAATGCTGTGAATTTTCTGTTTCATGCATGTCTGACAAAGAGAACTAGTATTCTCAAAAGCTCACCAGCAAATATACTCAGCCTCAAAATGGTATTACCTGATTTCTTCAATCTTATGTGTAGAGTTAAATCCTTAGACACTGTATTAGGCTCCTTTATCTCTCTGCTGTCTGTGGATACAGGCCAGAAACCTGATTTACACAAACTGCTTAAATAAGGAAGAAAGGCAGGGGAGAAAAAAGGACAAAAAGAGTATTACAAAGTTTACTATTATCATCTGCACTATTCATTTATACACCTACACAACAATATTTCCAATGCTATAACATAATATAATAATAATAATATAATAAAATAATAAATCAGTTCATTTTTCCGACACTTTTCTGCAATTCACACCAGTGCAACAGACAAAACTCTGTGTTGACAGTAGGCCAAGTTCCAATTCTATAAAGGTTAAACATAAAGAATGAAAAGAGCATAGTTTTATTCCAATTTTATTTAAAAATTATGTAAATTAATAAGATCATTATGTGAGGTAAGGCTATCTGCACATGTGGTGGATTGCACAGGGTTTGGTTGATTATCATTTCCATGTAGTAAATCCATAATATACTTACAGTGTAGTGTATGGGATGTATGAAAATCCCACTCAAACATTGCATAAAAGAGAGAAGAAGAACGAGAGAGAGCCAAGGGGCGCTCTATGTGCAGATTAACTTTTTACAGTTGTTTAAATATAATGAGTGTGCGCTATTATGCTCACCTTGTGGAGTTGTGTTGATGGCACAACTCATATATGCATGAAAGAATATACGTTGTAGTGCTGCATCTAGGGAGTGTATTCTTCGGTGTAGACCCCGACCATAAATAGTAGATAGATGCACTTTTCCTGCAGTTTCTGGAAAGGTGATGATGACACTCTCCCGTGGGTACAACTGAAGTAGGACACGGCGTGTTTCGGACACGGAGCGGATCCTTCATCAGTTGCATAAATCTGTTGACATACATGTGGCATCTTTTTTAACCTTATAAGCATCCGTAGCCAAACATCCCATCCATTCAACAACCTCATGACCCCTGCCAGCATCCGTAGTTGTAGTTGTGTGCAGCAATGATAGCCATCTTTGTAGTTTTTCTCCAATCCACCACTAGTCACTACGGACGAGGATTTCTCCCCATCCCGGTCCTTACCGTCCAGCTATTACACTATAAATTAATTACATTCAGGACGCAATATAAAGGTACCATTATAAATAGGTCATATATATAAATTATGTATTTTATTATTTATTGATTCATTGTATCTGTGTAAATATTTGAAATTTTATCGATTATGTCTGCTATCCATTAATTGGTCTTCTCGGTCTCCATAACCGGTGATCATACCGCGCCAAAACCGCTTCTTTAAAAGCCACATGTATGTCAACAGATTTATGCAACTGATGAAGGGTCCACTCCGGGTCCGAAACGCGTTTTGCTTTTATTGTTTTATATACTAAATAAATCCTTTTATGTACCGCGCCGGGTCCTACTTCTGTTGTACCCACGGGAGAGTGTCATCATCACCTTTCCAGAAACTCCAGGAAAAGTGCATCTATGTACTCAAACATTGCAGAAATAATCCCCACAACACAACCAAAAAATACCCACCTAACCTTGTCCTCACAATGTTACCAGACCTCAATTTCTACCTTTAATAACAATTATATTTTTCCATTTTTTAGACTTGAAGTGATAGACGAAGATAAAGTTGTGTTATCTTCTTCATTAGACTGTGCCGCGCGGCTGTGGAGCATTGATGGAGAATATATAGGTGAGCGTTTTTTACATATTACTGTAATCTTACCATGTGTTTCTGCAAAATAGACAAGAAAAAGAGTATAAAGAGCTCATGTGGGGTGATAATAGTACAATTACCCAAAAAAATGAAATATACCAATATTTAACTCCTTAACGACTTGGCCTTTTTTTTTAGTTTTTTCACTTCCATTTTTCACTCACGAACTTCAAAAATCTATAACTTTTTTATTTTTCCACATAAAGAGCTGTGTTATGGCTTATTTTCTGCGTAACAAATTGCACTTCATAGAGACGGTATTTAATATTCCATGGCGTGTACGGGGAAGCAGGAAAAAAATTCCAAATGCAGTGAAAATGGTGAAAAAGCACATTTGCGCCGTTTTCTTGTGGGCTTGGATTTTACAGCTTTCACTCTGTGTCCCAAATGACATGTCTACTTTATTCTTTGGATCGGTAAGATCACGTGGATACCTTCTTTGTATAGGTTTTATAATGTTTTCATACATTTAAAAAAATTAAAATCTCCTGTACAAAATATTTTTTTTTTATTTTGCCATCTTCTGGCGCCAATAACTTTTTCATACTTTGGTGTACAGAGCTGAGGGTGGTGTCATTTTTTGCAAATTTTGATGGCGTTTTCATTGCTATAATTTTTGGGACTCTGCCACCTTGTGATCACTTTTTATGAATTTTTTTCTATCTTTCAAAATGGCAAAAAAATTCCATTTTCGAATTTGGACGCTATTTTCCGTTACGGGGTTAAACTCAGTGAAAAAACGTTATTATATTTTGATAGATCGGGCATTTTTGGACGCGGCAATACCTAATGTGTTTATGATTTTTACTGTTTATTTATATTTATATCAGTTCTAGGGAAAGGGGGGTGATTTGAATTTTTAGTTTTTTTTATTATAATTATTTTTTTAAACTTTTTTTTATTTTACTTTTACTATTTTTCAGACTCCCTAGGGTACTCTAACGCTAGGTTGTCTGATCAATCCTATCATATACTGCCATACTACAGTATGGCAGTATATGTGTATTTTACTCCCCATTCATTACAATGTGCAATTAGTACATTGTAATGCATGGGTCAAAACGAAGTAGCCTCAGGTATCCGGAACACCTGAGGCTACCATGGCGACGGATCGCCGCTCCCCGTGACGTCATCGGGGAGCGACCATCCGCGACATTGCATTGCCGGCGGCGATCGAGGTGAAAACACCCGCGATCGGTGCTAGCAATATGCTAGCAATATGCTAGCAATATGCAGCTAAGACTCACTGGCTATGGAGGGGGCTCGGCCCGCGACTAGTACGGCGCACGTCAGGAAGGGGTTAAGCCATAACTTTAAATAATAAAGACAATTTATTAATGATACAAAATATCATTAATATGTTATTGAAAAATGACGCGTTTCGGGTCTCAGACCCTTTATCAAATTCAGGACAACAAACAATTCTGAACAGCCATCAGAGCAGTCTTTAAATATACTAACAGTTATTGACTTACATGTCAGACGCTGTGCGATTTGCGATACATGACCCCAATCTGAAAGAATCCATCCCTAAAAAACCACAACAAACCTTCAGAAGATCCCAGACTCTCAAGAATATTTTAGCACTGAGTCGTCTGCCCTCAGAAGTAGTAAATAAAAACGCAAAGTCGTCCTCCTTTTTTCCCAAAATATTAGGGAGTTTCAAATGCGGTCATGATAGATGCAAATGTTGTGAATCTATTATACACAGGCAGAGTACTTTCATGTCTACTTTCACTAGAGAAGTATTTTCGATAAAAAGCTTTCTAAACTGTAGCTCAAAATATATTATTTATTTGATTGAGTGCAAGTGCAAGCTCCAATATATAGGACGCACCATTCAAGCGCTGAGAGAGAGGCTCAATAAACACAGACAGAATATAGAAAAAGGCTTTGCCGTACATAGTGTTTCCCGCCATACAGCAACACATCATGATTGTGATATGAGGAACTTCAGTGTAATTCCGATTGAACACATAAAATCCAATACTCCACAGAGAATTAAAGAGGACCTGTCACCGCAGAAAACCCACAGACCAAATGTGCCCCCCATAATCCTCCCGCCAGCCCCTTTCTCCCTAGCCGTTTTTTTTTTTTATTTATGTGCAGTAAATTGATTTAAAACGATCCGACCTCTTACCAAATAAGAGGTTGGATCGTGTATCTGGCGTGTTGGCAGTCGGCGTTATTCATTAGGGGGCGTGCCGACACACCCCCAGCACGCCCCCGCCAGCGGTCACATTGTACGAGAAGCCGGCAGCATCGCTGCCAACTCTCTGTGCCTTTTAAATAAGCCCGGCCCGCCCACAGCAGCTGACAGTCCGGCGCGGCCGGCCGGCAATGTGAATAAGCCAGGTTGTGGCCGCAGCCGCTGCGGTGCGATCCTGACGGCTTCTTGTACAATGTGTCTGCTGGCGGGGGCGTGATGTGATGTGTCGGCACGCCCCCTAATGAATAAGGCAGACTGCCAGCACGCCAGATACACGATCCGACCTCTTAGTTGGTAAGAGGTTGGATCGTTTTAAATCAATTTACTGCACATAAATTTAAAGAAAAAACGGCTAGGGAGAAATGGGCAGGGGGGAGGATTTTGGGGGGCACATTTGGTCTGTGGGTTTTTCCGGGGTTACAGGTCCTCTTTAAGTATTTAAAAAGGAGGGGAATGTATTGGATATTTAAGCTGCAGTGTTTGGCACCTACAGGTATGAATGAAAGCCTGGAAAATGTATTTTAATATCACCTGTACAGTTATTTATATATAAATAAATTGTGTCTTTTATGACTATTTTATACAATAAATGAGCTGCTTTAGTTGGCGGAGATTGAATTTTGGCAACCACAGTAAGCATTGCCTCCCTGGAGAAAATAGACTTTCAAGTACTCTCAGTCAATCTGAACTTGAGTTAATAGACCCAATTATCTTGTGATCTTTCCATTTAAGGAACACGGATATCTACATTAATCAGTGGAACAAGATGGAATCCACAGGGATTATCCATCCTGTCAATTGAATTAATTATGGAAACATGGGAAGTACATAAACCAACAAATAAGAGACACAATGACAGCATAACAAGGAAGATATCATGTCTATCATGGGGGAAAACAACATCTAATTTATAACACTTTATGAAACACTTGATCATTTCTAGGCTTCATCGCTGTAATTGATGTCAAATCTCTTTTTTTTTCTCTAAACATTAATGGGAGCCTGATTTTTAGGCAGCAGTAAGTGGTAAAACTCTTTATAGAAAATGCATCATCTCCCTTTTCCTCCCAACTATGAGCAGCTATAGTGGAGTGTCACACGATTATACAGGCAGTCCCAGGGTTACGTACAAGATAGGGTCCGGAGGTTTGTTCTATAAGGGAACCCGTCACCACTATTTTCACAAATACAGATAGTGACAGGTTCCTATAGAGCTCTAGTAACTATCTGACACCCTGTTTGTAGCTAAAAATTATTCCCCTGAAATTCCCATATATTCAACTTTATAGTTTTACCTAGTAACTAAGCATGGCTACAGCGAGTCCAGGTGGGCGTGGCCTCCTCGGGCTGAGTCCAGCAGCTTCTCTCCATCCCTATTGCTGTATGCTGCTATAATGTCATGTGATCAGGGTGACATCATCGCAGGTCCTATATCTTTTGTAGCAATAGTAACTGTACACTTATGTGTCATGAAATCACAGCATATTTTATCACATGAAATCACAGCAGGCTGCATGGAGAGGAGTAGAAGTCCATGGAGTCTGCTGTGATTGTTTTATGTGGTCAAATATGTACATGGGGTATAGTTTTCATATTAAGTATCTTAAGGACCTTTGATGATGTCACCCTGGTCACATGACATTAGGCCAAGCCCCCTGGACTCGCTCCAAAGCTGCATAGATACCAGGCAAGATTATAACTCTGATTTTATGGGGATCTGAGGGAAACTACTTTTAGCTACAAACAGGGTGTCAGATAGTTACTAGAGCTCTATAGGAACCTGCCACTACCTGTATTTGTGAAAATAGTGGTGACGGGTTCCCTTTAAGTTGAATTTGTATGTAAGTCGAAAATGTATATTTTATAATTGTAGATCCAGACAAAAAAACTTTGGCCCCTGTGACAATTGGCGTCTAAACATTTTTTGCTGTATTGGGACCAAGAATTATCTATAAAGCTTTATTACAGACACCTTACAGCTTATTATTGCAATCTGGGACTATAGTAAAGCATTCACAGAGCTTCATCAGAGGTCAGAGGGGTCTGTCTGTAACTATGGGTTGTCTGTAAGTCGGGTGTCCTTAAGTAGGGGACCGCCTGTACTGTACAGCATATAAAACTTATGTAAGCTGTTTCAGGACCCGTCTGAAGGAGGAGCTCAATTATCAATTATCAATCCTATAATATTGTTAAATGTTAAAAATTATCGTTCAATAGATCCCTGTTGATGATTTTCTACACTACCTCCCAATGTTCCTATTTATATTGGGCAACAAGGGTTGGTAAAGTATTGAAAGTATCTCCACCTTTTTCAACAAATTCTACATAAATCAATTGCACAAGTGAATGCAACAAACTTTATCTTATCAGAGGAAAGTGCTTTTTATCTTTCCCGATCTGCCCTTCACTCTAAAATCTCCGGTGAATTCTATCTTGCTAGTAAGATGGAAAGAAAATCACTGCTGTGTTAAAGATAACCAGTCACCAGGGACCTCATTTTCACTAGAGACAGGTTCAAAAAATTAATTTTTGAGCATTTGCATTACAATATAATTGTATGTTTTACATGACTTTCTGGCAAAATCATCTGGTGAGTCCGAGGGTATGTTTTGGTTTAGGATGCATTAAAAGAAACATGAAACTTGTCTTAGCTACTCACTTACTCCTCAGCTCTCAGCCCCCACCTTTTTTCTCCTGTACAACTCTTCCCTCCTGCTCTTTCAATCACACAGGGACAGAGCTCAGGGCCTGGTGAGCTGACATCAGTGGGGGAGGGAAGAGCTGTGCAGGAGCACAAGGTGGGGAGCTGAGGAGTAAGTGGGCAGCACAGACAAGTCACATGTTTTTTTTTAAATGCATCCAAAGAGTGCACGATAAATGAAAATGCACAATTCTATTGTAATGCAAATGCCAGAAAAGGAAGATAGACATCTTTTCAATGCAGCTGTAATGGGCTTCTGCAACCTTTCTTTAGTGAAAATGAGGTTCCCTTTAAATAACAAAGAAGCTCTGAGAGCTTTTCTTCCTAAATGGTGTTCTAGGTAACCACCTATACCAGCAGTAAATGTGATACTTGTTCTAAACTCCAATATACACATTTTAGACCCTTAAAGTGTAACTCCGATTTCATAATGATTTTTAAAAGATTATCACACATGTTTCTTCCATTAAAAACAAACAAAACAATAGCCATATTGTGTTGCTCACCCTTTTATTTCCAGGTAAATGGCATTTTCTGTTCTACTTGTGAGAAATCCTCCTCAGTAGCAGATATTTATCTCTGCCTGTATCTTCCCTGAAACGGAGTCAAATTTAAACAGTTCCAATAATACCTTGTGTTTACTCTATGTAATTTATATTTGAGATTCCTACTATGCATGTCATGCTCTCAATACACCTGAAAGTCATCCAAAGGTCTTGAAAACACAGAAAGAAAGCAGGCAGAAGGGGCACATCATCCATTCCCATATGTACCATATGTAGGGGTGAATTCCAGACTTCAAGGAGCTACTATTATACAGCCTAGCTTAATCCAACCCTGGTGCTATGTGAGTACTAAGGGTTAACAGCTTCTCTGCTGTGTAGATAGTGTCTGGAGAAAAAAAGGTGTGAGGTGGATGCTGCAAAGAAATTTATGACACAGCATGAGGTGCAGAGAGAAAGGCAGAAAATTTTGCTGAATAACAGACTGAGATGGAGAAACTGATAGGGAACAGGAAGCCTTTCTCCCTCACTCCTCTTTGCAGGTGACTTCTACATCCACAGATCTGCAAACACTCAGCTCTTCTGCTAGCTAAACACAAAGAGCAGCATCACATGACATTTGCTTCCCTTCAAAGAGAGCATGGAGCAGAAGACCCTCCCATTTGTGAAACTGTATCTGTATTCTTTAGTTAAAAACTGTACAGTCTCACGGAGATAATTAGTATAGCTGGGGAAGACAGCGACTGCAGGGACAGGCTAAACTGAGGAGGATAGCAAAGAAACTGCCGGACATAGGTAATCATAATAATAAGCAAAGTAATAATAATACTCTTTATTTATATAGTGCCATTCTGTAGAGCTTTACAACTCATTTTCTACATTTCAAGAGGTTTCAATATTTTTGTTGAGATTGGAGGGTTGCTCTAAGTTTCTGAGAATTTACACACTAGACCTAAACAGCTTGGCAAATCATGTCATGTCTACTGTTAGACTATGGAAGTTAAGAGACATTTTGGTGAATATCATTTTTTAATAAAACTCCATTTCAAGATAATCAGTTTCGGACCTGGGACAATAAAATAATAAAACAAATTGCAAGTAGCTAAACCAATTCAGCTTCATTACTGTACTATCAGTCTCCTCAGACCTTGGCACTGTTTACAATCCTATGTAATGATGTATTCCATAATGATGACATGATTCAGGACAGGACGGTGTCATGTGGAATTGTAAACAACGGGAACCAAGCGGGAACGGTGCACAGTTGGAATAATAATAAGTATATTTATTTTGTTTTACTTTATTTTAAGATGTTTATCTCTAGAGATGAGCGAACATACTCGTCCGAGCTTGATGCTCGATCGAGCATTAGCGTACTCGTAACTGCTCGTTGCTCGGACGAGTATTTCGCCCGCTCGAGAAAATGGCAGCTCCCGCCGTTTTGCTTTTTGGCGGCCAGAAACAGAGCCAATCACAAGCCAGGAGACTCTGCACTCCACCCAGCATGACGTGGTACCCTTACACGTAGATAGCAGTGGTTGGCTGGCCAGATCAGGTGACCCTGGGATAGACTAGCCGCTGCCCGCGCTGCTCGGATCATTCTCTGTCTGGATGCCGCTAGGGAGAGAGCTGCTGCTGGTCAGGGAAAGCGTTAGGGTGTTCTATTAGCTTACTGTTAGGCAGGAGTGATTGATTGTACAACAACCCAACAGCCCTTCTTAGGGCTACAATAACGTTATACTTTTTTTTTTATTTGCTGGTGGCTGGGCTTGCTGGCACTAGTAGTGCAGCTAGTACCATATTGTGAGGAATTAGCAGGGGGACTTGCTACCGTTGTGTTTAGCTCTTAGTGACACACATATCCACCTCAAACACCAAAGTGGGAAAATTTATTAGGGGTTTGATTTCAATTAGGCACAGTCTGCCAGTTTCTTTTTATTTTACGTTTATTTTTTTAATAACTCAGTGTCATCTCATCTTGCATAGTAGTGTGCTTTCATACTTGGCTAGAAAATAGCCATAGGAGAATACAAACGGCTTACTTACGCCTACAGTAGCGTTATATATATTTGATTTCTGGTTGATCTGCTGGTGGCTGTCCTTGCTGCAGTGCATCTACTAGCAAATTGGGAGCAATTTGGAGTGAGACTTGCGACCACTGTGTTTTGCGCTTAGTGACGCACATATCCATCGCAAAGACCGAAGTGGGAAAATTTATTAGGGCCCGGGGTTGGATTTCAATTAGGCACAGTCTGCCATTTCCTTTTTTATTTTACGTTTATTTTTTTCATAACTCAGCGTCATCTCATCTGGCATAGTAGTGTGCTTTAATACTTGGCTAGAAAATAGCCATAGGAGAATCCAAACGGCTTACTTACGCCTACAGTAGCGTTATATATATTTGATTTCTGGTTGATCTGCTGGTGGCTGTAGTTGCTGCAGTGCATCTACTAGCAAATTGGGAGCAATTTGGAGTGAGACTTGCGACCACTGTGTTTTGTGCTTAGTGACGCACATATCCATCGCAAAGACCGAAGTGGGAAAATTTATTAGGGCCCGGGGTTGGATTTCAATTAGGCACAGTCTGCCATTTCCTTTTTTATTTTACGTTTATTTTTTTCATAACTCAGCGTCATCTCATCTGGCATAGCAGTGTGCTTTCATACTTGGCTAGAAAATAGCCATAGCAATAGGATTGCATCGTTTGGTTTTAAAAACTAAAAAACACACAAAAAAAACAAAAAAAAACAAAAAAAAGTTAAAAAAAAAATTCAAGTTATAACTCTCATTTTCAAAATGTTTAACCCGAGGGTTAGGGGTAGAGGACGAGGGCGGGGACGTGGGCATCCAACTACTGCAGGGGTCAGAGGCCGTGGTCCTGGGCGGGGTGAGACACCACCTGCTTATGAGGGAGCAGGGGAACGCCGCAGAGCTACACTCCCTAGGTTCATGTCTGAAGTTACTGGGACTCGTGGTAGAGCACTGTTGAGGCCAGAACAGTGCGAACAGGTGATGTCGTGGATTGCCGACAATGCTTCGAGCAATTTGTCCACCAGTCAGTCTTCCACGCAGTCCACCCATGTCACCGAAATCGGCACTCCTCCAGCTCCTGCACCTCAGCCTCCTCCCCCCCAGTCTGCCCCCTCCCAGCAAAATTTGCCATTTGAACCGGCATACACTGAGGAACAGTTTTCTGGACCCTTCCTACAGTCACAAACCACTTGTCCGGTTGCTGATGAGCAATTTTCCGATGCCCAGGTTTTCCACCAGTCGCAGTCTGTGGGTGATGATGACCTTGTTGACGTACTGGAAGAAGTGTGTAAAGAGGTGTCCGACGATGAGGAGACACGGTTGTCAGACAGTGGGGAAGTTGTTGTCAGGGCAGGAAGTCCGAGGGGGGAGCAGACTGAGGGATCGTAGGATGATGAGGTGACAGACCCAAGCTGGGTTGAGAGGCCGGGTGAACACAGTGCTTCTGAGACGGAGGAGAGTCCTCGACCAGAACAGGTTGGAAGAGGCAGTGGTGGGGCCAGACGGAGAGGCAGGGCCAGAGCTGGTGCATCAGCGCCAAATGTGTCAACTAGTGAAGCTCCCGTGGCGAGGGCTCCTGCGGCGAGGGCTAGATTTTCAGAAGTCTGGAGGTTCTTTAAGGAAACACCGGATGACCGACGGACTGTGGTGTGCCACATTTGCCAAACCAGGATCAGCAGAGGTTCCACCACTACTAGCTTAACTACCACCAGTATGCGCAGGCATATGAATGCTAAACACCCCACTCAGTGGCAACAAGCGCGTTCACCTCCGGCCGTGCACACCACTGCTCCTTCCCCTGTGTCAGCTGATAGTCAGCCCCCTGCCCAGGACCCTGCCACAAAAACCCCATCGTCGCCTCCACGATCCTCCACAGCATCCACCAGCGTTCAGCTCTCCATACCCCAGACGCTGGAGCGGAAACGCAAATATAGTGCAACCCACCCGCACGCCCAAGCCCTTAATGTGCACATCTCCAGATTGCTAAGCCTGGAGATGCTGCCCTATAGGCTAGTAGAGACCGAGGCCTATCGCAACCTCATGGCGGCGGCCGCCCCTCGGTATTCGGTCCCCAGCCGCCACTACTTTTCCCGATGTGCCGTCCCAGCCCTGCACCAGCACGTGTCAGACAACATAATCCGTGCCCTGACCAACGCCGTTTCTGACAAGGTCCACCTGACCACGGACACGTGGACGAGTGCTGCCGGGCAGGGCCACTATATATCGCTGACGGCACATTGGGTTAACTTGGTGGAGGCTGGGACCGAGTCTGACCCTGCGGCTGGTCATATACTGCCGACGCCGAGGATTGCGGGGCCTACCTCGGTCCAGGTGTTTCAGGCCTACTATGCCTCCTCCTCCTCCCACCCCTCCTCCACCTCCTCCTCCGAACGACCATCCGTGGGCATGGCGCCATCAGTCGGTAGCTCTAGGCACAGCAGCAGTGCCGTCGCTAAGTGACAGCAGGCGGTGCTCAAACTGCTGAGCCTAGGCGATAAAAGGCACACCGCCCAAGAACTATTACAGGGCATCACAGCGCAGACTGATCTGTGGCTGGCACCGCTGAACCTGAAGCCAGGCATGGTTGTGTGTGACAATGTCCGTAACCTGGTGGCGGCTCTGCAACTCGGCAGACTGACACATGTGCCATGCCTGGCCCATGTGTTAAATCTGATAGTTCAGCGTTTCCTCAAGACATACCCCAATCTGTCTGATTTGCTCACGAAGGTGCGCCGCATCTGTGCGCATTTCAGGAAGTCCAGCACAGATGCTGCCACTCTCAGGGCAGCGCCGCCTCCAACTGCCCGCTCACCGACTGTTGTGCGACGTGCCCACGAGGTGGAATTCAACACTGACCATGTTATCCAGAGTTTACCAGCAGCGCCGAGCGATTGTAGACTGCCAGATGTCAACTTCCACCAGAACTGGTAGTCAGGTCAGTCAGCTTCCTCAAGTCTACAATGAGGAGTGGACGTGGATGTCTGATATCTGTCAGGTGCTGAGTAACTTTGAGGAGTCAACACAGATGGTCAGTGGCAATGCCGCCATCATCAGCCTCACCATCCCGCTGCTTGGCCTGTTGAAAAACTCTCTGGTCAGCATGAAGTCGGAAGCTTTGCGCTCCTCACAAGAGACGGGGGAAGAAGATTCCCTTGTTGATAGCCAAAGCACCCTTAGGTCTGTTTCTCAGCGCATATCGGAGGAGGTGGAGGTGGAGGAGGATGAGGAGGAAGAGGAGGAGAATGTTGGCGAGACACAAGAGGGGACCATTGTTGAGTCCTTCACTGTTGAGCGTGTATGGGCAGAAGAAGAGGAGTTGGAGGAGTTGGAGGAGGAGGAAATGGACAGTCAGGCCAGTGAGGGGAGTGAATTCTTACGCGTTGGTACTCTGGCGCATATGGCAGATTTCATGCTAGGCTGCCTATCCCATGACCCTCGCGTTCAAAGAATTTATTCCAGCACCGATTACTGGGTGTTCACTCTCCTGGACCCACGGTACAAGCAAAATCTTTCCACTCTCATCCCTGGAGAGGAAAGGAGTGTGAGAATGCATGAATACCAGCAGGCCCTGGTGCACAAGCTGAAACAGTATTTCCCTTCTGACAGCGCTAGCGGCAGAGTGCGTAGTTCTGCGGGACAAGTAGCGAGGGAGAGTAGGCGAGCAGGCAGCTTGTCCAGCACTGGCAAGGGTACGCTTTACAAGGCTTTTGCCAGCTTTATGTCACCCCAGCAAGACACTGTCACCTGTCCCCAGTCTCGGCAGAGTAGGGCTGATCTTTACAGAAAGATGGTGAGAAAGTACGTAGCTGACCATACCATCGTCCTAAATGATCACACAGCTCCCTACAACTACTGGGTTTCAAAGCTGGACATGTGGCACGAACTGGCGCTGTACGCCTTGGAGGTTCTTGCCTGCCCTGCCGCTAGCGTCTTGTCCGAGCGGGTTTTCAGTGCAGCTGGTGGCATCATCACCAATAAGCGTACACGCCTGTCGACTGACAGCGCTGACAGGCTGACGCTTATCAAGATGAATAAAGCCTGGATTTCTCCTAATTTCCAATCTCCACCAGGTGAAGGAAGCTCAACCTGAATAATTTATCCACTCCTCCTCCTCCTCATTTTCCTCCTTCTCCTCCTCTTTGTACAGTAAAGCAGAGGAAACTGGCTATTTTTTGACAGGGCCCACTGGCTCTAGCTATAGTACTTTATGCATTTAATTTTTCTGGAGGGCCACCGACCCGGTCCTCTGTTTTAAACAATTTTTGGGAGTGTCACATACAGGCACTCAATCTATTCAATTTTTCTGGAGGGCCACCTACCTGCTCCTCTGGTTTGAAAACTTTTTTTGACTGCCACATACAGGCACTCAATCTATTCCATTTTTCTGGAGGGCCACCTACCTGCTCCTCTGGTTTGAAAACTTTTTTGGACTGCCACATACAGGCACTCAATGTATTCCATTTTTCTGGAGGGCCACCTACCTGCTCCTCTGGTTTGAAAACTTTTTTGGACTGCCACATACAGGCACTCAATCTATTCCATTTTTCTGGAGGGCCACCTACCTGCTCCTCTGGTTTGAAAACTTTTTTGGACTGCCACATACAGGCACTCAATCTATTCCATTTTTCTGGAGGGCCACCTACCTGCTCCTCTGGTTTGAAAACTTTTTTGGACTGCCACATACAGGCACTATCCAAATTGAATTGTCTCCATAGCAACCTCCACACGTTGTCTCCATTGCTACCTCCAAAAGTCGTCCATATAGCTGCCTCCATACATCGTCCCTTTATCAAACGAGGTGTGTCAGGCCGAAATTTGGGTTGTTTTCATGGATTCCACATCAAAGTTGTTAACTTTGTCGCCACCCAGCTGTGTTATCCACAAAATATACTGGCAAACTTTTAACATTTACGGATATTATTTCAGCGCTTCTTGCGCATCTGTTTACATTCCCCTCACCCGCCATATCCTAAACTTTTAAGAACGCTACTACACTTGATCTTATACAAAAGGTTCTTAGAAGTGCTGTTTGGGGAGTAGCCTAGAGACAGGGGCTTGGATTGGCGAAAGCTCGCCTGGCAGCGGAGCGCCAGCTCCATGCCAAGAACCAACTAACATAGTTTTAACTGCAGCACCTTTAATCTACTACTAGTTCACTGCCTCCATACATGGCCGCCTTATCAAACGTGCTGTGTCAGGCAGAATTTTGGGTTGTTTTCATGGCTTCCACAACAAACTTGTTAACTTTGTCGCCACCCTGCTGTGTAATCCTCAAAATATACTGGCAAACTTTTACCATTTACGGATATTATTTCAGCGCTTCTTGCGCAGATGTTTACATTCCCCTCACCCGCCATATCCCAAACTTATAAGAACGCTACTACACTTGATCTTATACAAAAGGTTCTTAGAAGTGCTGTTTGGGGAGTAGCCTAGAGACAGGGGCTTGGATTGGCGAAAGCTCGTCTGGCAGCGGAGCGCCAGCTCCATGCCAAGATCCAACTAACATAGTTTTAACTGCAGCACCTTTAATCTACTACTAGTTCACTGCCTCCATACATGGTCCCCTTATCAAACGAGCTGTGTCTGGCAGAATTTTGGGTTGTTTTCATGGCTTCCACATCAAACTTGTTAACTTTGTCGCCACCCTGCTGTGTAATCCACAAAATATACTGGCAAACTTTTATCATGTACCGATATTATTTGAGCGCTTCTTGCTCACCTCCTTTGGTTCCTCTCTGCCACCCATTGGTTTGAAGCCTGAGTCCATTTAGGGTATGTCGCCATGCCACTCTCTAGCCTGCCGCTGCTGCCGCTGCCTCTGCATGCCGTCCCCTATAGTGTCAGGGTCAATTATTGGATGTTTTAGATGCTATCTAGCTTCATTCTGTCACTCTGTCATGGCCATGCTGTTGCCCATAATTTTGGCATAATGGTGCGATTAAGCAGCCTCAGAGGCATCCATGCATGCTGCCCCTGCTGTTTCCTGTCCATTTCCGTGGTGTTTCCATCCTTTTCTGAGGTTCCCAGGTGTTTGGCCAAGCTTCCCTGTGCAGAGCCTTGGTCCCCTTGAAAAATGCTCGAGTCTCCCATTGACTTCAATGGGGCTCGTTACTCGAAACGAGCACTCGAGCATCGGGAAAAGTTCGTCTCGAATAACGAGTACCCGAGCATTTTAGTGCTCGCTCATCTCTATTTATCTCCTTTCCACATGCAGTGCAAAAATCTTTCACAGCAGAAAAACAAATTCATGCAAAGGGACCATCCGCTGTGCGTTAACCCCTTTCTGAGCCATAACTCAATTTTATGTTCAACTTCGCCTTTTTGTGTTTAGCTTTTTTTGTGAGCCAAATTGCAATTTTAATAGCACTATTTAATGTTTTGTAAAGAAACAAAATTATTAGATTTATGGGGCAGAAGGGGAAAAACTACTTCTAGCATTTGTGTTTGTGATGCTCTCTGAGCAGTAAAGCTAATGCTTAATAGATCCAGGGGCCATTGTTTGTGGCCTGTGCGTCATCATGCCCAATCTACAAACACCTCCTCTGAGTGTTAGAGCTCGGGTAGTTGGCTCATACATGAGGCTCTGGAAACCAAAGCTGTAGCAGCCCATACAAACTGACAAAAACAATGGGGCTTATTTACAAAGGGTCGCAAATCGCTTTTTCGTCGGACTGTTCGCCATTTTCGGGATTTGCGCAGCTTTGACTTAATTTAACTTTGATTTAACTTTCAAATTGTGTCGCAAGACCAAGCACTTACATGCACCAGGAAGAAGAAGGTGAACTTCATCTGACCTGAGTGGGGAAGCGACACATGCAGGATATTGGGGCCGATTTACTTACCCGGTCCATTCGCGATCCAGCGGTGCGTTCTCTGCGCTGGATTTGTTAAGGCCGGGATTTATTAAGGTAGTCCGCCGTCCACCAGGTGGCGCTGCTGCGCTGAAAAGCATCGGAACGCCCCCCGATTTCCGTTGTGTGCATGCCAGCGCCGATGCGCCACAATCCGATCCCGGGCCAATTCAGGGGAATTCAGCGCAAATCGGAAATATTCGGGTAACACGTCGGGAAAAAGCGAATCGAGCCCTTAGTAAATGACCCCCATTGGGTGCAGGATCTTGCGGCAGAGTGCGTTATTGTCGGATAATGCACTTTCGGGGGAACTTGCTGGACTAGGTTATGATGGGATGGGCTGTAAATTTCATTGGTACATTTTTGGCTTACATACAACTTTTTGATTGCTATCTTTCCATACGAGATGAACAAAAAATAGAAATTTAAACTGTAGGATTTCTAAATAAACAACTTGTAATAAGTCTTAAAACATATAAACTATGCCCAAATTATTTCACTCACCTTTTTATGCCATTTTATCTGTTTTGAAACTACTTAATCTTCCCGAGCAGCACAGGAGTGCATCTTCCTATGTCTGTCCAAGAACTGTGCCTAGTGTACATGCCTTAACTTCCCATAAACCCTTCTGTTGTCCATTAAGTTAGTCCCGCAACTGTCATTATGTGCCAGAGCAGCTTCACATCATGGAAATAGATATTAAAGGCAATTGTGATATAAAGTCTATGCAAATAATAAAATACAAGCAGTCCCAGAATTAAAGAGAGCCTGACATTAAAATGAACCCACCTAAAATAAATAATTCATTAAAAACTATAATCAAAAGGCATTGCCCTTATGCCTAAATGGTTCATTTCCATGGCTGCAATGTTGAAAAATCAGTTTGTAAACTCATATGCAACTAACCTGATGTGAGTCCAATGACACTAAGTAAGTCCAATGAGGCCCTGGATATTCAGTGGTTACTTCACTGCACGGTCTCCTTGTTCCTGATTGACGGGTCTCTGATATGCTGCTCTATGGAACATTGAGGGAGAGTTCAGTTTCATTAATGGCCACTTAAAGTCATGTGACCATGGTGATGTCATGTAAGGTCCTGCTACATTTGCAACATCTACCCCATGCATGTATCTGATCACATGAATCACTAAGTATATAGCACTTCATGTAATGTAAACAGTGTGATGTCATATAAGGTCCTGTTACATCTGCAAAGTCTTCGCCATTTATGTATCTGATCACATGAAGGCACAGCAGCCTCCATGGAGGCATTGGGAGGAATAGAAAGAGGCTGCTGTGCCTTCATGTGATCAGATACATAAATGGGGAAGACTTTGCAGATGTAACAGGACCTTATATGACATCAGCCTGTTTACATTACATGAAGTGCTATATACTTAGTATAGGCATGGGACATGGGGAGGAGTAGATGCCCGCTGAGCAGGACACGCCCCCTCTGATGCCAAGAAGAATAACATAAAGTTGATTTATTGAGATGTGAGGAAATCAATTTTTAGCTCAAAGAAATGTGTCAGTTAATATGACTCTGTGGGACCCTGTCACTAGATGTATTTGTTGAAATGTGGTGACGGGTTCCCTTTAAGAACACTGATGTACAGATACTCCTAGTTACAGACGGACCTCTGGATGCTGGTAATTAACTGTAGTTGATGAACTTCAATGAACAACTATAAGAGTTATCAAAGGTCTCTGTAATCAATATCGTAAATCTTTTTGACAACCCAACATTGAAAAATCTTTCCCGGGGTGGAGAGTATTTTTCAGGATTTGTATTAAAGTTTTCAGGTGTACTAGCCCTGAACTAATGGCAATTCCTTGCAAATCACCAGAAATTGCAATTATTTCCCCCCTTATGCAGTGTGGTGGGCAGGTACGATGCATTCCTATCCAATGCCAGTGCACTAGTTATAGCCGGCATAAGGTCTCAACGGCTGCAGGTTATTTCACAATTGTATTCTAGTGCAGCCAACGCTGGAGAAATCGGGGGGCGGAGCCTTCGGAATGTATCCGACGTGGCAGAGATTTCATTATATGCTGGCATATTCTAAATGCCCCCTTATGTATTGATAAAACATCTTGGAGCAGATATTATGAAAAACTGAATATATTGCTAGTTGTTAGCTCATGCCAAATGGGAATAAATGGCTCAAAGCTGTGAATGGATTTAGTTTAATCTATCTATTAGATATATCCATCAGACTTTCCATTCTATACTTCCAGAGGTACGATCTGATGTTTGCCACAGAGGTACGATCTGATTTGTGCCCACACTGGTCTACTAAGTGGTATATTTTTTTCTTTCAAAAATCATACAGTGATTTACAGTGAAATAAATCTATCCTAGTATGTACAGCATTGACAGTATGCCTATGGTTACATATGGTGTATGTTACAGGCACATATGCTATTTTCTAAATGTAATGTGAACACAGTCTTCTAAACATATGGCACATATCACTTATAGATGATGTGTTATTTCAGTCCAGTTCTGTTGAGCAATAATGAGGAAAAGTGTTCTTTATATCAAAATAACAAATCTTTGCATTAAACAGTGGGTACGGAAAGTAATCTGACCCCTTTACATTTTTCACTCTTTTCATTGCAGCCAATTGGTAAGATCAAAAAAGTTCTTTTTTTGCTCATTAATGTGCCACTCTGCACCCCATCTTGACAAAAAAGAACAGTCATAAGTATTCAGACCCTTTGCTGTGACAATCAAATTTAAATCACACGCTGTCCATTTCCTTCTGATCCTCCCTGAGGGGGTTCTACTCCTTCATCGGAGTCTAGCTGTGTTTAATTAAACTGATTGGACCTGATTGGGAAAGGTACACTCCTATATAAGACCTCACAGCTCACACAGTGCATGCAAGAGAACATGAGAATCATGAGGTCTAAGGGTCTGCCCATGGAGCTCAGAGACAGAATTCTGGCAAGGCAAAGATCTGGCCAAAGTTACAAAAGAATTTCCACAGCACTCAAGGTTCCTAATTGCACAGTGGCGTCCATAATCCTTAAATGGAAGAAGTTTGGGACGACCACAACTCTTCCTGGACCTTGCCAGTCGGGGCTTTATGGCAGAGTATGCCGTCGGAAGCCTCTTCTCAGTGCAAGACATATGAAAGCCACATACAGTGTGTAAAAAACAATTGAAGGACTCCCAGACTATGAAATATAAGATTCTGGTGGCAGCATTATGCTATGGGTGCAGGGACAGGACGACTGGTTGCAATTGAGGGAAAGATGAATGCAGCCAAGTACAAAGATTTCCTGTATGATACCTTTTCCAGATGCTCCGGAACTTAGACTGGGCTGAGGGTTCACCTTCCAACAAGACAATGACCTTAAGCACACAGCTAACATAACAAAGCTGAGGCTTCAGGACCACTCTGTGACCATTCCTGACTGTTCCAGCCAGAGCTGGGACCTGAACTCAATAGAGCATCTCTGGAGAGACATGAAAATGGCTTCCACCAACGTTCATCATCCAACCTGAGGGAACTGGAGAGGATCTGCAAGGAAGAGGCGGGGGATCCCCAAATCCAGGACGCTGAATACTTATGGCCATGTGATACTTCAGTTTTTCTTGTTTAATAAATTAGAAAAAATGTTTACATCTCTGTTTTTTTACTGGGGACAGAGTGTACATTAAGGAGCCAAAAATAACTTTTTTGATATTACCAATTGGCTGCAATGAAACAAAGAGTGAACAAGTTAAAGGAGTCTGAATACTTTCCCCACCCACTGTATATATTTTAATTAATCATATTTAAGTGGCAATTAGAGATGATTGAATCTATTTGTTGATTTAGGATCAATCTGCTGATTTTCAGACCCCAGATCGAATCGAAATCTTTTCTTAATCACTTTGGAGGAATCTTATATAATCGATAAATTAAAATGTCCGTTTCTATTATTAATGTTTTAGTGAGAACTAAAAATTAAATTGCTTATAAAAAGACATTAAGGAAATGGAATAGGGCCTGTATATAAACTGTATATGGTTTTCAGGACAACTAAAACAACTTAGATTTGGACCTGAATCATATGAAACATTTGGGAAATCTTCAGCAGTGAATGATTCTCTCCTGTGTAGTGGCAATATATTTCTTTTACACATGAGAACATGGCCCTGGAAATTATCGAACCTTGTACTGACATCTCACATGTTCTTCCAGGAACATTTGGCCAGGCAGATCCCTGGGAGGTGTTTACCCCAGCATCATGGAAACATCCCATGGTACCATATGAGATCCTCATTGACCCTGAGAGCATGCCTGTGCACCCTGTGCTGGAGGAGGCAACGCATGAACCAGAAGAAGAAACAGAGGAACCCAAAGAAACATCTGATATAAAGGTTTGGAGGACAAAAAAAATCAGGTCAAATCTAAGTATTCAGGACTAGGCAGAAGAAAGGAGGATTGTAGGTAGAAGGGGACTGGTGGGGTATGTACTCTGGTCGTAGGTGGCTCCAACAAGCCGCATACCAGTATATATGCTTTTGGTAGCATGGACACCATTAAGAAGTAGAAGTGCTGACCAAGGCTCGTAGATGAGTATGCCTCTGAACTACAATATATCCATAATATATAGAATAGGGCATTGATGGCAAACCTTTTAGAGGCCGAGTGCCCAAACTACAACAAAGACCCGCTTATTTATCGCAAAGTGCCAACACAGAAATTTAATTTGTGATTTATACTCCCTTCTCTGTAACACCTTTCATTGATACCATCACCCTGAGGACACTAATAAAGCAGAAAATAGTCCCAGGTCGAGCCGTCACTTTAAAATAGCTCTGTGCACAGCAAGTCCTGGGCTGTCTGGGACAGCAGGAAGATACCTGGAGTCATCTCTGGTGATGACCTGAGTGCCCACAGAAAGGGCTCTGAGTACCACCTCTGGAACCAGTGCCATAGGTTCACCACTACTGGAATAGAGTATTAATCTGAGCAATCCTTGCTGCCAAAACAACCTAATCTTTGAAGAAAACAACATTCAGCTGTTCCTTCCTTACACATGCATGCTTAGCTCAGTCTAGTGTGCATGTGCATGAGAGGAGACTGGGCTGCCATCAGAGGTGCCTTTATTCCATCTTCACAAAAATGATTGGGAATGTGTAAAGGAAATCAACCAGATGGATTCAGCGGTTATAATCCAAGCAAATTTACCCCCTGGCGTGTGGCCCCAGAAACAGGATCGGTTCTACATTTAGCTGCTAACGGCTTATTGGTTTTTTTAGATAAAGGACTTTAAAAATATTCATGAGCCTCAGGGGCGGCGACTGCTAATTATTCATGCCTTCCTTTGGCGCTTATTCCCGTCTCCTCCTCTCTCTTTCCTTGCCAGAGAGCTGGTGAAGTCAGTGGGAGCCAGAATGGGCTTCTGTGATGTACACATGAGCCCCTGAGGCACATTTGCATATTTTTTAAAGTCCTTTTACTTGAAAAAGAATAAATAAGCATCTAAATGAAATACGAATCATGTTTCAGGGGGCAACTATGCTTGAGATATAACCACGGAATCCATCTAGTTGATATCCATTAAAGGGCATCTACCAAGAGGATGAAGAACTGTATGCAAATAAGGCTGAGGGGCTCCAGGCTCCATAGATGGTAATGGAGGCTGGAGCCCCTCAGGCTCATTTTTATACAGTCTTCCATCCTGATGGTAGATGTCCTATAAATACAACATGTTTGACCCTTCTTTTCCTTCAAATGTCTGCTTTCAGAAACCTCTTGTATATTAGCTAGAGGACGGGGCCTGTCAGAAATGCTGGGTTCGCCCAACACTCATCTTATATGTACTCTTTTAACAAGGAATTTAAGAATATAGGGGGCAGTATCTCCTGCACTATCTTGTCATGAATGGGAAGGGAAGTTACATAACCATGCAAGAACATAGGGCCCATTAAACCACCTGTGCTTCTCCAGAGCCCCACTATGTCCGTGGTTCAGGATTCTATACAGTAAATATAAAGTCAGCATAAAGTTAGTGTGTTCTCTGCATGTTTTCCTTGGTTTCCTCCCACACCTCAGTCTACTACAGCGAGTGATGACAATGTTTTTAGAGCATTGCTGAATAGGTAGGTGGTATATAAGCAAGAGAGATAAATCCAGTGTCCTTCCATACAGGGCCGGCGCCAGCACTGGGCATACCTAGGCAAGTGTCAGGGCCCACAGCTGCTGGGGGGGGGGGCCCACATAAGGCTGTACATAAGGAATCCATGGGGGTGAGTGGGGCTGTATCTAATGAATCCATAGGGTGTGAGGGGGACTTATATAAAATAACCATGAGGGGGCTGTTTGGGATGATAAACTAGGGATTTTTTTAGGGAACAGGAGACTGTTTTAGTTTCTGGATTGTTAATGCTCCCACGTGAGTTCACTGCAAAGGGACCCACTGAGGCTCTGTCACCCAGGGGCCTACTGAAACCTGGAGCCGTCCCTGCTTCCAAAAATAATCTCCATGACATTATTGGGAACATTTGTATTAATGCTGTGATTTCCCGTCTCCTGTGTCATACTCCTGTGATGTATTCTTCAGAATGAAATCAGCTACAATGCAAAATCCTTACTGCTGACTGTCACAGAAGAAGAAATCCAGGAGGAAATCAACAAGCAGGATCTCTCCCAGAGCAATGGAAAACGGTGAGATGCCAAAATTCTACCCCATTAAAGCAGACTGCACCTTCACCAGGTCCATGTATTGGGCAACTATAGTTCTTTTATTAGTTGTTGTTTGCTGATGAAGTAGATCCCCAAACAGTAAAATACATTACGAAAGCGTACAGTGCAGAGCTGCAGTGTAAAGCACGAGAGGAGCAGAACCGTCATGAGGCTTTAAAATACAAGCTTCCCAGCTGAGCTGTAGCCAGAGATTGTCCAGTAGCTTGACTTAAAGGAGGTGTCCAGTTTAAGCAAATAAAGATTATTTTTTGCATAATAAAAAGGTATACTACAATAGAATCTATGTATAAACTCAATTCTCTAGATCTCTGCTTGCTGTCATTCTATAGGAAGTTTCATTGTTTACTTCCTGTGGATAAAAAACTGTCCCTGGTCATGTGATGTCACACAGGTGCGCGGCTGATTATTTATCACAGGGAGGAATCAGAGCTGTGTGATATAATGAGCCGTGAACCTGTGTGACATCACAGGACCAGGAATATAATGCGCTGTGCACTTGTGTGACATCACATAACCAGGGATATAAAACGAGCCATACATCTGTGTGACATCACAGGACCAGGGAAATAACGGGCTGTGCACCTGTGTGGCATCACATGACCAGGGATATAAAGAACTATGCATCTGTGTGACATCACATGACCAAGAATATAAAGAACTATGCATCTGTGTGACATCACATGACCAAGTATATTTAGAACTGTGCACCTGTGTGACATCACATGAACAGGGACTGTTTTTTATCCACTGGAAATAAACTATAAAGGTTACTGCAGAGGGACAGCAAAGCAGAGATCTAGAAAACCACAATGAATTGATACAGGAAGTATATTGGAACTTGTCTATCTTTTCATCATACAAACAATATCAATTATTTGTGGAAAGCGGACAACCCCTTTAACATAAGCGAAAGAACATGTTTAATTAAAAAAACCTGTGATTAAACAACAGATCATATGGCCACGACACATTCCCTTTAATTAAACTATGACTCACCTGAATATAGATCCATATAAACAGAAACATTTGTGAAGTCACCAAGTGAATAACAAGATATGAGCCCGTGAGGTCTATTCAACACCCATCATCCCAAATATGTGATGTCTTATGTATATATTTGTACTACCTGTAAAATGGGACACACAGTAAGTAAACTAAGAAGTCAATGGGGAATGGTCTAAATCTTAAGAGTCAAGCAGTTCACTCCCTATTCACAATATCTGAGCTTAATAGCTTTACATCAGGTATCAGGTTTTTGGTGAGGATTAGGATATCTGCACACATTGTGGATGACATGCAGATTTTTCTGTAAATATCGAGCTTGTTACTCCATCTACACTGATAATTTACCTACCACACTTACTCATATAACGGTTCGCCACCCCAACCCCATCATCCAAATTCCCACCAAATCACCACACGCCGCAAGAATAATAGTTTGGCCACAACAACCATTTTAATGGAAACTTACATAAAATATTTAATCCAATAAACAAAAATTCAATTATTACCACTGAAAACCGGTAGGAGGAACCACGAGCTACAATCCTCAGCCGGCATTGCTTCTATCCACAAACGCTACCACAGGTTCGAGGGCACCGAATTCCCTTGCAGATGGCTATTAATTAATCTATTATTAGATAGGCAGTACCCTACTTAAGGACAACTGACTTACAGATGACCCCTAGTTAAAGACGGACCTCTCTGCCCACTGTGACCTCTAGTGAAGCTCTCTGGATGCTTTACTATAGTCCCAGACTGTAATGATCAGCTGTAAGGTGTCTGTAATGAAGCTTTATTGATAATCCTTGGTTTATTACAGCAAAAAATTTTGAAACTACAATTGTCATTGGGGCAATTGTCTGGATCTACAATGATAAAATATACAGTTTCAACTTAAATACAAATTCAATTTAAAGGAAACCTACCACTTGAAGTGGCAGGTATAAGGGGGAACTACCGAGCACCAGCTGAGGGTGAGCTGATGCTGGAGCCGCAGTATCGCGGTTTAAAACACTTTTTAAACTGTATGGCCGAAGCTGCTTCGGCGCAGGGGGGTACGCGCTCAGCGCACCATGCGCGCGACCGTGCCCGCGGCTACATAGGAAGTGAAGGAGAGATGCGGGCACGGTCGCGCGCATGGTGCGCCGAACGCGTACCGCCGTGCGCCGAAGCAGCTTCGGCCATAAAGTTTAAAAAGTGTTTTAAACTGCGATACTGCGGTTTAAAACACTAACAAAACTAAGCTCCGGCACCAGCTCACCCTGAGCTGGTGCCCGGTATTTCCCTCTTATACCTGCCACTTCAAGTGGTAGGTTTCCTTTAAGAACAAACCTATGGAACCTATCTTGTATGTAACTTGGGGACTGCCTGTATAGGTATACTGTATATATATCTGCCCCACTCCGTGGGACACCACCTAGCAGGAGCCCAAAACTGCTTTCTTCAATTATTAAAAGGGGGGTATATAACAGGCCACCCTGTCCCCCTTTTATCACTGCACACCCAACTCCAAGGACCCCCTAACCTGCCGAAACTGCCATGTCACCTACCCTCCCCCCAACCTCTCAGTACACTACCCCATTGTTCCCTAATGACGAATCCTCTGTCCCTAAGAAACCACTCCTACTCTACCCAAAGACCCACAACCAACGCACCAAAAGGCGGGCGGGATCTTCTCATTCTGCTTTACCCAAAATGACGCCCACACCTCTTACTCCTAACCCTTTTCGTAACCTCCCCTTGCAACCTCTCCTCCCCTTGGCTACGTGGCCACTTCGTTCCGCGTTCCGCCTCTCCTGTGGTTTTTTTCCTGTACAGAAACAGTTTTTCCATGTGGAAAATAAAATAATGATCATGTCACTCCCCTTGTGCATACAGGTTTCATGCGGATATGTCTATTTGGTGTTGCGTTTTTTGTGTGCGTTATTTTTATTTCAGATTTTGCCTCTTTCTTCCCATGAAGAGGGAATTCTGCATGAAAAACACTTGTTGATAAAGATTTGATGCCGATTGTTGCTCTCCCATAACCTTCAATGTTAAAAAATGCAAGCAAAATTCTGCTAGGATGCAAAGAAAAGTAACATGATCATTATTTTATTGTCTGCACCGAAAAAACCCTGCATTGTTACATCTTATTTTTTCTCATTATCTCTTCTGCAGGTTACGCCATGAAAAATACATGGTCTCGCACAAACCTCTGGATCACGGTGGACCCAACGCATTTCACAATCTTCAATACTTTGATCTTGAAAGTAATTCCATGAACTTTGAAAAGCCGGATATGTCTGTGGCGGGTGAGGATCCGTTTCAGGGTTTTGTTGCCTCATGAGATGAGGGACCAAAAAATATCAATTAACCGCAATTAGCCGGTAGGATCAGCTGGTAGAGTGTTTATAGGTGAACCAAGGATTAGAGAAAATGTATATGGGAAAACTCGACTCGACCTTGTGTGCCGGTATTGGGCATTGTTCACATCTGTGTTTGTACATCAACTCCAGGCCTTCACCCAAACCTTCATCACAGTTTAGGGAGCTGAAGTGTTTCCTTGACCTGGATTTTCCAAAGACAAATCTGTCGAAATCAGCTATTAGGTTATGATTAGAGATGAGCGAACATGCTCGTCCGAGCTTGATGCTCGGTCGAGCATTAGGGTACTCGAAACTGCTCGTTACTCGGACGAATACTTCGCCCGCTCGAGAAAATGGCAGCTCCCGCCGTTTTGCTTTTTGGCGGCCAGAAACAGAGCCAATCACAAGCCAGGAGACTCTGCACTCCACCCAGCATGACGTGGTACCCTTACACGTCGATAGCAGTGGTTGGCTGGCCAGATCAGGTGACCCTGGGATAGACTAGCCGCTGGCCGCGCTGCTCGGATCATTCTGTCTCTGGATGCCGCTAGGGAGAGAGCTGCTGCTGCTCAGGGAAAGCGTTAGGGTGTTCTATTAGCTTACTGTTAGGCAGGAGTGATTCTCAAAGAACCCAACAGCCCTTCTTAGGGCTACAATAACGTTCTACTTTTTTTATTTTAATTTGCATCTTTTACCATTTTGTGAGGAATTAGCAGGGGGACTTGCTACCGTTGTGTTTAGCTCTTAGTGGCACACATATCCATAGCAAAGACCGAAGTGGGAAAATTCAGTAGGGGTTGGATTTCTATTAGGCAATAACTCAGTGTCATCTCATCTGGCATAGTACTGTGCTTCCTTTGATACTTGGCTAGAAAATAGCCATAGGAGAATACAAACAGCTTCTTGAAGCCTACAGTAGCGTTCTATATATTTGATTTCTGGTTGATCTGCTGGTGACTGTAGTTTCTGCAGTGCATGTACTTGCCAATTCTGAGCAATTTGTAGTGGGACTTGCGACCGCTGTGTTCTGCGCTTAGTGGCGCACATATCCATAGCAAAGGCTGAAGTGGCAAAATTCAGTAGGGGTTGGATTTCTATTAGGCAATAACTCAGTGTCATCTCATCTGGCATAGTACTGTGCTTCCTTTGATACTTGGCTAGAAAATAGCCATAGGAGAATACAAACAGCTTCTTGAAGCCTACAGTAGCGTTCTATATATTTGATTTCTGGTTGATCTGCTGGTGACTGTAGTTTCTGCAGTGCATGTACTTGCCAATTCTGAGCAATTTGTAGTGGGACTTGCGACCGCTGTGTTCTGCGCTTAGTGGCGCACATATCCATAGCAAAGGCTGAAGTGGCAAAATTCAGTAGGGGTTGGATTTCTATTAGGCAATAACTCAGTGTCATCTCATCTGGCATAGTACTGTGCTTCCTTTGATACTTGGCTAGAAAATAGCCATAGGAGAATACAAACAGCTTCTTGAAGCCTACAGTAGCGTTCTATATATTTGATTTCTGGTTGATCTGCTGGTGACTGTAGTTTCTGCAGTGCATGTACTTGCCAATTCTGAGCAATTTGTAGTGAGACTTGCGACCGCTGTGTTCTGCGCTTAGTGGCGCACATATCCATAGCAAAGGCTGAAGTGGCAAAATTCAGTAGGGGTTGGATTTCTATTAGGCAATAACTCAGTGTCATCTCATCTGGCATAGTACTGTGCTTCCTTTGATACTTGGCTAGAAAATAGCCATAGGAGAATACAAACAGCTTCTTGAAGCCTACAGTAGCGTTCTATATATTTGATTTCTGGTTGATCTGCTGGTGACTGTAGTTTCTGCAGTGCATGTACTTGCCAATTCTGAGCAATTTGTAGTGGGACTTGCGACCGCTGTGTTCTGCGCTTAGTGGCGCACATATCCATAGCAAAGGCTGAAGTGGCAAAATTCAGTAGGGGTTGGATTTCTATTAGGCAATAACTCAGTGTCATCTCATCTGGCATAGTACTGTGCTTCCTTTGATACTTGGCTAGAAAATAGCCATAGGAGAATACAAACAGCTTCTTGAAGCCTACAGTAGCGTTCTATATATTTGATTTCTGGTTGATCTGCTGGTGACTGTAGTTTCTGCAGTGCATGTACTTGCCAATTCTGAGCAATTTGTAGTGGGACTTGCGACCGCTGTGTTCTGCGCTTAGTGGCGCACATATCCATAGCAAAGGCTGAAGTGGCAAAATTCAGTAGGGGTTGGATTTCTATTAGGCAATAACTCAGTGTCATCTCATCTGGCATAGTACTGTGCTTCCTTTGATACTTGGCTAGAAAATAGCCATAGGAGAATACAAACAGCTTCTTGAAGCCTACAGTAGCGTTCTATATATTTGATTTCTGGTTGATCTGCTGGTGACTGTAGTTTCTGCAGTGCATGTACTTGCCAATTCTGAGCAATTTGTAGTGGGACTTGCGACCGCTGTGTTCTGCGCTTAGTGGCGCACATATCCATAGCAAAGGCCGAAGTGGCAAAATTCAGTAGGGGTTGGATTTCTATTAGGCAATAACTCAGTGTCATCTCATCTGGCATAGTACTGTGCTTCCTTTGATACTTGGCTAGAAAATAGCCATAGGAGAATACAAACAGCTTCTTGAAGCCTACAGTAGCGTTCTATATATTTGATTTCTGGTTGATCTGCTGGTGACTGTAGTTTCTGCAGTGCATGTACTTGCCAATTCTGAGCAATTTGTAGTGGGACTTGCGACCGCTGTGTTCTGCGCTTAGTGGCGCACATATCCATAGCAAAGGCTGAAGTGGCAAAATTCAGTAGGGGTTGGATTTCTATTAGGCAATAACTCAGTGTCATCTCATCTGGCATAGTACTGTGCTTCCTTTGATACTTGGCTAGAAAATAGCCATAGCAATAGGATAGCATTGTTTGGTTTTAAAAACTCAAAAAAAAACAAAAAACACAAAAAAAAAAAAAAAAACACAAAAAAAAACAAAAAAAAGTAAAAAAAAAAATAAAGTTATAACTCTCATTTTAAAAATGTTTAACCCGAGGGCTAGGGGTAGAGGACGAGGGCGGGGACGTGGGCGTCCAACTACTGCAGGGGTCAGAGGCCGTGGTCCTGGGCGGGGTGAGACACCACCTGCTGATGAGGGAGCAGGGGAACGCCGCAGAGCTACACTCCCTAGGTTCATGTCTGAAGTTACTGGGACTCGTGGTAGAGCACTGTTGAGGCCAGAACAGTGCGAACAGGTGATGTCGTGGATTGCTGACAATGCTTCGAGCAATTTGTCCACCACCAGTCAGTCTTCCACGCAGTCCACCCATGTCACCGAAATCGCCACTCCTCCAGCTCCTGCACCTCAGCCTCCTCCCCCCCAGTCTGCCCCCTCCCAGGAAAATTTGGCATTTGAACCGGCATACTCTGAGGAACTGTTTTCTGGACCCTTCCCACAGTCACAAACCACTTGTCCGGTTGCTGCTGAGCAATTTTCCGATGCCCAGGTTTTCCACCAGTCACAGTCTGTGGGTGATGATGACCTTCTTGACGTAGTGGAAGTGTGTAAAGAGGTGTCCGACGATGAGGAGACACGGTTGTCAGACAGTGGGGAAGTTGTTGTCAGGGCAGGAAGTCCGAGGGGGGAGCAGACTGAGGGATCGGAGGATGATGAGGTGACAGACCCAAGCTGGGTTGAGAGGCCGGGTGAACACAGTGCTTCTGAGACGGAGGAGAGTCCTCGACCTGAACAGGTTGGAAGAGGCAGTGGTGGGGCCAGACGGAGAGGCAGGGCCAGAGCTGGTGCATCAGCGCCACTGTCAACTAGTGAAGCTCCCGTGGTGAGGGCTCTTGCGGCGAGGGCTAGATCTTCAGAAGTGTGGAGGTTCTTTAAGGAAACACCGGATGACCGACGGACTGTGGTGTGCAACATTTGCCAAACCAGGCTCAGCAGGGGTTCCACCACTACTAGCTTAACTACCACCAGTATGCGCAGGCATATGAATGCTAAGCACCCCACTCAGTGGCAACAAGCCCGTTCACCTCCGGCCGTGCACACCACTGCTCCTTCCCCTGTGTCAGCTGCTAGTCAGCCCCCTGCCCAGGACCCTGCCACAAAAACCCCATCGTCGCCTCCACGATCCTCCACAGCATCCACCAGCGTTCAGCTCTCCATACCCCAGACGCTGGAGCGGAAACGCAAATATAGTGCAACCCACCCGCACGCCCAAGCCCTTAATGTGCACATCTCCAGATTGCTTAGCCTGGAGATGCTGCCCTATAGGCTAGTAGAGACCGAGGCCTTTCGCAACCTCATGGCGGCGGCCGCCCCTCGGTATTCGGTCCCCAGCCGCCACTACTTTTCCCGATGTGCCGTCCCAGCCCTGCACCAGCACGTGTCAGACAACATCATCCGTGCCCTGACCAACGCCGTTTCTGACAAGGTCCACCTGACCACGGACACGTGGACGAGTGCTGCCGGGCAGGGCCACTATATATCGCTGACGGCACATTGGGTTAACTTGGTGGAGGCTGGGACCGAGTCTGACCCTGGGGCTGCTCATATACTGCCGACGCCGAGGATTGCGGGGCCTACCTCGGTCCAGGTGTTTCAGGCCTACTATGCCTCCTCCTCCTCCCACCCCTCCTCCACCTCCTCCTCCGAACTACCATCCGTGGGCACGGCGCCATCAGTCGGTAGCTCTAGGCACAGCAGCAGTGCCGTCGCTAAGCGACAGCAGGCGGTGCTCAAACTGCTGAGCCTAGGCGACAAAAGGCACACCGCCCAAGAGCTATTACAGGGCATCACGGCGCAGACTGATCTGTGGCTGGCACCGCTGAACCTCAAGCCGGGAATGGTTGTGTGTGACAACGGCCGTAACCTGGTGGCGGCTCTGCAACTCGGCAGACTGACACATGTGCCATGCCTGGCCCATGTGTTAAATCTGATAGTGCAGCGTTTCCTCAAGACATACCCCAATCTGTCTGATTTGCTCACGAAGGTGCGCCGCATCTGTGCGCATTTCAGGAAGTCCAGCCCAGATGCTGCCACTCTCAGGGCAGCGCAGCGCCGCCTCCAACTGCCCGCTCACCGACTGTTGTGCGACGTGCCCACGAGGTGGAATTCAACACTGACCATGTTATCCAGAGTTTACCAGCAGCGCAGAGCGATTGTAGACTGCCAGATGTCAACTTCCACCAGAACTGGTAGTCAGGTCAGTCAGCTTCCTCAAGTCTACAATGAGGAGTGGACGTGGATGTCTGATATCTGTCAGGTGCTGAGTAACTTTGAGGAGTCAACACAGATGGTCAGTGGCGATGCCGCCATCATCAGCCTCACCATCCCGCTGCTTGGCCTGTTGAAAAACTCTCTGGTCAGCATGAAGTCGGAAGCTTTGCGCTCGTCACAAGAGACGGGGGAAGAATATTCCCTTGTTGATAGCCAAAGCACCCTGAGGTCTGTTTCTCAGCGCATATCGGAGGAGGTGGAGGTGGAGGAGGATGAGGAGGAAGAGGAGGAGAATGTTGGCGAGACACAAGAGGGGACCATTGTTGAGTCCTTCACTGTTCAGCGTGTATGGGCAGAAGAAGAGGAGTTGGAGGAGTTGGAGGAGGAGGAAATGGACAGTCAGGCCAGTGAGGGGAGTGAATTCTTACGCGTTGGTACTCTGGCGCATATGGCAGATTTCATGCTAGGCTGCCTATCCCGTGACCCTCGCGTTCAAAGAATTTATTCCAGCACCGATTACTGGGTGTTCACTCTCCTGGACCCACGGTACAAGCAAAATCTTCCCACTCTCATCCCTGGAGAGGAAAGGAGTGTGAGAATGCATGAATACCAGCAGGCCCTGGTGCACAAGCTGAAACAGTATTTCCCTTCTGACAGCGCTAGCGGCAGAGTGCGTAGTTCTGCGGGACAAGTAGCGAGGGAGAGTAGGCGAGCAGGCAGCTTGTCCAGCACTGGCAAGGGTACGCTTTACAAGGCTTTTGCCAGCTTTATGTCACCCCAGCAAGACACTGTCACCTGTCCCCAGTCTCGGCAGAGTAGGGCTGATCTTTACAGAAAGATGGTGAGGGAGTACGTAGCTGACCATACCATCGTCCTAAATGATCACACAGCTCCCTACAACTACTGGGTTTCAAAGCTGGACATGTGGCACGAACTGGCGCTGTACGCCTTGGAGGTTCTTGCCTGCCCTGCCGCTAGCGTCTTGTCCGAGCGGGTTTTCAGTGCAGCTGGTGGCATCATCACCGATAAGCGTACACGCCTGTCGACTGACAGCGCTGACAGGCTGACGCTTATTAAAATGAATAAAGGCTGGATTTCTCAGAATTTCCAATCTCCACCAGGTGAAGGAAGCTCAACCTGAATAATTGATCCACTCCTCCTCCTCCTCCTCATTTTCCTCCTTCTCCTCCTCTTTGTACAGTAAAGCAGAGGAAAATGGCTATTTTTTGACAGGGCCCACTGGCTCTTGCTATAGTACTTCATGCATTTAATTTTTCTGGAGGGCCACCTACCCGGTCCTCTGTTTGAAACAATTTTTGTGAGTGCCACATACAGGCACTCAATCTATTCCATTTTTCTGGAGGGCCACCTACCCGGTCCTCTGTTTTAAAAAATTTTTGGGACTGCCACATACAGGCACTCAATCTATTCCATTTTACTGGAGGGCCACCTACCTGCTCCTCTGGTTTGAAACATTTTTGGGACTGCCACATACAGGCACTCAATCTATTCCATTTTACTGCAGGGCCACCTACCTGCTCCTCTGGTTTGAAACATTTTTGGGACTGCCACATACAGGCACTCAATCTATTCCATTTTACTGCAGGGCCACCTACCTGCTCCTCTGGTTTGAACAATTTTTGGGACTGCCACATACAGGCACTCAATCTATTCCATTTTACTGCAGGGCCACCTACCTGCTCCTCTGGTTTGAAACATTTTTGGGACTGCCACATACAGGCACTCAATCTATTCCATTTTACTGCAGGGCCACCTACCTGCTCCTCTGGTTTGAACAATTTTTGGGACTGCCACATACAGGCACTCAATCTATTCCATTTTACTGCAGGGCCACCTACCTGCTCCTCTGGTTTGAACAATTTTTGGGACTGCCACATACAGGCACTCAATCTATTCCATTTTACTGCAGGGCCACCTACCTGCTCCACTGGTTTGAAAAATGTTTGGGACTGCCACATACAGGCACTATCCAAATTAAATTGTCTCCATAGCAGCCTCCACACGTTGTCTCCATTGCTACCTCCAAAAGTCGTCCATATAGCTGCCTCCATACATCGTCCCTTTATCAAACGAGGTGTGTCAGGCAGAAATTTGGGTTGTTTTCATGGATTCCACATCAAAGTTGTTAACTTTGTCGCCACCCTGCTGTGTAATCCCCAAAATATACTGGCAAACTTTTACCATTTAGGGATATTATTTCAGCGCTTCTTGCGCATCTGTTTACATTCCCCTCACCCGGCATATCCTAAACTTATAAGAACGCTACTACACTTGATCTTATACAAAAGGTTCTTAGAAGTGCTGTTTGGGGAGTAGCCTAGAGACAGGGGCTTGCATTGGCGAAAGCTCGCCTGGCAGCGGAGCGCCAGCTCCATGCGCATCATGCGCTTCTTGCGCATCTGTTTACATTCCCCTCACCCGCCATATCCCAAACTTATAAGAACGCTACTACACTTAACTTGGTGCAGGCTGGGACCGAGTCTGACCCTGGGGCTGGTCATATACTGCCGACGCAGAGAATTGCGGGGCCTACCTCGGTCCAGGTCTCAAAGGCCTACTATACCTCCTCCCACCCCTCCTCCACCTCCTCCTCCTCCGAATTACCATCCGTGGGCATGGCGCCATCAGTCGGTAGCTCTAGGCACAGCAGCAGTGCCGTCGCTAAGCGACAGCAGGCGGTGCTGAAACTGCTGAGCCTAGGCGATAAAAGGCACACCGCCCAAGAGCTATTACAGGGCATTCCACATCAAAGTTGTTAACTTTGTCGCCACCCTGCTGTGTAATCCCCAAAATATACTTGCAAACTTTTACCATTTAGGGATATTATTTCAGCGCTTCTTGCGCATCTGTTTACATTCCCCTCACCCGGCATATCCTAAACTTATAAGAACGCTACTACACTTGATCTTATACAAAAGGTTCTTAGAAGTGCTGTTTGGGGAGTAGCCTAGAGACAGGGGCTTGGATTGGCGAAAGCTCGCCTGGCAGCGGAGCGCCAGCTCCATGCCAAGATCCAACTAACATAGTTTTAACTGCAGCACCTTTAATCTACTACTAGTTCACTGCCTCCATACATGGTCCCCTTATCAAACGAGCTGTGTCAGGCAGAATTTTGGGTTGTTTTCATGGCTTCCATGTTAACTTTGTCGCCACCCTGCTGTGTAATCCACAAAATATACTGGCAAACTTTTATCATGTACCGATATTATTTGAGCGCTTCTTGCTCACCTCCTTTGGTTCCTCTCTGCTACCCATTGGTTTGAAGCCTGAGTCCATTTAGGGTATGTTGCCATGCCTGCCGCTGCCTCTGCATGCCGTCCCCTATAGTGTCAGGGTCAATTATTGGATGTTTTAGATGCTATCTAGCTTCATTCTGTCACTCTGTCATGGCCATGCTGTTGCCCATAATTTTGGCATAATGGTGCGATTATGCAGCCTCAGAGGCATCCATGCATGCTGCCCCTGCTGTTTCCTGTCCATTTCCGTGGTGTTTCCATCCTTTTCTGAGGTTCCCAGGTGTTTGGCCAAGCTTCCCTGTGCAGAGCCTTGGTCCCCTTGAAAAATGCTCGAGTCTCCCATTGACTTCAATGGGGTTCGTTATTCGAGACGAGCACTCGAGCATCGGGAAAAGTTCGTCTCGAATAACGAGTACCCGAGCATTTTAGTGTTCGCTCATCTCTAGTTATGATCTGTATGTAAGTGAAGACAGACAAAAAGTAGCGGCCCTCACCCAAAACATCTTCTTTATTTAAAGCGGTGCATAGGACAGGGAGGTGTGGCACGCTAAAAACTCCGGCGACGGACCGTTTCACGCACTCCTGCGCACTCCAGGATATGGCTAGATGAAGCGCGTGAAACGGACCGTCACCGGAGTTTTTAGCGTGCCACACCTCCCTGTCCTATGCACCGCTTTAAATAAAGATGTTGTTTTGGGTGAGGGCCGCTACTTTTTGTCTTTCTTCACTTGCGTGAGATGCTTACTTGCTGGCTGAGCACCACCCATGAAAATTCACACGCACCCGGACTGCATGTTATTGCCCTGGCCGTCTGCTGCCTTCCACTTCCACCTTCCAATGGCCATGTGCTAACCGTATTATAACGGTATTAAAGCATGCAGGCATATAAAAACATTGAGGCCTTAGGCCCGTTCCACACTTGCGAGTGTGATGCGATGAACTCGCATCACACTCGCAACACATGCTGCCGGGAACGCACGGCCCGATCCCTGCACCGCGGGAGTGAACTCAGCATGTCAGTTCACTCCCGGTGTGCAGCGTTCGGGCCGTGCGTTCCCGGGAGCATGCGTTGCGAGTTCATCGCATCACACTCGCAAGTGTGGAACGGGCCTTAAAGGGGTTGTTTGGGGGTATGAAAAATGATGACTGCGCTCCAGAAACGGTGCCCCACCATTTGAGCAGTTGCTTCATTGCAAATTCAGGTTGCACCGAAAGCTACAATTTGACCACACACACACACACACACACAGTCAATTATATTATAATATATTTGTGTTTGTGAGAATTGTGTTTTGGTAAAATATTAAACTACAAAAATTGTGTCAAAGCTCACATTTTTATTATCGATGCCTCTTCTTGAGAGATAATTTTAGCCATCCTGTAGTTGGAAATAACAATATAACTTGGCTCAACCTGTTCACACTTTGCGTTTGTAAACGCAATTCAATTAAACTCTGTTTACATAAACGCAATGTTAACACGTTTGTCAATGTAAAGAAAACGCAACGCGAGAGACACTCAGAAATCTTAGGCCTCAAGCACACGTCCTTATAGAGCTCTATGGCCTCGTACATGAGCCGCAAACTGTAGGGCAGATCCTATTCCTGTCGACTTCTCACTCACGTTATACATGGGCTGTAGATATCCGACCACGGGCCCATTGTTTGTGCCCAATAGTGTGCAGGAGTCCTGGCAGGGGGGATTCTAATAAGTGTTCCTGCACAATGAAACATCCTTTGAAGCTGCAGCACAGAGGTGCTCTGTTAAAGCCCTGCAGAGACGACCTGGTTCATTAGCATAATTTGAAAGTATATTTTTGAAGGAGGCCATGGTTAAAAAAAAATATGATTACCACAGTCATGGCACCTTGATCTATAAGGTTATCATGACAGATTTTGATACTAGATTACATTTAAATCGTAATAAAATAGAAAAAAAAAAAACAAACTTTAACTATAGCTGCATTTTTCCAATATACATTCATTGCAGACATCGCTCTGCCAGTCTCAGCCCCTCTCCCTCTAGCCCTGCATTTTGGTTGCAAGAAGAATCCGTAGAGTAAGACAGCCAGGGCCATGCAATGCGATTCTCCCTGCACCTTTTCTCAGTAATTCCATGAAGCAGCTCCTTCATGTCTGCTCTGTCCTGTTTACAGTATATAGCTCATGTTTCTATACAAAGAGTGCATCGAATCAAGAGGGGAGGTTCTGCACAGCCGTCTTATACACAGGATATGCTATGTCTCCTCCATTCTCTGTACTGCCCATTCCCTGCTTTCGTGGGATGAGGCTGGGAGTGAAAGCATCTGCTGAACAGCCTGTCTGACACATCAATCATTGCAGGTAGTGTGTATAGTAGACCTATAATCTATTACAGCCTTATGGCTATCTGTGTAACTTGTCATAATATATATATGTGTGTGTGTAATAATCTAGGTGTATAGGTCAGAGTTGTGCTTTTAAAGGGAACCTGTCACCACATTTACACAACTATAGCTAGTGACAGATTGCCATAGAGCCCCATTAACCAATGGACATCCTTCTTTAAAAATTAGTTTCCCAGGCATCAGAGGGGGCATGCCCCGTTTCCCATATACTTCTCGCCATGTCCCACCTCATTGGAGTTACATTTAAGTTTACGAACTGATTTTTTTTTTTTTTTTTTTTCTTTTTAACATTGCATCCATGGAGAGGAACCATTTAGGGATAAGGGGAATGCTTTTTAATCATAGATTTTAATGAATGATTTATTTTGGTTCTCTACAAGTGCCACTGTCCGGTTCGATCAAGGCACATAACATGTTCACTGGTGCGCTCAGTGCCCACACATGGCAGGTGTCAGCTGTATAACGCAGCAGACACCTGCCCCATATGGAGAGAGCTCAGGCTGTGATCCCTCCCCGTACAAGCTTAACAGCACCACAACATATAGTCATGGTGGTTAATACTGTGTGGCACAACTTTGGGGCAAGGGGCAGCATAAAACTAAAATACAGGCAGTCCCGGGGTTACGTACAAGATAGGTTCTCTAGGTTTGTTCTTAAGTTGAATTTGTATGCAAGTCGGAACTGTATATTTTATAATTGTAACCCAGACAAATTTTTTTGATCTGTCACAATTGGATTTTAAAAAATGTTCGATTGTCATCAGAACCAGGATTAAAAATAAAAAGTCCTAAAATTGCAGTGACCTTTGATAACTGTTACAGCTGTTTATTGTAGACTAGGGTTAAAGTACAGTAAATTACTAATATACAGAGATCTGTTGGTAACTAGAGGTTGTCTGTAAGTCAGGTGTTCTTAAGTAGGGGACCGCCTGTACAATTTAAATAAGACACAAGACAAAACACCAGCTTTTCTGAATCATTAAATGACAGAACTTTATTAACCAAAGTTCTCTGAAGGCTCCACAACAATAACAAGACTAATCAAGCACATCTTTCACTCTGCATCTTTTCCAAAAGAAATAGCCAAAAACTAAGAAAATGCAGTGCAGAAAAAAAAAAATTAAATTCCTGCGTTTTGTTTGTTTACCTAGAAAAATAGAATTTTAAATAAAGCATTTTCCATATTGAACCAAAAGGCAATTTCCAGAAAACTTAGCGGCGAGTAGGAGAAGCGTCATGAAATGTGATGCGCTACGTCTCATCTTTATCCAACTGTAACAAGAACTCAAACATTTTCTCATTGCTTCAGAAATCTCATTCAAGCCCCATAACGAAGTTCACAATTCCACAGGAATTTCTTAGCTTTTATTCTCCCCTCCGAGTTAACAAGGCATCTCATAATCTAGTCCTGTGCAGTAGGATATAGTGACAAAACAAAAAAAAACAACATCTAAAAATGCAATATTTTAATAAATAGTCCCGTAGACAGTGCTTGGTCACGTGGTACATTAATGAATTGAGAAGGGAACCAAAAAAAAAAAAAAAATGGAATAAATCCTCATTTACACGAGGCTGGACATGTACAGAGCGGGTAACCAGGAAGATTCTGGCGAGTCCCCGTCACAGGATTCATTTAATCAAAGTCCATGTCAATCGTCTCCTTGTCAGTCGGCTGGCATTTTCCATTCTGCTGGGACGTCGGGACGCTTTTGTTTTTCTCATCCTTGAGGTCATCATTGTGGTTCATACCATTTACAGGCTTGTCCGATTTGGGAGAATCCACCTTCGGTTTCGGCTGCGTCACGATGCGGTGGCAGCTGCCATCCAATGCCTACATAGAAGACATAGGTTAAAATTGAATTTGTCCCCTCAAGCTAATGATCATTTACTAATAATGGTTCTTTGGTGATGGTTTAGATCAATGAAATACGGTGCCCTGGGACCCAAAAGCATTCGCCTTGGTGGTCTTCTGGCAATGACTCCTGCATGAGGGTGGTGGCACATGTGGCGTTTTGAACCAGTTTTTAAGCAGTCCAAAAAAAACAAAAAAAAAAAAAAGCATACGTTTTTGAAAACGCATCCTTTTTGACTGCTTTCCCCAATTAGAAAACACAAAAAACAAATGAGTCTTTAAAAAAGCCGCATGTTTGACTGCTTAAAAACAGCCTAAAAACGGGTTCAAAAACGCCAACGTGTGCCACCACCATTATAAAAGACCATGTTGCAGCTAGTGCTGAGCCTGGTACTCTGGAATGGCAGAAAATGAAGTACTGCAATTTGTTGCGTCAGAAACCCTATTCTGATCAGTATAGCCCCAATCTAGTGAATCACTTTACAACCCTTTAAAATCAGTATCTATCATTATGATCTAGAAGTACTGTGCTACTGAAGCCAATTTTATGCAGCTAAACCTTCTGCATCTGTTCATATACTTTGGAGGAATATGCCATTGGCCCTAAATGGGTAAAGGGGGAGGAACATCGCCGATGGCAGATCATCTTCCCGGAAAACAGAATGGAGAAATGTATAGTGTAGTGTTCACACATCAATAATGGTGCAGTACTTACAGAAAGCTGTGCTTTGATATCACGGACATATACCACAGGGTTCTGATCTAGATGCTGCTTAGCTTGAAGATTCATGGCGTTGTTCATCCATTCCATGGTTTCCCGTACACATTTCTCCACTTTCTCCATGTCGGTCGCAGTGATGTGCAGGTAATCCGCACTCTGTTTAATACATGACACAAAGTACTAAGAGCTGCTCTTTTTAAATAGAATATACACATCACACAGACTTCAGATCACTTGAGGTTCTCAGACATGTACCTGGTTCTTGTATTCCTCTATAATCTTTGTGTAGTGCTGTAACCTTCGGCCAAGTTCTTCAAAGGCTTTTGGCCGCTCCTCTGCTTCTCTGTAGCGCTCGACCACTGGATTTCCAAGTTTCTAAAGAGAACCACACAATGTGAACCAATAGATATCAGGCGAATGTTTCTCAACACAACAGCTATTCCTTCTGACTCCTGACAAATAGGTGCTCTGTTTAGACGAGAAAGCAGGGGTTTACAGTGCAGCAAGTTGCTACCAGGGAAATTGTTGTTTTGCTCCCCAGGATTATGCCAAAGGAGACATTTTCATTATGTGAGCACGATTGGATAAGAGAATTTTTTTTTCCCCTTCTCAAGCATGACTATGCCACTTTGTTGTTTAGCTCCTCATAATTATGCACATTAAGCACAAGCAGCTGATGATCTGCAAATAGCAACAATCTGGCAGCGGATTTACAATGTTGCAACACAGGCAGGCGGTCTGTCACTAGGCTGCAACTTAGAGGGGCCGTCCATGATTATGAAAAGTGCTCCAAGCCAGGAAATGTACAATAACATAAAATACTATTTTATACCGTCAGCAGCCCTTTGGATCTTCCAGAGCTGCTCTTATTTATAAATACGCCATTATACCCCTTGGGAAAGCTGCAGCAAATCACTCACCACAATCTTAGGTTTGATCCAGAGAACTTGCAGGGATTTACCAAACTTTGAATTAGTAAATCAAACTGGTATGTGGAGATAAGCACAAGTTTCCTGACCGAATTGTCTTGTGGGCAATGGCTTAGATTTTGATTCACTGTTACTGAAAATAGCAAGAGGCTGAAATAGGGGACTACCCCGTACTCTAGGGGGAGGAGTAGGACCTCTCAATGATATGGCCTTACCCATTATGAAGGACCAGGCCTGTGAGTGTGCAGCTGTACAAGGGATCAGTTAGAATATCCGTCAGCTGGACAGGTTATACAGTATGTGAGTGATCATATGCAATAATAGGGGAGATCTAAACCTATGGCATTGGGTCTGT
This sequence comes from Engystomops pustulosus, assembly GCF_040894005.1. Taxonomy (NCBI): domain Eukaryota; kingdom Metazoa; phylum Chordata; class Amphibia; order Anura; family Leptodactylidae; genus Engystomops; species Engystomops pustulosus. Next base: position 42,130,473 of record NC_092412.1, read on the forward strand.
TTGGATGTCATTCATTTACCTTGAGCTCCTGAAGCTTATCCACATACACCTGTCTGGACTGATCCTCCCCATCTTCATACAACCAGTTCTCAGTTTCCGTTAAAATCTCAGAAAAACTACCAAGATCCTAAGAAGCAAATTGGACATTTTCATTAGCTTTTGACACCACATTTCCAGTTTGTACAAGGGGGAAAAAAAAAGATCATGTAGTATTGTATTGAGGCTACAGCTACAGGCGTCTCCTGAGCTTACCTCCTCGCTGATGAATCTGCCATAGGGGCCCGAGAGCTTGTCCCTGTATTCATACACGTATTCCTCTACTGCATTCTTGGCGTCGTTCCGCTCCTTCTCCAGCTTATCCTGCAGAATCATCTTTCCCTGTAATTTGGAGAATAGAGATTTCTAAGCTCGCAGATGCATGAGAGCGTCCGGGAACAGGTGCAAACCCCTACAAACCCTGCAATTATCCGGGCCACAAGAGGACGAGAAGAATAATTATAACGGCACATCCTTCATGACAGCAAGAAATTGCACCATAACAACTAGGGAGTCAAAATATATCATGTGCCAGTCTCTAACTTACCGTATAGTGACACAAGGATGGGCAGGGGTGTAAGATGGAAGTTATTAAGATTTATGTACATAGCCCCCCCCTCAGAATTGCTTAATATCAAATAAATGATCAGAGATTGCACATCTACTACCGATGCTTCCCAGAGAGATAGAATATATTTGTGTTTTTTTAACCACCTACACACCTCATTCTCAATGTACATGTTGAGCAGGTCTTTTCCCAGTTGCCATACAAAGTTAGCTTCAATGGGCACCTCAATGTTCTTCACTTTCATCTTTGGCTTCTTGGCCTCGGGAGGTTTATCACTCTTCTTTTCCACCTAAATAAAAGGTCATAGTAAACAGATCAGTAACAGGCAAGAGCTACGGTAATAGTCAACTGGTCTGACACAGGTTTCACAATGCATCACTTATACACTGGGAAATGTGATGTCCAACTCTAATATTTAGAGAGAGAAATAAAATGAAGGGTGCTCATAGCCGCTAATAAAATTGCAGCTCTCAGTTAAAGTAAATCTACCACATGGATGCAGGTATTATAAACCAAGCGCTCTTACATGCTGTAGAGCGCCTCCCGAAACACAGCAAAACTATCAACAGATCCAAATAGCTTTGTTTTTCTTAAAGTTAAGTCACAGGAGCCCCTTCTGGCTACATTATCTAATTATTCACACCTCCATTCTGTGTCTCTGCTTGCCTCCTCTTCCCAGCCAGTGAGATTTTGTCAGCCGGCTCCCATAACCGAGCTAAAATGGGATCCGGTGACAGACAGGAACCCTTGAGGCTAATTTGCATAATTCTAAAAGACGTTTTTCACAAAAACTAAGCTATTAGAAGCAAAAAGAACAACAGATCCTGTTCCAGGAGGTACACACCAGCATGTAAGCGTGAATGGTTTACAACCGCATCCCTTAAAGCTTTACTATCATTTGATATATACATTATATTGTGCAAGGGGAAACAAACATTCTAACAGACATTAAGAAATTATATTAGGGCCTCATCAACACCATTGTGTTTTTTGGCCATGAGTTTTGGGTGCTCATCTGCCGATCAGTGTTGAAAAGGAAATCCTATACCCAGTCCGCATAAAACTTAGGGCCTATTTAACCCCTTTTCTGAACTCCTTCCACTCAGTATTGAATAAGCACCAACAAAAAGAATATACAAGTGTGAACTTCATACATTATATTATATATTAGAAATTTCATTTTAACATTCTTTTGGATACGGTGCTCCAATTGTTCCTGCAATGTATCTTAAAAAGTACTCCATTTCTGTGAAAATAAAGCAGTTATTGATGATCGAGAAGTCAATGCCACTTAGAGTTTGTCTCCAAATCCTCCCTCCGAGGCACACTTGAAAGTAAAGTACATACGCCCAATAGAAAAACTTGGCCCTTAGGCTACGTTCACATGATGTATGCCCGCTGTACCGTAGTATGGCAGGCATATATCGGCGCTGCGGAAGGGAGCAGCGTATGAGCGCTGCTCACCCCCGGTCCCTCTCCATAGGAATGTACAGCGCTGTATTAAAAAGAAAGATAGAAAGATGGGACATGTCCTACGGGCTACGGTGCTGCACCATACCACTCCCGTACAGGGCCGTGAGCCCATAGAAGTGTATGAGCGACGTATATACGTCCCCCATACGTTTGTATGAATGTAGCCTTAACATGGGAATGTCCAAAACAAGGCAGTCCACTCTGTCATCAAGCAGTAGGAGTAATAATCATTTGGAGGCTGCAACTTTTTGGGCATATAAAGGAGGTGTAAACCTGAAAAGTAGAGAAGTAAGAGGGTAAACCAAAAAAACCTCACTTTTTCATTGTCAGCCATTCTGTGTTCCTCGCCAGTGGACTCGGGTGGAGGAGGAGAAGGTTTCTCATCGGTTTGTACCTGGGGCTGGGTGCCAGCTTCGGGATGATCTTGCTGGCCAGGCTTCTGAAAGAAAAACCCAGGCACAAAGAGATGAGTGCTCGGGGGTCAAGTATATAGAGGGATGGTGGGATTATCACAAGGTTGCTTACAGGCAGTAAAATGGAAGACATTTATAGGCTGTACTTACATCCTCTTCCATAGCATCCACAGAGCCCTGGTTCTTTCCTTCCAGTCCACTATCTGCAGCTTGTTCTTCTACTTCATCCACCTCCATCTTCTCCACCACAGAAGCTGTGGAAACGCTGAATATTCCATGGGTGTTCACACGAACCTTAACCTTCACTTTAGCCTTTTCTCCGTCCTTAGATTGAGAAATATTCTGAACGACAAACTGACCTGTGACCAGGAAGCAAAGGGTTAGCAAAAGCCAATAAGACTACTACTAAAAGTAATGAGCCATATACATCCACTAGGGGAGATCCAGGTAAATGGGGCACATTTAGTCGCAAAGGAAGACAAATGATAAAGACCTTGGCATAGTTGCAAAAATGCACCTACGAAACCCCGCAAACAGACGAGGAGGAAAAAAAATATAAATAAAATAATTGTAATTGTATGCCAACAAATTACCTTGAGAAACATTTATGATCTCAAAAATTCATCTAAGGCTCAAGCCACACAACAGGGATAATAAGGACCACACAGATAAGGCAGAGGGATAGGGATTACATCAATACAACACTAAAGATAGTTCATCCATGCATGTTTTAACTAATATACATTACAGGCGGTCCCCTACTTAAGGACACCCGACTTACAGACAACCCATAGTTACAGACAGACCCCTCTGCCCACTGTGACCTCTGGTGAAGCTCTCTGGATGCTTTAAAATAGTCCCAGATTGCAATAATCAGCTTAAAATTGTCTGCAATGAAGCTTTATTGATAATTCTTGGTCCTATTACAGCAAAAAAATTTGAAACTCCAATTGTCACTGGGGCAAAAAAAAAAATTGTCGTGAACTACAATGATAAAATATACAGTTTCGACTTACATACAAATTCAACTTAAGAACAAACCTACAGTCCCTATCTTGTATGTAACCCGGGGACTGCCTGTACATTCATTTTCGCACATAATGTATTTACATATAATAGTACATAAAAATTACATAAAGACACTTCACCTATTTTAGCTTCAGGATAAGGGATGGCAGCTGGATCAGAATAAAAAGCTTCAAGTTGGAAGGGATTTTTCCTGTAAAATGTGAGGACCTTCGAGAATGGGGCTGCATGATTCCTGCTGAAGACTTCATGGATTCTGAATATATTAAGAATAAGATGTGTAAGTAGATGAGCCTTCCGCATACACATCACTCAGCTCCTCATATCATCCATAGGAGATATCTATACAACAACCAGCAACACTCAGGGCAGGTAAATGATCATCCACGATTTTATGCCCTGAGTCTTCAGCACTTACCCTTCGGCCTCATCCGCTTCTGTGCTCCACTTCAAGGAGATGGGATAGGGCACCACATCAGTGACGGAAAACTCTCGTACCTTAAAGGCCGGGGAGAGGATTGCACACTGCAGGAGGAGAGGTGAAGCGTCACACAATAGATGAAGACGTCTATAGAATACTGAAAGCTTTCATCATAGACTCCCATATAATAATATACATATGTGTCAACTTTCTCCATTCATCCTCTGCTTCTGTGCTTAGACATGGCCTCCAAGACAACATTGAAGATTTCCTTTTTTCCTTCCGACAAACTCTTATTTCTATGGCAACCCTCAGCAGGTTCAACAAGACGAGGAGTAAGCCTATTAAAGCGGCCATTCATTCTTCAAGTGTAACGTAGCCCATATATTCCATCACATTAAACTTAGCGATGCCCCTGACAAAAGCTTTATAGGGATTTTCTATATGGCTCTTGTAGTAACGCTTAAATCAAGTGTACACATGCCAAGTATCTACAGTAATAATGACAGCAAGCAATCCACTATTCTACAATAGTCAGACTATTAGCCCCATTACCTGAAGTGCGCAGCCCCTTGCAACGGCTTCATCAGCAATGAGAGTGGTGCTGACATCCTTCCCGAAAAACCTGGCGATGCGTTCCTTCACGGCTGGAATACGTGTCGCACCACCAATGATTTCTACAGAGCTGATGTCCTCTACTCGGAGCTGGATCTGTTCCATTAAAGAGTGCAGCGGGGCATCGATTCTTTGTAAGAGGTCGGCACATAAAGCTTCAAAGTCTGACCTGCGGGAACCAACAACATTCATCAGCGAGAAAACAAGGCACATTGCTGAACTAGAGGGAATAGTAGGAAACTAGATTGGAAAATGGCCTGGCATTTTTGTTAAGACATTCGGGGGGGGGGGGGGGGGGGGGGGATTTGAGACACATTTATAGAAGTCTTTATAATAAAGTCTGAATTCTTAAGATGTATCAGGCACAACAGTGAAAACTCTTTAGAAAGCATGTAAAAGCTGTGATTGCAGGAAAAAAGAAAAACAGAAAAACATAACACCTTGAGGATCAGGCGCTTTGCACGAGCAATGTCTGAACAGGACAAAGCTGTAGAACGTTGTAAGGCCACAACACAGTAATAATCTTCCAATGCTAAAGTGATAACAGAACTCAACCTGATCAGTTGAAACGTCTGATTGTGACGGCTTCCCTTAGTGTCCATATGCACCACATCCATTTGTTAGACAGAAGATGTAGCACTATGTTGGTAACTCAAAGAGTTGGTGGAGAGTGCCAGTGCAATATATATATGGAGCAGTTTAAGAAACGCACTTTAGACCAGCGATTAGTTGGTCAAGTTTACGACGCCCCTCTTTTTGGACACGACAGACAATTTGCACACAGCTGCAAATTATTCCAGAATTCTGTCAGAGACACATTAATCGCTTCCCATTTCTTTTCGTCTAAAATAGCAAAAAAATAGGGCTGTGTTCACACATTCTTTTTGAATCACATTTCAAAATGCACAGAACGTGTGAACGCAGCCTTATGGAAATGGACATAAAAATTAACGGTGGTCAAGTGAGCCCAATACCAGGCGGAGACACTGCTAAAACACTAGAGCTGTAAATAGTAATAGCCTAATCTAATGTCTGATCAAGGACAGGCAATATGAAACAGCCCTTTAACACTGAAACAAAACAAGGACCAGTGTTCAACTTCTACAAAACGGCAACAGGAAGTGAAACTGTGTAATATCTCCAAAATCTGTAAACTGGAAGGTAGTATCATTTGTGATAAGTGTATTGGGAAAAATCCACTTGGTGAAGATTAGGCAAATTCCAGAAAATTAAATAATCTCCCCACAGAAAACACAATGTTTTCTGTGGAACCCCCAGCCATCACAAATGGCTTTGCAACCCAATATGTGTCTGTAGCAAAGATTTGCACAACCTGCCAAATTCACATGGGGGGTGGGGGGTGGGGGGTGGGGGGTGGGGGATTGGGGGGGGGGACTCTCAAGCTCCAGTGATCAGACACCAGGCTCTCACCTGTTCATCCGTCCTGACACATCAAGATCATTCATGAAACATTCAATATTAAGGGGAAGGTCGGTGCTGTTGCTGCTCATCAGCTTCTTCAGCTTCTCACATTCCTGGGAGAGGCGCAGGAGAGCTCGGATTTTAGACTTCACATCCAACTTGTATTTGGTCTTGAACTCTGCACAGAAGTGCTCAACCAATTTCTCATCAAAATTCCTTCCTCCCATATACGGGTCAAAGGCAGTCCCCAAAACCTAAGGGTAGGAAAACAAAGAATGATGCAGGTAATTTCTACAGAAAAAAAATAAATAAGCCAAAAAAAAACTACTAACTACTGTACCTTTAACTTGCCCTTATTGAATGCACAGGCAGAAATCTGGAAAGATGAATGTCCCATGTCAGCAAAAACCACAATCTTGGGCTTCTCTTCTGGAGCCGGAAGATCTTGCTTGTAGATGCCATAGTTCAAAGCAACTAAAGAGGAAAAAGTGCCAAAAATGTTATCATGTAAGCAACAATCAAAATACACAATTTATATATAGGTATATACCACTGCCAAGAACAATGCACCTAGAGCAGTGATGGCAAACTTATGGCACGGGTGCCAGAGGCGGCACTCAGAGCCCTTTCTGTGGGCACTTGGGCCATCGCCCCAGCACACCAGAGAACACAAAATCTTTCTGCAGTTACATCCATTCAAAAGATGCTGCTTTCAGAAGTATTTTGATACATGCTTCTCTTCTTAGAACTGTAGGAAGAGGGAGAATGAGTAGACCGGGCCAAATTATCTTTGGAGGACCTCCTGCTGGACCTACCATTCTCTCTGTACAGAGGGGCACTGGAAAGAAGCTAAAATGATGCAAATTTTCCATCTTTCTGCTGTGTTGCTGTCCTCAGGAGGCCAATCTGATTGAAAGTTGTTGAAGAACAGGGAGCAATAACTTACTGCTTTAATTTATGGTTGGCACCTCGCAATAAATAAGGGGGGTTTGGGTTGCAGTTTAGGCACTCGGTCGCTAAAAGGTTCGCCATCACTGACCTAGGAGGATAACACCATCAGAGGGGGCTCATTAAGACCACCCCTTTTCTAAAGGCAGGTATGGATTCTCTAGCCCCACCACCCTGTAGTTGCAAGGTATAGTATTGCATGACGGCCACTTAAATGTAATGTCAGAGGAGCACCATGTCCCCCACAATGGGCCATTCTTCATAATACATTATTCATTTATACAGTGCTGTCCAAATCACAGGGCTCACAAATAAACAAAATATTACAGAGCAATAGCGGGTTATATGACGCAATATGAGTAAGAGCCCTGCTCTCAAGAGCTTGCACTCTATAGCTGTGAGGAGAGGGTTCCATTAATGACTAATGATAAAGGAACATACCTGCTGTCATATCATTCATCAGTTTCAGGCAATTCAGACCAACTATCTGTGCCGAATCCAGCACCGATCGCCTCTCAGCGTCTGTAAAGAACGAGGGCACCTGCCAAAATACAGAGTATATTCAATAAGATAGTCAACCCAGGAATCAATAGTCACAGACTATTAGGATTGTTCATAGAGCCCGGACCTTGCAGTGTCCTGTGCAACATACTGACCACGGTGCAGGACAGGACTGTGGCACCATACTGTGATCATGTGGGGAAGCAGGGACTTCATTTATTATGCATGACTATGATGCTCAGAGTACTGTCCTCGGCAATGTGGTCAGTCCATGAAATCCAGCCAGTGAATGCCCCATGGAATGGGGAAGGGACACTTACAGATATGACGCAGTCAGTCACCGGCTTCTTCAGGTTCATCTCCGCCGTCTCCTTAAGTTTGGTCAGAAGCATCGCAGTTATCTGTTCTACACTGAATACATGTGGCTCCTCCATGTACATCACCTGGCAATAAGGACAAAAACTGGTCATAAACTGAATCACTGACATAGAATAGAAAAATAGATAATCCAAGCAGAACCAGAACCTTACCCGTAACCCAACGCCTCCATTGTTAGTCTGTACCAGCTCATAGGCCAAGTTATTCTTCTCCTTCTGGATGAAAGGATCATTAAACGCTCGTCCGTGGAGCTTCTTGAAACTGGATACGGTATTGGATGCATTTGTGACCAGCTGGAGGAGAACCAGAAACATTGGGTTTTTTTTAATAACGAGAACCATTTGGACCAAATACAAGAGTGAATCCCAAAGGAAGGAGAAACATAAGGAAAGGCCTGTGCTCCACTAACAACCAGTGTAACATTTAGACCCCATGGTAGGGGGGTCCCATAAGTTATCATCTACGTTGAGGACATTACCTGATTCTTAGCAGCGACACCAATTGTTCTGTTCTTTGTTCCAAAAGACACCACGGCCCTGAAAACAGACAAGACAGCGGTCACCAACGCAGAAAATCTCCTTGAAGGTCAGGCAAATGACTCTTATCACATGAGTTAAAGGACATCTACCACCAGGATGAAGGATTCCAAACTTTTTTGGTTCTATAGCACCTAGAAACATGCTTCATGTGTCATATTAAAGGAAACCTACCACTACGGATCTACCTATTAAGTTAGGTGCATCTTATGTTTGTAAGGATAGCCCTTTTTAGGGCTAATCCTTTACTCCACTCTAGGATTGCACAATGAATCGAAATCTCGGTACTTATACAATACTTTCAAAGCCAGAACGGTTCAGTACCAGGTTTCTGTTACTTGTGGTACTGAATGACTTCTACAGACTCCTTGCATCTGTCTGCAGAGCAGACATAGGGCAGGGAATCCCTTTGAGAGATGTATCTGGTTAGCGGTGGAGCAGGGACCACATCATCAGGGAGATATCACCATCTGTCCATATATGGATCTCTACATCTCCCAGGGCTTCCCCAGAGCAGATATGGGGCAGGGAATCCTTTGTGTAGAAGTGTACGGATAGCTACAGAGCAGGAGCCACCTCATCAGGGAGATATCACCCTCTGTCCATATATGGGTCTCTACATCTCCCAGGGCTTCCCTTGACACAAGACTAAATTATGCAATTAAATAATTTTTTGCCCAACCAGGGATTTAAACCCACAACCTCCACACTCCTCCTGCCATAGAGATACAGGACAGAGCCTCTACTGCTTGGCTATGAACTTAGTGGTAATCTATGGGAGGATTTTATGTAACCAAGAGTTTCACACCAAGAGATCATCATTATTATTATAGAGATGATGATTATTATTGAGATTAGTATTATGGAGATTATAATATATTAAGCATACAATTTTTTTTGCAGATTCATTGACTTCTATGAATGTATGTTCCCCATTCACACAGCATGTAAGGGGTCGTATATCCGTCCACAAAACATCCCTATAGATGGTTATTGCGACCCAGCGACGTTCTGGTGCAATAAACATGTAGCACCATACAGTACATGGGAAAAGATAGGGCCTGCTCCATCTTTCCCCGTACATACAGCTGGGCAGCGCTGTTTCCTCAGGAGAAGGAAGGGGTGAGCAGCACAAGGGGCGTGCTCTCGTGCATCTAATTGTAGCCCAAGGCCCAAATAACATGGCCGTTAAAGGAAACCTACCACTTGAAGTGGCAGGTATAAGAGGGAACTACCGAGCACCAGCTCAGGGTGAGCTGGTGCCGGAGCTTATTTTTGTTAGTGTTTTAAACCGCAGTATCGCGGTTTAAAACACTTCGGCGCAGGAAGGTACGCGCTCAGTGAAGGAGAGCCGCGCGCATGGTGCGCCGAGCGCGTACCTCCCTGCGCCGAAGCAGCTTCGGCTATAAAGTTTAAAAAGTGTTTTAAACCGCGATACTGCGGTTTAAAACACTAACAAAAATAAGCTCCGGCACCAGCTCACCCTGAGCTGGTGCTCGGTAGTTCCCTCTTATACCTGCCACTTCAAGTGGTAGGTTTCCTTTAAGGGGGCAAGTCTGTAGCTGCCTGTACCTGGCTCTGTAGCTCACAAAGCCATAAACCTGACGTGGTCTGAGAGATGAGATCCTGATTACATTGCATTTACCAGGTCCCTGTCCAAAGTCATGTGATGTCACACAGGTGCACAGCTCAGATTACATTCTGTAATATGAGCCATGCACCTGTGTGCCATCACATGACAATGGACAAATTTTAATGGACTATGATATCCATGAGATGGATATAACACAAAATGACACTCTCTGCTCTGCCAACTCACTTATAACATACAGAATCTGCTCTTCTATATGACCCCCTGCTCGTCCTCTGAACAAAGACCTTATCTTGCCTGTAGCATTTAAAGCAAGTTCTGCACACTGATGCTTGCCGGCAGGAAGTGCCTGTGTTTGAGTTTATCTTGTAATGCAGGGGCCAGAGAGCGCTTCAGTGTGCAGACAAGAGAAGCTATTCATAAGAAGAATCATTGTCAGAAGATAATGGTTGGATCCAAGGACAACCAAAATTGTGTACACCGGGACTGATAGAGGCAGGTTAGAAATAGATCTGTGAAATGCTTCATTTTTGTTAATAACAGAGTTATTTTTTTATCCTAAGTATATTTAAGAATCTTGTGTTCATGAGAATACCCCTTTAATTATTAAAATGGGAAAACCTTTATAGAAGGGAATAAGAAGTGAGCAGTAAGTTTCTGCAGATTCCTACACATGATAATCATCCCCTAGTAGGTACATGAGTGGGCACTGAACAGCTGCGAGGACACGTGGGTGCCAGCTTATACAGACTTGATAACCTATGTCTCATCAAAATAATCCTTAGCGGAAAAATAGTAATATGTATCATCAAATATCATCAAGTATCCAGGGTCAGTACGGTACCTGGTACCTATAGATTGATGCACAATACCACCAAGCTGTGACCTTTAAACGCTACACTGACTATGTTACAGGGTCAGAACAGTGAGAAAGGTGGGAGCAGAGATTTTGACCCCCCCTACACAGAAGCAGATTACGACTTCAAACAATAAAGGGTTATCTCAATTCATTAACCAACAATCATTCAAAAACCTATTTAATGTCAGTAGTTGAATGTGAACTGTGGCTTTAAGATGGTCCCCATTGTGGGTCCAAACCCAGATTGATGGACCACTGCAGAAATATCTGTCCGGCTAAGTGCAGACACTCAACCATAGAGACAGAAATGCCAAATCTGTCCTGGATCTATACTGACATCTACCCATCATCACATTGCATCATCTACCCCATTGTTACCTCCTGGTAACCAGACACTGACAGTCACAAGTCAAGACATCCTGGAGGAGGAAGAGACTTCCAGAAGATTCCAGACACCATTTATGTCACAATATAACGCTGAGGTCAACGTCATCACACGCCTACAATTACTACCGCACATGAGTCCAAGTCGTAAAACACTCGGTACAGAGCCGCCACCTCTCTCTGTGCCTCTTATTACTATTACACAGGAGCCATGAGGACAGCAATGGGTTAATCACACGTGCCACTGTAACCTATGAACTAGGTGGCTTTGGGCCCTATTATTAGGTACAGCCTGGATGCATAACACAATGACAACACACATTACACCAGTACATGAGCAATGAACCTGTAACATTATACATGTACTACAATCAAGTGTAGGTAGGTTACACAGAATTAGGCCGTCACCACTCTGAGCTTGATACTTAATAATATCTTACAGAACACACCAGTACATTAATATTATATGGGTGTTACAGTCTAATTTAATCACACTACATGTCAGTATAGATGATAAAATACTATTATAGGGGTATAACAGACTAGTTCTTATAAAACACATCAGCAGGAAGCTGCACTATTATACATGTATTACAGTCTAGTAATAAGCGATACTATATTATTACATGGTTATTACAGGCTATTGCACCCTAGTAGATGAGGCCAATGCTGCTGCATCATTATAGCAGTATAACAGTCTAGTAATATATGATACTGTACTGTTATATGGTTATTACAGGCTAGTCCGCCCCAGTAGATTTGGAAGATGCTGCTGCACCATTATGGCAGTATTACAGTAAAGTAATAAATAATACTATGCTATTATATGGTTAAAACAGAGTATTTTATCACAATACATCAGGGGAATAGGTGATGCAATAGGATACTGCACTATTATACACAATGGTCTAGTAATATACGATATATACTATATGGTTATTACAGGCTCGTCTGCCCCAGTAGATGAGACCGATGCTGCTGCACCATTATATCAGTATAACAGGCTAGTAATATATGACACAATACTATTATATGGTTATTACAGGCCAGTAGATGAGACTGATGCTGCTGCACCATTATATCAGTATAACAGGCTAGTAATATATGACACAATACTATTATATGGTTATTACAGGCCAGTAGATGAGGCCGATGCTGCTGCACCATTATATCAGTATAACAGGCTAGTAATATATGATACAATACTATTATATGGTTATTACAGGCCAGTACATGAGGCCGATGCTGCTGCACCATTATAGCAGTATTACAGTGGTGTCTCTCCCCCTCCCATCACTACTCACGGCGTGCATCTGTCGCTGAACTCATTGGCCACAGTCTCGATGCCACCAGCTCGGGCGATGGCGACGTGACAGTTTTGAAATCCGAGGTCGAAGCCGACCACAGACATGTTAGTGTTGCGGTGTCGGGCAGTAATACAGTGCGGGCTCTATAGTAGTGCTGAGCGCTGGTAACACTGCTGCGCCTGGAGCTGCGTGTGCGGGAGGAGGCGGCGCCGCTACATGTATATATACAGCCTGGGGAAGAAGCTTCCAGAAGCTGCTGCTGCTGCCGCACACCACTCGCCGGCTACACATGCGGCTTCCGCTTCCGCGTTCTGGACGTTTCTCGAGAGCTCGCTGCCGGCAGCCAATAGGAAGGCGCGATGGCTGCTGACGTAAAAAGTTTCTAGGACGACCTGAACGCTGCCGTTACCAGGCAGAGAAGCTCAGCAGCGCGGGCCGGGTATAGACTAGTGCTGTGACGTCACGTGTGCTGGCATCTCATGATGTAGTGTGCTATACACTAAACTAATAGCATGTAACGCCTCTTATCCCTCTCCAAAATGATAACAGACCCCCCCTATATCACTACAGAATATAGATCATCACTTCAATGCCCCAAAATATTACCGTCCCCAAAGCCTTTAACTAAAATCCTCTCACTACATGCACAAAATCAGACTATAACCCAGGTACACACAACAAGAAACCCCCAAATACTACAAGCCCTGTATACAGACCACAGAGCAAACTAGACTCCAAATCAGGGGGGCACATCCTGAGGGGTGCATTGTCTCACTGCTCAACTTAAAGGGGCCGCACTGGTGACCCGCACACTCGAAGCGCCAAAAACCACAGTATAGCACCAATGCCACCGCAGAAACCGCTACCGCATAATGCTACATATGTGTAGTAACTAATACAGCCCACAGACCAGACTACAATTACAGCCCCCAGACCAGACTACAAATACAACCCCCAGACCATATTACTAATACAGCCCCCAGTCCAGACTACAAATACAACCCCTAGACCAGACTACAAATACAGCCCCCAGACCAGACTAGAAATACTGCCCCCAGACCAGACTACAAATACAGCCCCCAGACCAAACTACAAATACAGACCCCAGATCAGACTACAAATACAGCCCCCAGACCAGACTACAAATACAGCCCCAGATCAGACTACAAATACAGCCCCCAGATCAGACTACAAATACAGCCCCCAGACCAGACTACAAATACAGCCCCCAGACCAGACTACAAATACAGCCCCAGATCAGACTACAAATACAGCCCCCAGACCAAAAATACAGCTCCCATAACAGACTACAAATACAGCCCCCAGACCAGACTACAAATACAGCTCCCAGACCAGACTACAAATACTACCCCCAGACCAGACTACAAAAACAGCCCCCAGACCAGACTACTAATACATTGCCCATACCAGACTACAAATACAGTGCCCAGACCAGACTACAATTACAGCCCCCAGACCAGACTACAAATACAGCCCCCAGACCAGACTACAAATACAGCCCCAGATCAGACTACAAATACAACCCCCAGACCAGACTAAAATACAGCACCCAGACCAAAAATACAGCTCCCATACCAGACTACAAATACAGCCCCCAGACCAGACTACAAATACAGCTCCCAGACCAGACTACAAATACTCCCCCCAGACCAGACTACAAATACAGTGCCCAGACCAGACTACAATTACAGCCCCCAGACCAGACTACAAATACAGCCCCCAGACCAGACTACAAATACAGCCCCAGATCAGACTACAAATACAGCCCTCAGACCAGACTAAAATACAGCCCCCAGACCAAAAATACAGCTCCCATACCAGACTACAAATACAGCCCCCAGACCAGACTACAAATACTTCCCCCAGACCAGACTACTAATACATTGCCCATACCAGACTACTAATACAGTGCCCAGACCAGACTACAATTACAGCCCCCAGACCAGACTACAATTACAGCCCCGAGACCAGACTACAAATACAGCCGCCCCCAGACCAGACTACAAATACTGCCCCCAGACCAGACTACAAATACAGCCCCCAGACCAGACTAAAATATAGCCCCCAGACCGAAAATACAGCTCCCATAACAGACTACAAATACAGCCCCCAGACCAGACTACAAATACAGCTCCCAGACCAGACTACAAATACTCCCCCCAGACCAGACTACAAATACAGCCCCCAGACGAGACTACTAATACATTGCCCATACCAGACTACAAATACAGTGCCCAGACCAGACTACAATTACAGTCCCCAGACCAGACTACAAATACAGCCCCCAGACCAGACTACAAATACAGCCCCAGATCAGACTACAAATACAACCCACAGACCAGACTAAAATACAGCCCCCAGACCAAAAATACAGCTCCCATACCAGACTAAAAATACAGCCCCCAGACCAGACTACAAATACAGCTCCCAGACCAGACTACAAATACTCCCCCCAGACCAGACTACAAATACAGCCCCCAGACCAGACTACTAATACATTGCCCATACCAGACTACAAATACAGTGCCCAGACCAGACTACAATTACAGTCCCCAGACCAGACTACAAATACAGCCCCCAGACCAGACTACAAATACAGCCCCAGATCAGACTACAAATACAACCCCCAGACCAGACTACAAATACAGTGCCCAGACCAGACTACAATTACAGCCCCCAAACCAGACTACAAATACAGCCCCCAGACCAGACTACAAATACAGCCCCAGATCAGACTACAAATACAGCCCCCAGACCAGACTAAAATACAGCCCCCAGACCAAAAATACAGCTCCCATACCAGACTACAAATACAGCCCCCAGTCCAGACTACAAATACTTCCCCCAGACCAGACTACAAAAACAGCCCCCAGACCAGACTACTAATACATTGCCCATACCAGACTACAAATACAGTGCCCAGACCCGACTACAATTACAGCCCCCAGACCAGACTACTATTACAGCCCCGAGACCAGACTACAAATACAGCCCCAGATCAGACTACAAATACAGCCCCCAGACCAAAAATACAGCTCCCATAACAGACTACAAATACAGCCCCCAGACCAGACTACAAATACAGCTCCCAGACCAGACTACAAATACTACCCCCAGACCAGACTACAAAAACAGCCCCCAGACCAGACTACTAATACATTGCCCATACCAGACTACAAATACAGTGCCCAGACCAGACTACAATTACAGCCCCCAGACCAGACTACAAATACAGCCCCCAGACCAGACTACAAATACAGCCCCAGATCAGACTACAAATACAACCCCCAGACCAGACTAAAATACAGCACCCAGACCAAAAATACAGCTCCCATACCAGACTACAAATACAGCCCCCAGACCAGACTACAAATACAGCTCCCAGACCAGACTACAAATACTCCCCCCAGACCAGACTACAAATACAGTGCCCAGACCAGACTACAATTACAGCCCCCAGACCAGACTACAAATACAGCCCCCAGACCAGACTACAAATACAGCCCCAGATCAGACTACAAATACAGCCCTCAGACCAGACTAAAATACAGCCCCCAGACCAAAAATACAGCTCCCATACCAGACTACAAATACAGCCCCCAGACCAGACTACAAATACTTCCCCCAGACCAGACTACTAATACATTGCCCATACCAGACTACTAATACAGTGCCCAGACCAGACTACAATTACAGCCCCCAGACCAGACTACAATTACAGCCCCGAGACCAGACTACAAATACAGCCGCCCCCAGACCAGACTACAAATACTGCCCCCAGACCAGACTACAAATACAGCCCCCAGACCAGACTAAAATACAGCCCCCAGACCGAAAATACAGCTCCCATAACAGACTACAAATACAGCCCCCAGACCAGACTACAAATACAGCTCCCAGACCAGACTACAAATACTCCCCCCAGACCAGACTACAAATACAGCCCCCAGACGAGACTACTATTACATTGCCCATACCAGACTACAAATACAGTGCCCAGACCAGACTACAATTACAGTCCCCAGACCAGACTACAAATACAGCCCCCAGACCAGACTACAAATACAGCCCCAGATCAGACTACAAATACAACCCACAGACCAGACTAAAATACAGCCCCCAGACCAAAAATACAGCTCCCATACCAGACTAAAAATACAGCCCCCAGACCAGACTACAAATACAGCTCCCAGACCAGACTACAAATACTCCTCCCAGACCAGACTACAAATACAGCCCCCAGACCAGACTACTAATACATTGCCCATACCAAACTACAAATACAGTGCCCAGACCAGACTACAATTACAGTCCCCAGACCAGACTACAAATACAGCCCCCAGACCAGACTACAAATACAGCCCCAGATCAGACTACAAATACAACCCCCAGACCAGACTACAAATACAGTGCCCAGACCAGACTACAATTACAGCCCCCAAACCAGACTACAAATACAGCCCCCAGACCAGACTACAAATATAGCCCCAGATCAGACTACAAATACAGCCCCCAGACCAGACTAAAATACAGCCCCCAGACCAAAAATACAGCTCCCATACCAGACTACAAATACAGCCCCCAGTCCAGACTACAAATACTTCCCCCAGACCAGACTACAAAAACAGCCCCCAGACCAGACTACTAATACATTGCCCATACCAGACTACAAATACAGTGCCCAGACCCGACTACAATTACAGCCCCCAGACCAGACTACAATTACAGCCCCGAGACCAGACTACAAATACAGCCCCCAGACCAGACTACAAATACTGCCCCCAGACCAGACTACAAATACAGCCCCCAGACCAGACTACTAATACATTGCCCATACCAGACTACAAATACAGTGCCCAGACCAGACTACAATTACAGCCCCCAGACCAGACTACAAATACAGCCCCCAGACCAGACTACAAATACAGCCCCAGATCAGACTACAAATACAGCCCCCAGACCAGACTAAAATACAGCCCCCAGACCAAAAATACAGCTCCCATACCAGACTACAAATACAGCCCCCAGTCCAGACTACAAATACTTCCCCCAGACCAGACTACAAAAACAGCCCCCAGACCAGACTACTAATACATTGCCCATACCAGACTACAAATACAGTGCCCAGACCCGACTACAATTACAGCCCCCAGACCAGACTACAATTACAGCCCCGAGACCAGACTACAAATACAGCCCCCAGACCAGACTACAAATACTGCCCCCAGACCAGACTACAAATACAGCCCCCAGACCAAAAATACAGCTCCCATACCAGACTACAAATACAGCCCCCAGACCAGACTACAAATACAGCTCCCAGACCAGACTACAAATACTTCCCCCAGACCAGACTACAAAAACAGCCCCCAGACCAGACTACTAATACATTGCCCATACCAGACTACAAATACAGTGCCCAGACCAGACTACAATTACAGCCCCCAGACCAGACTACAATTACAGCTCCGAGACCAGACTACAAATACAGCCCCCAGACCAGACTACAAATACAGCTCCCAGACCAGACTACAAATACTTCCCCCAGACCAGACTACAAAAACAGCCCCCAGACCAGACTACTAATACATTGCCCATACCAGACTACAAATACAGTGCCCAGACCAGACTACAATTACAGCCCCCAGACCAGACTACAATTACAGCTCCGAGACCAGACTACAAATACAGCCCCCAGACCAGACTACAAATACTGCCCCCAGACCAGACTACAAATACTGCCCCCAGACCAGACAATAAATGAATACACCTCCCAACTGTCCCAGATCAAGCGGACAGTTCTGGATTTCAGACTCTTGTCCCACTGCCCCGTCCAGTGGAGGGTGTGTCCTAGTGTAACAGCCCAGATTATACCAGGGTATACTTTCACCAAAGCCATTTTATACCCCCAACAGTGAGGGCGTGGGCACACATTGCGTTTTTGGCCTGCGTTTGAAACGTATTACAACAGCTGAGGAGAGGTGATTTGCCTAGTTTGCTGATGACACACAGATCTATATTTCTGGTCCAGATATCTCATCTCTTCTAGCCAGAGTTCTAGAGTGTCTGTCAGGCATATCCTCCTTTTTCTCTTCCCTTTTTCTAAAACTTAACATAGAGAAAACAGAACTCATAATCTTTCCTCCACCTAACACATCCCTCCTGCCTGATCTGTCACAATTCATAGCTCCACACTCTCCCCGGTCCTTAAATTCTACTGCCTTGGAGCCCCCTTTGACTCTGCCTTCTCCTTTAAGCCTCACCTCCAGACCCTTACTACAAGCTGCTGCCTCCATCTCAAGAACATCTCTCACATTCGACCCTTCCTCAATCCAGAGTCTACAAAATTACTAGTCCATGGCCTCATTATCTCTCGCTTGGACTACTGCAACACCCTTCTCTGTGGTCTCCCAGCTAACTCTCTATCACCCCTCCAATCTATCCTAAACTCTGCTTCCTGGCTAATCCATCTGTCTCCTCTGCCTCTCCTCCTGCCGGTCTCTCCACTGGTTCCCCATTACACAGCGAATTTCAATTTAAAATACTAACCATGATCTACAAAGCCATCCACAACCTGTCACATGTCATCAGGCAATACCGCCCCACCGCTCTGTCTCCATTCTTCACAGGACCTTCAGCTTCACTCTACTATTATCCGCTCTTCACACAACCGCATCCAGGACTTCTCCAGTGCATCTCCCATACCAAAATGTGTCAGACTGTTCCCACTCTCCAAACCTTCAAATGTAACCTGAAAACCCACCTGCTCAGGATCGCTTACACCGCACATTAACTGCTCTGCACCCTCACCTCATGTCTCTTAACCCCCCCCCCATATAGATTGTGAGCCCTCACAGGCAGGGTCCTCCTCCTACTTGTCTCCTGATCTCTGTAGTTTTGTATTTTGTACTTGTACCTGTTCTTAATGTTATGTATGTGACCCTTTTAGGGGGGTGATATACATGGCGTTTTTAGGGCATTTTGGGTCGTTTTTAGTAGTGCGTTTTCAGATCGGAAAAAAACGCATGCATTTTTGACCAGTTTGAATTAAGTTAATTGGATAAACATGTCAAAAACGCACGTATTTTAATGCATGTGTTTTTTTACGATCTGAAAACGCACTAACTAAAAACGGCCTAAAAACGCCACGTGTGTCACCACCCTTACTGATTGTGCAGCACCATGGAATTAATGGTGCTCTATAAATAATAATAATTACATTATTGTTTACATTTGTTAACGTGATGTTATTACATATATTAATGTATTAACAAATGTAAACAGTAATGTAATTAGGCATATCACATCTCCGCAGCTGTTGTAATGCGCTTCAAAAGCAATTAAAACGCAGGCAAAATGCAACATGTGAACGCGCCCTAACTGCGTGAAATACACAAGAATTATTTCATTTTTTTATATTTTATTCGAAGCGCACCAAGAACATTTCAAGAACGCACGATGTGACAGCACCCCCAGGTTGTGTTCCCATATTGAGGTTTTCTGATGTTTTGTACTCAGGTGTGACTAGGAATTTCTGGCCTCCTGACTAATAAATTTTGTGGGCACTTCCCCAGGCACTTTAGTTTGAGCCACATATGTGTGCCAGTGCATTGGTCACAGCCTGCAGTATATAGCCAGCCTGCCCCCTGTAGTATATAACCAGCCCCCAGTACTATATAGCTAGCCCCCAGTAGTATACATCCTGCCAGCCCCCAGTAGTATACAGCCAGCCAACCCCCAGTAGTATACAGCCAGCCAACCCCCAGTAGCATACAGCCAGCCAGCCCCCAGTAGTATACAGCAAGCCCCCAGTAGTATACAGCAAGCACCCAGTAGTATACACCCTGCCAGCCCCCTGTAATTTATAGCCTGCCAGCTCCCAGTAGTATACAGTATAGCCTGTCAGCCCGCAGTTTGCTCACAAATTAACTCACATACTCACCCTCCAGCACTTCGATGCTCAGCACAGCTACCGATCCTCGGTACGGCTCCTGGCGGTTCCTCTTCAGGTCTTCTCTCTGCTGCACACTCGCCGCATCAAAGTGCAGCATAGAGAATATAGAAAAGGAGCCGCTAGGAGCCGTGCTGAGCATCGGGACGTCGGAGGGTGAGTATGTAAGAAAAACTCGGCTCATACACGAATATATTCGGTACATGCACTACAGCTCTATTTTCCCCACTTTTAAGCAACGTAACAGGAGGACGGAGGGTGGGATGGAGAGGAGGCCTTACATATATAATATACCGTTCTATACATCACTAATAAATAATGTCCTAAACACAAAGAAATCAACTGTATAAAAGAAATATACACATTCATATGATCATATATAGCCATTAATAATACAGTTTAAGATATGGTAATTTTTACAGATGCCTTTGTCAGCATTCTGAACCATTTCAGTACCTTTAGTTTATTTTACATTACATGGGTCCCTGCCAGCAGCATGTGGTGAGTCCTGGGGAGAGGCAGCTGCAACCTGTGTGTGCCTGTGTTAGTGTCCTCCTCTCCACACTCCAAACTCCCTCACCCCTCATGAGCATCGAGAAGGAAGAATGCTTTGTTAAAAAAATGTATTATTGTTATGCCAAAATTCTTGCAGATTTTTTAGGAGCTAGGAGGAAACCTTATATCTGGGGATGTGCCCCTAATTTTTTATGACCTTTGATTAATTAAACTGCTATTGTTACATCAACGGGTCATGTGACCCTATGGAAGCTGTTAGTGGGCATGATGAAAAATTGCATGGGGCCCCAAACTCAAACACTTGAGAAAAATCTGAAAAATGTAATGACTGACAATGCATCAGAACAGCACAGAAAATAGGAATTAGTTGTGGTAGATTTATATTTCATTATAGACTTTCATGCAGCCATTGACATGCAGCATTTTAGGCAAATAAGAAAAAAGGAGAGAAATATACAGTGTATATAAGAACCCGACTAGAGCTGTTCCCACATACTCACCAGAAGTTGTTGCTTTGCAACTATTCCTCCAATTCTCCGCAGAACTTCTCATCATGGTGATGACCAATACACAACATAAATAATATATAAACACGTGTGTCTTCCATAGATATAATATAGAAGTGCGTTATAATGAGGCAGGAGTATTTGACAAATAAAGAGGAGCCAAACGTGTCACCCTGTCACACATCATCCAGCGACTTGACAGAAGGAGAGCTGCGCAGAGCCTGCAGCTATTCCAAATGCCTTCCAGCACAACTTTTCTCCAACTTAATTGTATAATAAAATATTCTGCAGTGAAATAATTGCCATTTTAACACATTCTCCAACTTGCACAAATTGTGACATAAATCAATAATAATAGTTCTGTTTTTAGTGGCTTATAAAAACAATATGCAGAGCTAAATAGATGAGCTAACCCGAATCACACAATTAGGGACAGTACTGAATTTGGCAGGTTCGATAATCACAAACACAAAAGCCAAACAAGTGCTGCTTTTTGGGATCCTATTTGGTGGCAATGCAAAAATATCAAACTCCTAAGCAGCCAATGAAACAGCTTCCAGCCCCTTGGCATGCCTGTGATTGGCCAGGCTGGACACGTGACCTGTAGTATATGAGCACAGTCACACTCCCAGATGCCATTATACGCAAGTGGCAGACTTCTGAAAAACAGCAATTGCTCTGTTCAGGCCCTTGGGTTTATAGAGGAGGCAGATATTATTAGGGGCAGGTGGAAATCTGAAATAATTGCCCTTTTTAGGGCACTCTGAAGATCTGCATTAGGCCACTCCGAAGCTGCTATAGTGCAGGGATATTCATACTGCTTATAGAGGATTATACAGCAATACTTGCTAAGACAAGACAGGAATATTACCATTTGCTGCATGATCCAGCAAGACCTTGAAGGTCCTGTCTCTGTATAGTATTCAGCTCCAGAAAAATTATGAATTACTTTGACTGTAAAGTTGCTCCTGTCAGTCAATAGCATACATTAATATATGGATCATAGTAGTGCTCATCATAGTGTATAGCGTTCATTAATATGTGGATCTTAGAAGTGCTCATCATAGTGAATAGCATGCATTTATACATAGATAATAAAAGTGCTCATCATAGTTAAAATTGTGCATTTATACGTGGATCATAGAAGTCCTTATCATAGTGAATAGAACACATTAATACACGGATAATAAAAATGCTCATAATAGTGAATATGGGGCATTAAGAGGTGGATCATAGAAGTGCTCATCATAGTGAATAGCGCGCAGTAATACCTTGATCCTATTACTCCAGCTCTCCATTCCCCCAAATTATGGTGAGAAAGTGAAAGTTTGACCCATTGTACAGGAGCTCTGGTCTTTAAAGGGATTTGCCCATGAAAGAAAGTTCCCAAATTTTTACCCCCAGTGATGTTTACATCATTAATAAACATAATTTTAACTCCCTTACTTTACAATTTTACTCAGTTTTATTGCTGTTTTAGCTTCTATAACTCATTGTTGGCCAGTGTAAAATTCCAGAGTGTGGGCAGGAACTCCCTAAGCAGGCACATTATTATCCCTGTGTGCTGACAATCTGCTTACCATCGATGGAGGGAGCCACAGCACGCCAAAGTTTCCAAAAGTATAAAGGCTTTATTTAAGGCATAGAATACGCGACGAAAGATTCATTGCGAATCGAAACGTCGCGTATTCTATGCCTTAAATAAAGCCTTTATACTTTTGGAAACTTTGGCGTGCTGTGGCTCCCTCCATCGATGTTCTGAAGTAAAGATTCATGTACCAGGATCTTCTGCTGCGAGCACCAAACTATATGAACTATCGTGCAGGATTTGGATTGCTGTCCTTCCCTCCCTTCTCTGGACAATCTGCTTACATTATCAGGGTCTAGGTTTATCTACACTTTTATTTATCTTCTGAACATTCACTAGTATCTTACACATAGAAAAAGAGAGATAAGACAGATCAGAAGAGATGATGAGATCCATGAGATGCATGTAACACACAATGACACTCTGCTAACTCAGCTATAACACAGAGTCAGCTCTGCTATATTCCCCTAATATAAAGATAGTAGATGTAGTCTGGTCATGCTGCTGTTTGCCGGCAGGAAATGTGAGTGTCTGTGTTTATGTGTGAGCTCTTCTTGGAATTCAGGGGGGATGGGCGATGCAGAGTGAGACATGAGAAACTATTCATGAGAAAAATCTGAAATCCGACCCTAATTAAGAACAATAATGGTCAACGCATCCTAGGGCAACCGACCAGGACAGGATAGAGACAGGATCGGAATACCATTTTAACTGGAGCATTTTCAATTGTTGGCCTTTTCCCAGCTACGAGTTCTCGCCCTGAACCAACAAGTTGTGGATAAAATGTGATGTGAACTGGGCAATGCTATTAGTCCCAAGGTGCCCCTAACAACTGACCCGTGGACCAGTATGCATAGGCAGGGACATTACACCCGTTTAACTGCCCACTGGATTAATGTAGTGGTGTCTGGTCGCGAGGCATGAGAGGAGGCGCTTTGGCTCACATTCTGTCCCAACCCAGGATTTCCGGAAATCACTCCTTGTCTCCAGTCACTTTCTTCTCCTACTCCACTTCCTTCTCTTCCTCACCACTTTTAACAAAGTCCTGGGGAAATAGCAGCAGCCCGTGCTAAAACACACCTCCTAGGAGCAATGGAATGGGATCCATGAGCAGACAGATGAGTGGTTGCTGTCACAGAATCTCAAGCCCGGCAAGGTGGTGTGCAACAATGGCTGGAACCTAGTAGCAGCTTTGAGCCGAGCCAAGTTGACACACGTCCCATGTGTTGTGCATGTGCTCAACTTGGCGGTGCAATTTTTCGTAACCGACTATACAGACCTACCAATGCTAATGCTCAAAATGTGTGCCATTTATTCACATTTTCAGCCTTCATACCCTGCTGCACACCTATTTTTACTACAGAGGAACTTTGGCCTGCCCACTTACCGCCTCACTTTACATATGCTGAAAAGACTGTGTCAGCAGGAGAAAAATCTGGAATTGCAGCTCCAGAACATCTAGGTGAGCTGAAGTTGTGACCAGCAGCACTTCAGTACCAGTGACTGGGCCCCCATGAGGGACATGTATTTAGGGACATGTACTGCTTACAATATGGCACTGCTAGGGTCAGCGTTGAAGACACCATTGTCAGCTCTTCCAATCCTGATTTTTTTTTTTGCATGCATTAAAAACTGTTCAGGCTATGACGGAGGATGTAATGTTGGCAGAAGAGAAGGAACTGGTGCCAGGCCAGTCTACACAAGCCTTGCAGTGGGTTTCCGATCTCGTGGTCTGCTAATGCACTGTCCAACCAGTTTTGGAGCAGGAGGATGAAGAGGAGGAGGAGTTGGGTGACCTTCAGAGCAGCCTTC
The DNA here is from genome assembly GCF_040894005.1 of Engystomops pustulosus. Taxonomy (NCBI): domain Eukaryota; kingdom Metazoa; phylum Chordata; class Amphibia; order Anura; family Leptodactylidae; genus Engystomops; species Engystomops pustulosus. The sequence goes on from NC_092412.1 coordinate 42,155,345, forward strand.
AGACATCTCTTGAGCATAGTTGGGGAAAAATGCAGAGGCAGTAGAGAGACCTCCCTTAGAGGACAGATGTCCTTGCCTCTGGGAAGCATGGCCCACATGATCAACTATAGTCTCCCAAATTGTCTGAATACTCAACAGTGTGGAATACTGGGTAGCCTTGCTGGTTCCATGCTAGTGTAGCTTCCTTTACTCCAATAGCAGAGCATCAGACTAAAATGGGCACACTTTAGTGAAGACACTACTGACAGAGTTCCTATCCGACATTGAGAGCTCAGCGACACCATGGCCACTGTTTGGAATGCCATGTTGACTTCTGTTCAACCTCCACCACCATCAGATGCAGAATGTAGTAGCAGGCGGAAGAATTTGACTCACATGGTGGAGGTTTATGTACATGCATCTCCTGATACTTCAGGATTCAATTTCTTGGTGGGAAAATTGGAAATGTGACCAGAGCTTGCCCTCTATGCCTTGCATGTGTTCTCCTGTGGCTAGTGTGCTTTCAGAGTGCATGTTCAGCACAGCCAGTGGTGTCATCACCGACAGAAAAATATGCCTCTCTACAGCCAACGTTGACATCCTCATATTTATTAAGATGAACAAAGCATGTATCCCACGCAGCTCGGTATTGCCAGTGTCAATATAATTTTCGCATTCTCCGGGACTTCAACTTTAAATTTTTCTATTCCTCATTCCCAAAATTTTAAATAAAAAAAATAAATTATTATGCGTTAGTGGAAGTCCAATTTAAATTTTTTTACTCCGCATTCCTAGAACTCCAGTTTCACATTTTTCAATTCAGCATTCCCGAAACGTGAACTTGGAATATGTCAATTCCGCATTTCCTTTACTTCAAACTCCCAAAAAATTAATAAATAGGTCATTTCATGCTGAAATATACAAGTGAACTTTTATTAGGTAGTTGTTTACAACTACCTAAATAATTATCAGTTGAACAGTTGGAATAACTCTTTAAAGAACATCTACCACCATCTATTACCGGTGGTAGACTGTTCTCTTCATTACCTTTAAGGGTTGATGGCACAGGTTCAAACTAAGTCCAGCACGGATGCATGGATGATTTATGCTTGGTGAAGAACCTTTTATAATGTGACGTTTGGGGATGTTTGATTTTCCCACTCTTGTTTCTCTGAAATCATAAGGCTTGGAAACAAACAAGAGTATATGAAAGGAATATAAGGATACCACAGGCGGAATTTATCATACACTGGAGCTTGTGCCCCGCTGCGGCCTCTTGATGCATCCTCTTTATGTATCAGTCCGCCAGCAGTCAAAACAACTCGCTTTAAAACCTCCAAACGAATTGCTAATTCTTGCAATGGCAGATAACTGGCGTAGAAGCACTGATACATTTCCCCTCATGTTTTAGGTATTAGTAAAGTGAGGGTATGCTTTCCATCAGGAACTAGGGGCCAACCTAGCTTAAGGGCCCACTGGTGGATCCAACTATTCACCTTTGGGCAGATCCAAGCCTTGACTTTCTTCTTATTGTTATCGTGTCATCAACAAATACAAGTTTAAACATTTTTTTAAATAAAAAGAACAAGTGATAATATTAAACTTTGCAATATATGTAATTAAAGAAAGCAGATATTTTGCTATAGCTTGTTTCTGCTTCATTTTCCTGCAGTGTCCTGTAAATGAAAACCATCTGAGGTCTATTGACTTCAGACAAATAAGGAGGCTAAAGATTAACTCATTACATACCTAGAGAATATTTACCTTGATGATTCAGCTCTCTGCAGAGATTAGAGTTAGAATCATAGTAGTATAATAGTAGATAAGGTTGGAAAAAGATAAGGGTCTATCTATAACCTGCGATATTTTTGGTCTACAGAAATGGAATCAGGCCTGTCTTGAACATGTACATAGAGTCTGCAATAACAAACTCCTGCGGCAGAGAGTTCCAGTCTCACTGCTCTTACAGTAAAGAACCTTTGTCTATGGTGATGGTAGAATCGCCTCTCCTCTAGGTGTAGAGGATGCCTCCTGTCTATGGTGATGGTAGAGCCTCCTCTCCTCTAGGTGTAGAAGATGCCCCCTGTCTATGGTGATGGTAGAACCACCTCTCCTCTAGGTGTAGAAGATGCCCCCTGTCTATGGTGATGGTAGAGCCTCCTCTCCTCTAGGTGTAGAGGATGCCCCCTGTCTATGGTGATGATAGAACCTCCTCTCCTCTAGGTGTAGAGGATGTCCCCTGTCTATGGTGATGGTAGAACAGCCTCTCATCTAGGTGTAGAGGATGTCCCCTGTCTATGGTGATGGTAGAACCACCTCTTCTCTAGCTGTAGAGGATGCCCCCTGTCTATGGTGATGGTAGAACCACCTCTCCTCTAGGTGTAGAGGATGCCCCCTGTCTATGGTGATGGTAGAACCACCGCCTCTCCTCTAGGTGTAGAGCATGTCCCCTGTCTATGGTGATGGTAGAACCACCTCTTCTCTATGTGTAGAGGATGCCCCCTGTCTATGGTGATGGTAGAACCACCTCTCCTCTAGGTGTAGAGGATGCCCCCTGTCTATGGTGATGGTAGAACCACCTCCTCTCCTCTAGGTGTAGAGGATGTCCCCTGTCTGTGGTGATGGTAGAACCACCTCTCCTCTAGGTGTAGAGGATGCCCCCTGTCTATGGTTATGGTGGAACCACCTCTTCTCTAGGTGTAGAGGATGCCCCCTGATTATGGTCATGGTAGAACCTCCTCTTCTCTAGGTGTAGAAGATGCCCCCTGTCTATGGTGATGGTAGAACCACCTCTTCTCTATGTGTAGAGGATGCCCCCTGTCTATGGTGATGGTAGAACCACCTCTCCTCTAGGTGTAGAGGATGCCCCCTGTCTATGGTGATGGTAGAACCACCTCCTCTCCTCTAGGTGTAGAGGATGTCCCCTGTCTGTGGTGATGGTAGAACCACCTCTCCTCTAGGTGTAGAGGATGCCCCCTGTCTATGGTTATGGTAGAACCACCTCTTCTCTAGGTGTAGAGGATGCCCCCTGATTATGGTCATGGTAGAACCGCCTCTCCTCTAGGCGTAGAGGATGCCCCTTGTCCTGGTCACAGGTCTAGGTTTAAAAAGATCTTTGGAGAGTTCTTTGTACTGCCCGTTCTGGTATTTGTACATTGTAATGAGGTCTCCCCTCAGCAGTCTTTTTTTAAGCTGAATAACACCAAGTTTAGTAACCTGTCATTGTAGTCTAGTCCCCCATTCCCTTAATAAGCTTGGTTTCTCTCCTATGAACCCATTCTAATTGGACTATTTCCTTTTTATACACAAGTGCCCAACACTGTACACATTGGCCCAGATTTATCAATAATGAGTCAATCTGTACTAGGAGCTGTTTGCCTCACTCCTGTGCAGGCTACGGCAAATTATTGTATACTGGCGCATGGTCTTCAATAATCTGGCGCACCCTGAACTGCTTTTTTTTAGGTGCACTTTACCCAGAAATAATTAACCATTGGCCTACATGTTACCATAACCCCTTTGAAGGGAGAATTGGAGGCTACACACGAGTAAAGGCGTGCGTAGACCCTTAAGGTGGTCCTACATCTATCAGACATGATGGCATATCCTGTAGAAAAAATATCTCAGAGGAGAATACCTCTTTAACAGCTTAGCAATATCTTCCATACATGTACAATGAAAGTACATTATTCCAAGGTGGGAAACCTCATTGATGAATGCAACAAAATAAAAAGCAACTGCTATATTTTTGTGTAATTTATTTCCCCTTTGAGGACATTTTAGAATATTCATCTTTGATGTTTACAATACTGCTAACGATACAGTAATATATCTTATAATCTTCTATTTGTATGGCAGTGATTACATCTGTCTTATACTGTGCAATTATTTCTTCTCGCTTTTCAGCTGCTCATTTCCATAATACAAAGAGATTTATATTAGGTAATAATTTCTAGTCTTTCAGATTGCACTTCCTTTGTTTATTTTATGTGACAATTCTCTGTACTGTACTTGTTAATCTGTCATTCTCCTTAGAGGGTTTATTATCAGGATTCTTTTCTTTAACTAATTACAAGATTTTACATCACGTCTCCTGCCATCTTCAAGAGAGATGTTATTTTTTTCAGATACTAACATGCACTTCAATTAATTATTTTGCAATTTACATGGGAAAAAGTTGAAATCTAGTTCGGGTTTTGTCAAGACAGTGAAGAAGTGCAAGCATTGCTTTTCTCAAAACCTCTGGCCCTGACTACTTTGTGGCACTGTGCAAAATCGAAGTTGACCACTCGGTGACGGTCCCTAATGTGGTTTCCTGCACAGAATAGAATGACAAAGAACAAGTGAGCCTGGCAAACAATGAGCAAGGTCAGAAAAATGAGTGAGTTAAAGTTCTCTGCCATTTCTGGCCATTGCGGTAACATCGCTCCTGGTCCCCACTGCTTTTGACTTTTTTCCAACACCATGGGAAACACTAGAAAAGGATTCTATGGTTTTGTCGTGGTCTGGAACAAAGTACCGTATGCTACTTCACTGGATAGTTAAAATGTTAAACAATGGTGTAAATTCGTTTTTAATTTACAAAATAATAGAAAGGTGAGAGAGAGATTATAGAACACCAACATTTTGTGCCACTTTGTCTCTCTAATCACTTATCCCCATTTGATAAACCAGAACTCATTCTACCTGCAGTAAATTATAGTAACAAAAATAAAAGAATACTTCCAGTAATGTTTTTGGGAATCAACATAAAGATGGAAAAAGAAAGGACAGATAAAGACAACCCTAAAGCTAGAACCATGCAGCTACTTGCCAATCCCACCATAAATGGTAGGTGACAACTGGTCAACGTTCCCTTCTTTGTCAAAGGGAAAATATGGATAGAAAATAATTCCATACAAACACAGAAGAATGGTTGTATAAATATGGGTCAAAACCAAGAGGACAGAACAGTACAGAATTGAGAGACTAAAAAATGGTCACTATTCCAGCAGACTACAAAGAAGAATTATAGCAAGCACTAGGAAGTAGGCAGAATGTCATCTTATGAGTTCTTGAGTGGAGAGGGCTTCTGGTCCATCACATTTAGCTTAACCATCTGCAACACAGAACAGCAGGAGACAGATGGGTATGGTGAAAATCAATGAAGACAACCAGGAGTAAAATAAAGCAGTATTCAGGCTAAAGTAAAAAGTACAAAATCAGCAGCCCATCTTGTGATGTACTTTTTGGGCAGAGGTTGTTGCTGAATCATGAATGGGCAAAGCTGACGCACTTCCCTAAATAGATTAAAAAACATGATTTCATGGAAAGAAATCATCATTGTATTGACTTCTTACAATAAGACCCTTTAAAGCCACACAGAAAGAATAAAAATTCTTTATCACGTTAGTAATTGATTGTATTCCACAAAATAAAAATGTAATGTTTTGTTCTTTATGATTATGATTATCCCTTCTCGAAATCAGTTAGTTAATAGATATCTGGGAATTGCCATTTCCCCCTTATTAAACAGTATCCCCCTATTGGTCACTGTCACGGGTGTGACACCCACGGGTGTGACACCCTCTACACGCTGGGGCCCGCGCTTGTCACTTGTTCCCACTCCTGACCTCGGTACTCGGGCTGTGTGCTTGCGTCCCTGTATCCTAGGGCGCGCGTGCTGGCTTCAGAAAATTTGACTCTAGCCATTTCCCGGAAATCTATTTAAACCTGCCTCTCCCTGCACACCCTACCAGATCTTCGTGCCTTGTCCCTAAGAGAAAGCTTTGTCTAATACCTTGCGCTGATATTGTGATTTCCGGTTGTGACCTCGGTTCTGTTCCTGACTACGCTCCTCTGCTGCCTGCCCTGACCTATTGCTATCTGATCCTGTGCTGCCCGTCCGGACCTCCTGCCTGTCCCTGACTATGATTCTTCTCAACGTCACTGTACCTCGCAGACAAAGTCGCACTTGTGGTACGATCTGGTGGTACCATGCCGGAGCAAGACCATCCTGCTTTGCGGGGAGCTCTGGTGAAAACCGGGTACCACTTAGATTCCGGTCCCAGGTGTCGGCTTACGTCTTCGTCCACTGTGGTCCTGTGGGACCACTACCCCTGAAGCCTGACAGTCACACCCAGTTGGTATTTATTTAAAAAAAAAACATAATTAAAACAAGGTACTACAATCAGTTATCAATAGCAGCAGCACAACAGTAATAGCATGCAGTTATTCAGTACAACTTGATGATATATAGATGTTTTAGGGTTACTCAATAACAGATTACATATATATTACATATATATGATTACAGTGCTCTTATCCAGAGAACACTAGTCATAAAAGCGCAAAATTAATACAGATGAAAAGAAGGACTTTTGTAGCACACAATACTCCTCTATACAGACAAAACCTGTCATTTTTCAGGTATTGATTGTCATGTATCAACATCACCGCTTTCTAAATAGGTAGGATACAAAAATATCCTTTCTGCAGTGAACCTATACTGCTGACCCTGATGTCTCCAATGCAAATATATCCTAATTTTAATGATTTCTTAATATACGTAGCCGAGATCATTGTTTAATTATAAATTATTGAATAATCTTGTTTGTCAAAAATAAAATAACATTTTCGGCTCAGTATTTCAGCCACAGTACCTGAACCAGTATATGGCCCTGATGGACAGAAAAAGAAACTGAATCAGATGTTCACTTGCTGATCCCTTTATTGTAGTGTTTGATGAGAATCCTGATTCACCAATGATACCAACATATACCGGACCCCATTACTATCACTGGACTCACATCAGGTGATTTACATATAACTTTACAAACTGAACATTGCAGCCTGATTTTTTAACATTGCAGTCATGGAAAGGAAGCATTTGGGGCTAAGTTAGGGTTAGTTTTTAATAAAGCATTTGTTTTGGGTGGGTTAATTTTCATGGCAGGTTCTCTTTAAAAGACCATCAATTATCCATCATGGTAAAACAAGGAAACTTACTCATAAATCAATGGATTGTGACTGTGGTTTGTTATCCACAGAATCCCACCTTCCAAAATCAATTTTTAAAATAATGCTGGTGCCAGTGCTATGGGTGGTATTACCAGAGCCCCTCCATCCTGTAGCTTTACAGGCATTTACCCCTCCCACTGTGTGAGATTATAGCAGGGAGGGGGAGAGGGGAAGTGCAGGAGCCTGTAAATCTACAGCATGGAGGGGCTCTCGTAAAGCCCACCAGACCCCTTCTAGCTTATAAGCATAATTTAAAAATATGTCATCAGGGAATGATGAACCAAGGCTTTGTCAGGGGCATTTAAAGGGTTAATACACACAATCTGTGCCAGCACTGACTGGGGGTGTTACAGTTAGAGAAACCCGAACAAAAACTTCTGCCTTAAGTCTGGGTTCGGGGAACCAAACCTACAATTTTTGGCATGAACCTGAACATTGTGAGTTTGGGTCCACTCCTTACTAATAGTAATATAATAATATAAGTAAATATAATATGTACACAAATATATTCATGACATTTTAGAATTGGAGAACTGCTCTATTTTCAGCAAGAGGCAAATGGGGGTGGGTTGTCCTATTAAATACAGTGCACAACAGGGTGTCTCCTACTGCAGCGAGTTGTCTTATAGCCACACACACTCCAGCAAGGAGAATGAGGGGGCACATAACTGAGCTCTTACTCGTACAAGATGAGTATTTTTTATTTCTCTGTTGTAAATTTAATATGGAACAAAACAAGTCAAGGAAGTTCTATATTATTTATACATTTTCTGTGTTTCAGAGATATTTTCTGTGCTAAAAATCCCAAACTTTCGTGACTATCACAGTTTAACTGCTGAAATATTAAATTTCTCACAAAAAAAAAAAATCTAAAATGGGTCATGCACATTGTAAAACTAGAATATCAAGAATCCAAACAGGTTGTTACCTTAGCAACAAATCCCGTGTGAAAACATTCAAGCTTCACCTCCGTTTTCTGTCATTTTTGTTGTATTGCTGGTATATTGGCATTTAAAAAGTTTGATCCTTGGTGATAAACCATAAAACCGAGATCCCAGGAATGTGATATTATTCCATAGATATAATTTTTAGAATTTGATACCTTAATATCTTAACTTCAAGTAACATCAACTGTACATCATGCTGCCCTCTCCATACATGGCAGATATTTGCTGCATTATGCAGTAAACACTTGACATTAACACCCACGAACGGTTCTGCCACTGTTTGTGGGTGTTAACCTGCTAAACAAAATCAACTGTGGCACTTAAATGCCCATAGAGTATGTGCAGTTACCTATTGGCTCAGATGGTCCTCCAATGGTGTAATATGAGGACTGTGATCTGTTGTTCTGACAGCCAGGAGTCTCTCTGAGACTCCCAGAGCTGTCATAGAGTAATCTGAATTAGACTCCGCTGGAGGCAGGGTTTAATTCAGGTAGATTAAATTCTCAATTTTCTTCAGTACAGTAGTATTGCAGTATATTGTATGAACCATCAAATCCCCTGGGGTTCAAGTACCATATAGGGTGTAAATAATTGTAAAAATTGCTTAAAAACTTTAACATTTTTAAAAAAAAAGGTTAAATCACTCCCTGGAAGACAAATAAAATGATTAAACAATCATAAACATACATGTTTGGTAGAACCAACTTTCAAAATGGCAGATCTACCAAAATATAAAAATGTTCTAGTGGTAGACCTCCATAACAGAAAAAACTTCCAAATGTGGGAATAACTACTTCTTCACCATACAAATTTGAAGAAAAAGTGAACCAAGGTTGTAAAGTCTACAGAATTGTAGAAATGAAAACATCAGCATGTCCTGCAAAAGATAGCACCTTACACATCTCCATACACTGGACTATGGAATTTTTTGGCTTTTGGAGTTTTTGGCCTTGGAATATGGTGATATAAAGACTTTTTCTTTGTACAAAAGATTAGCATTTTTTTAAAAAATATACGAAAACATAATAAAACCTAAATAATTTTTGTAATTCTGATCGTACTGACCCAAAGAATAAAAGTTTTGAAACAATAATAACTTCTAGTTCCAAAATAATGAATGCCCCTCCCCCCATGTCTCCCTTTTTTTTTTTTTTTCTTTTGTGTATACTGTTGAGTGTATAGTAGGGAACCAAATTTAATGTAGCTGCAGAACGCGGCGATATTACATCTTATGCAAACATTAACACTGAAAATTGTGTTTTGTGGAAGCTAAATACTAGATTGTTGAGATAATCTTCCTGTGCTAAAATTACAGTAATTACCTTGGTTCCTAAATCAACACATAAAACTTCGAAAAAACGATGCACAGGAGATGTCATTTACAATAATTAAATGTCATAGCAAATAGCGCTGTTAAGCAAATGACACAGTAAATGCCAATGGCACAGTAATCTGCTTATTGTCACGGATATATAAAATAATCTTATATATTCACAGGCTATAGCGGCCACTGCCTGCCATGCACCCTCTCCATGCCCTCTTGGCGTGCAGATGGCGAAAAAGGGAAAAATAATCTCAATTGTTTATGTTTTGCAATTAATTGCAATCATTTCAGGTCTTGTACACTAAAGGGCAAGTCCTGATAAATGCCCCCCATAGTGCTGTAGAGGTCTTAGGGGTATACAGCCGGTCCACTACTTAAGAACACCCGACTTACAGACGACCCCAAGTTACAAACGTACCTCTGGTAATAGGTAATTTATTGTACTTTAGCCCTAGGCTGCAATCAACAGCTATAACAGTTATCACAGGTGTCTGTAATGAAGCTTTATTGATAATCCTGGTTCTTATGACAATCCAACATTTTTAAAATCCAATTGTCACAGGGACCAAAAAAATTCTGTCTGGGGTTACAATTATAAAATATACAGTTCCCACTTACATGGAAATTCAACTTAAGAACAAACCTACAGACTCTATCTTGTACATAACCCGGTGACTGCCTGTATATGAAAGTTATATTTCACACCTAAGGACATAGAAGAAACCTATTTTCTTATGTCTAAAGCTATGATTTAAAGTTTTACAAGTTCTCCTTATTGATGATAGTCAGCCACAATTTATACAGTACAACCTCTCATTTTAAGTCACACCCCTTCACAGTGATCCGAGCCACAAGCTGTTTGGCATTATAATAAAAAAAATTAAACATTCACAATGGGCAGAGGGGTCCGTCTTTAACTAGGGGTCGCCTGTAAGTTAGGTGCAAAAGTCTATGCCAAAATATTGGCAAATTTTATACAATTCATGAAGGACTAGGACATATTTAACAGTATGCTTATACAGTGGGATACGTTGTGCTGCCCCCCTTACAACCACCCCCCGCCCCCCCCCCCCCCCCCGAAAGCAAGAGGAGAAGTGAACATTGGCATTGCCAATATTCAGGGTATTTCCTTATTTGGACAATTACAAAAATTTTACAATTTTCCAAAATACTTTCTGTATCAATTCCTCACTGTTTTCTAGATCTCTGCTTGCAGTTCTTCTACAGAAATCTTTTATACTTACTTACAGAGGGTAGAAATCTGCCCATGGTCATGTGATGTCACACAGGTGCAAGAGCCGTGAATATTACAAAGAGTAATCAGAGCTGTGTGTTATAACGAGCCGTGCACCTGTGTGACAAAACATGACCAGGGAGAGATTTCTATACATTGTAAGGGTTCGTTTAGACTGCCGTCTGGGGGGACATACATGCGGCCGCATATATACGCTCCCATAGACGGCAATGGCCGCCGGCTGCGGGATGGTGCCAGCATGCTCTATGTTTTCCCTAGTGTACGGCGGTGTACCGCTATTTTCTATGGAGGGAGGAGGGGTCACCTCCTCTCCAGCGAACGGCGGTATGCTAGCACGGTGGGTACCCCGCGTGTAAATGAAGCTTAAGTAAGCATATAAGCTTCCTATAGAATGAAAGCAAGCAGTGATTACATGTTGAATTGAGACAGGAAGTACATTGGAAAATTGTATAACTTTTCTTTACACAAATAATATCAGTTTTGTGGAAAACCCCTTTAATATTTAGCCATGAATAATAATGCATCTATATGTTATTTTGGACTGTACACAGACAGTACTATCTTTGTACGTTGCTGCTTTCAGCTAAATGATGGCTGGATTGATGTATCTATCACTTTCCGCCAGCAGAGGGAGCGCATGATTGATTCATTAAGAATCACAGAGAGCAGCAAATGACAATATAATTAGCTATTATCAGAGGTGTAACTCAAGGGGTTGCAGAGGGTGTGGTAGCAACCAGGCCCAAGAGGCCTAGGGGGCCCAGATGCTGTACCTTTCCTATGTGAGAAGACTTGTACAGGCAGTCCCTGGGTTGCTTACAAGATAGGTTCCATAGGTTTGTTCTTAAGTTGAATTTGTATATTTTCTAATTATAATTCCAGCCAAAAAAATTTTTGCACCAGTGAAAATTGGAATTTCAAATTTTTTTCCTGTAATTGAACCCATGATTATCAATAAAGCTTCATTACAGACACCTTACAGCTGATCATTGCAGTCTGGGACTATAGTAAAGCTTCTAGAGATCTTCCCCAGAGGTCACAGTGGGCAGAGGGGTCCATCTTTAACTAGGGGTCGTCTGTAAGTCAGGTGTCCTTAAGTAGGGGACCGCCTGTATTATAAAAATTACATTATAATTGGGGGCTTAGCACACATTTTGTAGTGGGAACCAGCAGCTTCAAGTTACACCACTGACCATTATGTATCCTAATGGTCATTATTAATAATACAATGTGGATTCTTGTAAGTCTATTACTTTTGACTGGCATGCCCGTAGTGGCTCTCCTCATCAGGTCACACCAGTGACATATATGTCTACAGTATCTTGCTCCTTGTCTCGTTTAGGCCTCATCTTGCACCCAGTGCCTGTGACACTGGCCGTGACGGTTTCTGACTAATATCCTGTTCTTGGTATCTGACATCTCACTCTCATCAGAGCTCCTGACCTTGTCTTGTATTTCTGCTTCATGTCTCTATGTCCAGCAGTCACCTTAGGGAACAGGCTCAACTTCTGCAAAATGCGGACCTGCTGCCGTATAGCCAAGAATTTCCCTGGCACATGCCGAGGGGCATCAGATTCTGCGTGTCACTTCTGACACCAAGATTTCACTATATCATATACAATAATAATGGAAGAGACATGATATGTAGACAATGACACCGGAAGACAATTACACATAATCATCACAATAAAAGTCAACGTGACAGCATAAGATTAGGATCAAAATCATGCAGTTGAAAAAAATTAACTGTTTAACCCCTTTCAAGTTTGTAATTTAACCATTTCATAAAAAGTCAGTTTCGTAAAAAGTTATTTAGTTACTGAATCTTTCAGACTATAAGACGCACCTTACTATTAGATGTACACCCCAGATTTAGACATCCAAATAAGGAAAATGATATTTGACACCAATTAAAAACACATACTACACTCAAAGCTCACAACTCTGCTACATCCATTCATTCACTCACTCACTCACTCACTCACTCACTCACACAAACTCTACTTTATAAACAATACAAGCCACAACTTTTTCTCTGGTTCATCTGGCCCCATCCACCAAGGTCCTGCAGTAATACTAATGTACACAGAGAGAGGGAGAGAGCAGTTCAGGGGATCTGCTCTCTCAGAGGTTGTGTGAAATGCTCTGTCACCCAATCTACAGGACAGCAGTAGGGTTTACAAGAGGCTCTGTCAGTGCTGAGATTGTATGAGCAGTGTAAGTAAAGGGGTCTGGCTTACAGATTTCCATAGTTAAGTCTGTCCCCATCCTACGGTATATGCAGAGACTCAAATGGGAGCTTAATTAGCAATGGAAATGAGGAGTCAGCCAGGAGTCAACCAGGAGTTATGGGTCACAGGCTAACTTTCTACTCAGAGCATCCCAGAAGTAGAGCTGCAGCACTGGGACCAGGGCTGATATTAGGTAAACCTTGGAGCAGTAGAGTATATGTGTAAGTGATGTGGAGACCCAGGAGACCCATTTTTAGCACACACAGACCCACAGAGTATAGTACATACATTGCCAAAGAGTTTTGGTATAAAAAATTGGATTTACAGAAAAAAAGATATGTTATATAGTACCTTTCAATTCCAGGTGCTCCGTGACTAGGTACTTGTCCCCTGGGAGTGGCTATAGAGGAGCAGTTTCCCCTGACCTTTGGGAAACCGCACCTCTGTGTGTCCTTTTCAAATATATGAAAACACCCATTACTTGGATTAGCGACGCCCCCTGCTCCTCTATAGCCAATCCTGAGTGAAGGGAGGTATTCATATGTTTGAAAAGGACACATGGAGGTGCGGAAACTGCTCCTCTATAGCCACTCCCAGGTGATAAGTGCCTAGTCACACAGCACATGGCATTGAAAGGTATTATATAACATATCTGTTTTTCTGTATTATGCTCTTTGGGGACTTGGGGGGGGTTGATAAAAATGGGTCGCCTGGTGACAGGTTCCATTGCAGGAGAAACAGTTAGTTTTAGCTTTCATGATTCAGAAAAGTTTCCCATTTATAACTTTCCCATTTAACACTTTTCATTTTTTGCTGACATCGCTGGGTGAGGTTTTTATGAGTTTATGTATGAGTTTTATGTACATAAAATTATCCTTTATAATTGATTTTTTAAAAACAATATGCAAAAATGAATTTGGATGGACCATTGTGTATTTTATGTGGTTCTCCAGGCACCTAAATTTAAAAGGCTTGTCCAAAAGGAGCACATTTCTATTTTCATTGGTATAAAAATAATTTTTAAAACTTTGACTTACCTCTGCCCTTGAATTCGTTGCAGCACATCTCATTCCGTCAACACTTGGCTCTGCTGGTTCTTAGCCTCAGGCTGTAGTGGGTGCATTCTGCCAACCCTATGTCACGGCTAAGCCTCTTTATATCAACAAAGGCCAGCACTGGATAGGAGGTAAGGACCGCGGCAACACCCGACTGACCTGTTTCTGCATTCAAAGTCTGACATTGACAGTGGACTGGAGTATCAGCATAATCGGTGGGTGTCCCAGTGGGGACCTGTGACCTCATTCGATAGCTGTCTGGAAATTCCATTCCTTATTGATTGTTGTGTAGGTGGGACAAGTCTTATAAAGAAATATATATATATTGTTTTAGGTATTTGACTTTGGTTTATTATTTTTTACAAAATATTTGTAATTTTTCTTTACTCTTATTGTGGCTTTTTAGCTAATTACAAGCTCCTTACATTTATCTCTGATGGTGCCAAGATGTTTCTATTACTGTGGACAATCTACAGCATCTTTGCAGCTCACACATTTCTCATGGTGATGAAATATTCAACACTGTGTACAACTAAAACCTTGAAATATGTAAGCAATATTTATTTAGCACATGAGAAATGAAAATGAGCTACAAGAAGTGGAGATGGGTCATATATTGCTTTGATGAGGAGAAACATTAAAACTATGGAGTTGTACAGTATAATCTACCCGATTTTATTACCAATTATCTACTCATTTCAGCTTTTCTTCTTTGTCTAGACAAATAATAGAAATGTGTAAATAATTCTGTGCTAAAAAAAAGCTGAGAACAGCAGAGGACCACAGGTATACCTGTGTAATTATCATCTTAAAGGGGTTGGCCACTCTTTTACATAAGTTGTCCACATGCCTTTACTATGTGATAATACCTGGATATTCATCAAGTTATTCAGGGTTCCTGATACTTATGCAACATCCCCACCAGGGCCTAGCATCTTTTTTGGGGCCTGGAGGCAGCCCGGGCCCAGAATACCAGGGTGGTTGGCTATTGCGGCCTAGGGCACGCTGATGTCACGGTGCTTGGTATAGGGACCAAAGGGCTGTCCTACAGCCTGGCAGGTCTCCAGCAGGTGGTGTGTGCAAGAAATATGGAGGGAGAGGCTGATGCAGTGGTTTTTCCCTGGGGCAACCCCTGAGGTGTCTGTAGTATGAGTCCCTGGGTGATGGATGGGGAAGCCCAGGAGGCAACTGAAAGAGTCATAGAGAGCCGGACCACAGGAAGGATACACGCAGCCTCATAGTACATGCAGGCTGGGGTGGTGCAGATGGAACTGAGTTAGAGTGGTGGAGCTGCAGTTCTGGGCTTAAGTCTCGGACTTCTGGGCTTAAGTCTCGGACTCGGTGTGCTAGGCAGTAGGCCTGAAGCACTTGATGAAGTTCCTGGGATTAGTGGCTGTGGCAGACAGACCCTGAATTCTGGTGCTTTCTTCAGACTCTAGCTCTGGCTAGAGCTTTTGACTCCTCAGACACCCATGTGCTTCCGCCCAGCAGGAGTTTATATACTCCCCTGGTCAGGTGGTAGCACCTCTCCTATCACCTTCCAGTTGACATTACAGAAACACCATTGGCTAATTACATATCACAATTAACTGTTGCCTTGCCACGCAGTAGATACAGCTGCAATTACACAATATCACAGATTCTAGAAACTTCCTAGAGGGTTCATAACTCTCCCTAACAGCCCCTGACCTAGAGAGGGCGCTATTTGCATTACCAGCCTGCCTATGCACTGGCAGGGGTGTTGCAAACCCCCTTGATAATTGAACGAGATTCAAGAATGTATTGGAATGATTGGAATGTAGGTTAAAGCTGGCCAGCAGCATAAAGCTCTACAACCTGTAAGGGTACAAATGAAAAAGTGCAATTTAGGGTAAGTGCTGGGGTATGTGCAGTATAGGGGAGACAAACCGCCCACGGTCCTGGCTACAGGCACCAGCATTGGTGTTGGACTATAGTTGTGCAAACATAACATTGGCTTAAACAGCCCAATGGGTACATAGATTAGAACGTTACACAATGTACCATAAACATAATGGCTACATTTAGTAGCAAATTTAGAAATGTTCATTTCCTGAAAGAAAGGCATAATATGCATAGTATCTTTCACAACAATGGAGAGTTCTTTTAACCTGAAAGAGAAGGCAAAGATAGCCACGTAATAATGTCCCTTTCCTGTAAGGGAAGGCATTAAAGGGGTATTCTCGTCTCGGCATTCACATTCAGTTTCATTAATCTTCCATATATAAACATTTCTTCAATTGGATGTTATTAAAAAAAATGTTTCTGTGTGAAGATAATTTCCCATAAACATAGCCATGTTGTCCCTTAGAAACGAGATAGCTTCCTCGGTTACGACCACGTCACATTTAGGCAGCAGTGGCCAGACATGTGCTATTGAGCCCTTCCTGACCACCAGGATTCAGCAATCATTACTACAGGACGGCTGTGGGACATGTAGTAATTCTCAGATATTTCATATACAAAAACTTTTTGTTTATTTGTGCAATCCCTTCAGTAGAGGTGGCCGTATCCGAGGAAGCTATCTCGTTTCTAAGGGACCATATGACTACATTTATGGAAAATTATCTTCACACAGGAACATTTTTTTTAATAACATCTAATTGAAGATATGTTTATTAATGGCAGATTAATGAAACTGAATGTGAATGCCCAGATGAGAATACCCCTTTAAGTGCAGATAAATAGACTTTTTCCTCACAGTGTATGACTTTCAGTCTCTCAGAGAGCTTGAGTATAGAGAGTCCATCCTCTCGGCACAGTCCTTGGTGAAGGAAAAAGCTGGAAAAATATTCTACACAAAGGATCTCCTCTTGAGGGACACAGTCCTTTGAAACAACAATTGTTGCTCTACAGTTAGCAAAGAGGGGGCTTCCAGAGCACAACTAGGGAAGTTCAAGGAGAGTCTCCCTGACTTTTTAGAAATAAAGGAGTCCAGGAAAGTCTCTGGCTCACAGCCCAACTGTGAGCAAAAATTAAAAATCAGGAGTATATACAATGAAGATAATGGGCTTCAGCCCATCAGGTATAACTCACTGTCTGAGTCTGAAACTAAGGTTAGGACCTCAGAGTCCGAGATATGTACCTGTTAAAGGAAACCTACCACTTGTAGTGGCAGGTTTCTGATGGAAATACTGAGCACCAGCTCAGGGTGAGCTGGTGCCGGAGCTTATTTTCGTTAGTGTTTTAAACCGCGGTATCGCGGTTTAAAACACTTTTTAAACTTTATAGCCGGCACAGGCAGTTACGCGCTCGGCGCTTACCATGCGCACGGCTACATAGGAAGTGAATGAGAGCCGCGCGCATGGTAAGCGCCGAGCGCGTACCTGCCTGCGCCGGCTATAAAGTTTAAAAAGTGTTTTAAACCGCGATACCGCGATTTAAAACACTAACGAAAATAAGCTCCGGCACCAGCTCACCCTGAGCTGGTGCCCGGTGTTTCCATCAGAAACCTGCCACTACAAGTGGTAGGTTTCCTTTAAGGAATACGACTCTTGCACTGGTAAAGCTGGTACTCCTGTAAGTATGCAGGAGCCTTTCCTTTTGTCAACTGATCTACGGAGGGCCTGTTGGGAGAAGATCACCGTCTCGGCCTCATCGCCCTCGATGTCGGGCACTGGAATCGGGGATGCAGGTGCCTCGAGTTTGATTGGGCCAACAGGTTCAGGAGTGGGGTCTTCCTCCAGGGGCAGCAGTATCAGTGCCTGCTGCAGGGATGATGACCTCTCTGGGCTAGATCTCACCGAGGTGGAAACAGGCACAAGAACTGAGGTACAGTCACAAGGTCAACAAAGAGGGTCTCTTGGACTGGATGCTGGGATCAGAGGTCTTGACACAAGGGTGAAGGAATGAAGGCATCTCTTCAGCCGGTTCCTGGACCCAATTAGTCTTGGGAGCAGAGATTTGGAGTCACGGGGCTTCCATTTCTAAGGCCATGTTTGCAGGGAGATGGCCATGTCTGCTGAACATTAAATAATAGGGAGTGTATCTGGTGGAGCAGTGAGTGATGTTCTTGTACAGATACACCAACTCAGGTAGGAGCTTCAGCCAGTCAGCCCTTGTTGCAGGGGGCAGAGTCCTCAGCATATTGATGAGGGTCTGGTTAATTTTTTCACTAAGTCAGTTTCCCTGTGGGTGATATGCCGTGATCCTCAACTTCCTACAGCCATAGAGGGTACACAGCTCTTGGAACACCTGAGATTCGAATGCCGTCCCTTGGTCCGTAAGAATTTTATCTTATATCTATGATACAGTCGGTCATAGGTGATGGGATCCAGAGTTCTCCTCTTTAGTAGGCCCTTATGTATACTTAGAAAATTGAAGGACTTCATTGTGATCCAATCACTGTCCTGAATTACAGGTTAGTAACAGCTTGTGGGCCTAAATACTCAAGACCGGTTTCCCTTAAAACCCCTTTAATACAAATATTGTCTTGACCTACTGGTTTACCCTTCCTGTTTGTCATTTATACGGCACTGACAGTTAAGTCCGGTTGATGGATTTGTGCATCGATCATTGTAAGCCGCTTAGGCACAAATTTCCTTTCTTCCTCGGAACAAACAAAATAACCTTCTCTTTGTGGAACAAAATATGCGTTTTATGACATAGATAAGAGAAAGTTAATTAACTTTGCCACGTCAAGCATGCGATCCATGCATCTGTCCTGAAGAAGACGCAGAACAGTGCGAATGATGGTAAAAATTCCTCTGCTCCCACTGAGCTCCCATCGCTTCACATCTCCTGCTTGAACTCTATCCGCTGCGCGGGTCCTATTGTACGCGTCTGTCTCTTTTGTCTTCTGTATTGTGGTAATATCCTCTGTGAGGTCGTTTGTGGCAAGAAAAGCCTGAGGAAGATTCTCCGCCCGAGTCTTTCTTGTGATTATTCCACCCAATGATTTGACTGCGTGTGACAGCGAATTAATAGGAAACAGCTCGCTAGCGAATACGCGAAGCAAGGAGAAGCCAAACAAGGAGCTTTTTTTTTAACATTTTACTTTAATCCTAAATGACAAATGCAATAATAGTACTCATACTTTCACCTTTTTAATTTCACATGAAAATATCACTTCTCATTAGATTGATTTATTCCTCATTATCAAGTTGTCCTCATCCAGCCACGACGCCAGGAATCTTACTGTATCACAGCACAAAATCAATACCTACCTCCTTTTAAATGTCAAGCATTATGGTAGCTTTTATGTTGTTTTAATTAAAGCACTATTCAGGATTCAGCATTAGTTTTCATTAATGGTTATTTATTTTGGTATAATGAATCATCAAGAATTTTTGACATGTCTGCTTGATGTAATTAAAAGGAGGTCTGTCAGCAGCATATTGCAGACAGTGTTAGGCATTGTTTTTATGCATATGTGTGTTTTGTTAGTAGCAGCAGGACTGTGAAATTGTGCAGTTTTATCCCCCAAATTCGCTTAATATGCTTGGGAGATTTATTGGATTGAACCTACAATAATAATAATAATAATAATAATAATAATAATACTAATTTATATAGTGCTATCAAATTCCGTAGCGCTTTACAAATCATATCACTGTACTCATCATGTTCCTCAGTGTTTCTAGGCTTAGTCCAATAAGCAGGGTATCATTTCTCACATAACTTTAGCATACCTACAAGAAGGACAAAAAGGGTGGTGCACAAATTTTTCCCCTAAGCCACTCCCATTTATCCGCCTCTTATCCCTAACCCAATCCTAGTATAATGGCTTCAACATAATACCGCCTTCATGTGGCCTGTTCTCATATGATTATATATGATACCCCCAAAGGGTGTTTAGTTATAGGGAACCAATCGCTACATTTTTTACAAATACAGGTAGTGGCAGGTTTCACAGAACCTTAGTAACTAACTGACACCCTTCTTCTAGCTAAAAATTGTTCCCCTCAGATTCCCATATATTGAACTTCATAATTTTACCTGGTATCCAAAGATGTCTATAGTGAGTTGAGGTGTGTGTGGCAATAAAATGTCCAGCAGCGACCTCCGCTCACTAATAACATGTCCCAGCAGCGGCCTCCCCTCACTAATAACATATCCAGCAGCAGCCTCCCCTCACTAATTACATGTCCAGCAGCAGCCTCTCCTCACTAATAACATGTCCAGCAGCGGCCTCCCCTCACTAATAACATGTCCAGCAGCAGCCTCCCTTCACTAAGAACATGTTCAGCAGTGGCCTCCCCTCACTAATGACATTTCCCAACAGTGATCTTCCCTCACTGAGAACATGTCCAGCAGTGGCTTCCCCTCACTAATGACATGTCCAGCAGCAGCCTCCCTTCACTAATAACATATCCAGCAGCGGCCTCCCCTCACTAATGATATGTCCCAGCAGCGAGCTCCCCTCACTAATAACATGTCCAGCTGCGGATTCCCCTCACTAATGACATGTCCCAGCAGCGATCTCCCCTCACTAAGAACATGTCCAGCAGTGGCTTCCTGTAACTAATGACATGTCAAGCAGCAGCTTCCCTTCACTAATAACATGTCCAGCAGCGGCCTCCCCTCACTGATGACATGTCCCAGCAGCGGCCTCCCCTCACTAATAACATGTTCAGCAGTGGCCTCCCCTCACTAACAACATGTGTCAGCAGTGGCCTCCCCTCACTAAAAACATGTCCCATCAGCAGCCTTCCCTCACTAATAACATGTCCAGCTATAGCCATTCAGCCCCTGCTCCCAGCATATAGCCAGCCATCCCCCAGTATATAGCCAGTCAGCCCCTGAATACAGTCAGACAGCCACCAGTATACAGCCAGCCCGCAGTATTCAGCCAGCCCCTTCCCCTACTACATAGCATGCCAGTCCATAGTATATAGTCAGTCCATATCCAACCCGCCCATCCGCGCTGAACCTAGTAGTAATATAGTCCTATGGTAATAGAGTATTAATTGCCTGACGTACAGCCCAGCGGCCAGACAGCAGTAAAGGGGCGGCATGCTCCGGCTTGCCATTCTAGCAGAGCCAGTTCACTTTAAGGACACCATCGACCCTTGTGAAGATCCTCACTCCTGTGCTCCACCGTGGTGGAAGAGGCAGTTTGACACCTCAAATGGACTCGACCCCCCACAAAGCCAATATATATATATATATATATCTTACTCCTTTCTAATCCTCTCACAGTATATCAGTAAAGCAAAACACAAGAATGACCTTTTAACTTTTAATCGCAAAATACCGCACTTTAAATGTGTTTTGCTAGATTACAGGCTATTACTGTTAATTAGCAAGGTCTTAGAACATAATGTAATAATAGTATATAATGAGCCTGCTGGTCTGAATACAGACAGCCAATGCCCACCTGTACTCATATACCCAACCGCCATAAGAGACATTTGTTTGGGTATCTGTGTTAAACATGCTGGTGGGCCGACTAGATAGTGAGCCCCTTGGGACAGGACCCATTTGGCAACCTCTGTGCGCTATATATATAAAGAATTATTATTATTCGAATTTCACATTTAAATTAGATAGTAAGGTCTGCAAAATAGCCCAAGCCATAAAAACGTGCCGACTTGAGAGGTGACAACTAAATGGGAAGCCATATTTAAAATATAAATCTAACCATAAATATATAAATATTTATATAGGTAGATTGTCCTCGAGGCCCCAAAAGGTCAGGCACACAAAACCAGGAAAATACAGGCAGTCCCCGGGTTACATACAAGATAGGTTCTGTAGGTTTGTTCTTAAGTTGAATTTGTATGTAAGTCGGAACTGTATATTTTATCATTGTATCCCCAGCCAAAATTGTTTTGGTCTCTGTGACAATTGGATTTTAAAACTTTTGGGTTGTCA
This sequence comes from Engystomops pustulosus, assembly GCF_040894005.1. Classification (NCBI taxonomy): domain Eukaryota; kingdom Metazoa; phylum Chordata; class Amphibia; order Anura; family Leptodactylidae; genus Engystomops; species Engystomops pustulosus. Next base: position 42,176,968 of record NC_092412.1, read on the forward strand.
TAAAAAACAGGATTAACAATAAAGCTTAATTGCAGACACCTGTGATAACTGTTATAGCTGTTTATTGTAGCCTAGGGCTAAAGTACAGTAAATGACCAATATCCAGAGGTCCGTTTGTAACTAGGGGTCGTCTGTAAGTCGGGTGTTCTTAAGTAGGGGACCGCCGGTATGTTCCATGTGTCTGGAATGACCATGACCTCCCCATTAGGGCATAGGCATAATGTCTAGTCAAAGGATTCAGAGCAGAAAATCATGACTGTCATAAAAATTAATCATCACATTAACATTAGACCTAAAAATGGTGCGATGATACAAGATGAAGACTTCCTATAAGCTGTTACACTGTCTAGTTCTACGGAAAATAACATCATCAGGGAGAGAGGTCCTTTTAGTTGAGGATTTAATGTGAGTCAGAATGATTTCCAAGCCTTAACTGCAAGTACAACGGGAGACTTCCTCCTACACATACTTGGTGATGATGAATGGCACTTCCAGGCTGAACAGTATATATCAGTAGTTCCTTGTAGCATATGGAGTACAGTGTATTAGGTGCTTGTTGTTGTAACATATTGCTATACCCCTGTGCTTTATGGAGTGAGGGAATATTGATCATCAGTCTCATCAGATAGCATCCACCCCCCCACATACAATCTGTCTCTTTAATAATTACTTGTCAGGGTACAAGATCTTGCTGCGGGCAGCTACATGACTGTAATTTATGACCCCCCGGAGAGTCAGTGCATGAGTGGGCACTGCATGACTATAAAAGAGAAATACAGACCGTATATGATGTGACGAATATGGCAAGCCTTCTCTCCGTTACATTGACTTTATTGCCCCCGGCACTGGAGGCATTGAATCTTTGCATCTTCATTTTAGCATGGAAGTTATATTTAACAGTGTATTCTGTTATTATATTATTTTCTAGGAAGTTTTTGACATTAGGCTCTTAAGGGCCTTTGCCTAGGGCATTCCAGTTATAGAGGGGGCATCCGTATGGGCAGGAATGACTAACAATGGGGCAGATTTACTTACCCGGTCCTGTTGCGATCCAGCGGCGCGTTCTTAGTCGAGGATTCGAGTCTTCCGGCGATTCACTAAGGTAGTGCGCCCGATGTCCACCAGGTGTCGCTGCTGCGCTGAAGTCCGCCGGATAATTCCGCGGTTTTCCCGAATAAGTCAGGTTTCCGACGGCCACGCCCCCGATTTCTGCCATATGCATGCCGCCGCCGATGCGCCACAATCCGATCGCGTGCACCAAAAACCTGGGGCAATTCAGGGAAAGACGGGGCAAATCGGTAATTTTCGGGTAACCTGACAAAAAATAGCGATTCGGGACCTTAGTAAATGACCCCCAATGTGTCATAGACTATAGGAGTGTACCCAACAGAGTCATAGGAATTGTTTTTATAGTAAATAGGAATGGGGATACAGAGATGAAGAGTGTCGAAGAGAGCAGAAGGAGTGGGGGTATAGGGGGTCATAGTATATAGTGGAGACACAAGTGGTAATAATCTATAGAAGTTGGGGCACAGGGAGTTATAGTATATTCAAGTAGGGCAAAAGGGGGTCATATAAAATGGAGAACACACTGTAAAAGTCTTTAGGAGTTGGCTAAATTTACAGGAATACATTGAGATACTAAAGATATAACACTAATCAAATATCAATATACCGTATACATCCGGGTATAAGCCACCTCAAGCCAGGGTGCCTAATTTTAGCACATAAAAACTGAGAAAACCTATTGGCTCGAGTGTAAGCCTCGCCTCAGTTTATAGCTAGTTAGCCCCCTGTCCCCTAGTATGTAGTTAGCCATCTACCTGCTCTCCAGTACATAACTAGCCAGCCCCCTGCCCCCAGTATATAGCTAGCTAGCCCTTGCCCCCCCCAGGGTATAGCTAGCCAGTATCCTAGTATATAGCCAGCACCCTGCCATTAAAGTATATAGCTATCTCCCTGATCCCCAGTATATAGTTAGCCAGCCTCGTAGTATATAGCCAGCCCCCTGCCACCCCAGTATATAGCCAGCCCCCTGATTCCCAGTATATAGTTAGCCAGCCTCCTAGTATATAGTTAGCCTTGTGGTATATTGCCAACCCCCTACACCCTCCCCGGTATATAGCTAGCCAGCCTCCTAGTATATAGCCAGCCCCCTGCCCCCCAGTATATTGCTAGCCAGCCCTTGCCCTCCCAGTATATAGTTAGCCCCCCAGTATATAGCTAGTCAGTCTCCGAGTTTACAACCAACCTGCCTGTCCACAATTAGTATACATCGAGTATACTATTTGAGAATCTTCACTCCCTTCTCAGAGAAATCTCCTGATTTGATGATTTGAGCATAACTACATTCCTGACCTCATGTTCACCCCTCACTCCACCCATGGATTCCATCATGTTTAATAAAATATTGATTTAAAAATATACATTATTACTAACAGGTTAAACAGGTTTTTCGAAGCCTTCAAATAGAGAGTGTCAGATTAACGCAGAGAGATATGACAAGGCAAAAATTCTGATTTTGTTTCTCTTTAATATTCGGATGGTATTTTTCCAGCATTTGCTGACAGTAAAGACCCAAGATAATCACATTGATAACTCAAGAACAGTCAGTGCTACAGAGAAAATTCCAAAAATACCAAATGGTAAAAATTGCTATTTTCTATTCTGTTAACTGTCCGTCATTATGTACTATTTTGTAAAAAATACTTTTTCTGTAAAGAATGGTCCATGGACAATAGAAATATGATATCTACATAATAGTAGATTTTGGGCTGTGATGTCCTATGTTGTGCCAATGCTGTTTGAGTCTACATGAGACTTGTACAATCTGTTGATCTAATACAGATTCGCAGCATGAACTATTCTGATTGGAGCCAAGCATGAAACTCACCCATTTAGGTCAATGGTCAATGGTAGAAGCTCCAAGCTGTGAAAATTAGATGTGAAAATCTGAAACCATTGAGTTGACACTAAGACTACAAGAAAAATTATCCTATATTGCAATTTTTCTTGGGCAGCCAACCTTGGCGCATATTTGCTTGTACGCCAGGAAAGCTCCCGATATAAATATGGCAAATGAATCAATACACTTTTACTAGGATGTGACAGTCTGCTCAGAATACATCGCCTCTGTTAGAGAACGACACATATACTCAGCAGATGCCATAATAGCCTATGAAGGACAGATGCTACAGTATGGCATCCATTCACAGCCTTCGATGAGTTTAGGCTCTTTGTGTTACCCCATTGATGTCACTGTCCATATAAGTACAGTCATTCAGGAGACACCCTGAACATCGGCAGCAGCCAAAAAATGGTTCCTCCTATCAGACAAACTGGAGGTCAGGAATATACATCATACCCCTTTGTTATGAGGATACATTGGGAATCCTCCCAACATATCCATGCATCTTGGGGTTGTATGGAAACCCGGCTTTAGTAGTACAGTACAGGCGGTCCCCTACTTAAGAACACCTGACTTGCATACGACCCCTCGTTACAAACGGACCTCTGGATGTTGGTAATTTACTGTACTTTAGTCCTAGGCTACAATAAACAGCTGTAACAGTTATCACAGGTGTCTGTAATTAAGATTTTTTGTTAATCCTGGTTCTTATGACAATCCAACATTTTTAAAATCCAATTGTCACAGAGACCAAAAAAATTTTGACTGGGGTTACAATAATAAAGTATACAGTTCCAACTTACATACAAACTCAACTTAAGAACAAACTTACAGAACCTATCTTGTATGTAATCCATGGACTGCCTGTACTTCATAGACTGCCTTCTTCACTGCTGGATGATTGGCATATGTGTGCATATGAGCGTAGCCAAACAGCAGGGGAAAGTAAATTAATTGGCTGTATAGCTAGAAGTATAACATGTACAAACTGGGAGATAATAACCCTGCTGTATTGAGCACTCACATCTGGAATACTAAAAGAAATGTCAAATTTAATGTACAAAAATATAAGTCCACCATGTATCCCAAAACTGAATTAGCCAAAGAAAAGTATTGGAACTTTTTGTATTTTTTTCTCCAATTTTCTCAAAACTGTCCACAGCTCAGTTAGGTAAACCGTACAAATTATGGCTGACTATGACTATGTTTCTGATGGGCTGGCGAAAAAATATATCATATTTTGATATTGAGCCTCATTGGTTTGGATGGGGGGGGGCATGTTGTACCTGGTAGTCTTCCTTAAATAAATGGCATTTTATTCGGGAAATAATTTTCAATGTTCCTAAAATTCAATCCATATTATAACCAATACATATTTTATGATGTAATAGTTTTCCAACTATTTGTCGTTTTTCTAATCTTATCAGCGGTTATTTTATGTCTTCCTGATGGTTTATATTATTTTGCCATCCAGAATTGGAGCTATAAAGTCCAATGAGCCATTACTGCATCTATATGCTGCCTAACGTGGCTTAGCACATAATCCCCCGGGGGTCCAACCTGTCTGGGGTTGTTAGTGGCACATTTCTGGATGACTGTACATAGATGAGCGCAATCTTCCTGGTGTCACACTAAACCATATGTGGAAAATTTATAGCACATTTTAATGACCGCTTCCATGTTTCCGAATATTAATCTGTATAATTTACATTTTATTCTTGTACCAAGTAATTTAATCTTGAGTTACTATTTCCCAGACAGGTGATAACGCAGCAAACAGAAAAGGGCTCCATCGATGTAGGACAAACGCCCTCAGCGAAGGACAGATGAATGTTACGAGGTAATTGTTTTTAATCTAGAGGGTTGCTCCGAGCAATATACCTTGTGTTGCCCTATCGCTTACAGAAAACGCTGATTCAGCATTATTCAAATATCCGTCCATATCCTTTCGTCTAACAATACTGCTGCTAGTTTCTGTAAAAATCACATGACAGATGGCCAGTAAAGATGAGCATATTGTTCTTCATAATGTGTTGTATCTATTATTTTTATTTTTACGGAAAGAATTATTGCATGCTTAAAATACAATCAGGAAACATATGTCTACATAGATACTGTCACAGGCCTGAGATAGAAATTCATGGCCAATTATCCTAGATCTTTATGACAAGGTTTCTGTTACTCCTATGTAATAAAGTGACCATTGGGCTCAATCAAATACCAGAGTTTTGATGAAACTTCAATCTCTGCACTTGTTGTAGCATTCTTGTCCATAGTTATCAGTATGCCATTGTTACAAAACCCAAAAAGCCATATTTCAGTCCTGCCATATTCCTTTCCATATTTTAACCCCCCATTACTACATATTATTACTGTTTTCTTGCACCTGATGAATGGGAAAAGAAGTTTTGTATTTTTGAATTCACTTCTCCAATACATAGCATGGAAGCTTTCAAAATGGCCATTCTTTCCATCACTTCCATCATGTATCACACAGTCAGTATTACCTGTTTTGACAATAGTCATGGGGACGCAGGCTGATTCCCTTACAAGCTGAATACTGTTCTCAACATGGACACAGCTTGTTAAGAAATCTTCAATCAGCCTTGTCTGTCTGTCACAGCTGTCACCTGAGATCCCGAAGATCAAACACACTGTCACAGCTTGTGAATGAAATCTGATTTGTCCCACTTTCTATTTCTCACAGTTTGCATCCTCTTTCATTATTCTTTCTCTACAGAGTGAGATGATGCATGATTTAGCTAAGCATTTTAAAATGCGGTAAGTGGGGGAAACTTTTTTTCCCCCCTTTCAGGTAAAGAGACTACACAGTTTACTATACAACTATGCTCAGCTGGATCGGGAAAATTCTTTCTTTTTTTTTTTACATCATTATTTTTGCAAAGATGTGATTTAAATAAGTCATACAGTGCTGTGCAAAAGTTTTAGGCAGGTGCGAAGAAAATGCTGCAAAGCAAGAATACTTTAAAAAGTGAAGGCGTTAAAATTTTGACTAATCGGAGACTTTACAGATATTTTGGTCAACTAAAAAACAGTTGGGGGTCCACCTTTATATTTAACTGGTGTTCTAGGGCTCTTCAGTATTTGGGGGTGAATTTCAGAGCTGATATAGCCAGAGTAGAGAACTAGTGTGGCACATTTACTAACAACATATGCAGTAGTTTGCCTGTGTATAGTGCAGGCGCTCATTCTTCAATAATCTGGCGCCACCTGCACAGCTGGTGCGCCTTTAACATCGGGCGTGCAACACACATCTGTTGGACTTTGCATGTTAAATCTGGCGCTGGGTCCAACTAAGCACCAGAACGCCCCCTAATTTGTGTTGCATGATGACCAGTGCAGCTGCGCCACAAAAGGGTCATGTGTGACACATATGTGGCGCTGACATTTCTTAAATACCTGTTCAAGCAGTTTGCACTAAAAAGAATGTGCAATGTCCGACAGGAAACACCTCTTGATGTATCTGACAGGTGCCACGTCCGACCTAGCATAGTGTTGTGTGAAAACCAGCGAACAAAAGTTCGCTGTTTTCTCAAAAGTATCCAGGCAACACCCCATGCCCACCTACTTTACCAGACTCTGCATCCCTCTATGCTCCCTCCATGCCCATATAGCATAGAGATGGCATATTCACTATTGCAATTTAGCAGTGCAAGAATTTATGATTATTTCACTGCTTCTACACCAGAAAACTCAGCAGTGCTAAATCTCCACCTGTGAATCAATCCTACGTAACCCTTTTATAAACTGACACGTTTCTGTCTTATACAAACTTGGCACCGATGAAACTGACTCCGGGCTACACCTATCTTTGAAGAAAGCTTTGGTTACATCAATTAGCTCCTTTTACAGATTGCTTAGGCCATCTATATCATGGGATGTAACCACAGTGTGTCCTTCTAAATGGACTGATGCCCTGCTGGACCTAGAGGTGATGGACATATTGGAGGTAACTTTGAGGCTGCAAAAATCTATCTCAGCTAAAAGTCACCAAGACTTGGTTTTAATGATTTATCACAGGGCATTTATCACACCTTATGCACAGAATAAGATGTCACTCAATAATGCCTACTCTTTTATGTGCTGACATCTTTCATCACTTATGGGTCAGTGTTTGCGGTTTGGCAGGGAGTCTGGCAAGAGACCACTTGTACTTATAATATTTCATTCCCCTTAGACCCAGCTTGGGCATTGTTTGATCTATTACCTGGAGACATATCTCATTCTTTATAACAATTCATGGGACTTTGGCAAAATTGTTATGCATTGGTTGAATCCAGTTGTCCCACCTATATCCCTTATAGCAGTGGTGGCAAACCTATGGCACGAGTGCCAGGTGTGGCACTCAGAGCCCTCAATGTGGGCACTCAGGACATTGCCCAAAGTTTGCCATAAAGGACTGGAGGGAAGCTACAATGATAATCCAAGTTTCCCTTGTATCTTTAAATGGTATTGGTGTCCTTTTGGGAGCTTTTGGTGGAACAGGGAGCAATAAGTTACTGCTTAAATTGCCATGTTGGCACTTATCTATAAAAAAGTGGGTTTAATTGCAATTTGGGCAATTTGGGTCTCTAAAAGGTTCGCCATCACTGCCTTATAGAATCAAAGGTAAAGTTTCTATATAAAATGGAGTGGTTGAACGCTTGAACATTGACTAAACGTTTCTTTATGGATTAAGCTTCATATACTAGCCATTTGTCAACGGAAATAAATCTGCAACTTATTCCAATCTGGACATTCCCATTTAATTAAATTCATATAACACCATAAATATACATTTATTCATTCAGATGTTATTAAAATTTTTTTAAATGTATGTAAAATGTGTGAAGATAATTTCCCATAAACGTAGCCATGTTGTACTTTAGAAAAAAGTTGTCCTTGGATATGACCACCCCACTCCCTGTTAGCAGGGGCCAGACATGGGCTATTAAGGTCCTCCTGACCACCTGGATTCAGTAGTCATTATCACAGGACATCCTGTGGGACATGCAGTAACTCCCGGCTAATTCTTATGCAAAAACTATTTGTCTTTTTGTGCAATCACTCCAGAAGCAGTGGTTGTATCCAAGGAGAGCTGTCCTCCATTTGTAAGGAGACTATATTTATGGGAAATTATCTTGATTACATTTTTCTTAATAACATCCAATTGAAGAAATGTACTGTGTATATATATATATATATATATATATATATATATATATATTTATATATAGCCGATGAACTAAAATAAATAAATTGTCAATGTCCAGATGAGAATACCCCTTTAAGAACTATTGTAATTGTAAAGAAGCACAAGGATCTCAACATTGTTATGTCTGTCTGAGATCACATGAAGAAGGATTGGAGAACGTTCTGCTTAGTTCTCTAAGATGTTTGGAACAACCTCCCTGCTGATATGCCTTAAAACTGTGTGCCAATGTATCAAAAAGAATTGATACCAGTTTCAAGGTATAGGTCTCTCATATCAATATGTGTTTTAGATATTGTTTGTTCATAAACTTTGCATTTTGTAAATCAATGAGTCAAAAGAGTTAAAAAAATGTTTTTAGGATTAGCAGTACCTGTTTGCTTAGGATAATTGTGTTGTACTGCAAAGTTGAACTGTGAGTTAATGGTTAACTACGACAAGACATGAAGCCCTGTGAAGTCACCGGTGACTTATGAGAGAGTTTAACTACTGGATTCTAAAGAAATGTTCCAGTTATGTTTTGGGATATTCCGTTTTTTAACATTATCCTGTCGGGAACCGCAAGCACTGAATCTTTGTACCATGTGAGAATTATAATAATCAGCCCTGCTGGGCACTAGTTCTGCACCCCATAGGAAGTCAAATGGGTCCTATTATAGTCAGGAAATTGCTAGCTGCATTTCTGTGACAAAGATGTTTTATTTTTGGAAATATTCATTTTATCCTTTTCTCCAGAGTGTGAACATCGCTATGAAACCTCTCAGGCAGAACATTCTTCACATAGTTCTTCATGCATGGTGGCAATTATTATTACAACTATACATAATGCACATGAAGCATTATACACTTGGAGAAAAAAGATACATATTTTATCAGAAAATTATTAAAAAAATAGATTTAAAAATGGGAACTTAATTTAACACTTTTATTAGTCTAAAATTGAATTTCCATATGTATTACAGCTTGGTTTGGCTTGGTTTGAATGGCATAGCCATAGTGTACAGTATATAGATCAGTAAACCGTGTATAAGTGCAGTTAGGGATCAGTATAGTGTAGTAAGGGATAGGTATCAGAGTAGTTTTGGATTAGCACAGTATAACAATCTATAAATCTAAATAGTGAGTGGATCAGTATGTGGAACAATCATAAGTGTGTGTCAGTAATGGATTAGTAGTAGTAATAATCAGAAGAGTATGTGAATAAGTAAAGTGTGTGGGTAAATACAATGTACAGTATGGGTTAGTACACTGTATAGGTCAGTACAGTGTTTGGATCAATACAGTGTGTGGATCAGAGCAGTATTTGGGTCAGTTCAGTGTAAGGGTCAATAAAATGAATTGATCACTACAGTGTGTGAAGCCATAATACAGTGTATGGGTCAGGACAGTATTTGGATCAGTACAGTATATGGGTCAGTGCAATGTATGGGTTAATACAGTGTGTGGATCAATACAGTGTATGGGTCAGGGCAGTATTTGGATCAGTACAGTGTATGGGTCGGTGCAATGTATGAGTCAGTACAATGTACGGGTCAGTACAGTGTGGGAATCAATACAGTGTATGGGTCAGAGCAGTATTTGGATTAGTAAAGTGTATGGGTCAGTACAATGTAATGGGTCAATATAGTGTGTGGATCAATAATACAGTGTATGGGTCAGGGCAGTATTTGGATCAGTACAGTGTATGGGTCAGTACAATGTATGGATCAATACAGTGTGTGGATCAATGATACAGTGTATGGGTCAGGGCAGTATTTGGATCAGTAAAGTGTATTGGTCAGTACAATATATGGGTTAGTATAGTGCAGTGGTGGCGAACCTATGGCACGGGTGCCAGAGGTGGCACTCAGAGCCATTTCTGTGGGCACTCAGACCATCACCCCAGGACAGAGTTCACCAAATAGGACCAAATCCACCAAGTCCCAGGCAACTTAAGACATGCTGCTCTCAGCGCTATTTTAAAGCAACATTTCATTGTCTGTTAGGAACTGCGGGAAAAGGGAGATGGTGTTGACAGAACTGCATTATCTTTGGTGGTCATCCTGCATTTTTTCTCTACAGAGAGACCCTGGAGAGAAGCTACAACGAGAGTCTGAATTTGCTCTCCTTCTTTCAACTGTATTGGTGGCCTCAGGGGGGGCAATACAATTGAAAGATGTAGAAGAACAGATAGCAATAAGTTACTGCTTAAAATGCCATGTTGGCACTTCACGAGAAAATAAGTGGATTTTGGTTGTAGTTTGGGCACTCTGTCTCCAAATGGTTCGCCATCACTGGTATAGTGTGTTATTCAGTTGTTTTTCACAATAAATCTAAATAGTTATAAAAAGTGTAGGAAATCACAGTCTACATTTCTTAAACAAAGATTTAATTTTTTTGGAAGCATTTATTTTCTGGCAACATTGCGAACATTGCTATAAAGCCTCCCAGGCAGAACGCTCTCCTCACACCAGGTGTTCATACATGATGACTATTATAATTCCTGCACATACAGTATGAAATACAGATTAAACACCAGGTACTGTACATTATTACAATGCAAGACATAAACCTCCAAATCTGTAACTCATGCTCCAGACCAAAGCTAATAGTTTAGTCTAGTCCAAGCCATGCATAGCAGATGACAAATCAGCTTTGATTGATAGATACAATGCAGTATTAAGGTTAGAAAGTGGGAGAGAAAATCAACCATATTTACAGTATATGCTGTACATCTGCACAAGGAATCAGAGCCGCTTCGAGTTTTGTGGCTTGGGCGTCGGATGAAATCATGGCCGTGTGTATGAGCCCATAGAAATGCATTTGTCAATATAATATCCATTTAATTAGTGGTAGCATACAGACAGAAACAAGGCTCGGGTGTTCTCATCCTGACCCTCACTCTCAGCACTCACATCATATTGCTGTGAGAAGGAGGAATAATGCAGAAGGCATTGAACATGACATAAATGCAAACATCAGTAGTGCAGAACAATATATGGGAATTGTATTACTTGCAGCCTGAATTTTTTTTACTCGTTTTTTTAGCAACCAATCAGAGCTTAACTTTCATTTTACCATAGCTGTTTATAAAATGAAAGCTGAGCTCTGATTGTTTTCCATGGACAACTACAACAGTTCTGCTCTCAGATACTTATGATAAATCTCTTCCTTTATCTCTATTTTTCACTGGTGCCTAGGTGCGATGATGTCTCCAATACACTGTATGTGGGGAAAAACTGAAGACTCTGCTTCTAAAGGCTAAATTGCTATACTGCCAGTGACCGTCCAGGCTTGAACAGGCGCAAGCTTCAGCAAGTGCCCAGGCTTGGGGCAGGGACAACCTGCGCTGGCTCACAGCATTGCCGGACACGCAACCTCCATGCCCCTTCATGCCTACTTGGCGTGAAGGTGGCGTAAAGGGGAAAATAATCGCAATGGCGGGTGGTATACTAGGGATTGTGATTATTTCAGGGATTGTACAACAGAAAACTAATGTACAAGCCCTGATAAATGTTTCTCTAAACCCATCAGATTAATTAAAGTTGGCTCTCTGTCTGCGACTTTTTTTATTTTAACTCACAAAGTGCAACAGAAAAGACTGGCGCACTCAGGTTAAGCACTTTGGACGCCACAGGGTGTACCAGATTCATGAAGATCATGCTTCATGAATCGGGTGCACTCTCCACCACTATTGGGCAATTGTGGAATATCAACTTTTATAGATATAATCACAAGCCCAACTCAATTTATGAACAATTTTGGGGGAAATTCTACATAAAACAAGATAAGATAAGGAGGCATCTGTGATGGGACATGAACTATTGTTTAATTTCTGTGAACCCTTGGGACTTATGAAATGTTATGTCCATGTGATTTGTATAGGAAAGGTGTCTATTTATTATTAGGGGGAGGTAGATACAGTATCCTCTGTGGGGTGTCTGGGGGAGGAGAGTACGTTGTTTACCCGGGGGGGGGAGGGTGTTAGAGAATGGCCACTCATTCTGTATTCCTCTACCCACTGGCCCGGGAGCCGAGTTGAGATAATCTCCTGTGTATATGTGGACTACAAATAAGAAAGTGAGCCGCATCTGGAACCTAAGGCTATGGAATCAAGAACCCTGGAATGTGCCCCATCACAGCATCTAACATACAGTGCTTAAATAGGGACTTCCCCCTGGAACAATTGCTGCAACCATATCTGCATTTATATGGACAGGGCCCTCCTTTTTTGTGCCAGTTCTATAGTCTTTTAGTCAGTCAGGAGGCATAAGTTTAACCATCTGCTGAGACCTAGACCCTTTAAATTTCTTGGGTTAGCATTGGCCCATGATGGTAGTACCGTCAGTACTACCCTTGTAGTAACCCTAGTTCTGCCTGGTTGGCAAAATATTGTGACTGTGTTGCTGTCAAAAATGGTATTGTCTGCTTTAAGCACATTCCAGCAAATAATTTATATTATTTGTGTAAAGAAAAATTTTATCAGTTCTTTATGGTTTTCTAGATCTCTGATTGCTGTCATGCAACAGGAAACTTTATTCTTTACTCTCTATAATATAACGAGAAGTGCACCTGTGTAAGATCACATGACCAGGGATAGATCGAGCCATGCACCTGTGTAAGATCACATGACTAGGGACCGGTGTTTATCTACAGGAAGTAAAGAGTGAAGCTTCCTGTTGCATGACAGCAAGAAAAGATTTAGAAAAACTGCATAGAAAGTATATTGGAAAATTGTATAACTTTTCATTACACAAAAAATATCAATAATTTGCTGGAAAGCGAACAACCCCTTTAAGCCATAAAGTTTTCTTGACTTTCAGATTCCTTTAGTAATTTTTATGTGCACAGTATTCATCTTCAAGCTAGTGCTATATGTCACTAACAATTAGTAGCTGTCTTCATACTACTTTATATAGTCAATATATATAACATAGATAAAGGAGGCTGAGTTCAAGTTCCTGTGAACGTCTGTAAAAGCTATTGTACAGTACTTTTTAGAGTGATCGATACATCATTACAGACAGTGAAGCTGAGATCACCTCTTGGCAACCCATTATAATGTATTGCAGGTTCTGCCGATGCAAAGTCAAAGGGGTTGCCTGGGCTTTAAAATTGTATATCAAGGCTGGGTAGGGGGGCTATAAAAACAATAAAAACTTATACTTACTTCCTCCGGCAATTCCATTGTCCCCCAGCGCCAACCATCACTTCCATGCCCCGTTTACAGAGACGGAGACTCCCGGTCATCCAATGCCGTGTGTCGGCTACAGCATCATTTTCAATGTGTATCAGGCACACAGAAGTAGTCAGACAGGAGCGCCAGCCTCTGTAAACAAACCTAGCAGAGCGATGCTGAGGGGTTTTGAGATTTTTCACCGCTAAAATATCTCACAGGGCTATTTCTACTTCTTCATTAATCTGCTGTAAACATAGACCTGCACCGTGCAAAGCCAGATTCATGACTTGGGACTTTTGCAAAAAGTCTCATAGTCACAACAGTCCCATGCTGGTGTATGTGCTTTTTAGACATTTTGAGACTTTTTTGAGACTTTAAAAAAAAAAAAAATCCCAGACAGAAAATAGACCATAAGAACATTTATTTAAGGGCCAAAACCACTTTAATGAATTTGATTGGAAGAGGAGCCATTCTTCATTAATCTGGCGCTCCTGCACTGCTCCGACAGTGTGCACCATCTGGTGCACCTTTGACATAAAGCGTGCAACACTTTCTGTCGGACTCTGCATGATCAATGTGTTGCATGGTCAGACTGTGCACCGAAACGCCCCTGTCAGTGCAGAATTTTGTGTCGCAAATGTGTCTCAGACTCTTCTTCAATACATGTGCTAGCAGTTTTCACTGAAAAGAATGTGCAAAGTCAGACAGAAAACTAGCAAAGGGGCTTAAATAAATCTGGGCCATTATGTATAGGAACTTAGATAAACCTTTTTTAATTCAGTACATTTTACAGCATGAAAATATTAGGCATAATAATTAATACAATATTATTTTAATATTATAATCTCTAAAATTCTTAAAACATGTCTAATTGAAAAGAAAGTCTGCATAAAGTATTTTAGTTTAAACAAAAATATTGGGTATATTATGTACCATATATACTCAAGTATAAGCCTAGTTTTTCAGCACAAAAAATGTGCTGAAAACCCAAACTCGGCTTATACTCAAGTAAAAAAATATAGATTTTACCAGGTTTTTGTCGTAAAATTAGGGACCTTATACTTGGGTCGGCTTATACTGGAGTATATACCAGTAAATCATAGATTATTGTAATAGTTGTGCTGGTGTAAGATTCTTAAACATTATTACAAGGTGTACTCCTTTCAATTATTTCAGAGAATCTCAGGTGTTCTCTGCACCAGAGGAAGCAGGTAAAGATTTCAGGTGATACAGCAGTGTAAATAATATGAAACATTGTAACTAGAGATGAGCGAACACTAAAATGCTCGGGTACTCGTTATTCGAGACGAACTTTTCCCGATGCTCGAGTGCTCGTCTCGAATAACGAACCCCATTGAAGTCAATGGGAGACTCGAGCATTTTTCAAGGGGACCAAGGCTCTGCACAGGGAAGCTTGGCCAAACACCTGGGAACCTCAGAAAAGGATGGAAACACCATGGAAATGGACAGGAAACAGCAGGGGCAGCATGCATGGATGCCTCTGAGGCTGCCTAATCGCACCATTATGCCAAAATTATGGGCAACAGCATGGCCATGACAGAGTGACAGAATGAAGCTAGATAGCATCTAAAACATCCAATAATTGACCCTGACACTATAGGGGACGGCATGCAGAGGCAGCGGCAGCAGCGGCAGGCTAGAGAGTGGCATGGCGACATACCCTAAATGGACTCAGGCTTCAAACCAATGGGTGGCAGAGAGGAACCAAAGGAGGTGAGCAAGAAGCGCTCAAATAATATCGCTACATGATAAAAGTTTGCCAGTATATTTTGTGGATTACACAGCAGGGTGGCGACAAAGTTAACATGGAAGCCATGAAAACAACCCCAAATTCTGCCTGACACAGCTCGTTTGATAAGGGGACCATGTATGCTTACAGTTCATGCCAGTCGCTGCACTTGCTGCCAGTCTCCTTTCGAATAGTTTAAAATAATAATAACCCTCATCCATAAAGCTCTGTATAATGCTGCACCCCCCTACCTCTCCTCTCTTATCTCAGTCTATCGCCCAACCCGTGCTCTTAGATCCGCCAGTGATCTTAGATTAACCTCTACCCTAGTGCGGACCTCCCACTCGCGTCTCCAAGACTTCTCTAGAGCTGCACCAATTCTATGGAATGCTCTGCCCCGGACTATCAGACTAATACCTAACCTCCAAAGTTTCAAACGTGCTCTTAAAACCCATTTCTTTAGGCAAGCCTATAACACTCATTAACTGCATGAAGTTTTAACTCTTCTACTAACCCGTCCTGTGTCGTCCTCCCATCTGTTATCCAGCAACCAACAGGCACCAGACTTCTCTGCAGTCCCATTCACCCTGGACCTGGTATATAAGATGACGGCTGAGTGTTTCAAGCGACAGCAATTCCATTTATTATATTTTTTTCTATTCCCTAAGAAGAATGGCTTGACCATTAAATATTCTTTTACCTCGTGTTACCCCATCATCTTCATAAACCGTAAGCTCTGGCGAGCAGGGACCTCACTCCTGTTGTTCCATACAAATGTTGTGCTCTGTTACATTACATTTGTATTTGTTTCCTATGATTTGTAAAGCGCTGCAGAATATGATGACGCTATATAAATAAAGATTATTATTATTATGGAGGCAGTGAACTAGTAGTAGATTAAAGGTGCTGCAACTATGTTAGTTGGATCTTGTGATGGAGCTGGCGCTCTGCAGCCAGGCGAGCTTTCGCCAATCCAAGCCCCTGTTTCTAGGCTACTCCCCAAACAGCACTTCTAAGAACCTTTTGTATAAGATCAAGTGTAGTAGCGTTCTTATAAGTTTAGGATATGCCGGGTGAGGGGAATGTAAACAGATGCGCAAGAAGCGCATGATGCGCATGGAGCTGGCGCTCCGCTGCCAGGCGAGCTTTCGCCAATCCAAGCCCCTGTCTCTAGGCTACTCCCCAAACAGCACTTCTAAGAACCTTTTGTATAAGATCAAGTGTAGTAGCGTTCTTATAAGTTTAGGATATGCCGGGTGAGGGGAATGTAAACAGATGCGCAAGAAGCGCATGATGCGCATGGAGCTGGCGCTCCGCTGCCAGGCGAGCTTTCGCCAATCCAAGCCCCTGTCTCTAGGCTACTCCCCAAACAGCACTTCTAAGAACCTTTTGTATAAGATCAAGTGTAGTAGCGTTCTTATAAGTTTAGGATATGCCGGGTGAGGGGAATGTAAACAGATGCGCAAGAAGCGCTGAAATAATATCCCTAAATGGTAAAAGTTTGCCAGTATATTTTGGGGATAACACAGCAGGGTGGCGACAAAGTTAACAACTTTGATGTGGAATCCATGAAAACAACCCAAATTTCTGCCTGACACACCTCGTTTGATAAAGGGACGATGTATGGAGGCAGCTATATGGACGACTTTTGGAGGTAGCAATGGAGACAACGTGTGGAGGCTGCTATGGAGACAATTTAATTTGGATAGTGCCTGTATGTGGCAGTCCCAAACATTTTTCAAACCAGAGGAGCAGGTAGGTGGCCCTCCAGTAAAATGGAATAGATTGAGTGCCTGTATGTGGCAGTCCCAAAAATGTTTCAAACCAGAGGAGCAGGTAGGTGGCCCTCCAGTAAAATGGAATAGATTGAGTGCCTGTATGTGGCAGTCCCAAAAATTCTTCAAACCAGAGGAGCAGGTAGGTGGCCCTCCAGTAAAATGGAATAGATTGAGTGCCTGTATGTGGCAGTCCCAAAAATTCTTCAAACCAGAGGAGCAGGTAGGTGGCCCTGCAGTAAAATGGAATAGATTGAGTGCCTGTATGTGGCAGTCCCAAAAATGTTTCAAACCAGAGGAGCAGGTAGGTGGCCCTCCAGTAAAATGGAATAGATTGAGTGCCTGTATGTGGCAGTCCCAAAAATTGTTCAAACCAGAGGAGCAGGTAGGTGGCCCTGCAGTAAAATGGAATAGATTGAGTGCCTGTATGTGGCAGTCCCAAAAATTGTTCAAACCAGAGGAGCAGGTAGGTGGCCCTGCAGTAAAATGGAATAGATTGAGTGCCTGTATGTGGCAGTCCCAAAAATGTTTCAAACCAGAGGAGCAGGTAGGTGGCCCTCCAGTAAAATGGAATAGATTGAGTGCCTGTATGTGGCAGTCCCAAAAATTTTTTAAAACAGAGGACCGGGTAGGTGGCCCTCCAGAAAAATGGAATAGATTGAGTGCCTGTATGTGGCACTCACAAAAATTGTTTCAAACAGAGGACCGGGTAGGTGGCCCTCCAGAAAAATTAAATGCATGAAGTACTATAGCAAGAGCCAGTGGGCCCTGTCAAAAAATAGCCATTTTCCTCTGCTTTACTGTACAAAGAGGAGGAGAAGGAGGAAAATGAGGAGGAGGAGGAGGAGGAGTGGATCAATTATTCAGGTTGAGCTTCCTTCACCTGGTGGAGATTGGAAATTCTGAGAAATCCAGCCTTTATTCATTTTAATAAGCGTCAGCCTGTCAGCGCTGTCAGTCGACAGGCGTGTACGCTTATCGGTGATGATGCCACCAGCTGCACTGAAAACCCGCTCGGACAAGACGCTAGCGGCAGGGCAGGCAAGAACCTCCAAGGCGTACAGCGCCAGTTCGTGCCACATGTCCAGCTTTGAAACCCAGTAGTTGTAGGGAGCTGTGTGATCATTTAGGACGATGGTATGGTCAGCTACGTACTCCCTCACCATCTTTCTGTAAAGATCAGCCCTACTCTGCCGAGACTGGGGACAGGTGACAGTGTCTTGCTGGGGTGACATAAAGCTGGCAAAAGCCTTGTAAAGCGTACCCTTGCCAGTGCTGGACAAGCTGCCTGCTCGCCTACTCTCCCTCGCTACTTGTCCCGCAGAACTACGCACTCTGCCGCTAGCGCTGTCAGAAGGGAAATACTGTTTCAGCTTGTGCACCAGGGCCTGCTGGTATTCATGCATTCTCACACTCCTTTCCTCTGCAGGGATGAGAGTGGAAAGATTTTGCTTGTACCGTGGGTCCAGGAGAGTGAACACCCAGTAATCGGTGCTGGAATAAATTCTTTGAACGCGAGGGTCACGGGATAGGCAGCCTAGCATGAAATCTGCCATATGCGCCAGAGTACCAACGCGTAAGAATTCACTCCCCTCACTGGCCTGACTGTCCATTTCCTCCTCCTCCAACTCCTCCAACTCCTCTTCTTCTGCCCATACACGCTGAACAGTGAAGGACTCAACAATGGTCCCCTCTTGTGTCTCGCCAACATTCTCCTCCTCTTCCTCCTCATCCTCCTCCACCTCCACCTCCTCCGATATGCGCTGAGAAACAGACCTCAGGGTGCTTTGGCTATCAACAAGGGAATATTCTTCCCCCGTCTCTTGTGACGAGCGCAAAGCTTCCGACTTCATGCTGACCAGAGAGTTTTTCAACAGGCCAAGCAGCGGGATGGTGAGGCTGATGATGGCGGCATCGCCACTGACCATCTGTGTTGACTCCTCAAAGTTACTCAGCACCTGACAGATATCAGACATCCACGTCCACTCCTCATTGTAGACTTGAGGAAGCTGACTGACCTGACTACCAGTTCTGGTGGAAGTTGACATCTGGCAGTCTACAATCGCTCTGCGCTGCTGGTAAACTCTGGATAACATGGTCAGTGTTGAATTCCACCTCGTGGGCACGTCGCACAACAGTCGGTGAGCGGGCAGTTGGAGGCGGCGCTGCGCTGCCCTGAGAGTGGCAGCATCTGGGCTGGACTTCCTGAAATGCGCACAGATGCGGCGCACCTTCGTGAGCAAATCAGACAGATTGGGGTATGTCTTGAGGAAACGCTGCACTATCAGATTTAACACATGGGCCAGGCATGGCACATGTGTCAGTCTGCCGAGTTGCAGAGCCGCCACCAGGTTACGGCCGTTGTCACACACAACCATTCCCGGCTTGAGGTTCAGCGGTGCCAGCCACAGATCAGTCTGCGCCGTGATGCCCTGTAATAGCTCTTGGGCGGTGTGCCTTTTGTCGCCTAGGCTCAGCAGTTTGAGCACCGCCTGCTGTCGCTTAGCGACGGCACTGCTGCTGTGCCTAGAGCTACCGACTGATGGCGCCGTGCCCAAGGATGGTAGTTCGGAGGAGGAGGTGGAGGAGGGGTGGGAGGAGGAGGAGGCATAGTAGGCCTGAAACACCTGGACCGAGGTAGGCCCCGCAATCCTCGGCGTCGGCAGTATATGAGCAGCCCCAGGGTCAGACTCGGTCCCAGCCTCCACCAAGTTAACCCAATGTGCCGTCAGCGATATATAGTGGCCCTGCCCGGCAGCACTCGTCCACGTGTCCGTGGTCAGGTGGACCTTGTCAGAAACGGCGTTGGTCAGGGCACGGATGATGTTGTCTGACACGTGCTGGTGCAGGGCTGGGACGGCACATCGGGAAAAGTAGTGGCGGCTGGGGACCGAATACCGAGGGGCGGCCGCCGCCATGAGGTTGCGAAAGGCCTCGGTCTCTACTAGCCTATAGGGCAGCATCTCCAGGCTAAGCAATCTGGAGATGTGCACATTAAGGGCTTGGGCGTGCGGGTGGGTTGCACTATATTTGCGTTTCCGCTCCAGCGTCTGGGGTATGGAGAGCTGAACGCTGGTGGATGCTGTGGAGGATCGTGGAGGCGACGATGGGGTTTTTGTGCCAGGGTCCTGGGCAGGGGGCTGACTAGCAGCTGACACAGGGGAAGGAGCAGTGGTGTGCACGGCCGGAGGTGAACGGGCTTGTTGCCACTGAGTGGGGTGCTTAGCATTCATATGCCTGCGCATACTGGTGGTAGTTAAGCTAGTAGTGGTGGAACCCCTGCTGAGCCTGGTTTGGCAAATGTTGCACACCACAGTCCGTCGGTCATCCGGTGTTTCCTTAAAGAACCTCCACACTTCTGAAGATCTAGCCCTCGCCGCAAGAGCCCTCACCACGGGAGCTTCACTAGTTGACAGTGGCGCTGATGCACCAGCTCTGGCCCTGCCTCTCCGTCTGGCCCCACCACTGCCTCTTCCAACCTGTTCAGGTCGAGGACTCTCCTCCGTCTCAGAAGCACTGTGTTCACCCGGCCTCTCAACCCAGCTTGGGTCTGTCACCTCATCATCCTCCGATCCCTCAGTCTGCTCCCCCCTCGGACTTCCTGCCCTGACAACAACTTCCCCACTGTCTGACAACCGTGTCTCCTCATCGTCGGACACCTCTTTACACACTTCCACTACGTCAAGAAGGTCATCATCACCCACAGACTGTGACTGGTGGAAAACCTGGGCATCGGAAAATTGCTCAGCAGCAACCGGACAAGTGGTTTGTGACTGTGGGAAGGGTCCAGAAAACAGTTCCTCAGAGTATGCCGGTTCAAATGGCAAATTTTCCTGGGAGGGGGCAGACTGGGGGGGAGGAGGCTGAGGTGCAGGAGCTGGAGGAGTGGGGATTTCGGTGACATGGGTGGACTGCGTGGAAGACTGACTGGTGGTGGACAAATTGCTCGAAGCATTGTCAGCAATCCACGACATCACCTGTTCGCACTGTTCTGGCCTCAACAGTGCTCTACCACGAGTCCCAGTAACTTCAGACATGAACCTAGGGAGTGTAGCTCTGCGGCGTTCCCCTGCTCCCTCATCAGCAGGTGGTGTCTCACCCCGCCCAGGACCACGGCCTCTGACCCCTGCAGTAGTTGGACGCCCACGTCCCCGCCCTCGTCCTCTACCCCTAGCCCTCGGGTTAAACATTTTTAAAATGAGAGTTATAACTTTTTTTTTTTTTTTACTTCTTTTTGTTTTTTTTTGTGTTTTTTTGTGTTTTTTTTTTTTTTTTGTGTTTTTTGTTTTTTTTTGAGTTTTTAAAACCAAACAATCCTATCCTATTGCTATGGCTATTTTCTAGCCAAGTATCAAAGGAAGCACACTACTATGCCAGATGAGATGACACTGAGTTAGTGCCTAATAGAAATCCAACCCCTACTGAATTTTGCCACTTCGGCCTTTGCTATGGATATGTGCGCCACTAAGCGCAGAACACAGCGGTCGCAAGTCTCACTACAAATTGCTCAGAATTGGCAAGTACATGCACTGCAGAAACTACAGCCACCAGCAGATCAACCAGAAATCAAATATATAGAACGCTACTGTAGGCTTCAAGAAGCTGTTTGTATTCTCCTATGGCTATTTTCTAGCCAAGTATCAAAGGAAGCACACTACTATGCCAGATGAGATGACACTGAGTTATTGCCTAATAGAAATCCAACCCCTACTGAATTTTGCCACTTCGGCCTTTGCTATGGATATGTGCGCCACTAAGCGCAGAACACAGCGGTCGCAAGTCTCACTACAAATTGCTCAGAATTGGCAAGTACATGCACTGCAGAAACTACAGCCACCAGCAGATCAACCAGAAATCAAATATATAGAACGCTACTGTAGGCTTCAAGAAGCTGTTTGTATTCTCCTATGGCTATTTTCTAGCCAAGTATCAAAGGAAGCACACTACTATGCCAGATGAGATGACACTGAGTTATTGCCTAATAGAAATCCAACCCCTACTGAATTTTGCCACTTCGGCCTTTGCTATGGATATGTGCGCCACTAAGCGCAGAACACAGCGGTCGCAAGTCTCACTACAAATTGCTCAGAATTGGCAAGTACATGCACTGCAGAAACTACAGCCACCAGCAGATCAACCAGAAATCAAATATATAGAACGCTACTGTAGGCTTCAAGAAGCTGTTTGTATTCTCCTATGGCTATTTTCTAGCCAAGTATCAAAGGAAGCACACTACTATGCCAGATGAGATGACACTGAGTTATTGCCTAATAGAAATCCAACCCCTACTGAATTTTGCCACTTCGGCCTTTGCTATGGATATGTGCGCCACTAAGCGCAGAACACAGCGGTCGCAAGTCTCACTACAAATTGCTCAGAATTGGCAAGTACATGCACTGCAGAAACTACAGCCACCAGCAGATCAACCAGAAATCAAATATATAGAACGCTACTGTAGGCTTCAAGAAGCTGTTTGTATTCTCCTATGGCTATTTTCTAGCCAAGTATCAAAGGAAGCACACTACTATGCCAGATGAGATGACACTGAGTTATTGCCTAATAGAAATCCAACCCCTACTGAATTTTCCCACTTCGGTCTTTGCTATGGATATGTGTGCCACTAAGAGCTAAACACAACGGTAGCAAGTCCCCCTGCTAATTCCTCACAAAATGGTAATAGATGCAAATTAAAATAAAAAAAGTAGAACGTTATTGTAGCCCTAAGAAGGGCTGTTGGGTTCTTTGAGAATCACTCCTGCCTAACAGTAAGCTAATAGAACACCCTAACGCTTTCCCTGACCAGCAGCAGCTCTCTCCCTAGCGGCATCCAGAGACAGAATGATCCGAGCAGCGCGGCCAGCGGCTAGTCTATCCCAGGGTCACCTGATCTGGCCAGCCAACCACTGCTATCGACGTGTAAGGGTACCACGTCATGCTGGGTGGAGTGCAGAGTCTCCTGGCTTGTGATTGGCTCTGTTTCTGGCCGCCAAAAAGCAAAACGGCGGGAGCTGCCATTTTCTCGAGCGGGCGAAGTATTCGTCCGAGTAACGAGCAGTTTCGAGTACCCTAATGCTCGACCGAGCATCAAGCTCGGACGAGCATGTTCGCTCATCTCTAATTGTAACCTTAAAGGGGTATTCCGGGAATATGAACAACTGACACAAAAGCCCTTGATGATATAAATAAATGAATACAACAATACTCAATGTCATTAGACACAAAATGGAGCTAAAATAATATGATTTTATGATTTACAAAATTTATGGCCTCTCTAAAGTAGGTGGAGTTATCACTAAGATGGCTGCCACTGGAAACTACAAGTTCCATGATCCTTTAGTTCTCAGTAACTCCTCCTACCACTTATGATCTGCTAACAGTGATGATGTAACAGGTTTTCTTGCTCTGTTACCATAGTAATGATGTGTAACTGCCATCACCACAACACTGACCATACTGGATGCACTGCAACCAACCGACTACAGCCAAACATAGTGGTGATCACATGACCCTGCCCAGGCAGGTACAGGACATGTGATGTGGACATGTGACCAGCGGCCATCTTCTTTTCTGCGACAGACCGCGCGGAGGAAATTAACGGACTGATTAAAGGGCCGGTAGCAATTTAATTCTTCATTACAGTCTATGTCACCAGCATTTTCTGCTAAGGGGAGCAAAATTTTAAATAACAACTAATTACATATTAGCTTATATTTTGAGTGCCCACTTGTATATGAATTATGCCGATTCCTGGAATACCCCTTTAATTAAAAATGCCTTGTACAATGCAATGCAGAAATACTGTAAAGCATTACAAAAACAAAACAAAAATATTTAAATTTTCCCAAATAAAGTGACCATTTAGCCATATTCCAAAATGACCCTACTATAAAAACTGTAAACATGGTTAAAATAAAAATAAACAAAGGAAACAACTGAATTGCTGTTTTGGGGGCACATTCCTTTATATGGAAATGCTATCCTCCAAATGCTGTTGGGATCATAGTAAATAGAGCCAAGATATCTCCTATAGAACAACATTCAAAAAAAAAATGTTTCCCTGAAGAGAATGAAAAATATGGTATAAAACTACTATTTCATAATATAATTCAAAAACTAAGATATATAATAAATGCATAAACAATTAACATTCATTATCAAAGATATCAAACTGCTTTAGGGTCAGGTAAAAATTAATATCAAGTATATATAATAAATGCATGGACAAATAAACATATACACACATCTCATCATAGCAACTATTTACAGGAAATCCATTTACAAGAAAAGTAATAATTCATAATAAGTATTCGAAAAAATATATATAGTTAATTAAATATGGATTCAATTTATGTGAGAATAATAAATAAGAGTACAGTGGCCTTAGTTCATTTTTACTTTTTAGCAGGTTAGACTTTAATGAAATAAAGGAGGCAGTGGAGGAAATGGAGCTGGAGGGACTGTGTTTTCCTGAATGAGCCATAGAGGATATTTTACTCACAGTAGACACTGACTGATAAACTGAAGGGGGGCAGGTCAGAAAAAGCAGTGAACATGGGGGGCATGGAGATTCAGGCTGTAGAAAGAGGGAACATGGGGGTTCAGACTGGAGAATAGGCATTCATGGCGCAGTCTGGTTAGAGAGGAGGAAAGGGGGCACAGGTTGGAGAAAGAGGGGGCACAGGTTGGAGAAAGAGCAGGTCATGGGGTGCAGGATGATTCAATAGAGAGACAGGAAAGTGCAGGCTTATGACAGTGGACTGTTTTGTTAACACCTTAAAGGCCATTTATCATCAGTTTCCCTGATGGTAGTATGTAGCACTTGCATGTGCACTTTTCAGTGAGTAAAGAAACAGCACAATTTGGGAGAAATGCATTTTAAAGAAACATGTAAATTGAGCGGAGTTGCTCAGCCTGACGTCACCTGAGAGCCTATCAGCATAGCTGGATTTTATTTAATTCATGCCCCACACTGCTAGGGCTGCCTGCTCCCACCTCAGGCGCTAGGAGAGAGCATGAATAAATTAAAAACGGGTGATGCTGAGAGGCGCTCAGGTGATGTCAGCATGAGTGCCTACAGCTAATTTACATATTTTTAATTTGTTAATTTTTAATTGTTTCTTTACTCACTAAGAACAGTTTCATTTAGTGCATAAAGAAAACACTCACATAAGTGCTACACATCTACCATCAGTTAAACTACATTGAGTACAGCGCAGCATCTTAAGCCAAGGCGGGAGACTGTATTTGGGGGATTTTTGGCATTTGGAGGGATTTGAAAAACAGAAACAGTTTTTCTGTTTTTCCATTTCGGTTTTTCAAATCCCTCCAAATGCCCCAAATCCCCCAAATACAGAATAGCGGTGTGGCATTAAGGAGTGTATTTTTGGATTTAACAAAATTAAAAATTTTAGGCATTGGTTCTATAGCAGGCTAATCCTTAGACATAAAGAAAATTAATAAAACCTACAAGAAGGTCCGGGTTTGATCTACGGCCTGAAGGCACTGGACTTTTTCAATTTTGCAAACCCTGGGCATCTGGCTCTTTGTATGAATTCAGAGTAGTTGAAAATTGCTTTTTTTGTATTCTGAATCTCTTGATGTTTGGAGCTTAAGAAATAATGTACAAAAAAGGAAACCCAGCGCTGCTGCCTGTTCTTACATGGAAGAACTGTTTGTTTATTTACAACCTGCAGATAAAAGTCTCTTTAAGGCTGGGGTCACTTGGGGTGGGCGCGCTGCTGAATTCTCATCATAGAAATTCAGCAGGATGTTTTTCAGAAAGCAGCTGTCTGTAATAGGGGTGTTTTGGCAGCAAAAGAGCACGAAAACAGTTTTGTTGGAATTTAAAGGTGTTGTCCTAACGTAGGAAGTTATCCCAAATCCATGGGATCTGTGACAAATTCCTGATCGGTGATGGTCCGTCAGCTTGAACCCCCACTGATCATGAGAATGAGTAAGACCTCCAGGAATTAGGAGAATGGGAATCCTGTACTCAGTGATGGGCGGAGTGGCAAGCCGAGCATGTGCCCTGACGCTCCATTCGCTTCTATAACAACGGGCAAAGATTACGAAGCACAGCACTTTGTTATTTGTAGTTGATTACAGAGAACTGAATGAATTCACCCATTAGTGAGTAGGGGATACTTGCTGGTGGTCCAGTTCTCATGATCAATGGGGTCCTAGCTGTCTGACTCTCACCAATTAGGAAGTTATCCCCTATCCTGTGTATTAAGGATAACTTCCTATGTTGGGACAACCCCTTTAGTCTAAAACCATCTCATCATCCACACTATATCATAACTGAATAATACCACTACACCTAATAACAGTAATACCTTACATTATTACTTGGCTCCTGCTAGCAGCGTGTGGTGAGTCCCCAAGGGACTTTGATTATCAAGGGTTTTACTTGAGAAGGAGCAAAAGTCCCAAGAGTATAGATGAGCGAATCATCCAGGATTTGCTTCGCCAAAACTTTTCAGATTTTTTCTAAATATTCAATTGGGGTTCAAAGTGAATTGTTCTGAACTGATGTTGCACACTAGTCCTCTAAAACACAGATTTTTTCATCCTATCCAACCTATGCTGTTAGTAGTAGAAGCCACCATTTTAAACGATTAGTCCAAAGTAAAGGAGAAAGGATTCTCATTGGCCCTGGTACCTAAATAATGGCAGATTTGTACCAAATTTACAAACCAACAAATATATTTGATCATCTCTACTCAAGAACCATTAAGTGTCTCCTTCACATGTGAAGAAATCAGTACTGCAAATATCCCTATGGTCAGAGGGCCTGGTACAGAATTTGTATTAGGGACTAGTAGCTGCAGTTACACCTCTTATGATGTTATTGTTATGAATATATTCCAGTGGAGGATTAAGACTGCCATGGGCCCTGGGCTGAATGAAGTTTAGCTCCTACAAATCTGAAATTAACTTATGATACCAGAATCAAGCTTCTTGAGGAATGGAGGATGTGTCCCTTCTGCTTTCAATCTGCGGTTTCAGGACCTTTGGAGGACCTTTAAAGGTCCTGAAGTGGCTCTTGTGTACATGTGTATTGAAAGCAGAAATATATGTACAAGGATTTCATGGATGAAGGTCATTCTCAGTATAAAATTTGGTGGGTGATTTGGGTGGCCATGGGTCTCCTAGAAGGCTTGAGAATCGGGCTACTGCCCAAACCGCTTATATTATAATATTCTACTAGTGGTATATTCCTTCAAAACCCCTCCCTTCTGAAATAACATGCATTCTCTGCTAAGCAGCATTTGCATTTTACCTCTATGGGGGACATTCATTTATGTCAACAAGTTTCTAAACAATCTATTGTTTGCAACAATCCAGAGCTCCCTGGTACTTGATATTATGTGATGCATAGATAACACAGAATAGATTTATCTCAGGGAGCAATGGAGAGTGATATTCATTACTATATGCAAATAGCTAGCTTTTCAATATTACATTTTCCTCCAAAAACAAAGCTCTCTGTATACACAGAACTTTCAATGCACAGCAAAGGTTGGTATTATCTGTCTTCATATGCCAAAAGGTATAAAAATAAAAAGGGCTTGAGATAGTCCTTTGTCATCTTTGCAAAATGTCAATGTTACCAGCTCATCTTTTAGCGATTTGCCAACGTAAACCCTTTCTTCTGCACAAATTGAAATATTTTAAATGTCAAAGATGTCAAAATAGCTGAACTTTCCTCATAACTTGCACCCACAGGGCAATTATGTGCCCATCCGTCCATGCATGGCTAACCAGGAGAGAAGGCGGCACGCGGAGGGGCTCCTTCTCCTGCTATACGGGAACATATGCTCAAAAAGGAACTTTAGCATTCTGCTTTGCTGTTGATATCCTCTCTCTGCTTTCCTCTTGTATTTGATGTGTGGTTATGAAGTCATTTCTCTGGAGATTAGGGCCCGGCATGGCGCTTTCGCTGACACTCTGTTGACCTGGAAGATTTTCAAAATAACCATTAGTGAAACACGGAGCTCAGTGGCACAGCACCTCATTGTGCCCAGCTTCCCGCCACTCTTTTGATTTGTTGAATGCACAAATAACCAACAGAGCAAAGCATTTTGCGAGTGTGTTCTTTCAAACCATTTCTTAAGACAGATTTGCAGAGTGATAGCGTTTATATAGACACTGAATGCATTCTGTTCTGGAGATTGGGCTCTCCAGTGTTGTCTTTCATAT
Organism: Engystomops pustulosus; assembly: GCF_040894005.1. Taxonomy (NCBI): domain Eukaryota; kingdom Metazoa; phylum Chordata; class Amphibia; order Anura; family Leptodactylidae; genus Engystomops; species Engystomops pustulosus. The sequence continues at coordinate 42,204,973 of NC_092412.1, forward strand.
TTTATTCAATGAAAAGTAACTTAAATGGAACTTAACACCATAACAATACAAAAAATTCTGCTTGCAGCATGTTATATAGAAGGAACTGCTATCTGCAGGCAGCATGTTATAGAGCAGGAAGAGTTGAGCAGATTGTACATACACTGCTACCTGCAGGCAACATGTTATAGAGCAGGAGGAGCTTAGCAGATTGTACATATGTAACACTGGGGCCTAGCCTTTTCTTGGAGCCCTGGAGGCAGCCGAGGTCCAGAATACCGGAGTGGCTGGCGGTTGCAGCATAGGGCACGCTGTAGTCTTGGTGCTTGGTATGGGGACTGGTAGGCTGACCTACAGCCTGGCAGGTCTCCAGCACGTGGTGTGTTCAAGAAATATGGAGAGAGAGGCTGAGGTACTGGTTCTCCCTGGGGCAACCTCCGAGGTGTCTTAAGGATGAATCCCTGTGTGATGGATGAGGGAGCCCATAGTGGTAAGCAACGGCATACCTCCCAACTTTTGGGCAAGAGAAAGAGGGACACAAAGCCCATCCCCCTTTTTCTAAACCACGCCCACTGTCCCACCCACAGGCATAGTATAATATCTACCTTGATGGTGCCCCCATGGTACAACACCCCTTAATTTGGCCCCCCCCTTCCAGTGGACCAATATAATATCCCCTAATGCAACTCTGCAACATGTAGACCATATAAATCCCCTCTTTAATTTTATTCTGCCTTTACGTTTGGTTTTGCACTTTTATTTATCTCCCCAAACTTACACATAATACTATCTGAACTCCTACACCTACCCCTTCTCACATGGTGTGGTCCCAGTTCTCTATCCTCCTCATTTTGTTCCCTTCTGTCCTCCATCCTCCTCCTGTAGCCCCCTTCTCTATATCCTTCTCCTGTCCTCTATCCTCCTCATTCTGTGGCCTCTTGTCCTCTATCCTCCTCCTGTAGTCTCCTGTCCTCCAGCCTCCTCATGTAACCTCCTGTCCTCCAGCCTCCTCCTGTAGCCTCCTGTCCTCCAGCCTCCTCCTGTAGTCTCCTGGTCTCTATCCTCCTCCTGTAGCCTTCTGTCCTCCATCCTCCTCCTGTAGCCTTCTGTCCTCCATCCTCCTCCTGTAGCCTTCTGTCCTCCATCCTCCTCCTGTAGCTCCTGGCCTCTATCCTCCTCCTGTAGCTCCTGTCCTCCATCCTCCTCCTGTAGCCTCCTGTCCTCCATCCTCCTCCTGTAGCCTCCTGTCCTCTACCCTCCTCCTGTAGCCTCCTGTCCTCTACCCTCCTCCTGTAGCCTCCTGTCCTCTACCCTCCTCCTGTAGCCTCCTGTCCTCCAGCCTCCTCCTGTAGCCTCCTGTCCTCCAGCCTCCTCCTGTAGCTCCTGTCCTCCATCCTCCTCCTGTCCTCCATCCTCCTCCTGTCCTCCATCCTCCTCCATCCTCCTCCTGTCCTCTATCCTCCTCCTGTAGCCTCCTGTCCTCCAGCCTCCTCCTGTAGCCTCCTGTCCTCCAGCCTCCTCCTGTATCCTCATGTCCTCCATCCTCCTCCTGTAGCCTCCTGTCCTCTATCCTCCTCCTGTAGCCTCCTGTCCTCTATCCTCCTCCTGTGGCCTCCTGTCCTCCAGCCTCCTCCTGTATCCTCTTGTCCTCCATCCTCCTCCTGTAGCCTCCTGTCCTCTATCCTCCTCCTGTGGCCTCCTGTCCTCCATCCTCCTCCTGTGGCCCCCTGTCCTCCAACCTCCTCCTGTAGCCCCTTGTCCTCCAGCCTCCTCCTCCTCCTGTACCCCAGCCTCCTCCAGCATCATCCTGTCCTCCAGCCTCCTGTCCCCCAGCCTCCTCTAGCATCATCCTGTCCTCCAGCCTCCTGTCCCCCAGCCTCCTCTAGCATCATCCTGTCCTCCAGCCTCCTGTTCCCCAGCCTCCTCCAGCATCATCCTGTCCTCCAGCCTCCTGTCCCCCAGCCTCCTCCTCCTGTATCCCAGCCTCCTCTAGCATCATCCTGTCCTCCAGCCTCCTGTCCCCCAGCCTCCTCTAGCATCATCCTGTCCTCCAGCCTCCTCCTCCTGTACCCCAGCCTCCTCCAGCATCATCCTGTCCTCCAGCCTCCTCCTCCTGTACCCCAGCCTCCTCTAGCATCATCCTGTCCTCCAGCCTCCTGTCCCCCAGCCTCCTCCTCCTGTCCCCCAGCCTCCTCCAGCATCATCCTGTCCTCCAGCCTCCTGTCCCCCAGCCTCCTCCTCCTGTACCCCAGCCTCCTCTAGCATCATCCTGTCCTCCAGCCTCCTGTCCCCCAGCCTCCTCCAGCATCATCCTGTCCTCCAGCCTCCTGTCCCCCAGCCTCCTCCAGCATCATCCTATCCTCTAGCATCATCCTGTCCCCCAGCCTCCTCCAGCATCATCCTGTCCTCCAGCCTTTCCCCCAGCCTCCTCCTCCTGTCCCCCAGCCTCCTCTAGCATCATCCTGTCCCCCAGCCTCCTCCAGCATCATCCTGTCCTCCAGCCTTTCCCCCAGCCTCCTCCTCCTGTCCCCCAGCCTCCTCTAGCATTATCCTGTCCCCCAGCCTCCTCCAGTTTCCTCCTCCTGTCCCCAAGGATACCAAAATTATAGGTTTTATAATGATTTTATACTTTTAGAAAAAATTAAAACCTCCTCTTCATTTTGCCATCTTCTGATGCTAATAACTTTTTCATACTTCAGTGTACGGAGCTGTGTTTGGTGTCATTTCTTGCGAGATCAGATAACATGTTTAATGTTAACACTTTTAGGACAGTACGGCCTTTTGAACGCTTTTTATTACATCTTTTATATTTTGCAAAATGGCAAAAAAGTGTCATTTTTCACTTTGGGCACTATTTTCTGCTATTTTTTGGGTTTTAACTCTGGGAATAACCGTTATTATATTTTGATCAATTTCAGACACGGTGGGGAGGAGCATGCAACCATCAGAGCGACACCCCCTTCCCCCTGCACCGCGGCGTGTAAGGCAGCGGTCACTGGTTCTGCTAGCGTTGTGTTTTGCCTCGGCCCGATCACATATGCATTTCCAGAGACACGCATGCGATCGGGTTATCGATTGCATCAGTTTCCCAGGAGCATTTGTGATCGGGCGGAGGTCCCCCTGTGCGTTAGCGGTGCGTTATGAACGCGACGCTAGCAGAACGTGTGACCGCGGCCTCAGGGGTTACCGCCAACACATCGTAGGAATCTCCGATCGCGGGCGTTAGTGATCTGGCACCGGCTGCGTTCAGCAGCCGCTGACAAAAGCGGGATGTAATACTACGTCACCCTGCAGCAAGTCCTTGCCGCCTGTGTACTACATCCAATGTCGGAAAGGGTTTAACCCCTTCAGAATTGTAATATTTTTTCACAATACACTCATTTTGGGTGGAAAATCAAACATTTACAATGGATTAAATGAAAAAAGCTCCACAAAGTTTGATACCCAATTTCTCCCGGGTACACTGATATCCCATATGTGGTGGTAACCTGCTGTATGGGCGCACGGCCGGGCATAGGAGGGAAGGAGGCGCCATCCAGAGCAGATTTGCTATGTCACATTGTACAGGCTATAATTTTTTTTGTTTTTTTTATCGTGGACCTATAGGGGCTTATTTCTTTTGCCACATGAGATGCACTTTTCTGGTACTTAATTTTGGGGCATCTATATCTAATTAATGAGATTTTATTAACTCTTTGGTGGAGGAAAAGAAAATCATAAATTTTTTTGAACATTTTTTTTGTGGGTTTTTTTGGCCGTTAACCATACCGTTAAAACAGTTTATTATTGTTATTTTTTGGGTCGCCATGATTACGAAAATACCTCATTTATATAGATTTTTTTTCCCATTTTTATTGAATAAAAAGTAATTTGTTGAAAATGTTGTTAATTTTAGCATCACCGTCATTCATATGCATAATTTTTTTATTTTTCGCCTCACAAATCTGGTTAAGGACTTCTTTTTTGCGAGAAGAGTTGTTCTTTTTAGTGGTCTTGTTTTAGAGTGCAGAACATTTTTTATATCACTTTTAGAGCATTTTTTTTAAAAGGTATTAATTAAAAATCTTTTTTTGGAAAGTTTTTTGCGTTTTTTTCCTCCGGCGTTTACCGTGCAGGTCCAGTAACAATTCTTTTTTACAGATTGTTACATACCAAATATGTGTATGTGTATGTGTATGTGTGTGGGGGTTGTGTTTTTGTGTGTTTTATACTTTATTAAGTGTTTTTATGGGAAAGTGACATTTTAGGGGCTTATAATTTCATGTATTTATTTTTTATTTATTCTAATGTGTAAACTTTAGTGTTTTTACTTTTCCATACTTGAACTTGAACCAGCGATGCTCTGATCGCTGGTTCAAGTCCAATACACTGCTCTACAATACTTCTTCGTTGTAGAGCAGTGTAAACTGTCTTCCAGGGAGATTGTGCAGCCCCGGGCACTTGGCAGTCCTCGGGGCTGCCCAGAAGAGGAACACCCTTACACGCCACGATCATGCATGACCGCGGCGTGTAAGGGGTTAACACCCGCGATCGGAGTCAGCTCCGATCGCGGGTGTTACAGCGCGGTGTCAGCTGTGATAGACAGCTGACAGCCGCAGCTTCTGGTGCCGGCTCTGTTCGTGAGCCGGTGCCGGAAGCGGGACGCTATACTACATCCCGGTGCGCTAAGTATCTAGCCGCAGGGACGTAGTATAATGTCCAGGTGCGCTTAGGGGTTAATGGCTCACTGATGGCTATATCCCTCTTGGTGTGGAGAAGGGCAAAATAATCGCAATGTCTGGCGGTTCACAAGACATTGTGATTATTTCAGGGCTTGTATGTCACAAAGCTGCCATACAAGCCCTGATAGATGTGTCCTGTCACACAGCTACAGGTCAGTGTGAGGGTCAGGCTGTGTCCTACCTCATCCCTGCTGTGCAGATTCTCCTAATCGATGTCTGTAGCCTCTGGAGGGGGGGAGCACATCACACATGCTGGCCCCCCTCCACCTCCACAGCTTCAGGAGAAGGAGCAGAGGGTCTCTGGGTCACACAGCAGCCGCTCTCCAGGTGACCCTCCTGAAGATTCATCCTCAGACATCGCCGGCAGCTCACACAGGGGGGAAGGGGGAGGAGGGGCCGTGCTGTGCTGTGCCATGCTCTGTGCTGGGAGCTCAAGATCTCCAGGTGACACTTCCCCCCCTGTTGATTCCTCCTCACACATCCCGCGGCAGCTCACACAGGGGGAGGGGCGGCCCGGGGGAGGAGAGGGGCCGTGCTCTGCTGTGCTGTGAGCTCTGACTTCACAGCCTCCGCGCTGCCTCCTCTGTCTCTGCAGTCAGTGTGTCCCGGGACCAGGAGACGGGACAAAGTCTCTTGGCCCGGGACAATGCAGAGGAAAGCGTGACAACCTCTTAACCTCCCGGGGCGGCGGGACACAGCTGAAAAACCGTGAAAGTCCTGCCGAAACTGGGACGGTTGGGAGGTATGAGCAACGGGGATCCAAGGATCAAACAGAGGCAACATTGTGCAAATCAGCTTACAGTTCATTATTGAACAGCAGGCAATGGCCAAACGATAACAGCAGATTCTTAAGCTGGAAGAGTCATGGAGAGCCGGTCCCCAGGAAGGTTCCACGCAGCCTGGAAGTAGGTTCAGGCTTGGCTACTACAGATGGAACTGAGTCCGAGTGGTGGATCTCAGTTCTGGGCTTAAGTCTCCGGACTTGCCCTGGGTGCTAGGCAGATGGCCGAGGCATCTGAAGTTCCTGGAATTAGGACAGTGGCTGTCCCAGACAGACCCTGAGATCTAGTTCTGTATGCAGACTCTAGCAAAAGATGGCGTCTCTCACTCTGACTGACTTAGCTAAAAAAGCGTAGACCCTGTGCTGCCACCCAGAAGGGGTTTATATACTCCCCTGGTTAGGTGGTAGCACCTCTCCAATCACCTTCCAGCTTGTATTTCAAGAACATCATTGGACAGTCACATATCACAATTTTAACTGTTGCCTTACCAGGCAGTAGTTACAGCTGCAATTACTCAAAATACCATGTTTTAGAAACATCCTAGAGAGATCATTATTCCCTCCTGACCTGGAGAGGGCGCTATTCGAAACTACCAGACTGCCTATGCATTGGCAGGGGTGTTGCACATACACTGCTACCTGTAGGCAGCATGTTATAGAGCAGGAGGAGCTGAGCAAATTGTACATACACTGCTGCCTGAAGGCAAGATGTTGTAGAGCAGGAGAAGCTGAGCGGACTGTACATAGGTTGGAAACAAGAGTTCTCATTATTGAGATTTTGATAATTAAGGCTGCTGCCAGGGCTCGGGGTCAGTGAACCCCCTGGACCACCGCGGACGATGAAACAAGCCGACACCTGGGACCGGAATCTAAGTGGCACCCGGTTTTCACCAGAGCCCACTGCAAAGCAGGTTGGTCCCGCTGCGGTGTGGAACCACGAGGTTGTTCCACAGGTGCAACTTGGCAGCCGAGGTCGAGCTACAGAATCAACAGGCAATCTCGTGGTCGCAGACAGGCAGTAGGTCAATGCAGGTGGCAGAGATTCAAGGTCAGAGACGAAGCAAGAGGTCAGGGCTGGCAGTGGAGGAGCAAAGTCGGGAACAGGTCCGGGGTCACAACGGGAAATCCAATCACTAGCACAAGGCGCAGGGAACAGCTTTCTCATCAGCAATAGCACGAAGATCCGGCAGGGAGTGCAGGCTTAAAGGGAACCTGTCACCAGGAGACCCATTTTTAGCACCCCCCCAGTCCCCACAGAGCATAGTACATACATTGCCAAAGTGTTTTTGTATAAAAAATTGGTTTTACAGAAAAAAAGATATGTTAGATTGTACCTTTCATTAGCATCTGCTGTGTGACTAAGCAGTTGCCAAATGGGAGGGTCTGGAAAGGAGCAGTCCCCCCCCACCCTTGGGGAACAGCTACTACATGTGACCTTTTCAAATATATGAAAACACCCATCACTTGGCTTAGCGACGCCCCCTGCTCCTCTACAGCCAATCCCGAGTGTGGGGAGTTATTCATATATTTGAAAAGGTCACATGTTTCCCAAGGGTGGGGGGAACTGCTCCTTTCCAGTCCCTCCTTTTTGGCAACTGCCTAGTCACACAGCAGATGCTAATGAACGGTACAATATAACACATCTTTTTTTCTGTAAAACCAATTTTTTATACAAAAACACTTTGGCAGTGTATGTCCTATGCTCTGTGGGGACTGGGGGAGTGCTAAAAATGGCTCTCCTGGTGACAGGTTCCCTTTAAATGTTCTTCTTGATATGGCCAGCACCAGTTAATGGCGCTCTTGGCCTTTATATCTTGAGAAGCCGGCGTGCGGGCACTAGTAGTCAGGAACGCTTGCGCATGGCAGAAGGAGCTGAGACAGGAGCCGGGAAAGGTAATGAGCACGGGTGACGCACCAGCGGGGAAGAGGGGAACGGGTGAGCCCGCGACCTGCTATATGGTTGGCGGGACCACCCGTGACAGCCGCATTGTAGGCATTTGGAGACTTATAGCCAATGAAGCTCCACTTGGGGATTCTGGCAAATATGTTTTCCAGGATGGTTTAAGGAAAACCACACCTCTTTTAGCTACCTTGTAAAGCAGCTCCCTTGGCATCAAGCATGACCATTGTAGGACCTTAAAAATCCTGAAACGGCTGTTGTATACATGTATATTGAGAGCATGCTTAAGTATTTTAAGTGTGGCTTTGTGCAACTGCTTTTTTGGGGCTTTTCTGCTGGTAAGATTACTTGATTTCCAAAAAGCTATTTTCTATAACTGGTAGGATGCAGGTGATTATTTGCAACTTTATCTTGCATCGGGTGATAACTCGGAGAACACTGCTGAAAACACGACCATGGCCAACTTTGAAGGGCGGTCGTCTCTAGTGCAAAAAAAAGTTGCAAAAGTTGACATGTGCCATGTTATCGAACAGGAGAAGCTGAGCCAATTGTATATAGTTTATATAGTAAGGTGAGCATTGTCAATAGTGATATAATGATGGGTCAGGGGACCATTGTGCAGGGGAAAGAGGAGATAAGCTGTGACATCATCTATTGTCAGTAGTGATGTAATGATGGGTCACTGTTATCTATATAGAGGTCATTGTACAGGGAGGGGGAGGAGATAAGCTGTGACATCATCTATTGTCAGTAGTGATGTAATGATGGGTCACTGTTATCTACTGTATATAGAGGTCATTGTACAGGGAGGGGGAGGAGATAAGCTGTGACATCATCTATTGTCAGTAGTGATGTAATGATGGGTCAGTGTTATCTATATAGAGGACATTGTACAGGTAGGGGGAGGAGATAAGCTGTGACATCATCTATTGTCAGTAGTAATGTAATGATGGGTCAGTGTTATGTATATAGAGGTCATTGTACAGGGTGGGGGAGGAGATAAGCTGTGACATCATCTATTGAGAGTAGTGATGTAATGATGGGTCAGTGTTATCTATTTAGAGGTCATTAAACGTATAAAGTAAATAGTCCAGCTTACCTCCCTCCGGTCCTGGTGCAAGGAAGCCAAACTCCGAGAACCTCCAGTCCAAACGAATCTTTAGCAATGCTTCAGCACTCAAAGGATCGAATCAAAGATGTAACTTTATTCCATTAAAATCCATAGAAAGTACAAACATGGAGTGGTGACAGTCATAAGATCGGCACAGGTAATCGACCTACGCGTTTCGCTATAGAAGCTTAGTCATGGTCTAAACAAACAGCAGTCTCGTTTCCATTTGAATCCTCGCGGCAAAAATCAGAGTGACGTCACTCACACCTGAGAAGTTCACGTGATCCCCATGGAATACGAGTCTAACTGGGTAGGTATAATACAATGTTAAAAACATGTCTATCCTAAAACCGCATAGTCTGGATATAATCTATGTGAGCGGGGAAAGAAAAAGTAAATTTAATTCTGACATACATCATTCTGACATACATGTTTGTACTTTCTATAGATTTTAATGGAATAAAGCTACATTTTTGATTGGATCCTTTGAGTGCTGAAGTATTGCTAAAGATATAGAGGTCATTGTACAGGGAGGAGGAGATAAGCTGTGACATCATCTATTGTCAGTAGTGATGTAATGATGGGTCAGTGTTATCTATATAGAGGTCATTGTACAGGGAGAGGAGGAGATAAGCTGTGACATCATCTATTGTCAGTAGTGATGTAATGATGGGTTAGTGTTTATATATAGAGGTCATTGTACATGGAGGGGGGAGGACATGAGCTGTGACATCATCTATTGTCAGTAGTGATGTAATGATGGGTCAGTGTTATCTATATAGAGGTCATTGTACGGGGAGGGGAGGAGATAAGCTGTGACATCATCTATTGTCAGTAGTGATGTAATGATGGGTCAGTGTTATCTATATAGAGGTCATTGTACAGGGAGGAGGAGGAGATAAGCTGTGACTTCATCTATTGTCAGTAGTGACGTAATGATGGGTCAGTGTTATCTATATAGAGGTCATTGTACAGGGAGGGGGAGGAGATAAGCTGTGACACCATCTATTGTCAGTAGTGATGTAATGATGGGTCAGTGTTATCTATATAGAGGTCATTGTACAGGGAGAGGAGGGAGAGAAGCTGTGACATCATCTATTGTCAGTAGTGATGTAATGATGGGTCAGTGTTATCTATGTAGAGGTCATTGTACAGGGAGGGGGAGGAGATAAGCTGTGACATCATCTATTGTCATTAGTGATGTAATGATGGGTCAGTGTTATCTATATAGAGGTCATTGTACAGGGAGTAGGAGATAAGCTGTGACATCATCTATTGTCAGTAGTGATCTAATGATGGGTCAGTGTTATCTATATAGAGGTCATTGTACAGGGAGAGGAGGGAGAGAAGCTGTGACATCATCTATTGTCAGTAGTGATGTAATGATGGGTCAGTGTTATCTATGTAGAGGTCATTGTACAGGGAGGGGGAGGAGATAAGCTGTGACATCATCTATTGTCATTAGTGATGTAATGATGGGTCAGTGTTATCTATATAGAGGTCATTGTACAGGGAGTAGGAGATAAGCTGTGACATCATCTATTGTCAGTAGTGATCTAATGATGGGTCAGTGTTATCTATATAGAGGTCATTGTACAGGGAGGAGGAAATAAGCTGTGACCTCATCTATTGTCAGTAGTGATGTAATGATGGGTCACTGTTATCTATATAGAGGTCATTGTACAGGGAGGGGGAGGAGATAAGCTGTGACATCATCTATTATCAGTAGTGATGTAATGTTGGGTCAGTGTTATCTATATAGAGGTCATTGTACAGGGAGGGGGAGGAGATAAGCTGTGACATCATCTATTGTCAGTAGTGATGTAATGATGGGTCAGTGTTATCTATATAGAGGTCATTGTACAGGGAGGAGATAAGCTGTGACATCATGTATTGGCAGTAGTGATGTAATGATGGGTCAGTGTTATCTATATAGAGGTCATTGTACAGGGAGGGGGAGGGGATAAGCTGTAACATCATCTATTGTCAGTAGTGATGTAATGATGGGTCAGTGTTATCTATATAGAGGTCATTGTACAGGGAGGGGGAGGGGATAAGCTGTGACATCATCTATTGTCAGTAGTGATGTAATGATGGCTCAGTGTTATCTATATAGAGGTCATTGTACAGGGAGGAGGAGATAAGCTGTGACATCATCTATTGTCAGTAGTGATGTAATGATGGGTCAGTGTTATCTATATAGAGGTCATTGTACAGGGAGGTGGAGATAAGCTGTGATATCATCTATTGTCAGTAGTGATGTAATGATGGGACAGTGTTATCTATATAGAGTTCATTGTACAGGGAAGGGAGGGAGATAAGCTGTGACATTATCATTTTATTTAGTTATTTTTATGAAATATAAAGACATACAGTAAGTATTGGAACCCATCCATACACTTCTTGAGTATACAGTATCTATATATATATATATTATACATCAATTTACATTAAATGCATAATGCTAAATGACACAGTTATAAAGTTGTATGTGCTTCAGTATGAAAAACTTAGCGTCTATGGCTTTAACATTCATTATTGGTTTTTCATGTTTAACATTAGGCCACTTCTTAGCCTCTGCTCTTTATGAATGTTACATGATGGCATTGTACTGTGCATTCCCGCAGCAGCGATGTTGATCGAAATTCAGGAGTAATATTATGATGTATCATGAAAATGTGAGTACACAGTTAACAGACTGCCATTATTGCCATTATTACTGGAAGTCACATATGGTGTGATACCCTCTCTGATATTGGGCTACTTGCCCAGTAGTGTAATGTCTTCAGACCTGGCTTGTCCAGTTATATTATTAAAGCTTAGAATAGCTGTATTAGTGGTTATGCTGGATGGTACAGCGGTGAAGGGACTACACTGAGCATATGACTTGTCTGGTTTTCTTCCAACTGGGCCATAGTAATTACAATATTATATCCATTGCAAAACCCTCATTACTTCTCATTTATAATTCATGTTCTCCAGCTTTCGTTTAAACTTTTAAACTACAACTTTTATCATCATGTTGTTAATTTCTTAAAATCCGCTGATGATTAATTTCTTAATACTGTATTTATTCATTGGTCTGTCACTCACTGTCCCAGTAGGTGGGGGAGAATCCATGGGAGTGAAAGGGGTTTTCATGTCTGTATAATCCATGTATAGTGGCCAGGACAGGAAACATCAGCTCACGTCACCTAGTAGTTCCCTAGGATGGCCTTATAGAGTGACTGAAGCCATTTGCTTTCAGTTCCAACTTGATTGGCATAAGGTCTGAATGTGGACCTCTGCTGATCTCTTGCTAATGATCCATTGTCAGTACCGGTCATCCATATGAAAACGAAAGGGCAGGACACACTCTCAATGCCTGTTTTCTTTCTATGTTATGAAAATTCAAATAATAAAAAAATATAAAGAAAAAAAGAGAAACCGGTCTGTGAGGGTAGCAGTGGACCTAAGAACCTCTCTTTTCTAATTTGGTGTAGTTCCTTGAGGTCATACTCCCTCCGATCCAGCAGTGTTGACCTGGCCAGCTGCCATGTAGTCGCAGTGATAGGCAGGAGGATGGTAGTGTAAGTTGTTGTATCTTGGATGGTTGATCCTGTCCTTTAGAGCTCCGTTAGGTGTCACGCTGACTTTCAGGAGCACCAGAAATCCTCAGGGCTTGCAGTCTCCAGGTGCATCAGTGATCTTTGGGGGCCACACACTGCAAGCTTTAAAAATCCTCAGGGATTACCTCTGGTAGTGGCCCGTGGATGGTGTTATGTGAGGAGGCCCTAGATGTTATGCCGACATCAGTGCAGAGTAAGCACAGAGACTCGGGGATTGCTGTTAGAAAGCAGGCACTCATGTGTATTGTCACTGAACATAACACCTTCCACTAGGTAGAGCCACATCTCATAGGAAGCAGATGGTGGACAGATTGCAACTGGAATGATTGCAGCTCCCCCCAGGTAGTGGAGTAGGTACTTCTGGCATTAGGCTTCCTTTTCCTTAAACAAGCGTACGCAAATTAAGACACCCCAATGGTTGGTCTGGGCCCAGATAACCAAGGCTAAAGAAAGGTTCCTGAGGACTATGATGTGATTGTATGTAGTGTAGTGTAGTGTATTGTTAAACTGTTTTCTTCTTTCTCGTGTTTACTGTTAATGTGACACGGACTGCGTTCCTGTCTTCTTCTTGTGTTCCAGCTACCAATAAAAGCAAATTATAAAAAATTATATAAAATTATGATAATTAGACTCTGTTGCTCCTGTGCTGCCCTGCACTTTATCTTACCCTGATTATGCACTGCTCCAGCCCTGTCCTGCCCAGCATAAACAGAATACGTAATCACAGTGTTGTCCCTGACAGCCAGAAGTAATCAATCCCTGCACCATCCCCCAGCTGCTGTGTATGAGTCATCCAGCTCAGGTTGTCCCGTCTGGACAGTTCAGGCATGTGGATGTAATGTGTTTATGTACGGCAGCCAGGCTGGATCCAGCTTTCCCAAGGTTTTGAATTTTCTAATTGTTTTTTTTAGCAAAACCACTCAGTTCAGGGATTAAACAATAAGGGGGTCATTTACTAAGGGCCCGATTCGCGTTTTCCCGACGTGTTACCCGAATATTTCCGATTTGCGCCGATTGTACCTGAATTGCCCCGGGTTTTTGGCGCACGCGATCGGATTGTGGCGCATCGGCGCGCGCGCGACGGAAATCGGGGGCCGTGGCCGAACGAAAACCTGACGTATTCGGAAAAACCGCCGCATTTACAAAAAAAAATTGTGTCGCGAAAATTTCATTCACCTTCATCCTGGATAGGCCGGTGTATTTCAAGGCATTCCAGCAGACTTCAGCGCAGCAGCGCCACCTGGTGGACGGCGGAGGAACTGCTTTGATGAATCCCGGCCGGACCCGAATCCAGCGCAGAGAACGCGCCGCTGGATTGCGAACGGACCGGGTAAGTAAATCTGCCCCTATATGTTTCTGCAACGGTGTAGCTACAGCATTCTCAAGGTATGTTTGGTTCATAATGCATAAAAATAAATGATAGATTATCTTTAACATGCTACAGACCCGCAGCAGACTTATACATATCCCATCCACTATGCTGCAGCTCAAGAGGAGCATAGTGTGACTATAAAACCTGCAGATTCTCATCATTACTGTATCTGCAGCATAGGAAAGGAATTATAGTCATTTTGTAATGTTGGAATCAGACAAACACACCTGTTATTTTCCACGATGAAAAATCAGCAGCACACCCCTGCTATTTGTCCTCAGCATATTCTTCCAATCCTATTATACTCAATGTTCCCACAAAAGATGCTGACATTGTGTGGTAAACAGCAATGTTTGATGAATCAGCTGGAATATAATCTCTCATTTTAAATGTTCTGTATTTCTGTATCTCAGAATGAAATGCAAGGACTGGATTTTATATTAGATCTTTAATTAAATTTAGATTGTATTGCATGCAGTTCATGCCTATTACTACAATATTGGATACTAAATTAGCGGCAGAACTTGCTGTGAATATTAACAGCAGCCATTCAATATTCAAGGAAGTACAGAACTTCATATATGTTTTATTAACCAATGCATTATTAAAGAGACGAGTGTAATGAAGAGTTTTATGGCTCTTTTCTCTCGCTGTTTAAGGTGTTGTCAGACCTGACTTTTCAAACTCATAAATGAAATCATGTGGAATGGCAACGTAGGCAATGCAAATGAGAAGCCGTGAAATATTTGCTTCTTTCAGTTCTAAAATTTGTTGGACAGGATCATAAGGTCCAGTTCAGATAAATCGTGCCATAATATTGCTGGTGTTAGGATTACTTTGGGATTAAGTAGAGAATTTAAAAGAAATGTATCAACAAAATCCATCATGATAAACCAGGGACACTTACTCATAGATCCAGGCACCGTGACTGTGGTAATCTAATTATATTTGTTATCCATGGCCTCCTTCCTTCTGAAAGCAACTTTTAAAATGATGCGTTACCAGAGCCCCTCCATGCTGTAGCTTCACAGACTGTTACATTATGCAGGAGCATGGCTCACCCTCTCTCTGTTCTATGAGCAGTACCCCCTCTACTTTGTTCCTTGGGTGAACTGGGTTCTGGTAATGTATTTATTTACTGGACTATGTTCTGGTAATGTATTTATGTACTGAGCTGGGTTCTGATGCTGCATTTTTGGGTTCTTGTGCTGTATTTTTACTATATATCTGAGTTCTGGTGCTGTTTTAATGTACTGAGCTGGGTTCTGGTGTTGTAAATATGTACTAACTTGGTTTAGGTGCTATATTTATCGTAAGTACTGTGCTTGCTTCTGGTGCTGTATTTATTATATGATCTTGGTGCTGTATTTAACTTGATTCTGGTGTTTTTTTGTATTCATTTGTGTTCTTTTTTGTATTTAGAGGTTGGTAAAGGGCCAACCAAATTTGTGTGCACTGATAGAGACAGGTTGGACTTATATCTGATTTAACAGTAAATCAGAGGATGTTTTATTTTGTTGCCCTGAGTATATTTAAGAAACTTGTCTTCATGGGAATACCCTGTTAAGATGGGTGACAGACAGATTAGAATTTTTCCAGTTTGTAGCAATATTGATTTCTAATTTTGATGTGTGTCAAGAAGAAAGGTCATATACATAAATATAGCTATTCGTTTTTTTAAATATTGGACAACATTTTAATGACGAATGAGGATTGATGATGCTAGGTTCGGTCATCAATATTACATCAGTGATCGTCTAATACATGGCCCTAACCTTCAAAATGATGAAGTTTATCCAGACTGTATTTCTGACCTAAAAAGGAAAGCCATTCAAGAATATAATAGAGGGAGGCGGTCCGCTACTTAAGAACACCCGCCTTACAGAAGAACCCTAGTAACAAACGGACCTCTGGATGTTGGTATTTTACTGTACTTTAGCCTTAGGCTACAATAAACAGCTATAACAGTTATCACAGGTGTCTGAAATTAAGCTTTATTGTTAATCCTGGTTCTGATGACAATCCAACATTTTTAAAATCCAGTTGTCACAGAGACCAAAAAAAAAAAATGAGTCTGGAACTACAATTATAAAATATACAGTTCCAATTTACATACAAATTCAACTTGAGAACAATCCTACAGAACCCATCTTGTACGTAACCTGGGGACTGCCTGTATATAATAATAATAATATAATATTAATATATTATATCTGTAATATCTAGTACTGGAATGGATGGATTTTGTAGAATCTGTACACCTATATTTAGGCACCTTTTCCATAACATTACCCCTATACTGAAAAGTTGGGCACCTTCTAGTGACTCCAATGTCTGTATTAGGTAATTATGCCTATGAGAAAATCATTATAGCCAAGTACCAACAGGATGTTTTACACTTTCAGTTTTTCTGAAGTTTCAGCATAATAGGTTCCTAGAGAATGTAATAAATCCCACATCAAGTATTAATATTTCAATGTGCAAGTGTCTGCATCATAGATTTATGGAACAGTGATCCCATACCGACAATTAGGTATCACTTGTCTAGATGAATTTGCTTTTTACAAGGCACCTAATACATATTATATCTTCTCCAACCTTCCTCACACTCTATGTTCTTCTGAGTGGTTTCTTATAAAATAACATCAGTTCTTCACTAAAATGAGTGATCGATCCACAGCCCCTTGTCACTGATATTTATAGTGTAGGCTCATAAAATAAGAACCACATATATCCTCCAGAAGGAGGGAAAGAAAGGGCACTGATGCAGTATGTAATGATAAAATAGAAATAACTTTTATTGATGCAAGGTACATAACACAATTAAAAAACCATGAAATCAATAACTGTGGCCTCACCATAGAGGATATCCACAGGATACAGTATAGTACCGGGTGGTACGAACACAGAGACGGAAAGTGGCGATCTAACACCGGGCTAAGTGGAGCTAATATATTCGAATATGTATATGATAACTGTTGGTCAAGGGAAAAAATGTCCTCAGAGGTTGTACACAATCAGTACAAATGTAATGGACAACCAGTCCCTAAGATTATAAATCTGCATACAGGAAATACATAAGTTGAGCCAACAGTTTATACCTGTTCAACGTGGATGCGTTCCACCGCCCGGGAAGACCGCCGGGGAGGGGTAATTGTCTAGGATGAAAAAAGGTCTGCTCAGCCCTATGCACCTTACTGAAATTCAGCTGCAATACTAGACACTAGAAATACTAGATACTGGAAATATTAAAAAAAAAATAATCTAATTATAGAGTTAAATGAAATCTACCATCAAAATCCATTATGATAAACTAGGGACACTTACTAATAGATCCAGGCACCGTGACTGTGGTAATCTTCTTATATTTGTTATCTATAGCCTACTGGGGTCTGGGGGGGGGGGGTGTTACCAGAGATCCTCCATGCTGTAGGTTCACAGGCTGTTACAGAGGAGTGGATCAAAGATGCTATGGGCCCTGGACGGTATATTATAGCCTCTGTACATGTGTATTGAGAGCAAGAACAGATGTACGAGGATTTCATGGGTGAAAGTCCTTCTCAGTTCAAAATTTGGAGGTGGTTTGGGTGGCCATGGGCCCCCTAGAAGGCTTGGGCCCCAGGCTACCACCCAAACCTCCTATATTATAATTTAGTACTACTATCTCACCCTTTCTCCTTGCTCCCTCATAATATATTTTGAAGGTATATTTCCTTTAGAGTGGTTATGCTTTAAATATATAATCACCAGGAGATTGTTATGGTTCTGAAATTATAATTTTATGTACTGTTTATAGTACTAGTCTTCTCATATAGGAAATGTACACTATACGGGCCCCTTTTGTCTTGTGGGCTCAGTTTCAACCACACCCTGCACCCCTGCGCACTGGGCCAGTGATGACATGTTCATTAGTAACATGAACTCTTTGAGATTTAGGGTGCAATCACACAGGTGTCTATAAAAAGTCCATAAAAAGCATTAGTCTTCAGTATTGTATCCGCAATTGCTAGTACATGGGTATTGGACCTCTTCGCCTCAGTGCAGCCGACTCCGTGGTGCAGCATGGATTAAACCATGCCCGTCCAAACCCACTTGGCATGGAGGTGGCGCATGGGGGTAAATGTTGCAATTTATGGCCGTACGCCAGGGATTGCGACTTTATGATGGCGTGTATTTCTGTACAAGCCATGATTACCACCATGGTTCTCCAGCACCATCTGGGGAAAAAAATGGGTCGCATATGAATGCTCAAAATATGGGCACAAAGACAAATACAGGGCAGCACGATGGCTGAGTGGGTAGCACTTCTGCCTTGCAGCGCTGGAGTCCTGGGTTCAAGTCCCACCCAGGTCAACATCTGCAAAGAGTTTGTATGTTCTCTCCATATTTGCGTGGTGGTCCTCCGGGTCCTCCAGTTTCTTCCCACACTTCAAAAACATACTGGTAGGTTGTTTAGATTGTGAGCCCCATTGGGACAGGAACCAATTTGGCAAGATCTGTGCAGCGCTGCGTAATCTGTGTGCGCTATATAAATAAAGAATTATTATTAAAGGGCCAGTATGCTATTGGTAAGAATGGTAGATAGCATACTGAAGAAAAAAATGGATGTCTGAATGAGCCCTTAATCCCATTCAAGTGAATGGGGCTGAGATGCTTTAGAAAGTGCAACTGAGTAGATTTTTCACT
This sequence comes from Engystomops pustulosus, assembly GCF_040894005.1. Classification (NCBI taxonomy): domain Eukaryota; kingdom Metazoa; phylum Chordata; class Amphibia; order Anura; family Leptodactylidae; genus Engystomops; species Engystomops pustulosus. The sequence continues at coordinate 42,223,131 of NC_092412.1, forward strand.
TGTGTCTGGGGAACCTGCCCTGCTAGAAAATGTGAATCCTAGATCATGGGACCTGATTCTATTGGGTATAGCATACATATCTCAGATAGGAATACTTCATTAAAAGTTATTTTCAGTCCAGGGAAGTGATGGCATGTTGCTAAGATCAGGGAGGGGAGGTCTGACCAATTATTGTAAATGTGTCCGAATTACCGAACAAATTCCTTTAAACATACAGGATGAGCCGGCTGTATGCAGCCGCTTACGCCTTGACAACTAGACGTTTCAATTATGCTACAACATGCTTTAAAATATATTGGGTTGCCCCCTCTACATCTATGGACAATCATGGCTCTTTTATTTACTGTGGCCTTCTATTTAGAATGGAAAATTACTAGGAAATCTGGAAAATAACTTGTTCCAGCTCATTTCCTAGAGCTCACATCATCTCTAATATATCTAAAAAATCACTTAGCGGTTCATCTGTGCAAACAACATGCAAGAAATAATGATGCAGAAAACCTTGTGATGACAGTTTTATAAATGTCCCCGATTAACAGTTCTTCAATAAAAGATGCGACCTCAGCTGAAGTAGAAGAAGGGTTTGCAGCGAATATACCACCATTACTAGGAGTCTAATGCGAAATGCGCTGACCCTGGAGCGGTCATAAATAGGAACTATGTGCCTTATACAAATATTTAATCTGCGTCTATCCATCTGCCTTCATACACACAGATAGGGCGCAATTGGTTGTAAATTCATTATATTGTAGCCTTGCTATTTTATTTGATTGCTTTTTTTTAGATTTAATCTGAAATTGCAAATATGAAAGTTTAGAGGATGAAGTGTTGGTGTTGAAGGTCCCGAAATCAAAATAATGTAATGTTTTTGACTGCTAGTTGAGACAAGGCATAGAAAGAAAATAACAATTACAATTGTATAAATTAACCCCTTAAGGACGCAGCCTGTTTGCAGGTTAAGGCTCGCAACTTTTTTTTAAAATTTGACCAGTGTCTCTTCCTGTGGTAATAACTTTTGAACACTGTTACTTATCAAAGCGATTCTGAGATTGTTTTTTCCCCACATGTTGTACTTCATTTTAGTGGTAAATTTTGGCTGATAAGTTTTGCGTTTATTTACAAAAAAAAGAAAAAAATGATGAATTTTTAGAAAAATTTGCCATTTTCGAAATTCAAAATCACCGCGTTTTCAGGCAGATAGATTTACCACCTAAATAACTTGCAGAATAACATTTCCCATTTGTCTACTTTACATTTTCATAATTTTTGAAATGTTTGGATAATTTATTTTGACATCGAATAGCGATTTTCCGAATTTTCGGAATTGACTATTTTGGGGATAAATACTGTTTGAAATCAAATTTTACATATTTAGCAACAAAACCCCCTATATAACCAACCCATTTTCAAATCTGCACCCCTCAAACTATCAGAAACAGCATTTACAAAGATTGTTAACCCCTTGAGATCTTCATAGTAATTGAATCAAAATGGCGGTGAAATTTAGAATGGTCAAATTTTGTCGGTTATACGTTCATTTAGCCCTAAAATTTACACATTTCCAAAAGATAAAAAGAGAAAACTCACCATAAAATTTGTTCTACAATTTCTCCTGAGTGCAGCGACCCCCCACATGTGGACATTACTTGTGTTATGGGGGCACAGCGAGGCACAGAAGGGATGGAGCACCCTGCAGCTGCCAGGATTTTAGTTTTCTGGTTGCCCCCTTTTGAAGGCTATAAAATTTTCGCTTTTCCGTTATTTGGGCCATGTGACGGCACTTTTTTTGCGGGACGAGATGCTTTTTCCAGTGTTACCATTTTGGGGTTGGTATCACCTATTGTTGAAAATTTTGGAACTTTTTTTGAGGTCATGAGTAGAAAAGCATCAATTCTGTACTGGATTTTTTACTTTTTTTTTTTTCGTGTTCACCGTATAGCCTAATAATCCTGTTATCTTTATTCTATGGGTCGATACGATTACGGGGATACCAGACATGAATATTTTTTCTTATGTTTTACTAAATTTGCCAAATAAAACCCTAATGTGGGGAAAAATCTATCATTTTTGCATCGCCGTCTTCCAAGTGGCATAACATTGTTACGTTTTTGGCTACAGAGCTGGGTGATGGCTTGTTTTTTGCGGGACATGTCGTTCTTTGCAACAATATCATTCTGGAGTACATATGTTTTGTTGATCACTTTTTATTGCATTTTTAGTGGGATATAATAGGTAAAAATCATATTTTTTGGCGGGTTTTTGACGTTTTTTTTACGGCGTTCATCATATGGGTTCAATAGTTATTTAGTTTTATTCTATGGACTGTTACGGACGCGGTGATACTATATATGTGGGGTTTGTGTTATGATTTAGACTTTTTGAGCGTTATATGTCTCTTTATATGTTTTGGGGCTTATGGGCATTTTTAGTGATTTATAAAGTAATTTTTTATTGAAAAACATTATTTTGTACATTTTTTACATGATCCACCATGGGATATGAACAAGCAATCATCTGATTGCTTGTTCTTGATAATACTCTGCAATACTAATGTATTGCAGGGTATTATCAGTGCCAGCCTATGCAGATGCATAGGCTGACACTATGTGATCCTGGGTGAGTGTGAGCCGCGGTACACTGCACTCTATGTGTATGTGAGTGAGTGCTGTGTTGTGCCAGTGCAGGGCCCACTTAAGGCGGGGGAGGTGTGTGACAGGGATATAATAATGATACAGAGAGCGGTTACTCTCTGCATCCTCAGTGTCTGTGTTACAGCCGTGCACTCCCGTACGGGCCATGGCCGGGCCTCCCACTGTGTGATATACCGAGCACTCAGTGGGGGACATTTACTTACAGTGGCGGTGTCTGCATTGGCTTTGTTACCGACCTGCTCTCGGTAAGAAGACACACATTTAATATTGTAGAGCTGTGCAGAGACATTTCTGGCGCCGAGACTATTTTCTGTCCCTGGGACAAAATCTGTCCCGAGCACCAGAAATGTGTCCTGCAGTCCCTGCTAGACCAGTTTTCTTTTGGTCTACTTTCCGTCAGTTTACACCGCCCAAAAAGGTCTGCGACACATAGTAATTGTGTCTGAGTTTCCACTCCGCCAAAGCCACGCCCCTTTTCGGAGAAGAGTCGGAGCAGACGGAAAAAGGCATTTTTTCTGTCCCCGACAGCTAATAAATAGGTCGGAGAGCAGAACATGTGGTGAGAGCGCCACAAAACTGGCGGAAACGCCATAGTAAATGTCCCCCAGTGTCTCCAGCCACCAGCGCTGTTCGGATCGGCCTCAGCATTATCAGCGTTCGGAGAAGCAGCTATTCAGACAGAAACAGACAGGAAGCAAAACCCACTCCTGTTTGATGTATGGTGACCCTGTGACCTAGCTGAGGAGGACAGCATGGTAGGAGTCAAGCCCTGTGTGTGTAATTAACCCTTTCAGTCTTGACTCTGACAGAGTCGGTTGTGTTTTTTTATGCCCACTTTCTTCCCCCTGCAATGTTACCTGTGTGCCACCTGTTCCACCACTCCCTTCCTCTTGACCTCCTATCTCTTTCCCATGTACAACCACCTAACTATATTTGCCAGGTCACCTTGCCTCCAAATTATGTCCCTGCTGCCATTCTATCAATGCTTCCTTACATTAACCCTGGCGGTGCATTCACACAAGGCACATTTATTAAAGTGTCTGCGACAGTTTTCTGTCTGACTTTGCACTGAAAAGAAGGTGCAAACTGCTTGAGAGGGGGCAAAAGTGGGGCCATAGGACACGTTATCTGCCACAAAATTTGGGAGCTATAGCAAAGGGGCCCACTGAGGTTCTGTTGCCCAGGGGCCTACTCAAACCTAGAGCCGGCCCTGTGCCGTTGTGTGTGTGTGCGCGCTGTGTTGTGTGCGCGCTGTGTTGTGTGCGCGCTGTGTTGTGTGCGCGCTGTGTTGTGCCAGTGTGTGTGTGCAGTGAGCAGACAGATGATTCTTTTTGTATAAATAGCGTCTATTAACATTATAAACACCTATTAGATGTGTATATGTATTACCAAAATTTTCATACTCCTCATCGGCTAAAAATACTCCTCAAAAATGGTAAGAGGAGTATTATTACCCTTCGGTAAAAATGTTAGTGCGACCTCTGCGCACATGATAGCTTTTTTTGGCGCAGCTGCGCTGGCTTCCATGCGCCACAAATCGGGGGGGGGCGGGCCATTGGACAATCCGACTTAGTGCGGGATATAACTTTCAAATTGCGCTTACATGCACCACCTAAAAGAAGGTGAACTCTGTTAGACCTGAGCGGGGAAGCGACACAAGCAGGATATCGTCGGACAATGGACTTTCAGTAAACCTGAGCGGGACGGTAAGTAAATGTGCCCCAGTGTCATATCTGCAGGCAGCATGCTATATAGCAGAAGGAGCTGAGCATGTTGTATGCAGTGTCCTATTTCCAGGCAGCATTTATAAAGCAGGAGGAGCCGACAAAGTGGTCAGCAGTACAGCCTTGCAGAGCTGGGGTCCTGGGTTCAAGTCCCATCCAGGTCAACAAATCCCAAGAGTTTGTATGTTCTCTCCTTGTTTGCGTGGGTTTCCTCTGGGTCCTCCAGCTCCTCCCACACTCCAAAAACATACTGGTAGGTTGATAAGATTGTGAGATCCATAGGGACAGGAACCAATTTGGCAAGCTCTGTCAGCGCTGCATAATCTGTGTGCACTATATAAATAAATGATTTATTATAGTGTCCTATCTGCGTGCAGGATGTTATAGAGCAGAGGTAGCTGAACAAATTGTACATAGTATCCTATTGCAAGCAGCATAGATCAGAAGATGCTAGCTAACTCACTTTTAAATTAGAAATTTCTTGCTCTATGTTCACACCACCCTGTTGATCCATTAGAATTACAAAGAGAAGACTGAAGTAAAATGAAAATGTGTGTGATTGTACAAATCAGCCATTGCAAATTCAGCACAGCACCTTACACAACACAGACACAGGGGTTGATGCTGCTGCCTGATGGGACAGCCCTGGTAATTTTGGGTTGTCCTGGTTATTTTACTGCTGAAAAATAGCATTCAACAGCAGCCTTCCCAGAAATGTAGACAAAGACAACAAGCAGATGGAGATGTAAATGAGATATCATGTATGAGTCATTCTTGTATACACATATGGAGGCCATCCAATTTCACTTGTATACAGATAAGTTAGTATAAGAATGTATGGATTTGTGGCAAGTTTCAGGCATAAAGGAGCTTGTCCACAGAATGTTCTTTCTTTAGCATCTTCGTATATGGGGGTCAGGACAATACTGTGTTAATATGGTATTTTAAAAAGAGGAATAGAAGCTTACCAGATACACACGTGGACAAAATTGTTGGTACCCCTCGTTTAATGCAAGAAAAACCCACAATGGTCACAGAAATAACTTGAATCTGAGTAAGAATAAATTAAATTTCTATTAAAAGGAATAAATGAAAGGCAAATATTGCTTTTCAACAATGCTTCAACAGAATTTTTTAAAAACTAAAACTCATGAAACAGGCCTGGACAGAAATGATCGTTCCCATCTTCTGAGGCAATAACAATTTCTGTAACTGTCCATGAGACTTCTGCACCTCTCAGCAGATATGTTGGGTCACTCCTCATGAGCAAACTCCAGTTGTTTACGGAGTTACATGTGACAACATGTTTAATCTCCTTCCAAAGATGCTCGATAGGATTTAAGTCAGGGCTCATAGAAGCCACTTCAGAATAGTCCAATGTTTTCCAAGCCATTCTTAGGTGTATTTAGCTGTGTGTTCTGGGTCATATCCTATTGCAAGACCCATCACTTGTGACTGAGACCAAGCTTTCTGACTCTTGATAGTCTTGAGATTTCATTGTACCCTGTACAGATGCAGCAAAGCTGCTCCACAACATAACAGAGCCTCATCCATGTGTCACAGAAGGGACAGTGTTCTTTATAAGATATGTTTCATCTTTCTTTCTGTGAATATAGAGCTGATATACCTTGCCAAAAAGTTTGATGATTTTAGTCTCATCTGTCCATAGGACATTCTCCCAGAAGCTTTGTGGCTTGTCAACATGTAGTTTTGCAAATTTCAGTCTTGCTTTTTAAGATTTATTTTCACCAAAGGTGTCCTCTTTGGTCATCTCCCAATAAGTTCACCTTTGGCACAAACAATAACGGATTATGCGATCTGACACTGATGTTCCTTGAACTTGAAGTTCACCTTTAATCTCTTTACCTTTAACATGCTTGTCTATACATTTTGTTTTTTAAAGCTCCTTAGACAACTCTTTCCTTTGCTTCCTCTGGTTGTGGAACACACCATGTCACCAAACAGCACAATGAGTGGCTGTATCCTATATGCAGGCCACTGACTGATTACAAGATTGTAGACACGTGCGATGCTAATTAGTGGACACACTTTTATTTAACATATTCTTTTGCTCACATTTTTTTCAGGGGTACCATCATTTCTGTCCAGGCTTGTTTCATGGGGGTTTTTTTAAATTTCTGTTGAAGCATGGTTAATTTTCATAGAAATTTTATTTATTTTTACTTTTGTAAGATTCAAGTTCCTTCTGTGACCATTGTGGGTGGCAACAATTTTGTCTAGTGTGCAACACTATAGGCACAATTCTAGAATGTGTAAGTACTTAAGGTGGCTGCCTTAAGTACTTACACATTACGGAGTAAGAATAAATTAAATTTCTATTAAAAGGAATAAATGAAAGGCAAATATTGCTTTTCAACAATGCTTCAACAGAATTTTTTAAAAACTAAAACTCATGAAACAGGCCTGGAAAGAAATGATGGTTCCCATCTTCTGAGGGACTTCTGCACCTCTCAGCAGATATGTTGGGTCACTCCTCATGAGCAAACTGCTCCAGTTGTCTGGGGTGTGACATGTGACAACATGTTTCATCTCCTTCCAAAGATGCTACAAAGGATTTAGGTCAGGGCTCGTAGAAGCCACTTCAGAATAGTCCAGTGTCTTCCAAGCCACTAGACAACAATTTTGTCTAGTGTGCAACACTATAGGCACAACTCTAGAATGTGTAAGGTGGCTGCCTTCATGGGATCCTTAAACCTAAGTAGGCACACTGGTTTTAGTAGGTACAAATGAAAGTGGCTGGTAGGTACACACCAATAGTAGGAATGCAAGAGTCAGTTTCTGCAAAAGGTTATTTAGAGCATAATGCGTTTCAGGGCTAAGGACCCTTTTTCAAGTGAGAATGACTTGGTTCGCTTATCTATCTGCAACATAGAGACAGTTTATCAATAAATCAGAGAGGAAGAAATTCAAACGACTGGAAGAGGAGGAGAAAAGAATCCGGTGGCACCACATCCCAGGCAAAATATTGCATTTGGGCCTCAAGACTTTTCTTTGTTTGCCCTCCCAAAATACCACATCTGCCTCTGTTTGTACACAATTATTGCCATGTGTCTGGAGTAGGCCATAGACCTTTCCTAAGAATAGACATTGTACATCACTGTTAAAATCTTCAGCTTGGACTCTTCCCCCTTAGTTGTTTAAAGGGGTTTTCCCACGAAACAGAGCCTAATTTGCTGATCAGTGATAAAACCCCCACAGTCGGACCCCTTGTCACTCCCAGAGATGAGCAGAGCAGCAGGACACGCATCTTGGTGCTCTGCAATCTCAGTCAGCTCCATAGAGATGAATGGGACAGCCCGGCCATGCGTGGCTGGCTGCACGGCTCATCTGGGAGAGCGACTCCATCAGACTCCATTGGACCCCCTGTTCTCGTGATCTGTGGGGATCTTCTCATCACTCAGAACCACACTGATCAGCAAGTAAAGCCCTATCCTATGGATAGGGCTTAACTTGTTTTGTGGGAAAACCCCTTTGAGTTTCATCATCAGTTTTAAGTAAGCGCTTATATGGTAATATGTGAACGCTTATGTTCACAGTCCTAGGAGTATACATAAAGTATACATAAAGTAACTTGGATGCTGTAAGCAGCAAGACATCCCGTGTCACCTGTCTTTCTGCATCTCTCCCTGACAATCTCCTCCGCGTTGGACCTATTCTTTCTGCCTTTCTATTTGTCTAAATTTCACCCCCACAGACACTGACATTCTCACGTACAGTGATAACAGCTCCTCTCTCCATTGGATGTTTCCTATCCAGCCCATTGTGGTGGGTATTAGATGCCAAATAGCTTTCTGGGCCCATCAGGAGCAGGCAACCTCGTAGTGTTAGTCATGGGTCACAAATGCCCCTCGGTCCCTGCCACCACTGAGCACGCTTATACGTAAAATGGCCAAAGAAGAAAAATTAATAAGAATATAAATCTTTAATGGACAACTTAACACAACACAGAGATTACCCAAATGGTCGCCTTGAGGGTCAGATGCTGGGTATAGTATTGCCTGAATGTTTAGCTTTTGAATAAAGAGGTAATTTTTTCAGCTTATTATTGCAGGTTTTATTGTTTTCTTATGGCCGGCATCCTCAGCACCATAATAATAGACGACAATAATAATGATAATAAGACCCCATATTGTGATGGTAATTTAATGTAATATGTAAGTCAATCATAAACAGGAAATAATGTGTAAACTTCCATTTAGCAGAAATGAGTAGGATCTGGCAGCGCACATCACACCTAGATTGCTTTTTAAATTAACCTTTTCATCACACATCTATTTTTGGCCTGTACAACACAAGCTGCTTTTTCCTCTTCCTCCTCTATTACAGGTTTGTTTCTCAGTTTATGCAGATTTGTTTAATCGTTTTTGTCATGTTCTTCCCTGTATTTTTTGATGCAGATTTAAGAGAAGTTCTTTGACCCAAGCATACAGTGGTATGTGGAAAATAAAAATAAAAAAGTTACGCCAAAAACATCACATGTTCTCATCCTAAGGGCTCCTTAACACGCCAGTCTGTGGGAATGTATATGTGGCTGCAAATTTGAGTCTGTATATACACTCACCGGCCACTTTATTAGGTACACCTGTCCAACTGCTCGTTAACACTTAATTTCTAATCAGCCAATCAAATGGCGGCAACTCAGTGCATTTAGGCATGTAGACATGGTCAAGACAATCTCCTGCAGTTCAAACCGAGCATCAGTATGGGGAAGAAAGGTGATTTGAGTGCCTTTGAACGTGGCATGGTTGTTGGTGCCAGAAGGGCTGGTCTGAGTATTTCAGAAACTGCTGATCTACTGGGATTTTCACGCACAACCATCTCTAGGGTTTACAGAGAATGGTCCGAAAAAGAAAAAACATCCAGTGAGCGGCAGTTCTGTGGGCGGAAATGCCTTGTTGATGCCAGAGGTCAGAGGAGAATGGGCAGACTGGTTCGAGCTGATAGAAAGGCAACAGTGACTCAAATCGCCACCCGTTACAACCAAGGTGGGCAGAAGAGCATCTCTGAACACACAGTACGTCGAACTTTGAGGCAGATGGGCTACAGCAGCAGAAGACCACACCGGGTGCCACTCCTTTCAGCTAAGAACAGGAAACTGAGGCTACAATTTGCACAAGCTCATCGAAATTGGACAGTAGAAGATTGGAAAAACGTTGCCTGGTCTGATGATTCCGATTTCTGCTGCGACATTCGGATGGTAGGGTCAGAATTTGGCACAACAACATGAAAGCATGGATCCATCCTGCCTTGTATCAATGGTTCAGGCTGGTGGTGGTGGTGTCATGGTGTGGGGAATATTTTCTTGGCACTCTTTGGGCCCCTTGGTACCAATTGAGCATCGTTGCAACGCCACAGCCTACCTGAGTATTGTTGCTGACCATGTCCATCCCTTTATGACCACAATGTACCCAACATCTGATGGCTACTTTCAGCAGGATAATGTGCCATGTCATAAAGCTGGAATCATCTCAGTGTCAGGGCCGGAAGTCTGTGGACCCTCTGGACCACCACGGGAGGTGGTACTAGCTGACCTGGGACCGGAGTCTAAGTGGAACCCCGGTGTTCACCAGAGCCCGCCGCAAAGCGGGATGGACTTGCTGCGGCGGGATTCCACCAGGTCGTTCCACAGGTGCGACTAGCTCGCGGTGGCTGCCAAGGTAGTAATACAGGAGACACCACTCACGTCAGAAATCTCAGGAGCCGCCACAAAGGAACGCAGAACCACAGGTACGGACTGGCAAACAGGAATCACAGGAACGCAGGAATCACAGGAACGCAGGAATCACAGGAACACAGGAATCACAGGAACGCAGGAATCACAGGAATCACAGGAGAGCTTTCACTTCATGGGAAGACTTGAAGATCCAGCAAGGGCAAAAGGAAGAGGCTGGAATTTAAATCAGGCCAGCGACAATTATTGGCGCACTGGCCCTTTAAATCTCAGCGAGACGTCGCGCGCGCGCGCGCCCTAGGAGACAGGGCCGCGCGCCGAGCCGCGGGAGCTGCGGAGGACGCCGCTGGAGCCGGGAGAGGTGAGTGCCGCCGGGCACCGGAACCTGGAGAGGCACGTGTGCACCCGCGATCCGAGACAGGGAACATGACAATGAGTTCACTGTACTCAAATGGCCTCCAAAGTCACCAGATCTCAATCCAATAGAGCATCTTTGGGATGTGGTGGAACGGGAGATCCATCATGGATGTGCAGCCGACAAATCTGTGGCAACTGTGTGATGCCATCATGTCAATATGGACCAAAATCTCTGAGGAATGCTTCCAGCACCTTGTTGAATCTATGCCACGAAGAATTGAGGCTGTTCTGAAGGCAAAAGGGGGTCCAACCCATTACTAGCATGGTGTACCTAATAAAGTGGCCGGTGAGTGTACGTTCCCATAGATGGCAATGGCGGCCCGGCTGCAGTACAGTGCCACACATGTGTGGCACCGTTCTGCGCTGTACACTGGGAAAAGATAGAACATGCTTTATCGCTCTACTGGGCATACGGCCATGTGAATGTACCCTTAGGTTGTTGCCACAGGTGCTGTTTTGTCTGCGTTTGCAAACGCAGACAAAGCCGCACCTACCGGAGCAGGCCGCGGCTCGATCGCATCGGCGTTTCTATGGTAATGCCTGCGATTGGGAACGAGCCGCCAGTGTTTTGCATTAAATTAACGCAGAACACCGGCGGCTCGTTCACGATCATAGGCGTTTCCGTAGAACGCCGATGCGATCAAGCCGCGGCCCGCCCCGTTGGGTGCAGCTTTGTCTGCATTTGTATTTGCAAATGCAGACAAAGCGGCACATGTGGCACCGGCCTTAGGCTATTTTCACACAACAGCATGCTGGAGAAGGAGGGAAGAGCGCTGCTCCATGGAGAAGAACAGCAAAGAGTCTTAAAAATAGGGCGCAGTAGCTGTCTATCTGGTCACAAACTTGCGGCTGGATAAACATCCCCACACGGCCAGTGTGAAAGCAGCCTTCGGGTGGTTGTAGAAGGTCATTTTCATAATTTGGTAGCATGTACCTCCGGTGGGCACCAGCAAAATACATTGTAAAATGGGTGTGTTTACCTACAGGAATGCTGTTTTTAATATATTAGCATTGGGATGGTCAAATGTAGACGGTGAAACCCATAGCAGCACATAATGGTGAATTGGGTCGCTACCATTCTGTTGTGGTTGCCTGGTGCTGTCAGAGTACCAAGGCCAAAAGTGAAGCCTTAGTGGCCTGTGCATGAACCCCATATCACCTTCCACAAAAGGTGACACTACACCAAAGTGTGAAAACGTTTTTTAGCGTCTGTATATGTTGAAATGAAAAAATTCCTTTTCGTACAAAAGGTTTTAGGTTATTATATGAAATTTAAGTATATTATATAAAACCTATATAAATGGGGTATCATCACGATCGAATCGGCCCAGAGAATAAAGGGGAGGTGTCATTTAGAGTGCTCACAAGAACATGGTGCAAAAGTGTCTTTTTGTCAATTTTACTTTGTTGGGAATTTTTTTTTCCCGCTACCCAGAGCACAGCAAGGAATATGAAATAGCGATACTAGGAAGAACAATTTGTTATGCAGAAAACAAGCCCCCATAAAGCTCTGTACGTAGGAAAATAAAAGTTATGGGTTTTTAAGGAAGGGTAACAAATAATGGAAACACATATAAACACTGAAAAAGGGCATCGGTAGGAAGGGGTTAAAGGATGCAAATTGTTGAAGCTGATGGGGGACGTCTGTCTTTAAATTGCCTACAATCTCTGTATATACATGTATGTACAAAGGCAAAATTCTCTCCACCTATAAAATACTGTCCCTGTAAGCGATTTTGTCTGTTTTTGTATTGCTGTGCCATGATTGCACACGGAGAAGGTCATGACATGTCACAGACACCTTCTATGAGGATATTACAAGAGAACGCCTGGGTTTAGCTGTGAGGAAACAAGCTCCGGTAAGCCGAGGTCAGCAGAAGACGGCATGTGAGAACTGGAGCGTGCTTATATCTGGACCATTGGATCCAGGAGGGCAGTGACAGTGTGAATTATTAGCCTAGAATTGGGTATAAAGTGTAATGAGGAGAGACTACTATGACTAACCAAAGGTTAGGATGGGTCATTAATATCAGATCCGTGGGTATAATATTGGACCCTACATCTGGTGCTGAAATTTTACACAGCTCTGATCTGTGTATAGTGGGCAAGTTATGTTATTGCAGGTCATCGTACATATACTTGAATGGGAAATGAGTTGCTGTTTCCTAGCCTTGCCTCCAGACACCATTCATCAGGTTTTTTTTCCATTTAAAGAAAAAATGTAGTCCAGACAGGGAACAGCAATCACTATATACAGCCTCCCAGTAATAACTGTATACTGCTCCCAGTAATCACTATATACAGCCTCCCAGTAATAACTGTATACTGCTCCCAGTAATCACTATATACAGCCTCCCAGTAATAACTGTATACTGCTCCCAGTAATCACTATATACAGCCTCCCAGTAATAACTGTATACTGCTCCCAGTAATCAATATATACAGCCTCCCAGTAATAACTGTATACTACTCCCAGTAATCACTATATACAGCCTCCCAGTAATAACTGTATACTGCTCCCAGTAATCACTATATACAGCCTTCCAGTAATAACTGTATACTGCTCCCAGTAATCACTATATACAGCCTCCCAGTAATAACTGTATACTGCTCCCAGTAATCACTATATGCAGCCTTCCAGTAATAACTATATACTGCTCCCAGTAATCACTATATACAGCCTTCCAGTAATAACTATATACTGCTCCCAGTAATCACTATATATAGCCTCCCAGTAATATCTGTATACTGCTCCCAGTAATAACTATATAGTGCTCCCAGTAATCACTATATATAGCCTCCCAGTAATAACTATATACAGCCTCCCAGTAATAACTATATACGGCTCCCAGTAATCGCTATATACAGCCTCCCAATAATAACTATATACGGCTCCCAGTAATCGCTATATACAGCCTCCCAATAATAAATGTATACTGCTCTCAGTAATCAATATATACAGCCTCCCAGTATACTGTATACTGCTCCCAGTAATCACTAACAATAACTATATACAGCTCCCAGTATATACAGCCACAAGTAATCACTATATACAGCCCCCATCAATCACTGGATACAGCCCCCAGTAATCACTATATACACCTCCCTCAGCAATAACTGTATACAGCCCCAGTAATAACTATATACGGCTCCCAGTAATCGCTATATACAGCCTCCCAGTAATAAATGTATACTGCTCCCAGTAATCAATATATACAGCCTCCCAGTAATAACTGTATACTGCTCCCAGTAATCACTATATACAGCACCCTAACAATAACTATATACAGCTCCCAGTATATACAGCCACAAGTAATCACTATATACAGCCCCAATTAATCACTATATACAGCCCCCATCAATCACTGTATACAGCCCCCAGTAATCACTATATACACCTCCCTCAGCAATAACTATATACAGCCTCCCAGTAATAACTATATACGGCTCCCAGTAATCACTATATACAGCCTCCCAGTAATAAATGTATACTGCTCCCAGTAATCAATATATACAGCCTCCCAGTAATAACTGTATACTGCTTCCAGTAATCACTATATACAGCCTCCCAGTAATAACTGTATACAGCTCCCAGCAATCACTGTATACAGCGCCCTAACAATAACTATATACAGCTCCCAGTATATACAGCCACAAGTAATGACTATATACAGCCCCAATTAATCACTATATACAGCCCCCATCAATCACTGTATACAGCCCCCAGTAATCACTATACACAGCCCCAAGTAATCACTGTATACAGCCCCCCAGCAATAAATATATACAGCCACCCAGTAATCACTGTATACAGCTCCTGCAGCAATCACTATATACAGCTCCCAGTATATACAGCCCCAAGAAATCACTATGTACAGCCCCCAGTAATCACTATATTCAGCCCCCAGCAAAAACTATATGCAACCGCTAATAATCACTATGTACAACCCCCCCCCCAGCAATAAATATATACAGCCACCCAGTAATCACTATATACAGCGCCCTAACAATAACTATACAGGCGGTTCCCTACTTAAGAACACCAGACTAACAGACGACCCCTAGTTACAAACAGCCCTCTGGATGTTGGTAATTTACTGTACTTTAGTCCCAGGATACAATGATCAGCTGTAAGAGTTATCAAAGGTGTCTGAAATTAAGATTTATTGTTAAACCTGTTTCTTATGACAATCCAACATTTTTATAATCCAATTGTCACAGAGACCAAAAAATATTTGGCTGGGGTTACAGTTATAAAATATATAGTTTAGACTTACATACAAATTCAACTGAAGAACAAAGCTATAGAACCTATCTTGTACGTAACCTGGGGACTGCCTGTATACATCTCCCAGTATATACAGCCCCAAGTAATCACTGTATACAACCCCCAGCAATAAATATATACAGCCACCTAGTTATCACTGTAAACAGCACCCTAACAATAACTATATACAACTCCCAGTATACACAGACCCAAGTAATCACTATGTACAACCCCCAGCTATAAATATATACAGCCACCTAGGAGTCACTGTATACAGCCCACAGTAATCACTATATACAGCCCCCCAGAAATTACTATATACAGCCTCCCAGTAATCACTATATACAGCTCCCAGTAGTCTCTATATACAGCCCCCAGCAATAACTATTTCCAGGCCCCAGCAATAACAATATACAGGCCCCTAACAATAACTAGATACAGCCACCAATAATCACTATATACAGTCTCCAAGCAATAACTGTATACAGCTTCCAGTAATCACTATATACAGCCCCTCCAGCAATCACTATATACAGCCCCCAGCATTAACTATATACAGCCCCCTGTAACTATATACAGCCCTCCTATTATAACTATATACAGCCTCCCTATAATAACTATATACAGCCCACCTATTATAACTATATACAGACCTCCTATTATAACTATATACAGCCCCCCAGGTGAGTATTTGTACTTTTTTTTTTTTTTCACTGGTTGATTTCCTTTTAGTAATGGCCATGAGTTAAGTTAAAAGACTATTCTCATCTGGGCATTCACATTTAATTTAATTCATTAAACATATATATACATTTCTTCAATTGGATGTAATTAAACTAAATGTACCTGTGTGAAAATAATTTCCCATAAATGTAGCCATGTTATCCAAGGACAACTGTTCTTGGATACGACCACCTCTGATGGCGGGATTGCGCAAAGAAACAAATCGTTTTTTGCAAAAGAAATGTCTGGGAGTTACTACATGCCCCAAAGTCGTAATGAATGCTTAATCCAGATGTTCGTGTGCTTCTATAGTGCCTGCCTGGCCATTGCTGGAAGAGGGAAGTGGTGGTTGTATCCAAGGACAGCTATTTAGTTTCTAAGGGACAATATTGCTACATGTATAGAAAATTATCTTCACACAAGTACATTTTTTTAATAACAGAAATGTTTATACATGGTAGATGAATTTTAACACAAAAATGACTGTAGATACGGCTGCAGATTTTTTGACACCGAGTATATGGGATTTGGATAAATATGCACAGAAAATCCACACAAAATATGCTTTGTGGGTGTGCGCTCTTATGCTATCTGTACATGATACCCCCATGAAAATCTGCATTCAATAGTCACAGTTTTAAAGGGCATCTACAACCAGGATGAAGGACTGTATGCAAATGAGGTTGAGGGGCTCCAGGCTCCATAGGTGTTTTGCATTTTCATGTAGTCTTTTATTCGGGTGGTAGATGTCTTGCCTATTTAGTGTTGAGTAACTTGTGTGTTTTTATGTGGATTTTATGCATGCATTTGTATCTATTTTTCCCATCCCATCAGGCGGAGGAAACTTAATTTGAAAACTGCATATTTATTCAGATTTGATTTTCACTCTCCCATATACTACAATGTAAAAAAAACACATGCAAAAATCCACGAGGTCGCACAAGAAAAGCAACATGATCATTATTTTATTTTCTGCACTGAGCTACACGATTTGTTTCCAAATCAAATTCACTTTAATGCTACTGTATTAAAAATTTGCACATAATGGGGCTTATTTACTAAGGGTCCCGCGGCCGCATATCCGTCGGGTTTTCGGGGCACTGGGACAGGGATTTAGAAGGGGATTGTGTCGCACGCAATATCATTTTGGCGCATCATGCCACAGAAATGGGGGGTCCAACTGATTTGGACAGAGTGCGGGATTTAACTTTAAAATTGTGCGCAAGCCATGCACTTACATGCACAATGTAAGTAAATTGCGGCACAGTGCTTTCTCGTCGGATACTCCGCAACATGTGCAGGTAGCCTTAGGGGATCTTCACATGGTGATATCTAAGATGGATTTTTCACCCAGAATTAGAGTTTCTGATTATGGGGGAGATTTATCAGAAGTGTCTGAGGTAAAACTGTTCTAATTACTCATGGAAACCAATCAGAGCTCAGCTTTCATTTTATAAACAGCTGTGGGAAAATGAAAGCTTAGCCATGATTGGTTGGCATGTGTAACTGGAACAATTTTGCTGATAAACACTTGTAATAAATCTCCCCTATAACGTTCGTGTGGATGTAGCCCCCCAGGTATAGCTTTATAATGACTTTGCTCTCTCCCGCTGCCCCGCAGCCGAGCACGGGCCGTCTCTCTATGACTTCTCCCCCTCCGCTACCTCAGAAGCCTAAACTTTCTCCCCTTCCCTCTGCCGCCTCACAAAGGGCAGCTCTCAGCCAATCACCGCGCGTCTCTTAGCGTCCAATTAGAATGTTCCAAGAGGCGGCCAATCCGGCGGCGGCTCTCATGCTCTGGCTGCGGCGGGGGCGGGCTGCTGTCAGTGCACGGCCAGGCAGAGCTCAGTGGCTGCGGGATGTGCGGGGCGCTGCGGGTCTGAGCTCCGGGACAATGCCGGCCGGGATGTGCTGCCTGCCTCTGCTGCTCCTGTGCTGTGAGTACGAGCGCGCACTCAGCTTATGTCTCCGCTGCCGCCGCTACTGCAACTTTTTCCCATGTTCACTGCAGAGAGAAGAAACTTTGGTGATGAGATGCACCGTCCCCTGTGCTGCTCCATGTCACCGCAGCCTCCTGTGTGTGATGGAGGAGAACTCACCGGAGTTATCTTATACACTCAGTGTGATGAGAGCTGAGTTGTCACTGGTTGTCAGGTTCTCAGAAGTTGTCAGGACGTATCTGCTCTCTGTGGGGCAGAGGTTGTCGGGATGAAGCTGTCAATGTCTTCTGCGCTTTGATTGTCAGTTTGATGTTCAGGTTGTCAGGAAGCCAGAACAGGTTGTCAGCATCTTTGTTACAGAGGTTGTCAGTTCTTGAGATGTCTTATCTCTGTAATACTGAGGTTGTCAGATCGATGCTGTCACTTTCTCTGATGTTGTGGCTGTCTCAGTTGAGGTTGTCAGCAGTCACCGGTGGTTGTCAGGCTGGGGAAGGCATTGGTTGTCATGTTCTCCGTTATATAGGTTGTCAGTTCTTGAGATGTCGGATCTCTGTGGTGCTGAGGTTGTCAGATCGATGCTGTCATTATTTCTGGTGTTGCGACTGTCTGAGTTGAGGTTGTCAGCTGTCCAAGTCATGTTCTATGTTATAGAGGTTGTCAGTTTTCGAGATGTCCGATCACTTCAGGGATGAGGTTGTCAGGATGGAGCTGTCACCCCCCCGTTGAGGTTGTCAGCAGTCTGTGTTGTCAGGCTGTGGCTAGCATTAGCTGTTGTCTTCTCTATGGGGATCATGCTGGAATAGACGTTGACAGTGGTTTTGGGGTTAACGTTTTGCTGTTGTGATAGTAATTTATTCGCAATGTTTTTTACTGCGGGTGAACTGGCTGCTCCCTCTTTATAGCAGTCACCCGTATTATATTAACCCTTCTACTAATGTGCCCCTTCTGCCCTGCCTTGCTGATTGCATTGCAGGATGCTCAGTGTAGGGGGAGCCCTGATCTGGGGCAGTAAAAGCTTTTGAGATGTCCTTCTCCTTGGTCTTCAGGTGTATGAGCTAAGGACCTACATTGAGCAGCTAAATTACGATGCACTTGATGTGTTACAGTCGATTACTATGGACGGTTTATCGAGACTCTCAGATATGATGAATCTGTCACTGCTGACAGTCAAGAATGAGGAAAGCAATTTGGCAGTAATCACAGCATGCTTGTCCTTTATGATGGGTTTGCATTAAAGGGATAGTCCAGCTCAAAGCAGCTATCCACTGAATGATGGGTGTAGATCAGTGGAGGTCACAAAACTGGATCACTAGTGGTTCACTGCCGCTCTTCTTATAGCCAAGGTCTCTGGTTGGAGGCATCGGGAGGGCACAAGGGTCCCCCATCCTAATAATCAATAGGGGGCATAGAACTTGGTCCCCACAACTCTTAGTATTTATCACCTGTACATTGTCAGCACATTATAGAGCAAGACAGGACAGCGTAAACATAGTTGTATCTGATGGATATGACATTGCATGTTTTAGAAATGAAGATTATTTTATAGAAAGTGTTCCAAGTCAATTCGGCCTTACCCATTTAGCCCATCACTAGGTAGGAAACTTACAGTGAAGACCACACACACATCTGTTTGCCATACAGCAGCCCAGTTTCTGTGAAGAGTCCTCTTTTTGCAATTTAAAGGGACGTGTCATGGGGGCTGATCTATTATCAAGGGTTCTCTGCTCTGAGTGACCTGATCTAGAGATCTTCTGATTGGGCACAAGAGCTGTCAATCTGAGCACAGGAGAAGGGATGGTAGTGTCATTTAGGAATGGGCCACCTACTGGACACTTGAGATTATGGTATGGTTGGGAGTAAAATGTGAATTTCTTGCCTAATGTCTTAGGATAAAGTGAATATGATGATGTTAAATGCAATTATTGTCATGTTTAAAGGGACGTCAATTGTGTAGTTAATGAAGTATTTAGGAAAACATATTAATCATCGGACACAGACTGTAATTATGGCTTTATAGTGTGTCCCAATCATGGTTTCTAGAGTCACCGTAGTTAATGTCTACGAGCAGGTCCCATCGTATACATGAGCCAGATGTTTCCGTCATCCCTCCATCTCTCTGCTCACGACCTGCACATTCGCTGAAGATCCTTGGAGATTATCCTTGCTTGTCGTTAATCTTACAATCGTAACGTTGAAATATTAAGTGGAAGTTTCCTCTCTGAGTCAAAGGAAATTTCAGATTGTTTCACTCCGGTGTCAGTCATTTCCATTCATATCAATGTCGCTCATTCCGGAGGGATTGTAAGATTTAAGCTGCTGGCAATCTTTACAGCTGTGGCTCGCTCCTGGGATTCTTGGGTCGGGCTCATCAAGGAGGCACTGATGGATATATATGTTATCTGCAACAAAGACACTGTGTGGTAACTTATTGGCTGCTGATCTTGTGTTTTATTTTATATCACCCCAAAGATGATTTGCAAAATTTGTGCCAGAATGTTGCAGGGAATTGAGGCAAACCACTAGGGGATGTAAAGTTACAAAGTTCTTTAGAAAGTTGTCCAAAATTTATCATACAGTTGTGCACTTTGAAATACTGTAGTGTCTAGGAAGAGACAGATATGGTAAATCCCTTTTACATCTGTCTCAGACTAATTTCCATACCTGCTCTTAGCGGTAGGAGACAACTAATCAACATTCCCTTTCTGTACCAAAGTTCAAAGCAAAGACTCCACAGTACAAATATAGAGGGATAAGCCGAGGTACCTAATTTTACCACCAAAAACTGGGAAAACCTATTGACTCGAGTACAGTCAGCCCCCTACTTAGTTACAAACGGACCTCTGGATGTTGGTAATTTACTGTACTTTAGTCCTAGGCTACAATGATCAGCTATAACAGTTATCACAGGTGTCTGTAATGAAGCTTTATTGTTAGTCCTGGTTCTTATGACAACCCAACTTTTTTAAAATACAATTGTGACAGAGACCAAAAAATTTTGGCTGGGTTTACAATTATAAAGTATACAGTTCCGACTTGCATACAAATTCAACTTAAGAACAAACCTACAGACCCTATCCTGTATGTAACCCGGGGACTGCCTGTATAAGCCGAGGGCGGGAAATGCATTGATCACAGCCGCCGCAGTATATAGCCAGCCCGCTGGGGTATCCAGCCAGCCAGCCCGCTGGGGTATCCGGCCAGCCAGCCCGCTGGGGTATCCGGCCAGCCAGCCCGCTGGGGTATCCGGCCAGCCAGCCCGCTGGGGTATCCGGCCAGCCAGCCCGCTGGGGTATCCGGCCAGCCAGCCCGCTGGGGTATCCGGCCAGCCAGCCCGCTGGGGTATCCGGCCAGCCAGCCCGCTGGGGTATCCGGCCAGCCAGCCCGCTGGGGTATCCGGCCAGCCAGCCCGCTGGGGTATCAGAAGGTGAGTATGTAAGTTTATTTTTTTTATTGACTCCTGTATAAGCCGAGGTGAGATTTTTCAGCACGTTTTTTGTGTTTAAAAACTCGGCTTATACAAGAGTATATACAGTTTATAAAAAAACGATATAAAGGATGTGTCACCGTAATCGTCGTGATCTATAGAATAAAGATAACATATTATTTTTATGGTACGGGGAATGGCCCACAACTACTTAATAATTCCTTGCTGTCACTCTGCCGGCTTAGCGGATGACAAGCTGCCATTTACATAAAATATTTTGTGATATTCTCTGTAGTCCTGCTGATTGTTATTATTGGATCCGCTCCAGTAATACCATTATTTCAGAAAACTGTTTATGCGTTTCCCTGTGAGATTATGTAAAGTTGCTTCAGAAGCAGAGCTCCACTTTAATAGCTTAGATTGCGGAGTGCAATGTGCATTACTTGGTCAGTGTGCACACAGTCTTGTGATGACTCTTCACCGGCTGTTGATGGAAGGTTCTTACAGCACAGATTGCTTCTGTATAACCCACTGATCTTGTGTGGGCAGTAACTACTCCGCGTCTTATTGTTGCTGTGGAAAGCCATGTCTTTGATATTCTCATTGTCATGGTGTGAAGAAAGGAATGTCGGCCGTAGGAAACTCGGGACTGGAGGTCGAAGAAGCCGCAACACACGGAGCAGCTGGGCTGAATGTCTCCCCTGTGTATAATGAGTGCTGTATGTAGGTACACTCCGGGTGTCTGTGACGGAAATGGACCAGTAGGCAATTGGAAACGGTTGTCTCTAGTGGTCATCTAATTCATATCATCTTGAACTGGGGATAAACTATTGCTTCCCCCCCCCCACACCATCACCATCATGCATTAGGTGTATTCTCTTCTGGACATTTACATTTGGGTTCTTCTGCCATATATGTACATTTATTCAATTGGATATTAATAAGAAATTTACGCGTGTTAGGATAATTTCCTATAAATGTAGCCATGTTGTCCCTTAGAAATGAGATTGATGTCCTTGGATATAACCACTGCTGCTGGGGTGCTTGCACAAAGAAGTAAATAGTTTTTGCATATGAAATGTCTGGGATTTACTACTTGCCCCACTGGTGTTCTGAGGTATCAAATACTGAATCTAGGTGGTTGGGTGCCTCAATAGCACATGGTTGGCCACAGCTGGTATGGTGTGGGGGTGGTCGTATCCAGGGACAAGTATCTCATTTCTGAGGGACAACATGGCAACATTTATAAGAAAATATCTTCACACTTGTGCATGTTTTTTTAATAGCATGCAATTTTTATGACTGGTGAATTAGAATAAATTTAAATGCCCAGGTGGGGATACCCCTTTAAGTTGCTGTGCCATACCTTAGGCTACATTCACACGGACGTATGAAACGCCGTATCTGTACCGTACCGTACCGTTTTTTTAACGGATTACATACGGCCACATTCATTTCAATGGACAATACGTCTGACCATTTATATTGCCGTTGTTAAATCCGTTCCGTACCGTACCGTATACTGGCCGTATAAAAATATAGAGCATGTCCTATTTTCTCCCGTATTCAGTTCCGTATGCCCTAAAGTCTATGGGGACGTATAAAATACGGGTTACATACATGCTGCATACGGATGAAAAACGTCACGTATATACGGCCCGTAAATACGGGACTGTAGAAATCATACGGTCGTGTGAATGTATTCTGCCATTAGTGCCTTTAAGGTAACCTCTCATTAGGATTTAAGTCCATGCTGCCGCCAACCTATTATGCAGGACAATGGCAGGAACAAATGATGTCCTTCTATATTTTGGGATATATCGCATTATTCAAAGAATGGACTTTAAAAGCTGCATATATATGACCAGCAAGGAGTCCTGGAGGCGGAGATGAGTCATGATAGGATGTGACCTCCTGGATTGAATTCTATTTAAAAGAGCAAATATGTAAGATCCCTTCAGCAGCTTCCACCTAGATTTGTGATGACGCACATGGCCCATGGAGTATCAATTAAGCTAGGAGTGGACATCTTAGTGTGACTCATCTCCGCCCCTGTGACTCTTTACTAGTAATTCATATAGAGCTTTCATAGTTCTATTACTACGTTGAGCTGAATTTTCCAGAATGCACTATGACATCATTGTGATCCCATCAATGTCTTGGATAAGGGGTTAGTGGTAATTTGTGGCCTACATCTTTTTGACAAGCCCTTTACAATGTTAATTATTATGCCAGGTCCCACGTGTTAACAAGTAAGCAACCTTTCCAAAAACTTGGCACAACTTTCTAGCACAAGTAAATACTCAAAAAGAAACTTTTTTGTGAGAATGTGTTTTTTTTTTTTTTTTAAAGCAAGGGAAAACCTATTGAATAGAGTATAAGCTTAAGGTGGAAAATGCATTGGTCACAGCCCCCCCCCCAGTATATAACTAGCGACCCTGTAGTATATAGCCAGCCAGCCAGCCCCCCCCTCCATCTCCATGCAGTATCCAGACGGCCAGCCCCCCCTCCATGCAGTATCCAGATGGCCAGCCCCCCCTCCATGCAGTATCCAGACGGCCAGCCCCCCCCCCTCCATGCAGTATCCAGACGGCCAACCCCCCTCCATGCAGTATCCAGACGGCCAGCCCCCCCTCCATGCAGTATCCAGACGGCCAGCCCCCCCTCCATGCAGTATCCAGACGGCCAGCCCCCCCTCCATGCAGTATCCAGACGGCCAGCCCCCCCTCCATGCAGTATCCAGATGGCCAGCCCCCCCCTCCATGCAGTATCCAGACGGCCAGCCCCCCCCTCCATGCAGTATCCAGACGGCCAGCCCCCCCCCTCCATGCAGTATCCAGACGGCCAACCCCCCTCCATGCAGTATCCAGACGGCCAGCCCCCCCTCCATGCAGTATCCAGACGGCCAGCCCCCCCTCCATGCAGTATCCAGACGGCCAGCCCCCCCTCCATGCAGTATCCAGACGGCCAGCCCCCCCTCCATGCAGTATCCAGACGGCCAGCCCCCCCTCCATGCAGTATCCAGACGGCCAGCCCCCCCTCCATGCAGTATCCAGACGGCCAGCCCCCCCTCCATGCAGTATCCAGACGGCCAGCCCCCCTCCATGCAGTATCCAGACGGCCAGCCCCCCCTCCATGCAGTATCCAGACGGCCAGCCCCCCTCCATGCAGTATCCAGACGGCCAGCCCCCCTCCATGCAGTATCCAGACGGCCAGCCCCCCCTCCATGCAGTATCCAGACGGCCAGCCCCCCCCTCCATGCAGTATCCAGACGGCCAGCCCCCCCCTCCATGCAGTATCCAGACGGCCAGCCCCCCCCCTCCATGCAGTATCCAGACGGCCAGCCCCCCCCCTCCATGCAGTATCCAGACGGCCAGCTCCCCCCCCCCTTCCATGCAGTATCCAGACGGCCAGCTCCCCCCCCCTTCCATGCAGTATCCAGACGGCCAGCTCCCCCCCCTTCCATGCAGTATCCAGACGGCCAGCTCCCCCCCTTCCATGCAGTATCCAGACGGCCAGCTCCCCCCCCCCTTCCATGCAGTATCCAGACGGCCAGCTCCCCCCCCCTTCCATGCAGTATCCAGACGGCCAGCTCCCCCCCCCCTTCCATGCAGTATCCAGACGGCCAGCTCCCCCCCCCCTTCCATGCAGTATCCAGACGGCCAGCTCCCCCCCCTTCCATGCAGTATCCAGACGGCCAGCTCCCCCCCTTCCATGCAGTATCCAGACGGCCAGCTCCCCCCCCTTCCATGCAGTATCCAGACGGCCAGCTCCCCCCCCTTCCATGCAGTATCCAGACGGCCAGCTCCCCCCCTTCCATGCAGTATCCAGACGGCCAGCTCCCCCCCTTCCATGCAGTATCCAGACGGCCAGCTCCCCCCCTTCCATGCAGTATCCAGACGGCCAGCTCCCCCCCTTCCATGCAGTATACATTTTGACATTATTTCTATCTATTTATGTAAACAACCGGGTGACGAAACGACCGGTAGAAGGCGTGGAGCGCGTTGTTCCTTTTATATTCTTTTAGTTATATATTTCTATATAATAAAACAATTTTGTTGTCTATGTAGCATCGTACCTTTCGGCTTGCACTGTAATAGGTCCTTTTTTTCTTCCTAATCTTGAAACCACATTTTATTTCCACCATGAAGCGCCTGTGTTCTTTTCTTGTCTTAGTTGTAACTACTCATGTACACACTGGAGCAACTATCTGCAAAATTTGATAGAAAGCTGAGCTATGCTTTAAAGGGGCTTCACCAAGTTTGAGTGGATAACGAAAAATCCTGTTCTCTGGATCGGGGGGGGGGGGGGGGAACCTGTTCCCTGTTCTCTGGATCGGGGGGGGGGGGGGGACCTGTTCTCTGGATCGGGGGGGGGGGGACCTGTTCTCTGGATCGGGGGGGGGGGGGGACCTGTTCTCTGGATCGGGGGGGGACCTGTTCTCTGCATGGGGGGGGGAACCTGTTCTCTGGATCGGGGGGGGGGGCGGGACGGACCTGTTCTCTGGATGGGGGGGGGGGCGGGACGGACCTGTTCGCTGGATCGACGGACCTGTTCTCTGGATCGGGGGACGGGGGACGGGGGGGGACCTGTTTTCTGGATCGTGGGGGGGGAGAAAGGCCTGTTTTCTGGATCGGGGGGGGGGGGCTGTTTTCTGGATCGGTGGGGGACCTGTTCTGTGGATTGGTGGGGGTCCCTGCAGTTGGATGATCGGGTTTGATAATGATCAAACCTGAAGTATTTTAGCCACATCCAATTCAACAAACTAAACACAAAGGTGGCAAAAATGAGACCAAATGTGCCAAATTGTTCATGAAGCATGAGCCCTCCGCTTATTCTGTGCTGATCTTCTTGTATTATATCATCATGTGTTTTTGCACACCTAACCTCTAGTGTCAGATCATACGGGAGAACTAAAGCGCAGGTACTCTTTTTCTGACTGGTGTAAATTCATCTCGTTCTGCTTCGTGGCGCCGTAGGTCTTGTTGCGAGGAAGCGGTTGTCAGACCTTTTGCTTTCTTAGAGAAAACAAAACCGTTTTCTTAATAAAATCTGACAAAAGGGAAAGCCTTGTAGCGAGAGCGAGGAAGAGGAGGAAGGTGTGAAATTAAAAAGGAGCTGTCACCTCTCCTGACACTTCTCTTCCAGTAAATACTTGTATTCCCCAAGAAATAACAATTGAGGAGCATCTTTTCTTAAGCTGTTGAATTGCACCATTCTTCTGCTATTATTCCAAAAAAATGGAAAAATAAAGTGTAGTAGAAGGTGTTTTGATGCTTTGCGGAGTAAACTAAGATATTTATAGATCTTGATTAGGTTCCTACCAGTTTACAGCCTCTGTGCTAATTAATGTGTAACCATGGTTACACACAAGATAAAACAAAAAGGTGCCAAGCTACTACCTCAAATCAACGTGTGGAATTCCTGTCGAAGATATCAATAAAAGCACTTTTGAGTGCTCCGAATATGCAATGAAAGAGCTTGCAGACCGTCTTCTTTTCTTTCATCCACTAAAGCCATTGGTGTCCGTTCAAACTGTGTTCAAGGAAACGCACCACGGGTTTCGGACAAATCCTGTGTGGTTTTATCGGCTTTTCTATGTGGACTAAAAAGAGAACAAATCTATAGTGCAAATTGCCAAATCTCCTTAGATGTTTTAAAGGAATCCTACCTCTACGGATCTACCTATTAAGGTTGATGCGGTGGTAGGTGCATCTAACCTATGTAAGGATAGTCCTTTTTAGGGCTAATCCTTTACTCCCCTCTTTCTTTTCTAATCTTTAATCAGGGTAATATTCAAATTTTCAAAATTTTTCTCCACGGCCCAGTAGCCTCTTAGATCCTCCTTCCCAGACATCTTCAGCGTGCAGCTACAAGCAGCTGCGCGCACTAGTCCGTGAAGCTGGAGTTCTGTGCATGCCAGTAGCTCCGGCTTTGGAGCCGAGATTGTGCTCCCGCCGCCCTGTGTTTTGTGTGTGCTGAAGATATCTGGGTAGGAGGATCTAAGAGGCTACTGGGGCGTGGAGTAGCCTCAGCTCCGGCTGCTCCATGCCCCAGCATGAAAGAAGTAATGATCTTGCATGTTCATTAAGCTGCTAAATATGGTCCATTCCAGTGATTGACGGAGTGGTGACGGACATGCATGACTGCCAATTTGCGCAAATTCTGCGGATTGGAGTCCTTATATTGGTAGTCCTTACATACCCCCCCCCCAACAACCAGACATTGGTTTGTGGAAAACTCTTTTCAAGAAGAACATTCACAACTTTCACAAACTCTCAGTCTTTAATTGCGGTCACTCCGCTGATGCCAACGCTGTTGGGATTTTTCTCCACCATACTCACGAGCAGTCAGTGCCACCAGTATGACAATTCGACTCGCTACTTTAGGGCGAGCTTGGTCTGAAGCAAGCAACCTAGAGATGAGCGGACCTGAAGTTTCTGTTCGGGTCCGGTTGCGTCCTGTGCGACCCGGACATATTGCCATATTAGTGGACAAACCGCAAACTAGTCATGGCTATGATTGGCCAGAATGGAACCCTAATGGAAACTTTGGGTCCGCTCCTCTCTAGCCCCAAACTTTATACCTGATGTCAGATAGTTTTAGCACGTTATATGCAAAATAGTTGTTGCTGGTGGTAGGTTTTATGCTACATAATTATGAAGGTGTCCGAAAAATCATGTTCATGTGCATGTAGTCTTATCGTTGACAGCTAAGTTCAAGGAATCGGCGTCTAGTGTCTGGAGTATCATCCTGGGATTCTGTGTTGAATTTTTTCAGACCATCCTCTTGTTCCTGGAGATACTACCTCCTTCCTCATATGAATTGTACATGTGAATTGTAGGTAATTTGTTAACAACCCTCTAAACTGCATCCAGCAGGTCACTAATGTCTATGGCTTTCTCAGACGGACACAGATTTTACTCCATTCTCAAATCTTCACAATTTAAAGAACAGATTTTAAAGCAATAATACAATGAATCCAGTGCCAGGCAGATTGTCCGCTCCCTGTTTATAATTTCCCCAGAAAATCGAAGCCTTTCAGTTTTGTGCCGTCTTTCATTCCTGCTCCCCTGCTGCTTATTATAGTTTACCCAAAATATTGTACTAAAGCCTTTTTTTTTTTTTGCCTTACGATTTGTGCAATTAAGCGCCTCAAAAAAAGAGAAGTAATGGCAGTAACTTGGCCGGTCTCCATGATGTTCCATATTCTAGCCCAAATTACAGACGCAAAATGTTAGAAACCCTACAGCTCACTACATTAACTACTCTGGAAGCAGGTGACACACTGCGAGGGTTAAACTCGGAGCCACTGCTGTAGGACAAAGGGGGAGATTTATCGGTGCTTCAATGCCATTATATTTGTGACTACGCTAACGTCCTGCCATGTGGGCATGGAGTAGCACGAACACCGTTTGAGTGGGCTGGTACGCGGTGTTCCTTCTCTGTGGCTGCGCACTTTCTACAAACCTACGAACTATTTTTTTCCAAGTTTTTCCGCAAAACTACAGACCCAGTGTGGTTTTACAGGGTGGCACAATCAAGTGGCCTTAGTGTAAGAAAGATGCGGCAGAGACCAGATGTTTTTTTTTTTTTGTTGGTTTTTGCCATGGTCAATATCTCCCATCCATTTTTTTTTTCAGTATTTTGATTCTAAGTTTAATTTCCAATTAGTAGCGTCAGAAACCCGTGCTATTAGCTTTTCCATGCATCGTTATGGAGAGGGGAGGGGTGAGCATTGCTTACCCCTCCTCCTCTCTAGCACGCTGCCGTGTACTCACCCAGCTATGGCCAGGCGAGGATACGTTTTAGTGTAAAAATAGCCCTTAAATCAATTAAAACCTTAAACATAGTACCAGAAAAAAAAAAAACTACAGACATGGAGATGGTGTACACAATATCATCAAATAGATGTAGACTCCACGATGCACATGCCTGGTGCTGGATTGCAAAAGGAGGGAGCTGAAGGGATCTCCATCGATATGGCTCTTCTTCACCAGACAGCCCTCTAGCTACATTAAACTTACCTTATATACTCGAGTATAAGCCTAGTTTTTCAGCACAAAATTTGTGCTCAAAAACCCTAACTCGGCTTATACTCGAGTCAACTAAAAACAAAGACAAAACTCACATTTCTGACGTCACCCGTAGGTCCTCTTCTGTCTGAGACAGAAGAGGACCTATGGGGGACTTCGGAAAGATGAGTACAGTGTTATTTTTTTTTCCTACTACAGGGGCTGGGCAGGCTATATGCTACAGGGGTTGGGCAGGCTGTATGCTACAGGGGCTGGCAGACTATATACTGGGAGGCTGTAACCAATGCATTTCCCACCCTCGGCTTATACTCGAGTCAATAGGTTTTCCCAGTTTTTTGTGTTGAAATTAGGGGTCTCGGCTTATACTCAAGTATATACGGTAATTTCCTGCTTAACAGAGCAGAAGCCTTTTTTTTATTTATTTTTTTTTTAATTTAAAGAAAAACGGGTATGGTTTGTACCAGTTGAAAGTTATAGAAATATATATATATGTAAATAGTCATTTATGCAAAAAGGTGCAGCCGTTACCTCCCCCCTTCCACCCCTAAAAGTAGTTATGTGGGCGGCTGAATTTTTCAGTAACAATATAAAAATACAAATGGCTTAGTGCAGTTTGACAAACCACAAGAAATAAACACCCACCGCCTCAATAATTTGGGATAGATGGACAAAGTGGAGCTGAAAAATACATGCACAAAAGGAGACTTTTGCTCGGAGATGTTTTCATCATAAGCTTTAGGAGGTGACACTTTTGGCACCTTCATTTCTTTGCAGCCAATAACATGGATGTAGAAGCTGTGTCTGTACTCGGCCTCCGGCGTCTATTTTTCTTTTCATGTTTTTGCTGTTTTTGCTGGTATAATAAGCACGTTATTGAGTCAAAGTCTATAGATTTTTTTTTTTTTTAGATTTACTCTTTCCTTTCTTCCTTTTGGTCCTCTCCATTCCCTGTTAAAAATGTGCGTCAGTGATTTCCCGCCATTATTCATACAAAACGTTTATTTATTATGGTCTTTATTAAATACCATTTCCAAAATTTGTACTTCAACTCCAAGGTTGTTGTTGGTGCGTTCTGTCACCTATTCCTGAGCGGACTATTAGTAGTAGCAAGTCTCTTGCCAATCCTGGAATCCAAGGCTATGTTCACACTGCCATTGCCCCCTGTATCGTAGCATGGCGGGCACATGGCAGTGTTGGGAGAGAGGATGCCGTTCACTCCCGCCCCTCTTCATAAGAATATATGGCACACGGTGCCGTATTCCGGAGAAAGATAAGACATGTCCTATCTTTCTACAGGGTTCAGAGCTGTACGGTGCCGCACGTTGGGTGCTGTGCGCCCATTGCGATGTATGGGGGACGTATACCGGCCATATATACAGTACGTCCCCTATACGTACGTGTGAATGTAGCCTAATCCCTGATCATAGAAAGAAACAAAAGTTAGAATGGGAATAGAACTATTGAAGAGTACAAGACTATTAAATTAAAGGTATAAGAATGTGTAAGATTGTCCAAACCCATTGTCTTCTGAGTGAGTGGGATAAGACCTTCTGTAACTAATATTATAACTCATGGGATAAAGGTTATTGTCAAAGAAAGCAAAAGCCACGGTCAGCATAGAAATTCTTATGGAAAGTATACTACAGGCAGTCCCCGGGTTACATACAAGATAGGGTCTGTAGGTTTGTTCTTAAGTTGAATTTGTATGTAAGTCAGAACTGTATATTTTATCATTGTAATCCCAGCCAGAACTTTTTTGATCTCCGTGACAATTGAATTTTAAAAATGTTGGGTTGTCATAAGAACCAGGATGAATAATAAAGCTTCAGTACAGACACCTGTGATAACTGTTACAGCTGTTTATTGTAGCCTAGGACTAAAGTAGAATAAATTACCAAAATCCAGAGGTCCGTTTGTAACTAGGGGTCGTATGTAAGTCGAGTGTTCTTAAGTAGGGGACCGCCTGTATTAAGTAAAACTGCTTCTGTGTTTACTTCCAGTGGAGAGAAATCTGACCATGGTCACACAGGTGCACAGCTCGTTATATCATAGAGGGTAATCAGAGCTGTGTGATATAACGAGCTGTGCACCTGTGTGACCATGGTCAGATTTCTCTCCACTGGAAGTAAACACAGAAGCTTTCTATAGAAGGACAGCAAGCAGAGATCTAGAAAACGGTGCAAAATTGATACAGAAACTATATTGGAAAATTGCATACATTTTTATAATACAAACAATAACATTAATTTGCTGAAATGGGAAAACCCCTTTAAATCCAAAGGCAGCACATACAATTTGGGTGTGGATTGCTAATCTGCATAGTGAGTAAAGGGCATGAAAGCCCATCTGCGTCTGCATAACAAGGGCTAAGGGCAATGATCTGCTTTCATATCTGTTGATCTGATGTAAATTTTGCGTAAAAAAAAATGCATACTAAACATACTGCAACGTGTGTAATGTTATTTGTCTACAAAAACCGGTTGAACTAGCTGGAACGGCATAGCTATAATGTTCTTCAATCAAATTTCTGATTTAGAATTTGCACTGGGGGCTGGGGGCTGTCGCTGTATAAAAGCTTCAGTACAATATCATTAAAGCTGGAGTCGATAGGATCTTTTTCTATACAATAATTAAACCTCATCTATGTAATGGAAGCATTTTTGGAGCCGATTCTGAGGTTGCTGCCACCTTTTCTGTTCTCCAAATGCATTAGGCGGGTTGATTTTTATTTTTTTTCTCTCTTTCTGTATGGGGAACCTACTTTGCTATATTTTATGCTTTTGTAGGTAGCGTGGCGGCTTATCAGTGTGCTGTATGCTGTAGCAGATTTATGGTGTTCACAACTACTCCCGTATTTACCAGATCAATAGGGTTATAATTGAATTTACAGCGGGATCCGAGATGGTTCCTGGCGATATTCTGGACTTTGTACACAGTATCCTGGACTCTTGTATACAAAAATTTGCTTTCCAATATTTGGCTGTAAACATGTCGATTATACGGCTTGGCCCAGAAGGCAGACACTACTTTTAGTTGGCAGTCATCACACTTCTGCTTTATATACACTGGCGGCGCTCTGTGCCTTTAAAGCTAATTAATTAATTCCGTATCTCAATCCGTCAGATCCGAGGTGTTTTTTTTCATACTCCACTGTTGCAGTGAGATTTTTTTTTTTTTTTATGGTTTTTTTTTCTAAATTTTAGCAGTCTCTAAATACTGGTGCCTTCAGCCGGATGTTGTTGGATGCCAATCAGCATGAAGTTAAATAAACCTTTTATGAAGCATCGCTGTTTTGCATGTATTTTTGGGATGTGCTTTTGGACTGTGCCTAAAATCTATGCACAATGAATATTGGAATTAGTAGAGGCGTGTATTGAGTCTCAGGCTTGGTCTGTAATACCCAGCACACGGCCCTTTGAGGGAAATTCATTATGACTTCCTGGCTTCTCCAACCTACATGTCACTTTGGGTGTGCCGGGAGTGGGGTGGGAAGGGGCGTGAACTTCCGCTCGCCGGATTTACTATAGTCGGAGATTTTACCATAAGACTCCTCCAAGTTAATCTGGTATAAGATATTAGGTATTAGTAATATCTTATGCCCAAGAGCAGGAAGGGGGAATTTTAAGATGGGCATTTAAAACACCAGTTTTTATAAATTCCCTGCTGTATGTATACATTATGCTGAGATCAGTATATTTACTTCTTGGAATTTCATTGGATTTGCTGCTAAGTTATTTCATGAGAGAACACAAAGCATAATGGAACTATTGGCATCTTGTAATGAACTCAACTCTGGTAAAGACAGGAAGAGGTTACTATCCCCCCCCCCTACTTAGCTGTTGCTGAGGAAGATCTCTGACAAGTAGCTTCAGAGCATATAAAAGTCATAACAAAAAGGTGAGAATCAAAATATGAGCATTGTTCTGTGGTATAACGGTATTTATTGTTTTGTATGTAAAGTCGCATGAAGCTTAAAGCATATTTTGAGTAAATATTTGGGTGAAGAAATCTACATTTAGAATCTACACAGAAAGAAACTTTTCTGTGCACTGTGGGCCCGCTGCACCACCTTTTTCCTAGGACAGTAAGGTTAAGTGGGAGATATAGGTTCAGATCCAGATCTCCTAGCCATGCCCATGGGGCACTTGCATATTTTTCTATTGTTTTCTCTTTCTAGTATCTCTAAACCCTGAGCGTATTTAGCAGAATACTGCAGTGTGGACGTACTAATAGTACTTATAATGCCTTGGTGCATACTGCAGTACATTTTGCTGATAACGTTATTCATGTTCACATTATTTATTGACTCCCCTCTGCATTGTCTTGGTTCCAGAACTTCCAGTATCTGAACTTCTGCTCATTACAGAACTAGTAGAAGAAAGACATCTTGTCCTAGATCTCCACACAATATGATACGACCTGTTTAGTGTCACTGTTCAGCTGGCCATGGCATTGAGACTTTAGACGACTTGCAGATTCACGAATAATGGGACATTTGGCTGATAAGGGACTGCCACTTGTTGACCCTAAAACCCTCTGACAAGGTGTTGACTTTCCCCTTGGGGAATGCTCGGTGGATTCCTATAATAGAAGTAGTTTTCAATATACAGAAAATAGTAAACAAATTGAAGGTTAAGAGGAGGATGCTAAGAGCAACAAGAACACCAGGTTGCCATGTAGAGATGAAAAAATAAATTTGATAAGTTCTGATTTTAAAGAAACAATCCCCTCACAGAAGAGACAAGTAAAACTGTCCTTCAAAGCAAGCTTTTTTAAAGATGGTGACAGGTTCCAGGAGGAGCCTTTGCTATGCTGATTTAAATAATTATTTTGTCAGCATTCTGAATCGTTTCTTTAGTTTATATTTAAATTTACCTTACCTGGCTCCCTGCCAGAAGCATGTGGTGAGTCCTGAAGGGGTGGCAGCTGTAGCCTGTGTCTCCTCATCCATTCTTACTCTCCTCCCTCCCCTGCTAGATCAATGCACATGACAGGAAGTGGGTAGGGAGGTGACCCGCCCTCACCTCTGGGACTCACCAGATGCTGCTGGTAGGGAGCCATGTAATGTAAATTAAAACCTACAAACTATTCAGAATGCAGAAAAATGCATTTTTTAAATTGGCAAAGCATAGGCTATTGGAACCTGTCAACAGCTAGAAATCACATTTATGGTGACAGAATCCCTTTAAAGGGCTTGTCTCTAAGTTATTGAAGTGTATTTTCTTCTTCAGTAAGGTCTGGATTCAGATTTTTTAATTAATTTATTGTATTGTCTATAAGATAAACTTTTGAGCTAGAAAAAAAAAATCTTGTTAAAAAGTCTCTCCAGACCCTCCTTAGCAATGTCATGGAGATCAGGGGAAGCGCTTACAAAGCATTTCACCCAATCTCTGAGAAAGCAGAGGTGTGGCCAGCATCGTTGCAATGTCCTGTAACCATTTCATGCTGCCATTGATGGGGCCAGAAAAGACAGAGAAGAAGCTGGAACGTGGTTTGAAGAAGAGGTGTGTGAGTTGAGAGATTGAATGGATGTTGCCGTGCAGTGTGAGTGGCTACATTCACTCAGGTCTGCTACATATATTCAAAGGTGTATGTGTATAGATGTAGCAGAGATGTGTGTGTTATCCTTGTGTGTGACCAATGGGGAATTTTTAATTGGTAACAAATATATTTTTCCTTTTTTTTCGTATGACTTAAACTTAAAAATATGTCAAACTCTTAAAAAGGTTAGGAAGGGTCTTTCCCGAAAATTAGCTTTCGCTTGTCAAACATTTTCCCTCCATCTAGATTTAATAAATATACCTGCTTTGTTAAGTGTGTGTGTTTATGAGCCGAGCCGGCTGTCCAGATAAAGTGTAAAGTATTCAGCAGGGTTGGGAGTACCTCAGGAGACAAAAATACTTTCTTTGTGGGGGTAGCTTCCCATCTCTGATGAGTATGGCCTCTCCAGGGTCCAGGGGGGGCGACCTTTTTTTGGGGGCGACTTCTCATGAAGTTGTCCTCTCCAGGGGGGGGCCTCTCATCTCTCAGGAGGATGGCCTTGTCAGGGGGTGGCCTCTCCAAGGGGGGCAGCCTTTTCATGTAGTGGCTTCTCATGAGGGTGGCCTCTCCAGTGGGTGGCTTCTCCTAGGAGGCAGCCTCTCATCTCTCATGAGGATGGCCTTTCCTGGGGAGCAGCTTCTCATCTCTGATGAGGATGACCTCTCCTGGGGGGGGGCCTCTCATCTCTCATCTCTGATGAGGATGGCCTCTTCTGGGGGGGGGGGGAAGCCTCTCATCTCTGAGGATGGCCTCTCCTGGGGGGGCAGCTTCTCATCTCTGATGAGGATGACCTCTCCTGGGGGGGGGGAAGCCTCTCATCTCTGAGGATGGCCTCTCCTGGGGGGGGCACCTCTCATCTCTCATCTCTGATGAGGATGGCCTCTTCTGGGGGGGGCAGCTTCTCATCTCTGATGAGGATGACCTCTCCTGGGGGGGCAGTTTCTCATCTCTGATGAGGATGACCTCTCCTGGGGGGGCAGCTTCTCATCTCTGATGAGGATGACCTCTTCTGGGGGGGGGGGGGGAGCCTCTCATCTCTGAGGATGGCCTCTCCCGGGGGGGGGGCACCTCTCATCTCTGATGAGGATGGCCTCTTCTGGGGGGGAAGCCTCTCATCTCTGAGGATGGCCTCTCCTGGGGGGGGGGCAGCTTCTCATCTCTGATGAGGATGACCTCTCCTGGGGGGGCAGCTTCTCATCTCTGATGAGGATGACCTCTTCTGGGGGGGGGGGGGGGAGAGCCTCTCATCTCTGAGGATGGCCTCTCCCGGGGGGGGGGGGGCACCTCTCATCTCTGATGAGGATGGCCTCTTCTGGGGGGGAAGCCTCTCATCTCTGAGGATGGCCTCTCCTGGGGGGGGGGCACCTCTCATGAGGGTGACCTTGTCTGTATTTAATATCAGTTTACAGAAACTCTGACAACATCCCTAAGTGACTTGATGCACCAGTATCCGCCATTGTCGCAGTCACAGCGTGGTGGAGTTTCATGGACTGTTCAGACATGGAGCCTGGTACTCTGCATTTTCACGTGGTGACGTCCCTTTTTATATTGTGCTAGACATCCCAATTAGACTGAAGCATCCATGGTGTAAAATGACAGCTATTATAGCGTGACATACGCCACGTGCACACACAATCATCTCCGTGTATGCGGCCATCATATTTACCAGGAGCCGGCGCGTCTGATGGGGGTTATTTGATGCTTGTCAGATTTTTTGCCTTCTGCTTACCATTTACAATGAGTAAAATGGATTCCGATAAAGTGCAATTTGCGTAACTATGTAGCCCCTGGTTGTTGTTGTTTAAACTACTTTTGGTGTTTTTGCATAACAAAAAAACCTGTGGCCATTAGCATTTCTAAATAGTTGTCAGTAGTGTAATGTATTAGCTCCGGGGGTCTTGCCAGGACCTCCCACGATCAGCTGTTTGCTGGAGGCGAAGTCGCATTGTTATGTAGCATCGCAGAGAAAACAAACATGACAAGATGCCCACAGACATGGTGTCTGCCAGTTGTTTTCTAGTTGCAGTCCTCTGGTGCCAGCAGCTGCTCTGAACGGCTTCCTATGACATAAATTATATATATGTCCCCTGAAAAGACATTTAGTGGTTACACTCGTAGAGAAAAGAAAGTAAAGAATATAAAAAAAAAACTCATCCAGAAAGAAAAAAACATGGTTGCAGCACTCAGCGTGCAGTTATGTCTCAGGCACATATGTAAATGATTACTGCAACACAGAATGGGACATCCAATGCATAGCAGATTGTCTCATACTTCCCCATATATGATGCTCCATTTATAGTGTATGGATCAGACCGTATCTTCTACTGTCAATAGTGTGTGAGTGGATCTCACACGCCAATGACAAACGGGCTGAGATGACACACAATATAAGTTTCTAGAAGTGCTTCTTTCACTGTCTACCAGCAAAATCCACCATGATAAACCAGGGACACTTACCCATTGATCCAGGCACCGTGACTGTGGTAATCTTCTTATATTTGTTATCCATGGCCTCCTTCCTTCTAAAAGTTACGTTTAAAATTATGCTAATGAGCCAAAGAGGCTATCCTAGCCCCTCTGTGATCTGGCTGTACGGGCTGTTACATTGTCTAACCCTTCCCTCTGCTTCCTCAGCACTTGTGCAGTGAGCACTACCTGCTCACGGGAAGCACGGATGGAGGACGTGACAGTGTAACAGCCTGTAAAACTAGATCACAGATGGAAGCCTCTAATGCTCAATAGTGTAATTTAAAAGTTGAGTCCTATGTCTTGAAATGGGGTCAGGAAGTAGATTTGGGACAGGAGCCCTCATTGGGCCGGTCGTAGTCTGTTTATTTATGTAGTGTATTTTGTTTTTGTTTTTTTTATTACCTTTCACAGATTTTAAAGGGAACACCAAGAGTGTCATTTTTAGCTGGAGATATGTTCCAATAGCCCCTGCTATGCTCATTTTAAAATGTCCTTTGTCAGCATTCTGAATCATTTCAGTAGCTTAGAATTATGTATTATACATAAAAATAATAATAATAATAATAATTCTTTATTTATATAGTGCACACAGATTACGCAGCGCTGCACAGAGCTTTGCCAAATCGGTCACTGTCACCAATGGGGCTCACAATCTAATCTACCTACCAGTATGTTTTGGAGTGTGGGAGGAAACCGTTGGACTCGGAGGAAACCCATGTAACCACGGAGAGAACATACAAACTCTTTGCAGATGTTGACCCTGGCACTTGAATCCAGGTCCCCAGTGCTGCAAGGCTATGAAACCATTGAGCCACCGTGCTGCCCATATCTGGCTCCCTGCCAGCGCGTGTGTTGAGTCCCGAGGGGGAAGCAGCTGCAATCTGTGTGTGCCTGTGTCAGGCTCCTCTCCTCCACACTCCTCCAGATGGAGCACATGCTGCTGGTAGGGAGCCAGGTAATATAAATCATATTTATATAAACTACTGAAATGATTCTTTATGCTGACAAAGACATTGTGAAAATCTGCACAGCACAGGCTATTGGAACCTGTCACCAGCTAAAAGTTATATTCCCGGTGACAGGTTCCCTTTTATTTGCTGTACATTATTTTCTCCTCTCTCTTTGCCCTGTGTTTTACCGCAGGATCCCAGAATAAAAGCTGGGTTTGTGTTCGTCGTGGAATCCTGTGTTTCCGAATAAAGCTTGATTACACAATGAAATACATTTCATGCTCAATTTGGTAAAGTATAGGTTATTTAATCCAGACTGCAGCTTGCTTGCAAGAATAAGAATAGAAAAAAAAGAAATCCTAATAAGCGGCTAAATCCTAATATACGTCATGTGATTGTTAGCTTTTTTTTTCTGC
Organism: Engystomops pustulosus; assembly: GCF_040894005.1. Lineage (NCBI taxonomy): Eukaryota > Metazoa > Chordata > Amphibia > Anura > Leptodactylidae > Engystomops > Engystomops pustulosus. Next base: position 42,261,381 of record NC_092412.1, read on the forward strand.
TTCTGTTTAGCCATGAAACAATTGTGGATTTCTTATTATTTATTTATTTTTAAACCTTAGAATGTATGCGGGAACATTCCATTTTCTCCCAGTCCCGGCGAGTTCCTTAGCATGCATAACTTGATGGTGATTAATAGGCACTTTCCATTTCTGCAAAGCACACATCAGGCTTATGAGGTATGAAGGGAAATGCATGACCGGGGTGTAGAAAATAGCTTAATCCCCATCTTTTGGCTTAATAGAAGTAACAACCTTTTAGCCTTGCCGGATATAGCGTTTGTGAAACAAATGGTCAGACAAATTTCACAAGTTGTTTGTAGATGAAACGGTAATCATTAAAGGGATTATCTCCTCAAAGGGGTTGTCTACTTTGTGTATATTGATGACCCATCTATAACTTTGGTCATTATTTTCAGGGTAGACCCACCCCTTTACCCCCTCCCAACATGAATCAGTTGCACCTGCCACTAGAGCCAGGAGTACCCCCCTGTTCTGTGCAGTGGCCATACTGGGGCACATTTCCTTTCCCGGTCCTGTTGCAATCCCCGTTCGGGATGGTCCGACGAAGGTGAAGTCCGGTGCGATGCATCAATTTCGTGCGCCCGAGATCCTGCATGTGTCGCTTCCCCGCTGAGGTCCGACATGTGAGTGCATGTCATGCGACACAATTTGAGATGTTAAATCCTGAGCGTTGTCCGAATCCGTCAGATCGTCCGTCGGCCCGCCCCCAATCTGTGTCGTGTGAGAGCCGGCGCCGATGCGCCAAAAACCCCAGTTAAATGCGGTGCAAAATGTAAAAATTCAGGAAACGCGATGGAAATGCGTGGACCCTTGGTAAATGTACTCCCCTGTGTTACTGCACCAATCACAGGAACAAGACCCACCCTGAGGTTACTAATTGGTCACATGATCCATGACTCTTTCACTCCTTCACTAATGATCAAATGGGTAACAGTATTTTCATCTCACCATCCAATACAAGTGTGAACGTGAGACTACCTTTATTTTAAAATAAATCCTTCACCCCTATTGTATACATAATTTTGACTTGAAACTATTTAGGCTATGCTCATGCCGATTCTTGTCACATGACTATATTGTTGCTGTTTTGAAAATCCACAAAATCGACATAATTTTTTAATATATACAGGCGGTCCCCTACTTAAGAACACCCGACTTAAAAACGACTCCTAGTTACAAACGGACCTGTGGATGTTGGTAATTTACTGTACTTCAGCCTTAGGCTACAATATACAGCTGTAACAATTATCACAGGTGTTTGCAGTGAAGATTTATTGTTAATCCTGGTTCTTATAACCATCCAACATTTTTAAAATGTAGTTGTCACAAGGACCAAAAGAAATTTGGCTGGGGTTACAATGATAAAATATACAATTTCGACTTGCATACAACTTAAAGGAAACCTACCACTTGAAGTGGCAGGTGTAAGAAGGATATACCGAGCACCAGCGCAGGGTGAGCTGGTGCCGGAGCTTAGTTTTGTTAGTGTTTTAAATCGCGGTATCGCGGTTTAAAACACTTTTTAAACTTTATAGCCGAAGCTGCTTCGGCGCAGGGAGGTACGCACTCGGCGCTTACCATGCGCGCGGCCAGAGGTCGCACTAACATTTTTCCAGAAGGGTAATAATACTCCTCTCACAATTTTTGAGGAGTATTTTTAACCGAGGAGGAGTACAAAATTTTCATTAATAAATATATAACTCCTAGGCGTATATATAGTGTTAAGAGACGTCTATTAATACAAGGAAAAAGTTACAGCTCCTGTTTTCTGTGCTTAAAAGGGTTTTCCCACAAATTCAAGTTAGGCCATATCCACGGGATAGGCCAATGCAATTAGGCAAATCTCTTCTCAGATCTGTTGTGATGTGTTTGAAAATGTATGTAATAACCTCACCCTTGGGTGATGTCACACATGGCGTTTTATGTCCGTTTTTAAACCTCCGTTTTCAGTCCGTTTACCATGCATTTGGCTGCTTACAACCTGTTTTTCTATTAAGATAATTGGGAAAAACTGACTAAAAACGGACCAAAAATGCCAAGTGTGGCATCGCTCTTAGGCTACATTCACACCATATGGGGGACGTATGTTAGGTCCCCAGTAGAAGGCAATGGTCGCACGAAGCGATACCGCTCCGTACACGGGAAAAGGACATTACCCAATGCATTTCAATGGAGAGGGAAGGGGTCACCCCTTCCTCCTCTCCATGGCACTAAACGCATGTCTGCACGGCTACGGCCTGGCGGGCATACGTTTGTGTGAATGCAGCCTTATTGTCTACAGAGCGGACTATGGCTGATGGCGGCCCCCAGACCAGTCCGGGGCTGATGCTGCTGAATTTTTATTTAATTTATTTTCTGGAGTTTGGGAACATAACTTTTTTTTTTTTTTTTTTTTTTACAGGGGCACATTTAGAAATGGAACATATAATATACTCAAATATAGATCACAGATAACAATGATCTAATGGTAAGAGCCCATTGGATCAGTGTCATCAGTGATTTATATACAGAGACCTGCAGAGAGGATGCACAGCACCTTCCCTGCAGCCTCTCACTGTATACAGGGGCTGCTGTGACAGGGGGCCGATTATTATCAGTCCCCTGTCACAGTACACGATTGGGCTGTCACATAGACCGCACGATCCTGTTACTGGCTGTGTGCACGATCGTACACCGATCAGGAGCACAGCCCCGGTAACAGATATCCCTCCCCCACCCCCCACTCGATACTGCGGTTTAAAACACTAACAAAAATAAGCTCCGGCACCAGCTCACCCTGAGCTGGTGCTCGGTATGTTCTTCTTATACCTGCCACTTCAAGTGGTAGGTTTCCTTTAAGAACAAACCTACACACCGTATCTTGTAGGTAACTGTATATGGGGAAGATTTATTGGTGGTTCTACACCACTTTCTTGTATAGAAGCAATGAAATAACTGCAATTTCTTGTGCAATGTAAGAAATTGTGATTATTTTGGTGACTGTGGCACCTTCTAGTCATGTGATCACCTTCTAGTCAGAGTGGGACAATCAATATTCACAGGTTTGTACTCAAAATAACGCTGTGTTTGATCTGGCGTAGTTTTGCCACCAAAGCAACACCTTCGGCGGATACATGATGAGGTTTAAGCATCATGATGCATCCGCCATGGAGGCCGGAGACCGGGCTTTATCATGCGCCGGCACAAGATAAATATACCCCATAGTATTTTGTAAATCGACCTTTGGCTTTCAACACTCGAAGTATTCTACGGGCCTTTGTCCTGCTGGACATCCATTTCATACCATAATACTCAAGTGTATGAAGTAACTCTTTGTAGTATAGCCACATAGAGCTCAGTATTGAGTTCTTTTTCGATAGTGGTTGAAGTATCTACTCGACACTTGCCGACACTTCTTATGACCATATTGAAGTCGAAGCTTCTGAGCCCTCTGCATAGCCGGTAAATCTTTGCTGCATATTGCCGGTAACATCTGCAATTGGCGCTAGCACCGATCACAGCGGCTTAAAAAAGATGGGCGCCATCTTTCCGAGGATCGTTGCTCCCCGTCGCAATGATGGGCTCGTTTTAACCCTTTCATTACAATGTGCTAAATCCTCATATACTGCCATACCGTAGTATGGCAGTATATGATAGGATCTATCAGACAACCTAGGGTTAAAGTACCCTAGGGAGTCTGAAAAATAGTAAAAGTAAAAAAAAAAAAAAATACAAATCACCCCCCTTTCTCTAGAACTGATATAAATATAAATAAACAGTAAAAATCATAAAATATTAGGTATCCTCACGTACGAAAATGCCAGATCTATCAAAATATAATAAAATTTTTTCCACTGTGTTTAACCCCGTAATAATAGCGCCCAAAGTCGGAAATGGCACTTTTTTGCCATTTTGAAAAATATTAAAAAAAATCAATAAAAGGTGATCAAAAGGTTGCACTTTCCTAAAAATGGTAGCAATGAAAACGTCCTCAAAAGCCGCAAAAAATGACACCACCTAAAGCTCCGTAAACAGAAGTATGAAAAAGCTATTGGCGCCAGAAGATGGCAAAATAAAAAAAAAAAACAAGGTTTTCATTTTTGTGAAATGTATGAAAACATTATAAAACCTATACAAATTTGGTCTCCCCATAATCGTACCCAATGAATAAAGTAGTCATGTCATTTGTGGCGCACAGCGAAAGCCATAAAATCCAAGCCCACAAGAAAACGGCGCAAATGCGGTTTTTAACCATTTTCACTGCATTTGGAATTTTTTTTTCCCGCTTCCCAGTACACTGCATGGAATAATAAATACCATCTCTATGAAGTGTAATTTGTTACACAGAAAACAAGCTGTCACACAGCTCTTTACGTGTTAAAATAAATAAAGTTATAGATTTTTGAAGGTGGGGAGTGAAAAATAGAAATGAAACCCCCCCCCCCCCCCAAAAAGGCCAGGTGGATAAGGGGTTAATGAGCGTTACACACGTTTGTACGGACTTCTGTGATATCGCTATTATGAAGCAGTGTTTGTAGCTCCAGAACTGAAAGACCTTGTGAGGAGACGACTTGTTGACTCCGGTATTTTGCCTGGATGTCCATCTCTTGCCGTTGGGATTTTGCATTTTGGCAATTATCTTGCCTAAGATACAGCTGTCGATGAGCTGGTTGATGTTTTTTCTTAGGATATTTTTTTTTTCACGAATGCTCCTAGATTCAACAGGGAATCAACTTTATAACACAATAAGCTATGAGGGAATGTGAGAAGAGGTTGTAAGAAAAAGATTGAAAACAATGCGATTACATGACAAGAATCTGCATAGCTAAGCATATGCTAAATAGTTGGCAGTCAAATTTATGTATGAGATGGGCAAGATGATTGTCTATAAAAAGATTGTAGTCTCACAATCAAAGCTGTAGAGGACGGTGAGATATGGATCCTGAAACTCAGACGTTCAAAACGTTGTTACCCTTTTGCTTGTCACGGTATATAGGTGACAACTGGTATATATAGGCCATCAACTGTAAATCCTGGACAACCCCTTTAAGAAAACTATGGAGAAAATAAAATCTCTGTCTGTGACACTGTGGCGGGGGCACTATACGGTTTGTAGTCCGGTATGTGTCTTCACGTCAACTCCCCAGTTATTCCAGGAATGTGTCCCATCGGAGGGTAGTGCTGTTACTGTACTCGTCCCACAGCAGAGTGTTATCAACTCTGTGATAGCTTCCCTTCTCCCACTGCTCTGCCTCTGCGTCCTCATCGTAGTTCCTGTACTCTATTCATAATTTACCAAACTTGGAAGAAATAGTCACATGATACAGTCTTATTCTCATACCTTAGAGCAAGGAATTGTCGGAGAGAATTCAAGAAGTAAATTCAGATATGAGACTGCAGCTCTTGATGTGACTGAAGTTTTATAGATTGATACTCCAGTCACATCCAGAGCTCCAGTTACCTGAGATGTTATAATGGTAAATAAATGCAGCTTGGAGTAATAGAGATTGTCTAATGGCAGATATAAGACTGCTGCTTTGTCTGGATGAGACTAGAGCTACAGAGATGATATAATGGCAAGGATAAAACTGCAGCTCTGGATGTGACTGGAGCATCAAATATAATCTAATCTGTCTACAACAACACTGGCTAAGTGCTCCCACCACCTTTTCTCCTTTTTTGCACATTTATTAGTGGTCGCCACTAGAAAAAATTTGATTTTGCGGCCTCCTCCAACTCCACTCCGAAACGGTACATGGTTTTCTTGGTGTGAAAACTCTGACGACATTTACATCTGTCCTTTCCATTTTTTGGCCGCTGAAAAAACACCCCACTTTTTAGTCGGCTCTTTCAGGAAAGTTCCCAGATTGTCTGTTTTTATTTCTCCTACAGAAAATTAAGCATTGTGATGTCTACAGAAACCAATTTGCCGCTGGAGAAAGCCGTGCTCGGCTAGTGGAGGGGGGATAAGTGGAAGACACCCCCACCTGTTACATCTGATTAAGAAGTCAATGCGAACTATGGAAAAAATGGGGCACCTGCGCTCGCTAGCACCGTGCATACTACTGTGTAGAGTGTTTTACGTCTACATAATAACTATTGTGGTATTTTCTTTGGAAATGTCTTTTGCTTTAACATAAAAATAGCTATGATTGGTTTAATAAAAAAAACAAAGTCAAAAAAACCTTTTGGCAGAAACTAAAGGGATAATTACACATTGGAATACCCAGTATGTAATCCGAAAGGGGCCGATCTTTTAGGCTATAGCTGGTACATGGCCACCACCTTGAAAGCCGCCATTTAGATCAAATGGAAGGTGATCATGTGGTCATGTGATGGGAGGGTCCAGCCATAATTAGATGTGTCATGGTGTAACAACATGTAATGCACAGTTTTTGGCTTATTCTCCATGGCGCTCAACACTGAGCTTAATCCGATCAGTCTTATGAATCTGTATGAGAATCGCTGATATAAAAGCTTTAAACCACAAATGATATTCCAAATCTGATTGTGGCAATCGATTTCTGACCCAATTCTCCTGTTTTTCTATACCCATGCCCACGTTCTCATTGGAATTACTTGCCCTTGATCCTATAAGACAGCTTTTAAGATGGCGGGCATTTCACAAACATAACCTTAAAGTTAGGCCCCTTACCCATTACAGGTAGTCCCCGAGTTACGTACAAGATAGGGTCCGGAGGTTTGTTCTTAAGTTGAATTTGTATGCAAGTCGAAACTGTATATTTAATAATTGTAGATCCAGAGAAAAAATTTTTTGGCCCCAGTGACAACTGGAGTTTAAACATTTTTTGCTGTAATGGGACCAAAGATAATTAATAAAGCTTCATTACAGACACTTTACTGCTGATTATTGTAGTCTGGGACTATAGTAAAGCATTCAGAAAGCTTCACCAGAGGTCAGAGGGGTCTGTCTGTAACTATGGGTTGTCTGTAAGTCGGGTGTCCTTAAGTAGGGGACCGACTGTACTTGCTTGGGGTATTCATATATGTTGCTTCCGCTTTCTTTTCAAAATTTCTTTGTAGTTTTGTGGTGAAACATAACATTTATAATGATATAAAATTGGATCACTTACCTTTGTAGGTCTTCATTGGGGGGGCATACCCCTGGCCAATCCCAGCCATGGCTAGTGGCCAGGGTGTGAATTTGCCACATTGGCTGCATGGCCACCAATCAGGCATTATGTCTGGGTCGCATGGAACAACTATGGACCTTAAAGGAGATCTACCACTAGTTTACTGGTGGTAGAGTGTCCTAATTAGGCTGCTTGTTCAGTCTAGGGGATGGGGGAACCATTTGAGTCAGCTGGGGATCTAGGAGAGAGCACTTGCCCCGCTCTCTCCCCGCCCAGATAGTAATTTCCGGCTGGGTGCAGGAGGGGGTGTGCATAAATTAAAAATCGGGGAAGCCGAGAGGTTCTAGGACGCTGTCTGCCTGAGCGCCACCGGCTGTTTTACAAAGTTATTATTTCATTAATAAGGATGCCAGAAAAAGTGTTAAAAACAGTCCCCCCATCCCCTAGACTGAACGAGCGGTCTAATTAGGACACTCTATTACCTATAAACTTGTGGTCGATGTCCTTTAAAGTTTGGGTCCACACATCTCTAGTCTTCAGTACTGTAGTTTGTTCATTGACTGTAAGCTCTTGGGAGCAGGGCCCTCACTCCTATTGTTCCATATGACTGTTTGTACCCTGCAATTAGATATTATATATAATATTACCGTATATTCTATTTATATACAGGCAGTCCCCGGGTTACGTACAAGATAGGGTCTGCAGGTTTGTTCTTAAGTTGAATTTGTATGTAAGTCGGAACTGTATACTTTATTATTGTAACCCGAGTCAAAGTTTTTTGGTCTCTGTGACAATTGGATTTTAAAAATGTTGGGTGGTCATAAGAACCAGGATTAATAATAAATCTTCATTACAGACGCCTGTGAAAACTGTTATAGCTGTTTATTGTAGCCTGGGACTAAAGTACAATAAATTACCAATATCCAGAGGTCCGTTTGTAACTAGGGGTCGTCCGTAAGTCAGGTATTCTTAAGTAGGGGACCGCCTGTATGTCCCCTATGATTTATAAAGCGCTGGGGAATATGATGGCGCTATATAAATAAAGATAATTATTATTATTGAGTAACATTTACCTAAAAACTAATCCTCTGAATGTGTAATGACGGCAAATACAGGCGGTCCCCTACTTAAGAACACCCGACTTACAGACGACCTCTAGTTACAAATGGACCCCTGGATGTTGGTAATTTACTGTACTTTAGCTCCAGTCCACAATAAACAGCTATAACAGTTATCACAGGCGTCTGTAATTAAGCTTTACTGTTAATATTGATTCTTATGACAATCCAACATTTTTAAAATCCAATTGTCACAGAGACCAAAAAAAAAATTTGTCTGGAGCTACAATTATAAAATTATACAGTTCTGACTTACATACAAATTCAACTTAAGAACAAAACCTACAGAACCTATCTTGTACATAACCCAGGGATTGCCTATATATGTATTGTGCATTAGCATGTATGAGGATGCTGTACCACTGAGTTTAAAGATGTGGGCGTCTTTACACAATCGGGTTATGCGTCAGGTTTTGTTTTCCATATTAAGTAGAGAGTAAAAAATAGAGGTGGTATCACAGACATTACTGTTGAAGCCAGCGTCTATATTATAACCGATAGGAAGTGGGTGGAGCTGCACTTTTTTGAAGTAGGGCATTTTATGAAATTCCAAATTTAAATAACCGACAGGAAATGGGCGGAGAAGCACTTTGAAATTCAAAATTTAAACTCCGCCCACACTATATAGTGAAACCGCTGTGAAATGACAAGTCTAGATCCAGCTATTAGACTTCTGGTTCGCTTCAGTTGCCAAGGGAACTGTACTGCCTGGCATGTAAGAAGATGTCACCTCACCACATGGTCAGGTCGGGCCTTAAGATTAAAAGTAATCATATACTCTGTCACTGTAGTAACCCTGCAAGAGCTCAAGAAATGCCAATGTGCTACTGCGGAAAACGCCAAGTTGATTGGCACAACGTCTAATTTTATATATAAACTAATATTATGCTGCTTTTACGAGCTGAAAATTAAATGTACTTCCATAGAAGGATGGAGCGATAATGAAATATCTATCTTATCACAGAGAAAGCCGTTTTGGAATATCTCCTAGAACAATAGGAGAAATGGCTGCTTGGCTCTCAGGACATTAAAATGTAATTTCAGCAAAATCATTTAGACGAGAACAAACAGGGACAATGTATCGGGTCGCGTTTGATGCGGTAATGAGATGCGCCCAGAGCCTCGTCTTCTGAGTAGAAGAGCAACAAACAGCCACATAAAACGTGAAGGAGGAAAGAATGCAGGAATATTGTCTTACTTATGCGTCTGTTTGTGACCATAGAATGTGTCTGATAGAGATGAGCGAACATGCTCGTCCGAGCTTGATGCTCGGTCGAGCATTAGGGTACTCGAAACTGCTCGTTACTCGGACGAATACTTCGCCCGCTCGAGAAAATGGCAGCTCCCGCCGTTTTGCTTTTTGGCGGCCAGAAACAGAGCCAATCACAAGCCAGGAGACTCTGCACTCCACCCAGCATGACGTGGTACCCTTACACGTCGATAGCAGTGGTTGGCTGGCCAGATCAGGTGACCCTGGGATAGACTAGCCGCTGGCCGCGCTGCTCGGATCATTCTGTCTCTGGATGCCGCTAGGGAGAGAGCTGCTGCTGGTCAGGGAAAGCGTTAGGGTGTTCTATTAGCTTACTGTTAGGCAGGAGTGATTCTCAAAGAACCCAACAGCCCTTCTTAGGGCTACAATAACGTTCTACTTTTTTTATTTTAATTTGCATCTTTTACCATTTTGTGAGGAATTAGCAGGGGGACTTGCTACCGTTGTGTTTAGCTCTTAGTGGCACACATATCCATAGCAAAGGCCGAAGTGGCAAAATTCAGTAGGGGTTGGATTTCTATTAGGCAATAACTCAGTGTCATCTCATCTGGCATAGTAGTGTGCTTCCTTTGATACTTGGCTAGAAAATAGCCATAGGAGAATACAAACAGCTTCTTGAAGCCTACAGTAGCGTTCTATATATTTGATTTCTGGTTGATCTGCTGGTGGCTGTAGTTTCTGCAGTGCATGTACTTGCCAATTCTGAGCAATTTGTAGTGAGACTTGCGACCGCTGTGTTCTGCGCTTAGTGGCGCACATATCCATAGCAAAGGCCGAAGTGGCAAAATTCAGTAGGGGTTGGATTTCTATTAGGCAATAACTCAGTGTCATCTCATCTGGCATAGTAGTGTGCTTCCTTTGATACTTGGCTAGAAAATAGCCATAGCAATAGGATAGGATTGTTTGGTTTTAAAAACTCAAAAAAAAACAAAAAACACAAAAAAAAAAAAAAAACACAAAAAAACACCAAAAAAAACAAAAAGAAGTAAAAAAAAAAAAAAAGTTATAACTCTCATTTTAAAAATGTTTAACCCGAGGGCTAGGGGTAGAGGACGAGGGCGGGGACGTGGGCGTCCAACTACTGCAGGGGTCAGAGGCCGTGGTCCTGGGCGGGGTGAGACACCACCTGCTGATGAGGGAGCAGGGGAACGCCGCAGAGCTACACTCCGTAGGTTCATGTCTGAAGTTACTGGGACTCGTGGTAGAGCACTGTTGAGGCCAGAACAGTGCGAACAGGTGATGTCGTGGATTGCTGACAATGCTTCGAGCAATTTGTCCACCACCAGTCAGTCTTCCACGCAGTCCACCCATGTCACCGAAATCCCCACTCCTCCAGCTCCTGCACCTCAGCCTCCTCCCCCCCAGTCTGCCCCCTCCCAGGAAAATTTGGCATTTGAACCGGCATACTCTGAGGAACTGTTTTCTGGACCCTTCCCACAGTCACAAACCACTTGTCCGGTTGCTGCTGAGCAATTTTCCGATGCCCAGGTTTTCCACCAGTCACAGTCTGTGGGTGATGATGACCTTCTTGACGTAGTGGAAGTGTGTAAAGAGGTGTCCGACGATGAGGAGACACGGTTGTCAGACAGTGGGGAAGTTGTTGTCAGGGCAGGAAGTCCGAGGGGGGAGCAGACTGAGGGATCGGAGGATGATGAGGTGACAGACCCAAGCTGGGTTGAGAGGCCGGGTGAACACAGTGCTTCTGAGACGGAGGAGAGTCCTCGACCTGAACAGGTTGGAAGAGGCAGTGGTGGGGCCAGACGGAGAGGCAGGGCCAGAGCTGGTGCATCAGCGCCACTGTCAACTAGTGAAGCTCCCGTGGTGAGGGCTCTTGCGGCGAGGGCTAGATCTTCAGAAGTGTGGAGGTTCTTTAAGGAAACACCGGATGACCGACGGACTGTGGTGTGCAACATTTGCCAAACCAGGCTCAGCAGGGGTTCCACCACTACTAGCTTAACTACCACCAGTATGCGCAGGCATATGAATGCTAAGCACCCCACTCAGTGGCAACAAGCCCGTTCACCTCCGGCCGTGCACACCACTGCTCCTTCCCCTGTGTCAGCTGCTAGTCAGCCCCCTGCCCAGGACCCTGGCACAAAAACCCCATCGTCGCCTCCACGATCCTCCACAGCATCCACCAGCGTTCAGCTCTCCATACCCCAGACGCTGGAGCGGAAACGCAAATATAGTGCAACCCACCCGCACGCCCAAGCCCTTAATGTGCACATCTCCAGATTGCTTAGCCTGGAGATGCTGCCCTATAGGCTAGTAGAGACCGAGGCCTTTCGCAACCTCATGGCGGCGGCCGCCCCTCGGTATTCGGTCCCCAGCCGCCACTACTTTTCCCGATGTGCCGTCCCAGCCCTGCACCAGCACGTGTCAGACAACATCATCCGTGCCCTGACCAACGCCGTTTCTGACAAGGTCCACCTGACCACGGACACGTGGACGAGTGCTGCCGGGCAGGGCCACTATATATCGCTGACGGCACATTGGGTTAACTTGGTGGAGGCTGGGACCGAGTCTGACCCTGGGGCTGCTCATATACTGCCGACGCCGAGGATTGCGGGGCCTACCTCGGTCCAGGTGTTTCAGGCCTACTATGCCTCCTCCTCCTCCCACCCCTCCTCCACCTCCTCCTCCGAACTACCATCCGTGGGCACGGCGCCATCAGTCGGTAGCTCTAGGCACAGCAGCAGTGCCGTCGCTAAGCGACAGCAGGCGGTGCTCAAACTGCTGAGCCTAGGCGACAAAAGGCACACCGCCCAAGAGCTATTACAGGGCATCACGGCGCAGACTGATCTGTGGCTGGCACCGCTGAACCTCAAGCCGGGAATGGTTGTGTGTGACAACGGCCGTAACCTGGTGGCGGCTCTGCAACTCGGCAGACTGACACATGTGCCATGCCTGGCCCATGTGTTAAATCTGATAGTGCAGCGTTTCCTCAAGACATACCCCAATCTGTCTGATTTGCTCACGAAGGTGCGCCGCATCTGTGCGCATTTCAGGAAGTCCAGCCCAGATGCTGCCACTCTCAGGGCAGCGCAGCGCCGCCTCCAACTGCCCGCTCACCGACTGTTGTGCGACGTGCCCACGAGGTGGAGTTCAACACTGACCATGTTATCCAGAGTTTACCAGCAGCGCAGAGCGATTGTAGACTGCCAGATGTCAACTTCCACCAGAACTGGTAGTCAGGTCAGTCAGCTTCCTCAAGTCTACAATGAGGAGTGGACGTGGATGTCTGATATCTGTCAGGTGCTGAGTAACTTTGAGGAGTCAACACAGATGGTCAGTGGCGATGCCGCCATCATCAGCCTCACCATCCCGCTGCTTGGCCTGTTGAAAAACTCTCTGGTCAGCATGAAGTCGGAAGCTTTGCGCTCCTCACAAGAGACGGGGGAAGAATATTCCCTTGTTGATAGCCAAAGCACCCTGAGGTCTGTTTCTCAGCGCATATCGGAGGAGGTGGAGGTGGAGGAGGATGAGGAGGAAGAGGAGGAGAATGTTGGCGAGACACAAGAGGGGACCATTGTTGAGTCCTTCACTGTTCAGCGTGTATGGGCAGAAGAAGAGGAGTTGGAGGAGTTGGAGGAGGAGGAAATGGACAGTCAGGCCAGTGAGGGGAGTGAATTCTTACGCGTTGGTACTCTGGCGCATATGGCAGATTTCATGCTAGGCTGCCTATCCCGTGACCCTCGCGTTCAAAGAATTTATTCCAGCACCGATTACTGGGTGTTCACTCTCCTGGACCCACGGTACAAGCAAAATCTTCCCACTCTCATCCCTGGAGAGGAAAGGAGTGTGAGAATGCATGAATACCAGCAGGCCCTGGTGCACAAGCTGAAACAGTATTTCCCTTCTGACAGCGCTAGCGGCAGAGTGCGTAGTTCTGCGGGACAAGTAGCGAGGGAGAGTAGGCGAGCAGGCAGCTTGTCCAGCACTGGCAAGGGTACGCTTTACAAGGCTTTTGCCAGCTTTATGTCACCCCAGCAAGACACTGTCACCTGTCCCCAGTCTCGGCAGAGTAGGGCTGATCTTTACAGAAAGATGGTGAGGGAGTACGTAGCTGACCATACCATCGTCCTAAATGATCACACAGCTCCCTACAACTACTGGGTTTCAAAGCTGGACATGTGGCACGAACTGGCGCTGTACGCCTTGGAGGTTCTTGCCTGCCCTGCCGCTAGCGTCTTGTCCGAGCGGGTTTTCAGTGCAGCTGGTGGCATCATCACCGATAAGCGTACACGCCTGTCGACTGACAGCGCTGACAGGCTGACGCTTATTAAAATGAATAAAGGCTGGATTTCTCAGAATTTCCAATCTCCACCAGGTGAAGGAAGCTCAACCTGAATAATTGATCCACTCCTCCTCCTCCTCCTCATTTTCCTCCTTCTCCTCCTCTTTGTACAGTAAAGCAGAGGAAAATGGCTATTTTTTGACAGGGCCCACTGGCTCTTGCTATAGTACTTCATGCATTTAATTTTTCTGGAGGGCCACCTACCCGGTCCTCTGTTTGAAACAATTTTTGTGAGTGCCACATACAGGCACTCAATCTATTCCATTTTTCTGGAGGGCCACCTACCCGGTCCTCTGTTTTAAAAAATTTTTGGGACTGCCACATACAGGCACTCAATCTATTCCATTTTACTGCAGGGCCACCTACCTGCTCCTCTGGTTTGAACAATTTTTGGGACTGCCACATACAGGCACTCAATCTATTCCATTTTACTGGAGGGCCACCTACCTGCTCCTCTGGTTTGAAACATTTTTGGGACTGCCACATACAGGCACTCAATCTATTCCATTTTACTGCAGGGCCACCTACCTGCTCCTCTGGTTTGAACAATTTTTGGGACTGCCACATACAGGCACTCAATCTATTCCATTTTACTGGAGGGCCACCTACCTGCTCCTCTGGTTTGAAACATTTTTGGGACTGCCACATACAGGCACTCAATCTATCCCATTTTACTGGAGGGCCACCTACCTGCTCCTCTGGTTTGAAAAATGTTTGGGACTGCCACATACAGGCACTCAATCTATTCCATTTTACTGCAGGGCCACCTACCTGCTCCTCTGGTTTGAACAATTTTTGGGACTGCCACATACAGGCACTCAATCTATTCCATTTTACTGGAGGGCCACCTACCTGCTCCTCTGGTTTGAAACATTTTTGGGACTGCCACATACAGGCACTCAATCTATTCCATTTTACTGGAGGGCCACCTACCTGCTCCTCTGGTTTGAAACATTTTTGGGACTGCCACATACAGGCACTCAATCTATTCCATTTTACTGCAGGGCCACCTACCTGCTCCTCTGGTTTGAACAATTTTTGGGACTGCCACATACAGGCACTCAATCTATTCCATTTTACTGGAGGGCCACCTACCTGCTCCTCTGGTTTGAAACATTTTTGGGACTGCCACATACAGGCACTCAATCTATCCCATTTTACTGGAGGGCCACCTACCTGCTCCTCTGGTTTGAAAAATGTTTGGGACTGCCACATACAGGCACTATCCAAATTAAATTGTCTCCATAGCAGCCTCCACACGTTGTCTCCATTGCTACCTCCAAAAGTCGTCCATATAGCTGCCTCCATACATCGTCCCTTTATCAAACGAGGTGTGTCAGGCAGAAATTTGGGTTGTTTTCATGGATTCCACATCAAAGTTGTTAACTTTGTCGCCACCCTGCTGTGTTATCCACAAAATATACTGGCAAACTTTTACCATTTAGGGATATTATTTCAGCGCTTCTTGCGCATCTGTTTACATTCCCCTCACCCGGCATATCCTAAACTTATAAGAACGCTACTACACTTGATCTTATACAAAAGGTTCTTAGAAGTGCTGTTTGGGGAGTAGCCTATAGACAGGGGCTTGGATTGGCGAAAGCTCGCCTGGCAGCGGAGCGCCAGCTCCATGCCAAGATCCAACTAACATAGTTTTAACTGCAGCACCTTTAATCTACTACTAGTTCACTGCCTCCATACATGGTCCCCTTATCAAACGAGCTGTGTCAGGCAGAATTTTGGGTTGTTTTCATGGCTTCCATGTTAACTTTGTCGCCACCCTGCTGTGTAATCCACAAAATATACTGGCAAACTTTTATCATGTACCGATATTATTTGAGCGCTTCTTGCTCACCTCCTTTGGTTCCTCTCTGCCACCCATTGGTTTGAAGCCTGAGTCCATTTAGGGTATGTCGCCATGACACTCTCTAGCCTGCTGCCGCTGCCTCTGCATGCCGTCCCCTATAGTGTCAGGGTCAATTATTGGATGTTTTAGATGCTATCTAGCTTCATTCTGTCACTCTGTCATGGCCATGCTGTTGCCCATAATTTTGGCATAATGGTGCGATTATGCAGCCTCAGAGGCATCCATGCATGCTGCCCCTGCTGTTTCCTGTCCATTTCCGTGGTGTTTCCATCCTTTTCTGAGGTTCCCAGGTGTTTGGCCAAGCTTCCCTGTGCAGAGCCTTGGTCCCCTTGAAAAATGCTCGAGTCTCCCATTGACTTCAATGGGGTTCGTTATTCGAGACGAGCACTCGAGCATCGGGAAAAGTTTGTCTCGAATAACGAGTACCCGAGCATTTTAGTGTTCGCTCATCTCTAGTGTCTGATCATTATGAATGTTACTGTGAAGTGTAAGAGTAACGCTTTAGTCACTTTAGAAACATTGGGTTCTGTAGCAGCTGGAATCGTGCTTCTGGTATCGGATTAAAGATCAGAATTTCATCTTTAAGATTACATCAGGCATTTGGTGCTGTGAGCTACAGAACTATACAGATACAAGTTGAAAGGCAGGAATTGTTTCTGTATTTGCAGATTGCATTTCCAACTAAGAATTTATCTGTCCATGTATCCGGTGTTATAGCTCACAGAACCATAAGTCCGATGTGGTTTAAAGGGGATTTTCTAGGTTCTCATGCTCAAGACCGATACATTTGCTGTGGCGTTGATGGAGGAGCTGCCCCACAATGTAAATTATTGGGTAGGTCCTATTCCTTCCAATCGTTTTGGCCTGAGCAGACATTTTCTATTAACCTCTGATGCTCCTCTGCAGATATCAAATGGCTGCAAACACAGGATTGTTCCTTGTTTATGGGCCTTAAAGGGGTGTGCCCATGAAAGAAAAATCCCCTAGTGATGTGTACACAATAAAGACTCTCTAAGCAGATACTTCATGATCCCACTAGTGCTGTGAGATGCTGTGAACTTACAGTGTGGTTAGATTATCAGCACTTTCATTTAGCTTGTGAACATTCTGCAAATATCTGACACACAGAAAAAGAGAGATGAGACAGATCAGAGATGAGAGATGCATGAGATGCATATTACACATGACATTCTCAGCTTTGCTATGACAGCCATAACATACACAGCTCTGCTATATGCTTTCCTCTCCTGGATGAAGACCTTATTTTTCTGTGGCTTGTAGCTTTACTCTCCTCACACTGTTGTTTACCAGCAGGACTCTCTGTGTGAGCTCAATTTGGAATACAAGGGAAGGGACTGGAGGCAAAGAGGAGCTCAGTGCAGTGTCAGACAGGAGAACAATATGTCCTCCCGATCCTAAAGTCAGAAGATTCAGGGTCAGGTCCGGGGGCAACCGAAATTTTGTACAATGGGATGTACTATGCTGGCTTCACTACCCGCAACATGCAGGCGACGGTGGGGAGTGTTAAGTTTATTTTGTCTTTTCACTTCACTTCAAAAATCATACAGGGCGATTTGGGACACTAAACCACCTGTCAATAAGGATCTGTGGGTGGAAGAAACAGGTTGGCCCCCATCTTCGAATTTGGGTCCATCGAAACCTTTTTGTCCTATTTCAGAGCGAATCGATGTGCTCATGACCCATCCAGCTGAAAAGCCGAGCCCAAACCTGTGTATTTGTCAAATAAAAATTTTAAACCGTATGCACGGAGGTAAAAATTCTAATAATTATTTGTTCTTAATGGCTAACATTGGCCACGGTGTCGTGGGGTTTATGCGAACATTTTCTGTAATTTCAGCAATGTTTGGTGTAATGTAATCTATGGCTGGATTTGATGATGCGGGATTTCCGCAGTGAATGTGATAGGTGTAGAGATTGAATCCCGTTCCTTTGTGTTCTCGTGGCAGTAGATGAGATTGCTGTGTCTTCGTAATATGCATGAGATTTGTTGCCATCTACATGATTAAATATCATTGCCATATGCTGTATGACCTGTTGTTATATTCCAGAATAATTACCCATGAGTCATTGCGGTTGTATATGAGCTCTTCTATGCTTAGAATGTATATTCGGTGACGATAGCCACAGTATTTTCTCGAATACCTATCAAGAATTTGAAGTTGCCGACATTATTTTGTGAAAATGCAAAATGGAATAAATAGCCTGGAGATTTTTTTTCTTCCCTGCCGGCTGCGCACCCAGTTGTCATTCTCCTCCTATATTTTATGCATGTGTTACTTTCGCACGTTTGACTTGCTGACTGTATTTTTATGTATGAGCCTGAATTCTGTTTGATCTTTTTGGATGAATTTGACTCTAGTTGAAATGTGATGTTGTCCATGTGGGTGCTTTTTGACAGAAGTAGCCGTGATCATTGTACACAGTGTCTAAAGAAAAGGTCAGGAAATACACATCGCATCGAAAAAACTAAAAATTTAAGCGTCATCTATCAAATTATGCCAAACTCATCCCCTTCCCCCAGTGGCAGATTAAGTGTCCCATGGCCCTGGGCTGTTCACACGACTAGGGCTCCCTAGCTTCCAAAAACATGTTCCCGGGTGTTAGGACTCAAGTACTACTCCATATCCTTAATCTTGTAGGTTTAGAAAATAATTTAATAATGAAGTTCAAACCTGCTCTTCTAACCCATCGATCTAGGAAAGCCAATCACAATCCCCAACTTGCATGAAACCCTTCACCCCGACTACCGTCCAGACTAGATCTCTCAGATGTGGATGCTGCCCCTGGCTGGCCCAGTCTCTGTGCTCTGCAGCTGAACTCCCCCTCATACTGTCAATACTTGCATATAAGCAGAGGCTCCTTATTCTACCACAAAAAAAAAAAAAGGGAAAAGTTATTGACTTGAGGATAAGCCCTAGGGTGGGAAATGCAGCTCCTACTCTAATAAAATGTCCAACAGTAGCCACACCTGATTAATGAAATGTCCACACAGCAGAGCCCCCTTTAAAGGGAACCTACCACCACGAATCTACCTATAAAGGTAGATCGGGTGGTAGGTGGATGTAAGGGACGTGAGGATAGCTCTTTTTAGAGCTAATCCTCACGTCCCCGCTAACTTTTGGGAAACTTTATTGACCTAATATGTAAATTTCGTTATGCAGCTACTGGGGCGTGGAGTAGCCGGCACGAGGCTACACAGCGCGGCTACTCCACGCCCCAGTAGCCACATTACTCCTCCTACCCTGTTGCCCTCATCCGTCATGATTGCGTTCTGCGCATGCGCAGAACGCCGGCTGAGCAGTCCCAGCTCCGAGGCCGGAGCTACTGCGCATGCGCAGTAGCCGGCTTGTCGGACGAGGAGCTGCGCGACGCACACAACAGGGTAGGAGGAGTAATGTGGCTACTGGGGCGTGGAGTAGCCACGCTGTGTAGCCTCGTGCCGGCTACTCCACGCCCCAGTAGCCGCATAACGAAATTTACATATTAGGTCAATAAAGTTTCCCAAAAGTTAGCGGGGACGTGAGGATTAGCTCTAAAAAGAGCTCTCCTCACGTCCCTTACATCCACCTACCACCCGATCTACCTTTATAGGTAGAATCGTGGTGCTAGGTTCCCTTTAAAGAAATGTCTAGAGCAGTGCCCTCCTAAAAATAAAATGTCCACAACAGCCTCCCATTATATGAAATGTCCACAGCAGACGTTCCCCAACTCCTATTAATGAAATGTCCACAGCAGGGCTTTCTTCAGGGAAAAGAAATCCTCTATACAGGCGGTCCCCTACTTAAGAACACTCGACTTACATACGACCCCTAGTTACAAACGGACCTGGGGATATTGGTAATTTATTGTACTTTAGCCTTAGGCTACAATAAACAGCTGTAACAGTTATCACAGGTGTCTGTAATGAAGCTTTAGTGATAATCCTGATTCTTATGACAACCCAACATTTTTAAAATCCAATTGTCACAGAGACCAAAAAAGTTCTGGCTGGGATTACAATGATAAAATATACAGTTCCGACTTACATACAAATTCAACTTAAGAACAAACCTACAGACCCTATCTTGTATGTAACCCGGGGACTGCCTGTATTCCTCTTCAGCTTCCTCTCCCCGGCTTGTGGCTCCATCTTCTCCTCTACCTACTCTTGCAGCGCATGCGCCCTCACACTGTGACGTCACACAGGTGCGACACTGCCGCTTTATATGGTATGCGCCCGAGCAGGAATGAGAAGACGGAGCCTCGGGCTGTGGAGACGAAGCCAAAGGTGAGTATAGTTTTTTTTTTCCTTTTAAGTCCGCTGCCAAATCTTCATATATGGCCTAGGTTTGGGCAGACGTGGGCTCCTCGGAAGCCAAAAAATCCAGGCACCTGCCCCTACCGCCTATAAGATTCGGATTCCCCAGGAAAAATTACATTGATTTGACCCTAGGTCTTTTTCCATTTTGGTGACAGATGACGCTGTAATCGCCAAACATCCAAATGTGTGCAAAAACATTGATAAAGAGAATATTTCAGGAAAATACACATAAAATCCAAAATTTTAAAATGGACATATGCTAATCTTTTTCTAATAGCTATTAAATTTTTACCAAATTCAAGCACATAATATGGAGCGTTCCATGGTTAATAATCCTTTATTTAAATAGTGCAAACAGATTAGGCAGAGTTGCACAGAGCCCAACAAATCAACTTTATAGGCAGTGGGACTGGCGTTAAACGAGCCCCCGAAGAGAACAGTGAACTACTTGAACGTCCATGTAGTTGTTATGGGTTATACTGAATGAAGTTTCTTCACAAAAAAATTGATTTCCCCCCATCTTACCCCAGAGGAAGTGAAAATACAGGGTCAGGCTACATTCACACGATGTTGCTCCCCCTACCTCTAATGTAATCTCACTGCAAGAGGAAGTTTCAGCACACGGTGGTAGGAGCAAGTGCTCCTGCACAGTGTAACAGCTGGTGGAGTTATAGCAAGGAGGGGTCTGGGAACACCCCCAGAACCCTTTAGGCTCATTAGCATAATGTAATAATAGCATGATTTTAGAAAGAAGGCGGCCATGGATAGAAAATATAATAATATTACCAGAGTCACGGTGCCTGGATCTATGAGTAAGTCCCTGGTTTATTATACTTGATTTTGATGGTAGATTTCCTTCTTTAATTAATGAATATTGGTCCTTCTGAATTTGATTAAATGTTACTGCTATTTTCTCTGCCAATTTTGTAAATTCATCATATTTTTATGATTTTTTTGATGAATTACTTAATAAACATAATTTTTTTTTTTTAGGAGATATAGAGTTGTGTTTGCTTCTGATGTAGTGTTGATTGCTGGTAAAAGAACTAAGATTTGGACTTTTTAAAGGGGATTTCTAGGCTAAAAATATATATCATATATATCAGTGATGGCGAACCTTTTAGAGGTCGAGTGCCCAAACTGCAGCCCAAAACCTGCATATTTTTTACAAAGTGCCAAAACAGCAATTCAAGCAGTAACTCATTGCAATTTTCTTGCTCCGTGCTGTACCACAGCTTTCAATGGGCCCGAGGGCACCAATATCTTTGTCAGAGGGAGAGGAAATTTGGGTTGTCACTTGAACTTCCCTTGACAGCCTCCTAAACAGGAAGATTCAGGGGTTGCACAGAAGTGCTCCAATGATAACCTGACCCTGTCCACACCTCTTCTCTCTTCCTGCAGCCTCAGTTATACCAGGATGCTACACATTAAAATAATGCTAAACATGGCAAGTCCTGGGACTGCAGGAGGATCCCTGTCTGGCGAACCCTGCCATGGTGCAACAGCCTGAGTGCCCACTGAGAGGGCTCTGAGTGCCACCTCTGGCACCCGTGCCATAGGTTCGCCACCACTGATATAATATAACATATCTATAGAATGGAGGGGTTTAGTACCGAGCACCCCTACAGATCAGCATCTGACAGAGAATAAAACAAGCAGACAGCGCCATTGGTTTGTAAAGTGCTACAGAATTTAATGGCGCTATATAAATAAAGATTATTATTATAGTGGAAGGTAAACTGTAGTAACTTGATTCCTCCACTACAAAG
Source organism: Engystomops pustulosus (assembly GCF_040894005.1). Classification (NCBI taxonomy): domain Eukaryota; kingdom Metazoa; phylum Chordata; class Amphibia; order Anura; family Leptodactylidae; genus Engystomops; species Engystomops pustulosus. The sequence continues at coordinate 42,283,117 of NC_092412.1, forward strand.
AGAACGGTGCTGCCTGCTTCCTGTTTCTATTTTGGTGTGTCGTCTGATTGCTGGGCTGGGACTCCAACAATCTAAGATTGAGGACCTATCCTAAAGTGAGATCATCAATATTTGTAGCCTAAAAATTCTTTTTAAAGGGGTACAAACTATTTTGGTTATGTGGTTCCACTCTTTCTGATTCATAGTACGGAAAGTTGAACATGTGCCCTTCCACTCCATTCATTTGTAACAGATTTTGAAAATTGCAGAACACAGCGCTCCGGTATCTCTGGCACTCCCATAGCCATTTCCGACACTCCCTTTTGATTGAATTGAGGAGCAGGACACATACTCCTCATGCCGCACTAACCTTTCCTGAGAGCTGAACCCCTGTTTTCCAGATTGCTGGGGGTCCTGTTTTTTTTCTTACACAGTTCGCTGCGGCCCGGTACCAGGGTCCGGAGGTTGAGGAACAGTGGCTTAAAGGACATCTACGACCAAGACCAAAGTTTGTAAACAAAGGCCTCTGACATACTGGCATGTGTCCCCTCTGGCAGGATCTGCTCTTCTCTAAGCTTACTATGTCATTATTTTTAAGAAAACAAAATGGCTTCAAAAATTATGCAAATGAGACTGAGGAACTACATTAACACCTATGGAGCCTCTCAGACTCCTTTACATGACTCTAAAAGCGTAAAATCGGGGCATAAGAAGCTAAAAGAAGCGCAGATCCTGCCAGGGGGGGGGGGGGGGCGCACACCAGTATTTCTGTGTGCTTGGTTTACAAACCTTCATCCTGGTGGTAGATGTCCTTTAAATAATTTGTATAACCCTTTTAAAGAGAACCTTTGACCAATAAAGGCAATAATTCTATGTGTTTCTGTTTGCTGTACATACCAAGTTTTAATGGAAAAACTATGCAAAATCGACCAGCGGACAAAGTCGAGCCCTTCTGCTCTCTCAGTCGACGTCCTGGAAGCACCCGAACCTGAACTCAAACTTGAGGTGTAGCTGATAGAAAGTGCGGTTTCCTCTTGTGTCAGTAGCAGGGAGAATTAGTCTCTGAACGTGTATGAGCCTCTCCTGACTCGACCATTTTATAAAAAGAAATTTGTCAGCTATTCTGACTAATAAAACTGGAGACTGTGTTTGGTTTTGTCCCTGGAGGGCTATTAAAGCTTTACCTTATATGTGTTGGGGAATCTTCTAAATAGCGTTTTCATTGAATACAGCTACTTAAAGGGAACCTGTCATGCGTTTTTTACCATTAAACCTAATGTCATGTTTCTACAGAAGTGTTCATACTCTACCCCATGCTTTTCTCGTATAAAAATACATGAAGACTTAACTGAGAATCTGTCATTAAAGAGAACCCGTCATGCAAAATAACCCCCCTAACCTAAATATATTTTCATAAACTGCCATTAGAAAGCATTGCCTCTATCCCTTCATTGTCCCTCTACATGCCTGTAAACCTAAGCAATGAGGTCCTAAAGCTGTATGCAAATGACCTGTGAAATGTCCAATGAGTCATTAGCATATTCAAGCTGTCCACTCTATTCATGAGTGGGGGGTACAGCCACACCCCCAGTGCTTGACTGACAGCCTGTATAATGATGTGAGGCTGTATAATGATGTGCTTCCTGGTGCTGGTGGCCACGCCCCCTGCAGCCTGTGTGTGCATGTGTGTATATAGGAGAGATACAGCAGCTCCAGGCAGCCATGTCACAGCAGAACATGTCAGGTACATGTGTAGCTGATGTCTGTGTCTCTCACCTGTATATTAGGAGGATGCAGCATGTCAGCAGATGCAGCACACACACCAGCAATGCTTTACTATACATTACACACAGACATGTGCAGGGGGAGGAGAGGGGAGGGGTAACAGGGGTGACATCACTGCCTCTGACCATGTGACCAGCCTCATTTACATGATAAAAATAGATGATTTTGCAATGATTAATGTATGAAATAACTAGATAAAGGATGGGATGTGATCCTTGTGAGCTGCTCCAACAGGTAGTAGTGACAGGACTAGTGACACAGACCTGATGACAGGTGTCCTTTAAGTTTGACGGGGAAACCTTATGACAGGTTCCCTTTAAATGAATTTGGTAACATATTAACCAGCACTTCTTGCTGTATTTGGACTACATAAGGGAAGTGTACTAAGACACAGTGATAAGAGAGAGGAGAGGAGAGGAGAGGACCTGAATAATATTATATGATAGACTTATCTACTTACATAGGTGATTATATAGTGAACTATTATATATGTCTGAAGGAAGGTAAGCCCACTGAAGACTAAGCCTTCTCTACATATGTCTGCTATATATGTATTCATAATTGCTTTCAGATCATGGCAGAAGGGGGTAGGACAAACTGAATAAAGAAGCTGTTGTCTTTAGAGGGGTTTTAATCTCAAACACTACTTATCCCTTTGCCTCACCTCCACTTGATTGAATTGTATGCTACTTTCGGGACAGGTTATAGGATGGTTGATCCAAGAAGTCTCAAAAAGTATGGGCAAGGAAAGGGACCATGAGGTCAGTAATGGGACATTTGTTGCTTTTTTTCTGAGAAAAGTCCTGTAAGTATTTTTTTTTTTTACAACATTACTTTTCTTTTTAGCTTTAACACAAATGCTATTGTTTGGAGAACAAGAAAGTACCTTACAATCGAACAGGCCAGACATAAACCCCTCACAGGGGGAACATCCGAATACTGTAATTATTTAAATGAAAAAATAGTTTGAAAGTTTTTTTTACTCTTTAATAATATTGGTTTAGGAAGCTGGGTTTGCAGTAACAGAGCTCTGCCACAGCACAGATAATGGATCTGCTCTTCTAGTTTCACCCAATGGCTCCTCCCGGTCCTGATTCTGATGGCTCCTCCCGGAGCCGATTCTGATGGCTCCACCCGGTGCCGATTCTGATGGCTCCACCCGGAGCCGATTCTGATGGCTCCACCCGGAGCCGATTCTGATGGCTCCACCCGGAGCCGATTCTGATGGCTCCACCCGGAGCCGATTCTGATGGCTCCACCCGGAGCCGATTCTGATGGCTCCACCCGGAGCCGATTCTGATGGCTCCGCTAGGATTAAACTGGAAATCCTCTTTAAAAGGAGAAAAAATGCAAGTACATTTAATACACCTTCCATCCACGTGCTGCCTCACATGATTCTATGCTGATAAATAGTGCTGCCTAGAGTGCCATCAAAGCAATGTACACCTTATCGCCATAAAGAAAAGGGTACAGCATTCATTAGACCTCATGGCAGCAGGGGGTCAGCCTATTGTGTGTGTATTGCCAAACTTATCCTGCATTTACAGCATGGACACATCACTGTACTTGTATTCTGTATATCGTGTATAAATGGGCCCTGACCTCAGTACCACTTCTCCTGTCCGGTATGTATTGGCACAGCGAAGTACCACTACTCCTGTTGTGTATATATGTACATAGCACAGTACTACTGCTCCTGTTGTGTATATATCTACATAGCATAGTACTACTGCTCCTATCCTGTATTTATGGAAACATTACTAATTATGCACTGCTTCAGCCTTGTCCTGTCTGGCATAAGCCGAGAATATGTCCTCACTGAGTTTTCCCTGACAGGCAGAAGTAATCAATCGCTGCACCATCTCCCAGTTGCTGTGTATGAGTCATCAAGCTCAGGTTGATTAGTTCTGTCTGGATAGTTCAGAAAACTCCATCTAACGTGTTTATTTACGGCAGTCAGCAGCACCCAGCTTGCCCAATTTTTTTATTTTTATAATTGTTTTATGAGCAAAACCACTCAGATCAGGGATTAAACAAGATATGTTTCTGCATCAGTGTAGCGACAGCATTCTCAAGGTATGTTTGCTTCATAATGCATAAAATCAAATGGTAGAATCCTTTAAGTCGGGGGCTGCCTGTATATGGCTTTCCCTGTGGGGGGTAATGCAGTGGTACCTGTGTAACATATGCATCGGCCCTACACTTTTAGGCCCTGCTCACAATGATCCCATCCATGGGGCCTGCTGTGCGAGGGATGCTTCACACTATTGTGGTTTCCAATGTAAACGTAAAGCATACACAAATTATGGGACAGATTTCATTATATATTTAGAATCAATATTTATTCTCCTAACACTACTAAAAAAAAACCCATCTGAAATAAGATTCATATAATGCGTAGCGTGAGCTTCAATTTCGTGAAATGCTACCTCTGATTGACAAAGTGCTCTCTATTAGGTACGGCATGTACTACAAATATAGAGCGCGAAAGCAAATAAGGGGGTGAGCGGCAGAAGCCTGTCATTTCCATTAATAACTGCCTGAATTGAGCAGAAACAAAAACTGCATAAAAAACACCATAAACTAAAACGCCTCGAGGCAGCCTCCAGCAATTTTATAGAGACTACATTTTCTTTATAGTAATATTTGCCCTTCACGTTTATCGAGCGGAAGGTGGAAAGTCGCTAGATTTTGGGAGACGAATGGGTTCAATAAAATGATCTTGAGTGATGGGTGGCTCATTTATGTGCACACTAAAGAGCGGCACTGTTGATAAAAGCAGACTCCTAATAGTCTGCGCCTGTAATAAAGTGCGGGGATTAGCGCAGCGATATCAAACATCTCAACGACTATATAAAAAGCAATTTTGTAAGGTTTCTGTGGACGGGCTGCTGAGCTTTAGGTCTGAATATTGAGCTCCGAGCTTCACGGGAGATGCCAGGGAGACTTATTGAGCTATGAAAAGATGAAGCTAGTATACAATTAGCTTCCATTTATCTGCTGACAGTATTCTGCTAGAAAGCAACAACGGCGAGGACCAGCGTCGGAGCACACAAAGAAGCCGAGGAAGGATGAAGTTGTAACTGATTAAAGATGGGACTGGTGCAGTGGTATTTTTAGCCTGATCATGATAAATAATCCTTCTGCAAGGAATATAAAGGGCTTTCCAAGATCGAAGAGCCCCCTCTGGGGTGCGGTTTTTGCATAGTAATAGAAAAAAAAATCAGATATTGGCCTCTACTGAGGACTCCTGTTGGGTCACCTAGTTCCCAATTTAGCAATCTAGAACTTGATAAGCAGCATGTTGTATACTTTGTCGTAACAATCTTCTGGTCGCCCATTGAGGTCTCATATGATGACCTATACGACCTATACCAGTGGTGGCGAACCTATGGCACAGGTGCCAGAGGTAGCACTCAGAGCCCTTTCTGCGGGCACTCAGGCCATCGTCCAAGGGCAGAGTTCACCAAACACTGAAGCTTCCTGCTGTCCCAGGCAACTGGGATTCTGCTCTTTTTTTGGCTGTTTGGAACTGTGGGGAAAGTAAGAAGGGTAAGTACTGCATTATCTTTGGGGGTCTTCCTGCTAGACCACCATTCCTTCTCTAAAGAAAGATTCTCGAGAGAACCTACAATGATAGTCTGAATATGCCCTCCTGTCATCTATATTGGTGGCCTCAAGGGGGCAATACAATTGAAAGATGTGGAAGAACTGGTACAAAAAAAGTTACTGTACAAAATTCCATGCTGGAACTTCACTGTAAGTAAGTGGATTTTGGTTGTAGTTTGGGCACTCGGTCTGTAAAGGGTTCGCCATCACTGACCTATACTCTGGATACCCTCATACAAAATATGGAGCCCAAAGCAGAAGGTTTTGTTTTCTAAAAACAAAATAAAAAAAGCCTTTAGAAAATACAAGGTCCTTTGAATTCTTTGAAGTTCTGACATTTCAATCCCCTAGTGATGATAGCACAATAAAGATCATTCTAACCCTTAACTTCACAATTTTACTCAGTTTTATGGCTCTTTTAACTCCTACCACTCGGTGATGGTCAGTGTAAGACCAGAGTGTGGGCGGGGACTCTCTAAGCAGACACATTGGGGCAAATTTACTTACCCGGCCCATTCGCGATCCAGCGGCGCGTTCTCTGCTCTGGATTCGGGTCCGGCCGGGATTTAAGAAGGTAGTTCCTCCGCCGTCCACCAGGTGGCGCTGCTGCGCTGAAAGTCATCTCATCGCGCCGGAATGCACCACCTCGGACCAGGTGAAGGTAAGCGCTCCCCAAGCGACACTTTTTCGGTTTTTAAATGCGGCGGTTTTTCCGAACACGTCGGGTTTTCGTTCGGCCACGCCCCCCGATTTCCGTCGCGCGCATGCCGGCGCCGATGCGCCACAATCCGATCGCGTGCGCCACAATCCCGGGGCAATTCGGGTACAATCGGCGCAAATCGGAAATATTCGGGTAACACGTCGGGAAAACGCGAATCGGGCCCTTAGTAAATGACCCCCACTATGATTCATCTAGTTCTGTCACTAAATTTAACGGTGGATCTGTATACTTTTTACTGAAGGCTTAGTAATGAGAAACATTTTTAACCACATGTGCTGGGAATTGACTCTTGTAAAGTGAAGAAGTCTGATTCCACTGGTTTTCTCCTTCCAGCTGCATATGAAAGTGGAACTAATAGGATGGTTGAGGACAAAGCTAAGCTGTATTGGAGAGTTTATTTTTTTTCCTTTCTTGCATTTGGGTGTCTACATAACACACTACTACTACATTTGGGTAAAACATGATGTGCAGAGATTGCGCTGCAGTTCCCTTCACAGGATCTGGTTTGGAGCTGCAGTTGGTGAAAATATGATAAAACCTCAATAGGTTGTCCACTTTAGTTAGATATGGTCTTTCTGGAATCGGGTCGTGCGAGGACCATCCAATCCCTAAAGACTTCTTGAGTAATTCACGTCTCCTATAAGAGTTATCTGTACATTGGATGGCACATTCCCCATCATCCACCAAAATGAGTAGAGCTGGGTCGGGTACCTCAAAACATTGTTAGAGATTTATCATCAGGTTTCTGAGGTAAAACTGTTGTAGTTTCCCATGGAAACCAATCAGAGCGCAGCTTTAATTGTATAAACAGCTGTGGGAAAATGAAAGCTGAGCTCTGATTGGTTGCCTTGGGCAACTAGTACAGTTCTGCTCTAAGAGACTTTGTTGTTTCTATAAAATTGTACAATGGTAAATTCGGCTTTTAAGCTATTCACATAAATTTTACACCAATGCCTCATAGTAACCATCTCTACATTGAATGATGAGTATTACACCCCCCCCCCCCCCATTAATTCGTTACTTCAAGATCTTTGTGAGAGACCTGTGGAAATTGAACACTCATACGAATAAGACGCTCGACATAAACACTCCAAGTTATCAAATGTGATTACACGTTACTGTTTCGCGAATGGCGATTTACGTGCCACGTCTGGCATATTGTACGGCTTCTCATCATCGCACTCCGCTTGAATGATGACTTGGTTTTTAGCCCCACGGGGTAAATTTCCAAGGCTTGTCACTCATTTAGGATCTAACAATTGTCATGTACTTATAATTATAGCCGAGAGAGGGAAACAAATGGTAGTATTGGTTACTATAGTAGCAGAACTGCTAGGATTGTTTCAGGTTACTGAAGGAAGGCGGTGATCCGAATACAGATGGAGAGTCTTCAGAATTCTGGGGCTGAGGTTATACTTACTGGATCGATGCAGACAAGTACTCATATGGTGGATAAGTGGTCTGAGATAAGACTAGTGGGGGGGGGGGCAGAAGCATAGCAAAATTACTGAGTATAAAGTAGGAAAAAGAACTATAACTAAACCAACAAATATCACAGTATTTCACATTTTTCCCCTTAACCCCTTAACGACTTGGCCATTTTGCACCTTCCTGACACGGTCCATTTCTTTCAAATCTGACACGTGTGGTTATAACTTTGGAAGACTTAAACGCATCCAGGTGATATAGAGATTTTCTTGTCACACATTGTACATTGTTAGTTGAAAAATTTTAGCTTATTAGCTGAAGCTCATTATGAAAAAAAATGCAAATTTGACCAAAATTTGGAAAATTCTCCAGTTTCAAAGTTTGAAATTGTCAGCTTTCCAGGCATATAGTCAGACAAATAACTTGATAACTAACATTTCCCTAATGTCTGGTTTATGTTGGCATGTTTTTTTTTTTTTGATGCGTCCTCTCATTTTTGTGTTCAGAATTCATGGTGCGTTTTTTTCACAGTTTCATGAGAATCGCCAAGACTCACGTTTTGAGGGACCTGCTTGGGTTTCAAGTGACTTTCAGCGGCCTAAATAATAGTAAAGCCCTATGAATTAATCCATTATAGATACTAAGCCCCTCAACCTGTGTAAAAACGACCTTTACTAAATCTGTTAACCCTTTAAGTGTTTCACATGGGTTAAAACAAAATGGAGGTCCGATTTTGAAATTGTTATTTTGACTAAATAAATTCATTTTGACTAAATGAATGTATTTAATATATGAATGCACCTAATTGACTCAAGTATAAGCCTAGGATGGAAAATGCATTGGTCACAGCCTCACCCAGTAATGTAATGCCAAGCAGCTTCCCCCAGTAATGTAATGCCAAGCAGTCTCCCCCAGTAATGTAATGCCTAGCAGTCTCCCCCAGTAATGTAATGCCCAGCAGCCTCCCCCAGTAATGTAATGCCCAGCAGCCTCCCCCAGTAATGTAATGCCCAGCAGCCTCCCCCAGTAATGTAATGCCCAGCAGCCTCCCCCAGTAATGTAACGCCCAGCAGCTTCCCCCAGTAATGTAATGCCCAGCAGCCTCCCCATGTAATGTAATGCCCAGCAGCCTCCCCATGTAACGTAATGCCCAGCAGCCTCCCCATGTAACGTAATGCCCAGCAGCCTCCCCATGTAACGTAATGCCCAGCAGCCTCCCCATGTAACGTAATGCCCAGCAGCCTCCCCCTGTAACGTAATGCCCAGCAGCCTCCCCCTGTAACGTAATGCCCAGCAGCCTCCCCCTGTAACGTAATGCCCAGCAGCCTCCCCCTGTAACGTAATGCCCAGCAGCCTGCTGATATCATACTTGCAATGGATGGCAAAAACAAAGTGTAGCCTTCTTTTTGCATTCAATTTCTTCCAATCCCCTTACCCAACCTGTAGCAATTTGTTAATTTTTGATGATTTTTTTTTCATTCTATTTCTGCAATCAGTAATATGTAGTGTATTTAGCAGAAGCGGCTCTTGTCACTCTCCTCTTCTAGGTCCTTCCGCTCTGATTATATCGTATGATTATACAGGGAAGGAAGTTTGCAATAACACTTTAATTAATTACACCAACAGTGATTAGCAGTATTGTCTTGGCAGCAGCGGAGTACTTCCATCAGCCGCTGCTGTGTGACAAGGTAATGTGGAGGTGTCAATTATTGTAGCACCGTCATATTCATTTAGGATTACTTCAACATCAAAAGAAAAATGCATTACAAGCAGCAGTAAACGTATTGAAATTGTAATGGGCTCCTTAAAAAAATGGAAATATTTTAGTAAATGAGCAAATCCTAACATTTTTTTTTTTTACTATCCAACTAGGGGACTTACACTGCGGATACCTTGATCCCTTATACAATACATTACAGTCCCTCTGTACTGCAATGTATTGTGGTTATCAGTGTTTTACTGACATTTTGCCTATGAGATCTAGTCTTAATAATAATAATAAAAATTCCTTTATTTATATAGCACACAGATTACGCAGCACTACACAGAGGTTGCCAAATTGGTCTTGCACTGGATCTCATTGGCCATGGCAAACAAACCCCTTGGCAAATTTGTTCCCTCTGTTTCTCTTCTTAGTTGCTGTGTTCGTACTCATTTGCTGTAGGGTATTCCCATCTTGGCATTCACATTCAATTTAATTCATTTGCCATATGTAAACATTTCTTCAATTGGATGTTGTTAAAAAAGTGTTCCTGTGTGAAGATAATTTCTCATAAATGTAGTCATGTTATCCCTTAGAAACACGATAGCTTTCTTGGATACAACCACCCCGTACTCTGGCAGTGGTGGCCAGACATGCGCTATTGAGTCCTGCCTGACCTCCTGGATTCAGCAATCATTACTACAGGACGGGTGTGGGACATGTAGTAACTCCTGGACTTTTTATATACAAAAACTTTTTGTTTCTTTGTGCAATTACTCCAGCAGAGGTGGTCGTATCCAAGCACTTATTTCTAAGGGACTATTTATGAAAAATTATCTTCACACATGAACATTTTTCAATAACATCTAATTGAAGAAATGTTGATATATGGCAGAATATCCCTTTAAGGAGTTAAAAGCAGGGTCTCCTGCTGCGGATCCCGCTGGCACACTGGCAGTGCCAGCACGATTCCAAAGACTATATAAATCATCCTCATGCGGCAACGGCCGGCTGATGAGGACGATCTATATAGTCTTGCTTCCTTAATGGGTTAAGTGGCAGAACCTGCACAATTCGTGACTGACTAAATACTACCCCCTTCCCCCAGCTTAATATTTAATCTGACAAAAAGACCATTGAACCTCCTTCTCACATCTCCAGGACTTCTCCCAGGCTGCACCTAATCTCTGGAATGCCCTACCCTGGACTATCAGACTAAAACCCAACTTCTAAAACTGTTGTCTGTATCTGTACCCCAAGATTTGGAAACTGCTGCAGAATCTGAAGTGATATGTAATTAAAAATGTATTATAAGATCTTTGTATCATTGTAAGCAGCTAAATGTTATATTTAACAATTGATCTTTCATTGGTATAGCAGGAATACTGCTACAATAAAACTTCTCCATCCTGCTGCTCTGCAGTGTATAGGAATACGGGAATCTGTTCTAATAATTTTTGGGTGGGGTGGGGGGTCCTCTAACATGAGGATATATGTTATATAGTCCGAGAATGCATCTAAATTATGAAATCTGCACATATACAATGTATATACATGACCCCCATCTCCCTCTGTACAGGGACCACGTGACCAGTAGGCCTCAGTTTGCAATTCCAGAGCTATGTTGCTTGCCTATAATAATGCTTTTATTAAGAAATCTATACAAATACACTGGGAACATTGTCCCTGATATTATGTTCCCATCTATAAAGCAATAAGAAAAATAATACAAGTCTTTGATATGATTAGTTGCCATGAGCAACATGGTCTGCAGGATTGTTAATGAACACAAAAAAAGGACAAAAAAGATTGAGTTAAGCTTATATTTTCTAAGCTGCACCGAAGGAAAAAACGTGGATCTTTCATTGCAAGGACGACACAGTCACATCATATGTAGAAAGGATTGTAGCAAAAATTGTTCACATTTCCACCAAGCAAGTAGTTGCCTGACTCCTCAAACCGGGCTGGTTACTATAGTGGTTATTATTTTTTTGTGCTTGTATAATTTTAAATGATTTGCTCTAACACAATATAAATGAAGTAACCTTAAAGGTGTAGGCATATAAGCCTGAGGGGTTGCACGCTCCGTATGTGTTAATGGAGCATGGAGCCTCTCGGGATCATTTGCATACAGTCTTTCATTCTGGTCATAGATGTCCTTTAAAGCGCACCTGTCAACAGGAATGTCATTTTTTGTTAGTGACTGGTTCCAACAGATTATGCTATGGTGATCTTAAAAATGTCTTTGTCAACCTTCAGGACCATTTTACTGGTTTGTAATAGTTTCATTTACATTACCTGGCTCCCTGCCAGCAGCATGTGGTGAGTCCCTAGGGGGAGGGGGGCAGCTGCAGCCAGAGTGTGCCTTCATCAGTCTTCTCTCCTCCACACTCCCTCCCCCTCCCAACTTCCTGTCATGTGCATTGAGAAGGAAGGGGAGGGTGCTGGTGAGAAGAAGAGGAAGAATGCATAAGGCTCACAGGCACAGACTTTTGCAGTTGCCCCCCTGCCCCCAGGACTCACCTGGGGACTAGTTTGGTAGCTGTGTGGAGGAGAGGAAAATTGCGTGAGGAGAATGAGACACCAGCACACCGGCTGCTACAGCTGCTCCCTTTCCACCGGCCGCTGGCAGGCGTCCAGATAATGTGAAATAACATTTTATAAAGTACTGAAATGATTCAGAATGCTGACAACCGTATTTGTTCAAAAGTTATATTATCTGCCTGAACGTTTAAAATAGAAAATCTTTATTTATTTAATGCTTAGTAAAAAAAATCACGTGCTAATAAATAGGCGTTTAAATTTTACTGACTCAGGCTTTTCAGAGTGTTCCTCCTTCAAAATCGGAGGTCGGGTGTTCTTAAGTAGGGAACTGAGGAAATTGATAAATCCTCTCCTTTTTTTTTTTTTAACTCATAACCAGTTTTTCATCACTAAAAACTTGAATATAAATATTTTTTTTATATATCCAAGTGATTTATGACCGTCAAGTTCAAACAATATTACCCAGTATAAAACATTTTCTAGTTTACATTTTTAAGCTTTTTTTTACACCTAAAATACACATTTTTGTAGCTTTTTACATGGCCTCCTCAAGAGGTGAGAATTTTCCGAGGGAACAGCCGCTGACATGTTAATTATGGTACACTTGGAAATGCTCTCTGCACAAAACAAGGAGACCGGGAGATTGCCGCTGCCCTCAGATGTGACAGACAGCTGTGTTTATTAACCTTTCTGGCGACGCAGGTCATTGTAGACCTTGCGCTGCTCCTCTGTACGTGTTCCTGGAACAGAAAATAATGATGTTTGGAACATTGTTAAGAGACGTCTAGTTGCAAGGACTTTTGTAGGTTTCACTTACTTTTGTACCTAAACATGTGCGCAACATCCCCACCGGGGCCTAACCTTTTCTTGTGGGGCCTGGAGGCAGCCGGGGCCCAGAATACTGGAGTGGCTGGCTATTGCGGCCTATTCATGCTAGTGTCATGGTGCTTGGTATGGGGACAGGAGGACTGTCCTACAGCCTGGCAGGTCTCCAGCAGGTGGTGTGTGCAAGAAATATGGAGGGAGAGGCTGAAGTACTGGATCTCCCTGGAGCAACTCCTAAGTGTCTGTAAGATAGGTACCAGGGTAATGGATGGGGAAGCCCGTGGTGATAAGCAGCCTGGATAAGACTGAGGCAACACTGTTCAAATCAACTTAGTTCTTTATTAAATAGCAGGCAACGGCCAGAAATGGGAAACAGCAGATTCTCAAGCTGGAAAGGTCATGGAGAGGGTCTGGAGGAAAGGTGCAAGCAGCATAATAGTAGATGCAGGCTGGGCTGGTTCAGATGGAAGTCCAAGTGGTGGAGCTGCAGTTCTGGGCTTAAGTCTCCGGATCTGCCCTGTGTGCCAGGCAATAGGCCTGAGGCACTAGTAGTTCCTGGGATTAGTGGCTTTGCAGCACTGAAGGTGTGCTGCTCACTCTCTCTTTAGATGGTTGCTTACTCTGACTAGACTGAACCATGTGCTTCTGCCCAGCAGGGGTTTATCTACTCTTCTTGTCAGGTGGTAGCACCTCTCCAATCACCTTCCAGCTTGCATAACAGAAACACCATAGGCTAATAACATACACCAGTTAACTGTTGCCTTGCCAGGCAGTAGCTCCAGCTGCCATTACACGCAGGCTCACCACATAGATCCTGATATAAAGAGGGGGCTGTTCGCAACTACCACCCTGTCTATGCGTTGGCAGGGGTGTTGCATGTATATTGGTTTTATGTTTCAATATTCAAAAGTAAAATAAAGCACATCTATGCATAAAATAATAAATGACACTAAAATCTACAAGTGTTTTAGGTCTTATCGGGCGATAGATGCTGGGCGCTGATCACTAGAAGCAGCCATAACTTATAGTGCCTGTAGATTTCCCAGCTCGACGATCTTCACGACTGAATGGTATGTGTGTTTGCCTAGCAACATCCTATACCTCTGTAGATTTATATGTCATTCATGTACTGTGGAAACAGGGGGGGGGGGACCCCTACGATGCATTGTAATAGCTGCTTTTAGTGGTTGTCACCCATCTAGTGCTCAGTAGGAGACCAAGATAGCTCAGAAATCCCTGAAGTGATTATCATTTTCTCAAGCAGTTAGTTGCTTTCTTGCTGTTTTTTCTTCTTCTTTATTTCATCCTTTATATTTTGTGTATTATGCTATGTACTTTTTGTGCTAATACACCATGAACGTCTACACGGAAGTGGCAGCGAATTAAAGCCTGATGAAGAGGTTTTATGTATACAAACCTTTCACGTGGGAAACTAGTTGCCTTGCTAAAAGATGTAAAATACCACTCCCTGGCAAAAAGAAATCTATTTTGAATTTCGCCATTGTTCCGAAATTGCTTCACTTCTATAGAGAACCTATGACCAGATTAATAATAATAATAATAATAATAATAATTCTTTATTTATATAGCGCACACAGATTACGCAGCGCTGCACAAGCATATCAAATTGGTCCCTGTCCCCATGGGGCTCACAATCTAAACAACCTACCAGTATGTTTTGAAGTGTGGGAGGAAACCGGAGTACCCGGAGGAAACCCACGCAAACACGGAGAGAACATACAAACTCTTTGCAGATGTTGACCTGGGTGGGATTCGAACCCAGGACCCCAGTGCTGCAAGGCAGAAATGCTACTCACTCAGCCACCGTGCCGCCCTAGATTTTACCCAACTAAACTAGTTGTCCCCTCAGGTAGGGGTGAAATGTCCTTTCTAGAATTCCCTCTTTTTTTTGTGATATCTCACCCCATTTTACCTTCCCCAAAGTTAATGACACTTTTCACCTCATTTTCACATAAGATGAGTCAAGTTTAGTGGTGTCAGAGGGAGAGTCATGTCGGAAGCCTCTATCTTCTGTTCTGTAGCACCTAGAAACAAGTTTATGTGACATAGAAAGATAAGAATCTCATCTTACAGGTTATATCACGTCTGTGAGCTACAAAACCAGAGATAGATAGCTACAGACATGGAAAACGCAACTGGAAATATGAGCAGCAGATAAAGATCCAGTTCCCCCTATATTATTTTAACTGCCTTTATGTCCACTTCTGTAGCTCTCAGAACCCTCAGCATGATGAGATACTTATCCCAAAAAGCTTTTTTTCTAGGTGCTATGGAACCAAATGCAGGCAGTCCCCGGGTTACATACAAGATAGAGTCTGTAGGTTTGTTGAGTTTGTATGTAAGTTGGAACTGTATATTTTATCATTGTAATCCCAGCCAGAACTTTTTTGGTCTCTGTGACAATTGGATTTTAAAAATGTTGGGTTGTCATAAGAATCAGGATTAACACTAAAGCTTCATTAGACACATTTGATAACTGTTACAGCTGATTATTGTAGCTTAGGACTGCAGTACAATAAATTACCAATATCCAGAGGTCCGTTTGTAACTATGGGTCGTATGTAAGTCGAGTGTTCTTAAGTAGGGGACCGCCTGTATAGCTTTGGAAGTGACACTAATCCTGCAACCACTAAACTTGACTCATCTTGTTTGAAAATGAGGTAAACAGGAGAGAGTTTACATCTTCGGATATATACTCCCCCTCGCTTTTCATGTTAGCCAGGTCCCGCCTACAGAAAACTTGCAATGTCACGATCGGCCGGTGGGACCATGATATCATGAAGAGAGAGAGAGGGCATGCATATCTAATCATTTGGGGGTAAATCTGATGGTAGATGTCCTTTTAAGACAAGTGAACAAAGGCTTAGCGGGGCTGCCCACTTTACCTTATGTTTTTTTTTTAATGTGTGTGTGTGTAAGTGTGGGGGGCAGGATATTAGATAATTTACCAATATACATCTATTTATATTTCTGCTCTGCTTTCTTGATATGTAAAGTGAAGCCTCCTGTCTTTTACCTCATCGTCCAGACATTCCTGTCCATAAAATACAATTGCCTGTAAATAATCGCCCTGACAGGACCTTATGATACTATTCATAAATATGAGATCAATATCTCGGCAGGGCGAATGCTCATGGACAGTTAGAGATCACATGACCATCCATCTGCGGCCATTTTATGGTCAGGAATCTCTGGATTATAAGGTAAAAGACAGGAGGCTTCACTTTACATATCAAGAAAACAGAGCAGGACTATTACTAGATGTATATTGGTAAATTACCCAATATCCTGTCCCCCACACTTACGCATGACAAAAAACATGAGGTAAAGTGACCGAGCACTTTAAGGGGTATTCCCACGAAGACATGATTCTTAAATATACTCAGGATAACAAAATAACACATTCTGTACTGTTAATAAAAAAATACAGCATTTCACAGATATAATTCCAACCTTTCAGTCCTGGTATTTACAATTTTGGTTGCTCCTGGATCCAACTATAGGATCCAGGTCGAATAGCTTCTCTCATCTGCACACTGCAGTGCTCTCTGCCTCTTGCTTACCTCCCCTCCCCTTGCGTTACAAGACGATCCAGAAACAGCTACTTCCTGCTGGCAAGCAACAGTGTGCAGATACTAGCTCTACTAGCTGCAGACAGGTAAGGTCTTTATCCGAGGTGAGGGTGGAATATAGAATTGCTGAGTGTGTGTGTGTTGTAGGTAAATTAGCAGAGCTGAAAGTGCCATTGTGTTTTATATCCATTCAATGGATCTCATCATCTCTCATCTATGATCTGTCTCATCTCTCTTTGTCTCTGTGTCAGAGAAAAAGAATGTTCAGAAGCTAAATGAAAGTGTAGATAAACCTGGACCCTGATAATCTAAACACATTGTCAGCACACAACATCTCATAGTAGTAGAGGGATCATGAAGTGTCTGCTTAGAGAGTCCCCGGCCACACTCTGGAATCTTGCACTGATCATCACTGAGTGATAGAAGCTTAAACAGCAATAAAACTGAGTAACACATGATCTTTATTGTGTACACATCACTAGGGGATAAAAATTTGAGAACTTTCTTTTCTGGGAAAACACCTTTTAAAGAGCGGTTTCTTTCATCACCTAATTGGCCCACACAAAGCACTGCATTTCGTTATTAAGAAGGCAGACAAGTCTTCACCCCATGATAGCAGTTGTGGTTACTGAACCTTACTAGCTTCCATTGACGATGGCCATGTCGTCTTCTTGAGACCTCTCCTCTTCATCCATTCTGTGAACTTGCACTGTATCTGCATTATTACTACAGTTCCTGGTTATTAACTTTGCCTTGAAGCCGACGGGTTGACATATGCCACAATAAAAGAAATGTATAACCCGTCCTATAGCTCTGCATACAGTCATTCTAGATGTACCATTTTCAGCTTGCGCAACGGTTATGAATTTTTCCATTTTCTGGTAATAATCCTGTATCCGAAGTCTTGTCTTATTTCCCCCAGAAGCTCCTGCGCTGCTTTCTTTTCTATATAAGCTACAACTTGTGCTATAAGCTCCATAATCCGTGACAGCTGCCATATATATCTGGGCTCATCTCCGGCGAGCTGCCTCCATATGATTCACACGTCCCGTTCTCCACGTCCTCTACTTCCTATTCCTACGGAATGTTTCCTCCGTAATCCCATTTCATTAATCTTTTTGTTGCGTTGAACCGGTTTTCTCCAAGTGCATTGACCATTTTTATGATTAGATGAAATTTTCAGCGCACTCGGTGTATTTTGGGCGCCCGCGCGTTGTGCTGAGCTGGCTTTTCATTATAATTATTTTATATTATCTTGAGGGTGCACAGTGCTTTATTCATTCTTCTGGCCAGCGGACTGTTAGCGCCATTTATCATACTATCACCGCTGATTAGGTTTTCATTACCGCTCAACGGACTGTGACTTATTTTTGCCTTGCTTTCCGTTGATTAAGTAATTGTATGTTTTGACTGGGGATTCTTTCTCCGTTTTCATTCTATAACTTATTCTTTATAACTGAATGTGTTGCCTATTGTACATTTAACAAGAAATTCCAAGATATAAAGACTGTTCCTTGAAGACGACCCATCAGCTTTCCTGACATGTGAATACTTGAGTTTCCACATGTCCTCTTTGCTTGTTGTGTCATCCCTTTCCCTAATTTCTACTTGTGCTTGAATTGTTCAAGGGGTTGTATCTAGTTTACATGTTATCCTCTATTCACAGGATGAGGGTTAGTGAGAGTCCTGCTGCTGGGACCCTGATCAATCAGGGGTCCCTTTGCTCACCAGGGCTGTGTTCTTGTGATCAGGGTGGTGGGTCCCAGGGTTAGTGAGAGTCCTACTGCTGGGACCATGAGCAATCTGGAGAACAGGCGTCCCTTTGCTCACCACTGGGTGGAGAGGTAGGTTGCGCATGCAGCAGCTATTCCCGACACTCCCATATTATTGAGCGGTGCCTATCCTGCCGCTCCATCCATTAGTGAAAACGGGAAACCTGTTCTCCGGACAGCTGGGGGCTCTGCTCTTGTGATCAGGGTGGTGGGTCCCAGCAGTAGGACCCTAATCGATCACCTTGATATCCTCTCTCCTACAGAAAGAGATAATTTTCTAACTTGGCACAGCCTCTTTAGCATCCAGACTTTGTTACCATAGTTTTCAGCAGTGTGCGGACGTTGGATTGAAATTTCGGCCCAATTTTTTTTTACTTTTTCACCAATTGAAGTTAATAGCCCGTGAATGCATTGGAGCAAACGTAAGCTGATTTTCAGCATGGACGAGGATCCACCATACTACTCATGTACTTAGACCAAATGAAAAGCTCCTATAGATATCTTGGTTATCTTTATTATGGGAAGAAAAATTGGGAACTGAATCTCTTACCCACACCCCACCCAAAGAAAATAGGGAATACAAGTCACATAAAGGCCAGAAACAGTATCACTGCTCATGTACACACAACAGATTGCTGGTTTCTGCCCGTTATTATTGAAGGGTGAGCTATGCTTTATCATTGGTTTTGGATGCATAGATCTGTATATTTTATTTTAAGTAGTTATTTGCTATTTGCTTGAGCTATTACATTGATGGATAAGCCTGGAGAGACTTCTTTCACTGGTCCGCACTGAGATTTTAGCATGTCAGGTACTTTATTAAATGAGGAGCCATTTCTCAGCCATTACAAGCAATCACAAATCCATCAGTTCATTATCTTGTTTCGGCGTAATGCAGTTGGCATTAATTACTGTAATTTTCTAGCTCCTCTTCATTTATGGCAGACGTCCTGCAAAGCTGTAGAGGGAAATCAATTCCTACCACTCCACTCATCTTCTGCAATCTGATGTATCTGTCCATTTATACTGTGGTCACTCAGATATGTAGAAGTTCATATAAAATTATATATATACGATATAAAATCGGTGTCTAATCAGTGGAGAACTATTTTTATTGTATGTATTTGTAAAATTCTGTGAATAAACCGAGTGTCCTTTGGCATGTGTGGAAGTAAGCAACTGAGTGCATGCGCTCTCTAAATATTTAAAATTCAGGCACATATGCCATAGCTGGTTACTGCCGGATAGAGAAGACCTGGTTTACTACCGCAACATCTGCACATGTGCTAGCTAGATGTGGAAATTCAGGCGCATGTGCCATAGCTGGTTACTGCCGGATAGAGAAGACCTGCTTACTTTCGCAACAACTGCACATGCTCTAGCTAGATGTGGAAATTCAGGCGCATGTGCCATAGCTGGTTACTGCCGGATAGAGAAGACCTGGCTTGCTACCTCAACAACTGCACATGCGCTAGCTAGATGTGGAAATTGACCTGGCTTACTACCTCAACAACTGCACATGTGCTAGCTAGATGTGGAAATTCAGGCGCATGTGTCATAGCTGGTTACTGCTGGGCAGAAGAGACCTGCTTACTTCCGCAACAACTGCACATGCGCTAGCTAGATGTGGAAATTCAGGCGCATGTGTCATAGCTGGTTACTGCTGGGCAGAGACCTGGCTTACTACAGCAACAACTGAGCATGCGCTAGATGTTTAAATTCAGGCACATAGGCTCTAGTTTATTGCCGCCAGACAGAGGCACCCCGACTTACTGCTCATGCACCAGCTTGTTGTAAAAATTCAGTAGCGTGTTGATGTAGTTGATTTACTGCCAGGCAAAGGAGAATCTACTTAATGCACATGCGTCAGCTAGATGTTGAAGCTGGTTACTGTTGGGCAGAGAAGACCAGCTTACTACAGCAATTACTGCGCATGCATCAGCCAGATGGTGAAATTCAGTTGCATGTGCTGTAGCTGATCACTGCCAATAAGAGGTAACACGCAGCAGATAGTTGTAAAAATTCAGGAGCATGTTGACGTAGCTGATTTACTGCCCGGCTGAGAAGAACCTACTAACTGTGCATGTGCCAGCTAGATGTTGAAATTCGGGCACATGTGCCCTTGCTGATCACTGCTGGGAAGCGGAGACCTGCTTACTACAGCAACTACTGTGCATGCACCAGCTACATGCTGAAGTTCTGTCACATGGGTCATAACTAATCACTGCCAGAAACTGGCAACCCACAATACTGCACATGCGCCAGCTGCATGTTGAAATTCAGGTGTATGTGCCAGAGCTGGTTACTGCCTCGCAGAAGAGACTTGACTGACTGTGCATTCACCATCTAGTCAGCAAACTGATCATGCGCCTGATTTTAGCACACACATTTAAGATGTTGGGGCCGTAGGATGTGTGACTAGGGAGAGGTAAGGGACGGATCAGGACCAAAGCCAGTTAAAAAAATTTAGCCATAGCCTAATTTTACATATTTTTAAGCTTTTATTTTCTATAATCCTTCAATGTGTGGTAATAAGGGTAAGTCTGGATTAAATCCTTGGTGCGATCGGTGGCAGGGCTTGCAGAATTCAGGGCTCATTCAGATGGGTGTTCCGCAAAAAATGCAGATGTGTGAGACCCATGTGCAGGGTGTATCCATGTGTATCTGCATCCTTTTTTTCACATCCATATGTCAGGGCAAGAAATAAATTAGAAAACCATCTTTTCTTCCCCTGATTTTCTATTGTATCTCCTGCCCTGCCCATTTGGTTGCCTATATTTGAGAAAAAAATGGATCGTTTTTTTGTTGATCCCTTAAATTCTATGGAGGTCTATGGTCTGCAAGTGAGTACCTGTTTTTTTTTCTTTTTACGCCTGCTTTACATAAAATATGTCAGTCCTTGTTTAAAGGGGTCATGCTGGTCAGTGCTGGGAAGGATAGCCAGTAGATGCACGGTCAGGCACGGCCCCGCCCCCGGTGCACGGAGAGGCTCCTTTACATTAATTATAAAAACTGATTTTGTTCGAAAAACACAAATCACTGGGAAACAAAGTGTGTATGTAAATCCTATAAGGAGCCCTAAGTAAATCTGTATCAGCTGGTGGGTGAGTTGGGAGGTCGTAGACTCACTTTAACATAAGTATGTGCCTTTTTTCTGAGTGAATCAGTACAAATTGATTCGGTTGAATAAGTGAAGACAACCTACAAGGTTTCTAAAGCAAAAAGTCATTCTGTAGATAAAACATATGAGAGTCCTCTATTTCTGCTAATGGATTTCAAGGGCCTTGGCTGTCCGTCACATACAAGCCATTATCTGTAAATGGGATGCACTGGGAACTGTGGTAGGTTCTCTCCAATTGTCTGGCTTGCAGCTCGCCCTGAAGATGGCCCAGGAGTTGTCTACATGGCTTCATGGCCTGATGTTGTATTTTTTTTTCTTTTTTAAAGGGAACCTGTCATCATATGCCCTTTTTTATGGTGCCCCTGACTAAGCTTTATGTGGATAATAAGTTATAGTTTTTTAAAACCTCCTTGTCTACTCACATGGTGAGGGAGCAGCTTCATATTGGCATCTACATCTTCTTAGTGACATGTCTTTTATCTGGTGTCAGCCTGATGCTCTTCCGAACTACCAGCCCATTTTTGCATGGTAGTGTGAAGCTACAGCACGTAGGGGCTCTGGTAAAACCCCCATTGCACTTTTGCCTCATTAGCAAAAGGAAAGGGTCCATAGGTATGAAGAGGGCTCACGCTGAGGGCTAAGCTCTCTTTTTATATATGTATTAGTGGGAGTTTGCTGCGTTATGCAGCAAACACCTGCCGATAACAGCCACAGATTGGCAAGGCTCCGGCAGTAGCTCCATCTTCTCAGACGAGTGTGCGCTGCTGCTGTGAGCTATGCGTTGAAGGCAGGAGGGTAGGAGTAGCCGTAGCTCCCGCTCCACAGCACAGCCCCCGTAGCCTCTTAAGAAAATTTGCACATATCTTTGATAAAAGTTTTATGAGGATCTGGGGCACAAAAAGAGTATTAGACATTACAGGAACCTGCCACCAGATCCACCTTAGTAAGTAGATCCGTGATGGTAGATTTACTTTAAAGGGTATCTAACACCAGGATGAAGGACTGTATGCAAATCAGCCTGAGGGGCTCCAGCCACCATAGGTGTGAACGGAGCCTGGAGCCCCTCAGGCTCATTTGCATAAATCCCTTCCTCCTGGTGGTAGATGCCCTATAAAGAAGAAATTACAGATCTATCAGAGCCAGAAATCTTTCTTTTATGTAGGTGACCAAATACTTATTTTCTCACCATAATTTTCAAATAAATTCCTTAAAAAATAGACAATATGATTTTCTGGATTTTTTTTCACACTTTGTCTCTTGTATTTGAAGTTCTACCTTCACATGCCAAAATGTCAGATCTATCAAAACTATTATTCCCTGTGGTGTACCCTGTAACGTGGAATAAACATCCTAATGGCTGAATTGGATTAGAGAGGATACGAGCAGTTTTGACCATATAACCCTGCAGACAGTGTATTAGCCCTGGATGTCTGTGTAACCATAGCTGTGTTGACAGCAACAGAAGGTGAAAAATAAAGCATTTATGTTCCCGGATTGTAGCTGGTGCATGCCGGTGCACTGTTAGTGAGATCTCTTCACTAAACGCAGCAAAGCCCTTCTCTCTGCCACGAGCATAAGCAGGGTTCTGGTTAGATATTACAGAATAGCGTTCTCTCCCTTTCTTTAACTCATTTTGATTCTAGAAAAAGTCCTAGAAGTCTGGGAGAGTCATAGTCCAGGATACGGGATTACATTGTCCTGCTGCTCCCTTCAGTACTACAGAAGTAACGGAGGTTGGCGGGCACAGTGCTCTGCTATCTCCAGGACCAGAGAGCTCGGTGCTCTGCTATCTCCAGGACCAGAGAGCTCGGTGCTCTGCTATCTCCAGGACCAGAGAGCTCGGTGCTCTGCTATCTCCAGGACCAGAGAGCTCGGTGCTCTGCTATCTCCAGGACCAGAGAGCTCGGTGCTCTGCTATCTCCAGGACCAGAGAGCTCGGTGCTCTGCTATCTCCAGGACCAGAGAGCTCGGTGCTCTGCTATCTCCAGGACCAGAGAGCTCGGTGCTCTGCTATCTCCAGGACCAGAGAGCTCGGTGCTCTGCTATCTCCAGGACCAGAGAGCTCGGTGCTCTGCTATCTCCAGGACCAGAGAGCTCGGTGCTCTGCTATCTCCAGGACCAGAGAGCTCGGTGCTCTGCTATCTCCAGGACCAGAGAGCTCGGTGCTCTGCTATCTCCAGGACCAGAGAGCTCGGTGCTCTGCTATCTCCAGGACCAGAGAGCTCGGTGCTCTGCTATCTCCAGGACCAGAGAGCTCGGTGCTCTGCTATCTCCAGGACCAGAGAGCTCGGTGCTCTGCTATCTCCAGGACCAGAGAGCTCGGTGCTCTGCTATCTCCAGGACCAGAGAGCTCGGTGCTCTGCTATCTCCAGGACCAGAGAGCTCGGTGCTCTGCTATCTCCAGGACCAGAGAGCTCGGTGCTCTGCTATCTCCAGGACCAGAGAGCTCGGTGCTCTGCTATCTCCAGGACCAGAGAGCTCGGTGCTCTGCTATCTCCAGGACCAGAGAGCTCGGTGCTCTGCTATCTCCAGGACCAGAGAGCTCGGTGCTCTGCTATCTCCAGGACCAGAGAGCTCGGTGCTCTGCTATCTCCAGGACCAGAGAGCTCGGTGCTCTGCTATCTCCAGGACCAGAGAGCTCGGTGCTCTGCTATCTCCAGGACCAGAGAGCTCGGTGCTCTGCTATCTGCAGGACCAGAGAGCTCGGTGCTCTGCTATCTGCAGGACCAGAGAGCTCGGTGCTCTGCTATCTGCAGGACCAGAGAGCTCGGTGCTCTGCTATCTGCAGGACCAGAGAGCTCGGTGCTCTGCTATCTGCAGGACCAGAGAGCTCGGTGCTCTGCTATCTGCAGGACCAGAGAGCTCGGTGCTCTGCTATCTGCAGGACCAGAGAGCTCGGTGCTCTGCTATCTGCAGGACCAGAGAGCTCGGTGCTCTGCTATCTGCAGGACCAGAGAGCTCGGTGCTCTGCTATCTGCAGGACCAGAGAGCTCGGTGCTCTGCTATCTGCAGGACCAGAGAGCTCGGTGCTCTGCTATCTGCAGGACCAGAGAGCTCGGTGCTCTGCTATCTGCAGGACCAGAGAGCTCGGTGCTCTGCTATCTGCAGGACCAGAGAGCTCGGTGCTCTGCTATCTGCAGGACCAGAGAGCTCGGTGCTCTGCTATCTGCAGGACCAGAGAGCTCGGTGCTCTGCTATCTGCAGGACCAGAGAGCTCGGTGCTCTGCTATCTGCAGGACCAGAGAGCTCGGTGCTCTGCTATCTGCAGGACCAGAGAGCTCGGTGCTCTGCTATCTGCAGGACCAGAGAGCTCGGTGCTCTGCTATCTGCAGGACCAGAGAGCTCGGTGCTCTGCTATCTGCAGGACCAGAGAGCTCGGTGCTCTGCTATCTGCAGGACCAGAGAGCTCGGTGCTCTGCTATCTGCAGGACCAGAGAGCTCGGTGCTCTGCTATCTGCAGGACCAGAGAGCTCGGTGCTCTGCTATCTGCAGGACCAGAGAGCTCGGTGCTCTGCTATCTGCAGGACCAGAGAGCTCGGTGCTCTGCTATCTGCAGGACCAGAGAGCTCGGTGCTCTGCTATCTGCAGGACCAGAGAGCTCGGTGCTCTGCTATCTGCAGGACCAGAGAGCTCGGTGCTCTGCTATCTGCAGGACCAGAGAGCTCGGTGCTCTGCTATCTGCAGGACCAGAGAGCTCGGTGCTCTGCTATCTGCAGGACCAGAGAGCTCGGTGCTCTGCTATCTGCAGGACCAGAGAGCTCGGTGCTCTGCTATCTGCAGGACCAGAGAGCTCGGTGCTCTGCTATCTGCAGGACCAGAGAGCTCGGTGCTCTGCTATCTGCAGGACCAGAGAGCTCGGTGCTCTGCTATCTGCAGGACCAGAGAGCTCGGTGCTCTGCTATCTGCAGGACCAGAGAGCTCGGTGCTCTGCTATCTGCAGGACCAGAGAGCTCGGTGCTCTGCTATCTGCAGGACCAGAGAGCTCGGTGCTCTGCTATCTGCAGGACCAGAGAGCTCGGTGCTCTGCTATCTGCAGGACCAGAGAGCTCGGTGCTCTGCTATCTGCAGGACCAGAGAGCTCGGTGCTCTGCTATCTGCAGGACCAGAGATAGCCCCCTCCCCCCCATGATCAGATTGTTATTCCCAATACTATGAATAGGGGGTAACTGTAAAATTTGGTGCAACTCCTTTAAGCTAGTTCTAGTTTAGGCCCCAATTAATTTTTTCGACAGAATTCTATTTGTGTATTATGTTCCGATATTGTGTCACCACTTGCCTTATGACCTTGTTAATTCATCAGAGAAGGTTATCATCATTTAATCATAAAATAACAGTTTTATAATCTATGTTTTGTGTTTCTTCGTTACCTAATTTGTCCTCTTCGTTATCGGAAACTGTTATTTGCTTCTAAAGCAATGACAGAAGGAACGTTCCTATTAGAGAGGCCTTAGAAGCTCCTGAATGCACATCAGAACAGCTGCATAAAAAAAGCTTGGTCCGTTTTAAGATAAAAGCGCCTTTTATTATATATTCTCTAGTATCTGTCGTAACATTTACCGGTGAAGGCAGAGCGGTTTTGAATCGGTTTAAAGCTTTTGACAGATAATGGTTCTTTCCACTGTGTTCTCACTTCATGTGCTGTCTATTTCTATATTATAGCCCAGGTGTTCTGCTTTGGGCTATTTGATTTCTAATCCGTCCTGTTGTTCTTACTCACACTAAATCTTAACCCCTTAAAGGGATTTTCCCTTGAAAGAAAGGTCACAAATTTTAATCCCCTAGTCTTGTTCATAAATTAAAGATAATTTCAACCCCCTTACTTTAAAATTTTACTCTTCTTGCTGTTTTAGTTCCTATAACTCAGGGATGGTCAGTATAAGATTCCAGAGTGTGGGCGGAGACTCTCTAACAGACACCTTATTATCCCTCTAGTGGTGTGGGATGCTGTGTGCTGACAATGTGCTTAGATTATCAGGGTCCAGGGTTTATCTACACTTTCATTTAGCTTCTGTACACTCACTAGTATCTGACACATGAAAAAGAGAGATGAGAGAGTCATGAGATGGATGCAAAACACAATGACACACTCAGCTTTTCTCCCTCACCTAATCAATAAAATGCAGTCAGCTCTGCTATTTTGTCTGAATTTTTTTTCTTTTTTACAGACTTTTTTTTCCAGACTTCCTAGGGTACATTAACACTAGGTTTTCTGATCGATACTATGATATACTGATCTATTCCAATGTGCAACTGACACATTGTAACATAGCTTCATAAACCATACAACTTCAGGTTATAAAAACCCAAGGCTTTCATGGCTGCAGATCGTCGCTCCCTGATGACTTTACCGGGAACAACGATTTCAGGAAAGATGGTGGTGGCAATCAAGGGTTAACATCCGACATTGGTTTGGTCCTTGTGTGAATCGGACTCATTGCAGACGTCACGCTTCGGTATGGGGTTAAAGGAAATCTACCAGGGGAACATACTCATTGATCTAGACACCATGACTGTTTGAGTCTTCTTATATTTGTAACCCTTTCCTTTAAAATCAGTTTTTAAAACTATGCTAACGAGCCTGAAAGACTACTGGAGTGGTTCCTAGAGCCCCTCCGTTCCGCAGATTCACAAGCAGTTACAATGTGCAGAAGCAAGTATTCCCCTCCCACGGGGTGCCAAAACTTCCTTTGCTCCACATCTTACCCTCCCACCTGCTCCGTCAACCCTTTCCTCCCTTCCTTGGCCTGCTGTAATCTTACACATAGCCCCTCCCTATGTGTAAGATTACAGCAGGCCAAGGAAGGGAGGAAAGGGTTGACGGAGCAGGTGGGAGGGTAAGATGTGGAGCAAAGGAAGTTTTGGCACCCAGTGGGAGGGGAATACTTGCTTCTGCACAGTTTGACAGCCTCTGAAGTTTCAGTATGAAGGGGCACTGGTAACCCCCCCCCCCCCACCCCCAAGAACCTTTCTGGCTCATTTTCATAATTTTAAAAGCTGATTTTAGAAAGGAGGAGGCCATGGATAACAAATATAAGAATATTACCACACAGTCACTGTGCCTGGATCTATGAGTAAGTGTCCCTGGTTAATCATGATGGATTTTGATGGTAGATTTCCATTAATAAAAAAAATTCTGAAATATTTTAAAAGTAAATGAATATTATAACAAAACACATACATTTCTAAAGAGATCTTCGAGTTTTTTTTTTTACGTCTACTATGGGCAACACTGGTCTTTGCTATGCAGGCTATTTTCAGCCGCTGCCTAGTCAGCACAGCTTTTTCGTAGAAAAGTCTGGAGAATGTTTTTTTTTTTTTCTGTATTTTTCTATTAAAGCATTTGCGTTCTTTCAAGCATATAGCTTTTTTATTGCCATAAAGTAAATGTGTTGAGTCATATCAGAACTTTTTCTCTGGCATCAACTGGATTGTGAGCTTGTCCGCCAGGATAATTTCTCATGCCTGGTTCCTTATATTCTGTGAGTATTTCATCCCCTGCTGGCTTGTTAAGATAAGCTAATGACCCTTTTAAGTAGAATTTCCAGTTTTAATATGGTAATATGTTGTAGAATATCTTTTCCGATGCCTCTTTTTATATAATCCATGCTTAAAGCATAACACTGAATGTAGACATTTTCTAACAATGTCGTTATTTATGTATGGAAATAGAATTGACAGCCCCCCTCCTCGCCCTTCTCGCTTAATGACTATTTTACCAGATCAGAATGCAGATTTAGTTTTTGCAGCTGTAGAAACATCTGTCTGGAAATTAAATTATTACTCAAAAGACTCATCAACGCCAATGTGAAGGCAGATGAAAGACCAAAGAAGTGGAAAGATCCGGAAAATTAACTGAAGGTGATGCGTTCTCTGTCGGATTGGGATGTGATGTTACATCAACCTGATCGTGATGTGCATTTATTATGGAATTTCTGAGTAATGGATAATTTTCCAGCTTTGGATGTTTGCAAACTTCTTACTTTGAGTTAAATTTACTCATACAAGTAAGCACTCCTGTAAAAGGAAGAAAACTTTCTGGTTTTGTGCAAGCTTTTAGAGACGCCCCTAGGTCCCTGTTATACAGCATTTCACAGATAAAATTCCAACCTGTTTCTATCAGTCCTGGTGTACACAATTTTGGTTGTCCCTGGACCTGACCCTGGATTTTCTGACTTTAGGGTCAGGAGGATATATTGTTCTCTTGTCTGACACTGTAGAACTGAGCTCTTCTCTGCTCTCTTTCTCTAGCCCCCACCTTTGCATTCCAGGATGAGCTCACACAGACACCCCGACTTCCTGCAATCAAACAACATCATCAAGAGGAGGGTGAAGCTACAGGCAGATAAGGTCTTTATCCAGGAGAGGCATAAAGCAGAGCTGACTGCATGTGCTGTAATAGCAGAGCTTAGGATGTCATTGTGTGTAATAGGCATCTCATGGATCTCAACATCTCTGATATGTCTCATCTCTCTTTCAATCTATCAGAAACTTGAATGTTCAGAAGCTAAATAAAAGTATTTAAACCTGTACCCTGAAAATCTAAGCACATTGTCAGCACACAGCATCTCGAAGCACTAGAGGAATCATGTAGTCTCTGCTTAGAGAGTCCCCACCCACACTCGGGGATATTATACTGACTAATTTCCTTCCAACGCGTTTCAAAGACTGAGTTGTCTTCTTCACCAGGGAATCTAGTGTCCACGGACTGTAGTGTGTTCTATATATATAGTTTCCTAACCCAAATCCAAAGCTAAACTAACAAATAGAACCCACTCCTTCCAACGCTAAAGCAAGACATAGTAGCAACTTTTATACAAATCTGAAATGGATGACCGGTTCTGTGGATTTGGTATCAATATTTTTAGCTTGCAGAAATTCCTTTTTTTATTTTTTTATAAAAGAAAACATTGCATTTGTTAGACTCGCTCAACCAGTTTCCAAGAATACTATGGAAGCCACATCAGCAGCAGAATTATTCATGGGGATCTTGATGAATTTTATTTTCATGGCAGCTGCATATACTATAACCACACACAAGCCGAGCATCAGCTGGAGCGGGGTACAGCATGCTGATTTTGGACCTTAGAGTGGAAACGTTCTCTGGAGTGACACATCTCGGGTCACCATCTGCAGAATTACAAATACATATGGACTTGGCAAAGAATATACGAAGAATTTGACAGATGAGTTATAACATTGATGTTTTTGATACCTTAGTCCCTGTTGAGTGAATCATAATTCTGTAGCGTACCATGACATTTCAGTAAATTATACATGACCGATTTTTGTAAAAAATGGTTTGAGCAAGCAAGAATAACAAAGTTATTCATGTGGCAGGAGTTGACAGATCCTTGACAACCTCAGGATCTGAATATCATCATTGGAATGGTGGGAGGGTCAACACTTGGGACCCCCACATTCTTTGAAGTACCATTTAAGTGAATAGGAGCTGAGCTGCAGTGAGACAGATCAGTCACCAAACCAAGATTGGAGCTGTTCTCCCCGCTCTGTTCTCTGTGTTGATTCTAACTCTGGAAGCAACTAGAATTAGCTTATCAGTGGGAATCCCAGTAGTCCCAAATCTTATTTATGTGGTCCCAAGGGTGACCTATTTTGTAAAGAAACACCTTCAAAGGATATTACTAGTGACAGAGTGTCCTAAATAGGCTGCTCAGTTTGTCTAGCGGATGGGGGTGTGGGGCCTGTTTTACAAGTTTTCTGGCTTGCCTCTTAACTTCCACAGACTCTAATATATTTAATATATTCATGCCGCCTGCTGATAGACTCCTCCTGCTCCTGGTTTGGGAACTAGGAGAGGTCACAGCCCCGCTCTTTTCATGCCCTGGCTCTGACGTCACCAGCCGGATCCTAGCTCCCCAGCCGGCAGCAGGAGGAGGCTTGTAAGGCTTGGGTTGGTGGTGGTCCATGAAAGCCGAGAGGCAAGCCAGAAAACATGTAAAAAACAGTCCCCCCCCCATCATAACGACAAACCTATTTAGGACACTCTACCACCAGTAATCTGGTGGTAGATCTCTTTAACTGTGTTTTTTTAGAGGATAGGTCATCCTTGGGACCACATCAATGAGCTTAGGGACTACTGGTGGTAGATGTTCTTTAACTCTTTCAGCTCATCAGATGCTACTCTTTATAGCTGTGGTAGAAAACCTTCCATGATATATGGCTGTTCTCACCACAAAGCAATAGTCTGTAACTTTCTAACAATCTTTTAATAAATCACTGGTGCACAGTAATCTCTGTATATCGGATTAAAGTGCTTTCTTCTCCATTTACTTTGGCTCTTATCATCTTCCTTGTATCCACCTTATCTGCTGGTCACTAAAATGTCTCCTGAATTCTGTCTTGCTAGCAACAAAGCAGAAGTTCCTGGCAGATTGTATAGTTCTAAGCAGTCACATAATGACCAGACATAGTGTTATTTTTCATGTACACTCATTGGTGAAAGGTTTTGCACTGTTTAAAGGGCTGACCAAATCCATTTTTCCCTTGGAGTCGGAATGAGATCTTCAACTGTCCTCTTACTATTGGTTATATTTTTTTGACAACCCTTTTAATTTTATGAGTTAAGTCCACGAAACCAATTCAGGACTATGGTGGCACTTTTTAGGGAAACAAAATGGTTTTCTGCTGTACAAGCCCTGAAATAATTGCAATGACTTTGCACCTCCACACCAAGTGGGTGTGGAGGGGCATATGAAAGAGGCACAGTTGGCAACATGGGCCACTTCTGGGTGCTCCTGTCCTTCGGGCCTGCCGTAGAGTTTTACACCCATGCAAGTGCTCCCCCCCCCCCCCATACATCAGGAGACTGAAGCCAGTCCTGCTATATCCGGCGGTGCCGGAGGGGCAGTGTTTCATGATACACCAACGCACAAAGTGTATAATAAATCCAGTCCAATAGGTCTAAGTTGTAATGGTAGTAGTGCTGGTTCTTCATAATGATATTTCAGGATTGATACCCCCATTGTACCATCAGGAAAAATGCCTACCTGAAGAAAGAGGTGGAAAGTGAAGATTTTTTGTTTTTCCAAGAGCTTTAATAATAAAATAAAGCTTTTTTTTTTTTACTTTTAAGGATCTTCTATAATATTGTAAATGACTTTTATTATACAAATCTGATAGTTTTCAATTCCTGCTGTGCCTACAATGTACCAGCTGTCTCCGAGCTTCCCACTGCTTACCCCGTACTAACCCATACTGGGAGCAGCTGCTGTGAGTAGTCTGCGGGGACTGTATGGTGCGCATCACTGGCACCCGGCCGGCACCCAGCCCCATCTCCGCTCTCTATAATGGCAGCACCACTTAGATTCTTCAATAACAAAGTTGTTTGCTCAATCTTCATAGTAAAAGTAATTTGAAGTGAGTGGATGAAAGAGTTTACCTACTGTGATATGATTAATTAGTCTGCTAATATCCTAATGAGAACGTATGCTACATGCGGCCATGATCATATTTTATCTCTCAGGTCACTTTCACACAGATGGTTCTAAATCTTAGTAACCTACATTTATCTTCTACATTTCATGTCCACTTTCAGGAAGTATTTATTCTCTTTCTGTATAGTAAATAGCGCTGTATTTTGAGTCATTTTATTGAGCATTGTAGCATACATTTTATATGATATACATTAGGTACGGAAAGTATTCAGACCCCTTTCAATTTTTCACTCTTTGTTTCATTGCAACCAATTAGTAAGATCAAAAAAGTTTTTTTTTCATTAATGTGCACTCTGCTCCCCATCTTGACAGGAAAAAAACTGAAATGTAGATATTTTTGCTAATTTATTAGCTTTTGAGCTAGTACAGCCATGAGTCTTCTTGGGAAGATGCAACAAGTTTTTCACACCTGGATTTGGGGATCCTCTGCCTCTTCCTTGCAGATCCTCTCCAGTTCCCTCAGGTTGGATGGTGAACATTGGCAGAGGTCATTTTCAAGTCTCTCCAGAGATGCTCAATTGGGTTTAGGTCTGAGTTCTGGCTCAGACAGTGAGGAATGGTCACAGAGTTGTTCTGAAGCCTCTGCTTTGTTATTTTAGCTGTGGGCTTAGGGTCATTGTGTTGTTGGAAGTTGAACTTTCAGCCCAGTCTGAGTTCCAGAGCATCTGGAAGAGGTATCATACAGGATATCTCTGTACTTTGTCAAGTTTATCTTTCCTTCATTTGCAACCAATCGTCCACCATCATGTGTCACTGTTGGGACTGTATTTGGCAGGCGATGAGCAGTGCCTGGTTTTCTCACACATACCGCTTAGAATTAACACCAAAAAGTTCCATCTTCATCTCATCAGACCAGGGAATCTTTTTTTCTCTGAGTCTGGGAGACCTTTATGTGGTTTTTTTTACAAACTGTATGCGGCTTTCGTATGTCTTGCACACTCTGCCATAAATCCCCGACTGGTGGAGGCAGCAGTGATAGGTGACTTTGAGGAACTTTCTCCCATCTCCATACTTCATCTCTGGAGCTCAGTCACAGTGATCTTGGGGTTCTTCTTTATCTCTCACCCAGGCTCTCCTCGCACGATTGCTTAGTTTGGCTGGACGGTCATGTCAAGTATTTGGTTGTGGTTCCCCAAACTTCTTCCATTTAGGGATTATGGAGGCTACTGTGCTCCTAGGAACCTTGAGTGCTGCAAAAATCCTTTTGTAACCTTGGCAAGATCTGTGCCTTGCTACAGTTCTGTTTCTGAGCTCCTTGGGCAGTAACATATGAGCTCTGAGGTCTTATATAGACAGATGTGTGCTTTTCTGAATCAAGTCCAATCAGTTTAATTAAACACAGCTGGACTCCAATGAAGGAGTAGAACCATCTCAAGGAGGATCAAAATGAAATGGACACCATGCAAGTTAAATATGAGTGTCACAGCAGAGGGTCTAAATATTTATGACCATGTAATATTCCAGTTTCTCTTGTAGATATTTTTGATAATTTATTAAACATTTCTGATTGCAGAGTGTACATTAATGAGCAAAAAAAGAGAGAGTCCTTGCATATATGAGCTTACAATCTGTAAGCCATATCCAACAGGTAAATTGCAGTAAGTGATGCAAAAACTTTTTGTTCGTAAATTAAAGTTATTCATAAAAACAGAAGCATGATGGAATGTAACCTGGATGTAATATGGAAGCCTATATGAATGGAAGGTGAAAATGAGACTTTTACCTATTGTATTTATCTTCTCGGTTCTTCTATAACAGAAGAGCGCAACTGAAACCTGTAATACGTATGTGAACTGGGCATTACTTAGCATTTTAACATAACGAAGCATAAGATTAAATATTAGTGTTGGAAACTGGTCAAAAAGGTGGAGATGGGAAATATGCAAATATGTTGTCCAATGGAAGAAAACCTATTTGCATATTTCCCTTAATCCCCTAGTGGAGATTTAATGGCTATAATAATTGGCAAGCTCTTCGTAAGGCAAACTTTTACTTCCAAAGGTGGAGATGGTACATGTTATGCTATTGGCCAATATGGGGTACTTCCAAGTTTTGCAAATCTAGTAGTAGGGGATGTATCAGAACTCCGAGGTTTGTTTCTGCTCAACAAAAATGTCTGTGCATGTCCATAATCTTGCTAAGTCTAGTCCAAGGGGTGTAGAATCCCCATGTTATACAAATATATTAACATGATATTATATTGAGGAATTTCTGATGCATTTGTAGTATTGTTATCGTGGTTTACCTTAAAGGAGTTGCCCTTTTGAACAAAAGAGTAAAAGATAAAATCCTCCTCTATACCTTATGCCTCCTTAATATTAAGCAGTTCATGTCATGTGACCAGGGTGACATCATCTTAGGTCCTTTAACCTCTTAACAATAGAAAATTATACCCCATGTATGTATCTGATGACATGAAGTCATAGCCTCCATGGACTTCTACTCCTCTCCATCCTTCATGGAGGCTGCTGTGATTTCATGTAATGGCATACATGGCGTACAGTTTGCTATTGTTAGAAGGCTAAAAGACCTGCAATGATGTCACTCTAGTCAGTCTAGCGGTCACATGTCATGAGTGTAACACAAGGCACTGTGTAAAATAATTGACACAATATTTCCCATTTGTACATATAGCTTTATATGTGTGTAGTTGAATATTAGCAGACGATCCCTAAGTACAAGGAGGCAGGGCAGTGATTTCAAGAGACACAGAGCTGTCAGTCACAATAATGGGGCGTGACTCGCTGCCAGCCTGAGACAGAGAAGAGTCAGAGCCAGCAGACTTGAGTCAGAAAAGCTAATTTGCATATCAGAAAAATGGCTGTTATTAAGGTACAGTGCCCCACTGGCAGCTAATTTTAAGTTATATGGGGAGGACTTGTAATGCTTTATCAGCAGGCATTGTTAGTCAGGGTGGTAAAATACTGGTGACAGGTCTTCTTTAATAAAATATATTCCAAAGTTTACTACGCTTCTTATTATTCACACTGTTTATTGCACTTTTTATTTATTTATTGTGTTTTTTCTTCTTTTTAACAGATGTTATTGGTGTAACCGCCTCGAACAACCCCAAAGAGAGTGCACACCCTCCTCTGGTAAGTGGGACTTTATTATTATTTATTTTAAATGGAATATAAATTTACTTTTGTGTTCTACCCTTGGCTGATGGATTGAATGTCTGTCTATTTTCTTCTATGAAAAAAAAAAAAAACAGTTTGCTGTCGAACAGTCTATATATTAAAATTGTGTAAGCAGCGCTGAATTCCCTCTAGTCAAATAGCTGCAAAATGAGATTGAAATTTTTCTGTATGAATGAAATAAGTAGTGAGGAATGATCTAGTGCTATTCACAATGCAGCAGGTCGCTCTATTCCAGGATTCCCTGCAGCGGTTTATTTGCTGATATATTTCTTGAATTAAAGCGGTTCTTAAAGGGTCCAACTGTTTTTGGTAAAATACAGATTTTTCTTGAGTGACGATATAATATCCGTAAAAAATACTCGATTCGATTTAATATGGATACAAACAAAGCAATCAGTCTTCTCCAGCCCAGGGCAGTAATGTTATGTACATTTTATATGCAAAATGGGTTGTCCAATTTTTCTAAAAATCAGCTGATCAAAGTGTATATTCTGCCATACTAATATTTTCTGGACCTCAACAGTCTCTACCGTCTGCTGCGGCACCGATTGCGTATCAGGGACATAACTGCTATAGCCGATCACTGGCTCTTGTAGGTCTGCAGCAATCACATGCAGTGATACTAACCTGACAATGGCCCGTGTATTGTCATCAACAATGCAAAAGCAAGTATAGACTAATTGGGCCCGAGGAAGCTTTGGATACTGCGCTATAGCTGGGGGTCGGCAGGTCACACTATTCCAAGTTTTGATGGTCCTTGTGAACCACATGAACCCTAACACATTGCATTTGCTCATTGCCCACACTTTGCAACCAACAAATTAACCTGTACAGGCAGTCCCCGGTTTATGTACAAGATAGGTTCCATAGGTTTGTTCTTAAGTTGAATTTGTATGTAAGTCGAAACTGTATTTTTTATAATTGTAGATCCAGACAAAAAAATATTTTGCCCCAGTGAAATTGGAGTTTCAAAATTTTTTGCTGTATTTTGGACTAAGGATTATCCATAAAAGTTTCATTTCAGACACCTCACAGCTGATCATTGCAGTCTGGGACTATAGTAAAACAACCAGAGAGCTGCACCAGAGGTCACAGGGGGCAGAGGGGTCCGTCTTTAACTAGGGGTCATATGTAAGTCGGGTGTTCTTCAGTAAGGGACCGCCTGTATATGGAAAAACATAGGATGATGTGACTGTTGTAGCCTCTTGATGTCTATGGCAGGCCGCTGCTGCAGCAATCACAAGAAGCGATCACATCCAACACATAGAAGTAAGGAAGTAAAGTTGCTTGGAAGCTAATAAGGCATAAAAGTGGATGGACTGGCTGAGGATCGTTAGTATATGGTTTCCTGATTTGATAATATTCTAAATTTTTTTTATTTTTTATTATGAAAAGAAAAATTAAGGTCTGTTGTACACTATTTTGTCTTGGGTAATTCATAAACTATTTTTGGCTGGAACGACCCCTTTAATATCCAAGTGCTCCACAATTGCTATATTGTAGCATGTTACAGACTTTTTTAGACTGTCGAAATATGGATACAATTCATTTAGTTCATTTGTTTCCGACTGGTTTGTCTGATATCTCATATCTCAAGAAGTCATCCTGATCTATAGGGAGCATCACACGTTATTACACTGTACAGAGCACCACTTCGTGCTGCAAATTCCTATGCTGCCAGGATATTACAGAATACAGAGAAGGGAAAAGGGCTGAGTTGGGGGAAAACAGTGTAACAACCTTTGAAGCTACAGCACAGAGAGGCTCTGGTATTACTCTTAGAGCTCTTTAGGCTCATTAGCATAATAATTTTAAAAGTTGATTTTAGAAGGAAGGAGGCCATAGATAACAAACATAAAAAAGTTACCACAAGAACGTTGCCTGGATCTATGAGTAAGTGTCCCTGGATTTTTAGGATAGATTTCTAGTTCCCAACCTGGAAAACTGATTTCCATATTCCTAATAAGTGGGTCATTGTCTGTATACAGAAAGAACCTATGTACAACTTTTTGGATTAGATTTTATTTTATATATGGCACCATTCTTGTGCGATTCCCTTCCATGTGAATCTTTAAACTAGAATTTGCACGTATTTTCTGTGCGGCAGCTTGTTCATGTTTAAAGACATTCTTCTTCAATTTCCTTAGAAATAAGTTTCAGTCGAATGTCTCCTTTTTGTTAATACAGAAGATGCTTTATATCTTCAGCCTTGACTGTCTCTTGGTACCTGGAACAATCGTATGACACCTTATAAATAATGGCCATGAAGATGCCACGCTGGAGGACGCAGAATCCTGTCCTTGATCAAAGTGTCAAGAGATTGAAAGGAAATCCGGAAGTGTATGACTGTTCTCTGGCTTCAGAACTTGTTCTCCCAATAGCATTCTTATCTTCTTCTTTCCTTTACAATGATCACATTTATCCAGACGCAAGAAGCCGGTGACCGAATTTGGCTATGGGATGTGATTGTTGTTTCAATGTGTGCAGATTGCTGTAATTTGGACCAATATACAAGGCTTTGAAGCCCTTGTGCGTCTTGCTTAATCCAAATCATTGCAAATGTACAAGATCTGTGAAATAACCTATATCAAGATGATTAGTTATAGTTTTTCATTTTTATATCCCAACGAAAGCCAGAATCCAGTTGAGTATAAGATCCTATTGAGAATAGGGGACTGTGGCTATGGCTATCATATGGAGTATCTGGCACTTGGGACCCTCCTGCTAGAGAGACTTTCCCTATGATGGATAAAGGTAACATCTAACATGGTCCACCAGTCCTACTAGTGGCTAGCACAGTGGTGGCGAACCTATGGCATGGGTGCCAGAGGAGGCACTCAGATCCCTTTCTGTGGGCACTCAGGCCATTGACTCCGAGACAGTGCTCACCAAACAGGACCAAATTCACCAAATCTTCCTGCAGACCCAGGAAATTTAAGAGATGCTGCAATCAGCACTATTTTAAAATGACACTTCATTGGCTGTTTGGAACTGCGGGAAAAGTGAGAAGGTGTCAATAGAACTGCAGTGTCTTTGTAGATCATCCAAATGGACCCTACATTCTTACTGTACAGAGAGACCCTGGTGAGAAGCTACAATGATAGTCTGAATGTGCCCTCCTTCTCTCAACTGTATTAGTGGCCTCAAGGAGCCGATACGATTGATAGATGTTGAAGAGCAGGTAGCAATAAGTTACTGCTTAAAATGCAATGTTGCCACTTTGCAGTAAGTAAGTGGATTTTGGTTGTAGTTTGGGCACTCGGTATCTAAAAGGTTCGCCATCGCTGGGCTAGCATGTGGGGAAGGTGCAGACCTTATCTTCAATGGAAAAAATAGTGCATTGAGAAACTGTTCTTTTCAAAAAGTATAAATCTCTCTTCTACTATTGTTCCTTCCTGAAGGTGTTGAGGTTGTAGTTGCGTCGGAGCCCTTCATCATCCATGGAATGGTCCAGGAGCTCCCTTTGGTCCCATAGAAGGATTATTGATACTATAAATGGCAAGTTATCTAAGTCCCTACCTGAGATTTCGCATTTAGGACTATGAGCTTTTTGTTATGGGTATGCCTGGGCATCTATGTGGCTATAATGGACAGCGGATAGTGGGCCCCTAGTGTCCCTGTTAATCTCCTGAGGGCATTATCCAAGTTGTCTATCCCATCAGTATTCACCCTTTAACCCCTGTACAGGGATCTGGACTTACCTGGGCCCATGTCAGCAGGATCCCTCTTATTGCAGTAGCCTCAGACAACGCTGTGAAGCAGCACAGGTTAGACAGAGAAAAGTTGGGAACAAGATGTATAAAATGCAGTCGAAATGTCGTAAGAAAACAAGCTGAAGTTCAGTGTGGCACAGCAAAATGGAAATGCTATCCAGATGGTAGATATGTGGGGAACCATTGGCCTTCAGGAACTGCAATACCTTTACAGATCACTAGGAACCTGCAAACTTTATGCTCAGATACCTTCCAATGGGGAAAGGTGCATTTTATCACCATGGATCACTAGGGATGGGAAGGATATGTGCATTGAACCTATATATTTTAAGTGAACCTGTCACCAGGATTGTGATTTTTAGCTGGTGACAGGTTCCAATAGCTTCTGTTATGCTGATTTTAAAAATGCCTTTGTCAGCATTCTGAATCCTTTCAGTAGTTTCTATAAATTTAAAGGAAACCTACCACTGTTATATGAAGATTTTTTTTTTAGAAAAAGGCACTTACTGGAGGGCTGCTGATCCTGGAACATATCTTGGTTAGGCACAAAAACCGTTGCTTTTGTCAAAAAAATCAACTTTAGATGATATTCAAATGAAGCTCAGGCTCTCCTGCCACGTCATAGCTTACATTCGGCGGTCCGCAAATTATAATATGCACAATTTTGCTGGCCTCCTTCCCCCGCCTCCAAGATCTGGTGACGTCACCCAGTTCTCGCACTTCTTGCACATGCACCTTATATACTACACTCGTGCCACACAAGTGTAGTATATAATGCGCATGTGCGAGAAGTGCAGCGAGCCGGGTGACGTCAACGGCTCTCAGAAGCAGGTGGAACAGGCCAGCGAAAGAGGAGGTGTGCATAAATACAATTTAGCAGACCACTGAATGTAAGCTATGACGTAGCAGGAGCGCCTGAGCTACATTTGAATATCTAAAGTTGATTTTTATGACAAAAGCGATGTTTTTGTGCCCAACCACCATATGTTCCAGGATCAGCAGCACAGAGCCTACCAGTACCGTATTTTTCGGATTATAAGCCGCACCTGATTATAAGGATGAATGACCAGCAGGTGGCAGACCTGTGCACAGTTCAAGGCAGCTGTTGTCTGTAAGTATGGTTCATATATAAGGCGCACTGGTCTTATAGCCTCATAGTCTGAAAAATACTGTAAGTGCCTTAAGCAAAAAAACCTCATATACCGGTGGTAGATTTCCTTTAATTTACATTACCTGGTTCCCTGTCAGCAGTGTGTGGTGAGTCCCGGGGGAAAGCTGCAGCCTGTCTGTCTGTGTCTCGGTCTCCTCATGCATTCTATCTCTCCTCCTCACTCATCCCCCTCCCCTTCCTGCTCAGTGCACATGACAGGAAGTGGGGAAGGAGAGAAAAGACACAGGCACTCAGCCTGCAGCTCCTCTTCCACGTTACAGGGGCATTTGTTGTGCAAACCATTTTGTAGTACCCTGTTTTATTTCCCTTTATTGCCCTCCTCTACACACAAATGCATGGGAAAAGTTACAGCCGGAAGAGTTTGTTTCCAGAATCCTATCAGACTGTGGATAAGGCAGGTTTGTGTGTTTCTTTCCCTCTACTTTGTCATCTCAAATGTATTAATTTTGGATAGTCTTGCCGATTCATCTGTTTTATAGTGAAGTTCTATTTCTCCAGTAGAAAGTGCATTAAACACCAGCAATGGCTCCTCATTTCTCATCCATGGCTTACATTGTCGCTGTCCAATTTTGTCAATATATACCTGGTGGCTGTCAATGGAGTAAATGCATTAAGACATTTTTGAGTGAATTTATGGTGGAAAGTGCTTCGGATATAACGGATGTGTCTGGATAGACGATTAATGCTGTCTCTATAATGTGCGGTGTATAGATTAGTGTCTACCAGCGTAATCCCTGTTTTCTTGATAGTGTTGTGATAAACAGTACATGCTGCTTATTGACTTGTAGCCTTTCTGTAATTCCACCCTTCATCTTCTTTAATGTGAAATCCTGGTGTCCTTATAAGCCTTAGAATTTCAACATCATTCACACGTTCCCATATATTTCAATAAATGATCAGTTATTGTTCTGATGCTATGAGATCCTAATCTACTTCCTTTATCTTTCAGTTTTTCTTTTGGTAATGAGATCAATTCAGGTAATAGTGGAGTACAG
Source organism: Engystomops pustulosus (assembly GCF_040894005.1). NCBI lineage: Eukaryota > Metazoa > Chordata > Amphibia > Anura > Leptodactylidae > Engystomops > Engystomops pustulosus. The sequence goes on from NC_092412.1 coordinate 42,323,669, forward strand.
GCACAGTTTTTTAATCATTGATAGTTACCCCTGAAATGTGCTGGTGGTCCCATAAAGAAGAATGGAGGACAGGTTGTGTATGCGCTCCATTCTGTATGGGACACTTCTTCAGACTTTTCATCCACACTTTTCCTAATTACTGGGGTTCCAGATGATGGGTCAGCAGCTTATCAGACACTTATCCCCTAATGAAAAAAAGGAGACATCTGCGGCACTCACCCGTTAAAATTCTTCTTTATTGTAGTTTTCACATAAGATCAGTCCGACATAATACAGCCAAAGTGGGGCAGAGGTAGGAGCAGGGGGTCAAAAAGGAGGCGACAGCCGTTTCGCGCCGTCTGGCGCTTTCTCTAGCCTGTGGAGTGTGGCGTCCTCACCTGGTTCTTAATGCGGCCGGCGAGGCGTCACACCCCCCCGTTGCTCAGCAACCGGGACGCTGTTAGGCATAGCGGCCGGAAGTGAGCCGAACAATGCACTAAGGCGCTGTGCGGACAAGGCAACATATACAAAATTAAAAAACACATAACAGGATTTACTCAGACGGTAAACATATTTTTACTGGTTAACATATTTCTACTGGATCATGCATAAGGAAACACAGAAAGAAACGTATGGTAAGAATTGGCCTGATATAGGCAGAGAGATGAAACGGAGCGTGCGCGCTAATATGCGCAGTCGCAGGGAAACGGTTATTACAAAGGATAAGAAATAGGTTTACAGGAACACCCCCATGTCATTCTTATCGTTTAGTCCTAGGGGGCCCATGGCATTGGTTCTCAAAATCCATCTTGCCTCTTTTCTCAGGAGTTCCCTATGGCGATCCCCGCCGTTAGGCGGCATTGGAACATATTCGATGCCACCAAAGCGGAGGACGCCGGTATTTCCTCTATGTGCCCTATTGACATGCTCAATGAGTCTAGGGGCACCCCTGCCGCTTTTTACTGACTGGCAATGTTCGCTAAATCTGATATTCAAGGGGCGGATGGTCTTACCGATATAGAAGTGGCCGCAGGGACAGAGAACCACATACACCACATATTGTGATTTACAAGAGATAAATTGTCGTGGAGCTATTCTGACCCCTCCAATACTCAGCTCACGTTTTTTAACATTTTGGGGGCAGAATTTGCAATGACCGCAGCAGTGATTGCCATTTGGGATTGTTCTATCAAGCCAGTTCTTTTGTACGGGGGGTAGACGACTGCGTACTAGATGGTCTTTGATACTTTTGGTTCGCCTAAAGGAGATCAGGGGGGGTGCAGTGATTAAGTCCCTAAGCACTGGATCTTCGGTCAGCATATACCAATTTTTATAAATTGCATTTTTAATTTTTTGGGCCATGGGGCTAAAGTTAAAAGTGAAGGTGAAACGCTCATGGTTCTTATGTCTGTGTCTAGTATGTTTGGGATGCAGAAGATTTTCGCGTTTGAGGGCAACTGCTTTTTGAAAGGCTTCATCAATGGTTTGAGGGGGATAGCCCCTTTTAAATAGCCTTGTTTTTAAATCTTCCGCTTGGGACAAAAAGGCATCATCTTCACTATTAACCCGTCTAAGCCGTACAAACTGTCCGTATGGGACCGCTGTTTTAACATGTTGGGGGTGATAACTGTTATGATGTAGAAGGCTATTAGTCGAAGTACTCTTTCTGAAGACTGTGGTGGTTAGTGCAGAGTTTTGTACCCGGACTAAGACGTCAAGGAATTCGCATTCTGTATTAGAGGTTTTGAATGTAAAGAACATATTCATGTTATTATTATTGATATAGGTAATAAATTCCTGAAATTGCGCCTCTGTCCCTGACCATATGACGAAAATATCGTCCACGTACCTCAGAAATGAGTGTATGTGCTTAGCATAAGGATTTTCTTTTGAAAAGACATATTTGTCTTCAAGAACGGCCAAAAATATGTTGGCATAAGTGCAGGCCATGGGCGTACCCATGGCCGTGCCATCTCTCTGCCTATACCAGGTGTCTTCAAACTGAAAAGTGTTATTAGTAAGAATAAAATGTATTGCATCACAAATAAAGTTTATGAAACTTACATCTCTGTCAGAGTTGACCAGGACTTTGCGAACGGCCTCTATCCCTAAATGGTGCGGAATTCTCGTATACAGGCTTTCCACATCTATGGTGGCTAGTATAAACCCGTCTTGCCAAGGGGCGTCTTTTAAGTTACGCAAGAAGTCGTTAGTGTCCTTCAGGTATGTGGGGATCTCCTGCAAAATAGGTTGTAAGATCCAATCCACATACCTGGAGAGAGACTCGGTGACAGAACCCACTCCAGCCACTATGGGGCGCCCTGGGGGGGATTTTAGGGTTTTATGGATTTTCGGTAGGAAGTACCATGCTGGTTTTTGAGGGAAGGGAGGTAATAATTTTTCGGCCATAGATTTACTCAAGATATCCTTTTCAACTCCTGTTCTGAGAAAAGAGCAGAGCTTATTTTTAATTTTTAACGTGGGGTCAGAGGTTAGTTTAGTATAGACGTCCGGGTTTTCTAGTTGCCTGTAAGCTTCTTTTTTATAATACTCTCGGGTCATCACCACCGCATTACCGCCCTTATCTGCTCTTTTAACTACCAGGGTCTTGTTATCTTTGAGCCAATTCAAGGCTGCTTTTTCCTTTTTTGTGATGTTGTCGGGATCTCTCTCATAGACTAGGGCTTTTAAGCTCTGTGAGACCCTTTTTTGAAACTGGGAGAGGGCGCCTCCCGGGACTAGTGGGGGATTAAACGTGGACCTGTTCCTGGATCTCGATGATTTACAGATCCACCAGACTAAACCCGAAACAGGGGCAGGCTTTAGAGGAGGGAACAGGTCCACGTTTAATCCCCCACTAGTCCCGGGAGGCGCCCTCTCCCAGTTTCAAAAAAGGTTCTCACAGAGCTTAAAAGCCCTAGTCTATGAGAGAGATCCCGACAACATCACAAAAAAGGAAAAAGCAGCCTTGAATTGGCTCAAAGATAACAAGACCCTGGTAGTTAAAAGAGCAGATAAGGGCGGTAATGCGGTGGTGATGACCCGAGAGTATTATAAAAAAGAAGCTTACAGGCAACTAGAAAACCCGGACGTCTATACTAAACTAACCTCTGACCCCACGTTAAAAATTAAAAATAAGCTCTGCTCTTTTCTCAGAACAGGAGTTGAAAAGGATATCTTGAGTAAATCTATGGCCGAAAAATTATTACCTCCCTTCCCTCAAAAACCAGCATGGTACTTCCTACCGAAAATCCATAAAACCCTAAAATCCCCCCCAGGGCGCCCCATAGTGGCTGGAGTGGGTTCTGTCACCGAGTCTCTCTCCAGGTATGTGGATTGGATCTTACAACCTATTTTGCAGGAGATCCCCACATACCTGAAGGACACTAACGACTTCTTGCGTAACTTAAAAGACGCCCCTTGGCAAGACGGGTTTATACTAGCCACCATAGATGTGGAAAGCCTGTATACGAGAATTCCGCACCATTTAGGGATAGAGGCCGTTCGCAAAGTCCTGGTCAACTCTGACAGAGATGTAAGTTTCATAAACTTTATTTGTGATGCAATACATTTTATTCTTACTAATAACACTTTTCAGTTTGAAGACACCTGGTATAGGCAGAGAGATGGCACGGCCATGGGTACGCCCATGGCCTGCACTTATGCCAACATATTTTTGGCCGTTCTTGAAGACAAATATGTCTTTTCAAAAGAAAATCCTTATGCTAAGCACATACACTCATTTCTGAGGTACGTGGACGATATTTTCGTCATATGGTCAGGGACAGAGGCGCAATTTCAGGAATTTATTACCTATATCAATAATAATAACATGAATATGTTCTTTACATTCAAAACCTCTAATACAGAATGCGAATTCCTTGACGTCTTAGTCCGGGTACAAAACTCTGCACTAACCACCACAGTCTTCAGAAAGAGTACTTCGACTAATAGCCTTCTACATCATAACAGTTATCACCCCCAACATGTTAAAACAGCGGTCCCATACGGACAGTTTGTACGGCTTAGACGGGTTAATAGTGAAGATGATGCCTTTTTGTCCCAAGCGGAAGATTTAAAAACAAGGCTATTTAAAAGGGGCTATCCCCCTCAAACCATTGATGAAGCCTTTCAAAAAGCAGTTGCCCTCAAACGCGAAAATCTTCTGCATCCCAAACATACTAGACACAGACATAAGAACCATGAGCGTTTCACCTTCACTTTTAACTTTAGCCCCATGGCCCAAAAAATTAAAAATGCAATTTATAAAAATTGGTATATGCTGACCGAAGATCCAGTGCTTAGGGACTTAATCACTGCACCCCCCCTGATCTCCTTTAGGCGAACCAAAAGTATCAAAGACCATCTAGTACGCAGTCGTCTACCCCCCGTACAAAAGAACTGGCTTGATAGAACAATCCCAAATGGCAATCACTGCTGCGGTCATTGCAAATTCTGCCCCCAAAATGTTAAAAAACGTGAGCTGAGTATTGGAGGGGTCAGAATAGCTCCACGACAATTTATCTCTTGTAAATCACAATATGTGGTGTATGTGGTTCTCTGTCCCTGCGGCCACTTCTATATCGGTAAGACCATCCGCCCCTTGAATATCAGATTTAGCGAACATTGCCAGTCAGTAAAAAGCGGCAGGGGTGCCCCTAGACTCATTGAGCATGTCAATAGGGCACATAGAGGAAATACCGGCGTCCTCCGCTTTGGTGGCATCGAATATGTTCCGATGCCGCCTAACGGCGGGGATCGCCATAGGGAACTCCTGAGAAAAGAGGCAAGATGGATTTTGAGAACCAATGCCATGGGCCCCCTAGGACTAAACGATAAGAATGACATGGGGGTGTTCCTGTAAACCTATTTCTTATGCTTTGTAATAACCGTTTCCCTGCGACTGCGCATATTAGCGCGCACGCTCCGTTTCATCTCTCTGCCTATATCAGGCCAATTCTTACCATACGTTTCTTTCTGTGTTTCCTTATGCATGATCCAGTAGAAATATGTTAACCAGTAGAAATATGTTTACCGTCTGAGTAAATCCTGTTATGTGTTTTTTAATTTTGTATATGTTGCCTTGTCCGCACAGCGCCTTAGTGCATTGTTCGGCTCACTTCCGGCCGCTATGCCTAACAGCGTCCCGGTTGCTGAGCAACGGGGGGGTGTGACGCCTCGCCGGCCGCATTAAGAACCAGGTGAGGACGCCACACTCCACAGGCTAGAGAAAGCGCCAGACGGCGCGAAACGGCTGTCGCCTCCTTTTTGACCCCCTGCTCCTACCTCTGCCCCACTTTGGCTGTATTATGTCGGACTGATCTTATGTGAAAACTACAATAAAGAAGAATTTTAACGGGTGAGTGCCGCAGATGTCTCCTTTTTTTCATGTTATCCTCCGTCATCTTTATTCTATATGCTGAGCACCACCCATGTTAATATTTTATATTATTACACCATCTCTGAAGATATATATCGGCTGCAAACCGTGTGGAGTGGCGGTAGTGCCCCCGTGTTTCCCGGCTCTGTTTGCCACTTATCCCCTAATGTTTATTAAGAAAAAAAAATACTTTCAGATATATACATTTTATGATAAGAATTTTGGGGGCTGCATCGGGCAATTCATTAGTATGTGTCTGCTGCTGGGCATTACATTACTGGGGGAGGCTGCTGGGCATTTCATTACTGGGGGAGGAAGCTGGGCTGTACATTACTAGGGAAGGCTGCTGGGCATTTCATTACTGGGTGAGGAAGCTGGACTTTACATTACTGGGGGAGGAAGCTGGGCTTTACATTACTAGGGAAGGCTGCTGGGCTTTACATTACTGGGGGAGGCTGCTGGGCATTACATTACTGGGGGAAGCTGCTGGGCATTACAATCCTGGGGGGCTGCTGGGCATTTCATTACTGGGGAATGCTGCTGAGCATTACATTACTGGGGGAGGCTGCTTGGGCATTACATTACATGGGGAGGCTGCTGGGCATTACATTACTGGGAGAGGCTGTTGGGCATTACATTACTAGTAGAGGCTACTGGGTATTACATTACATGGGGAGGCTGCTGGGTATTACATTACTGGGGGAGGCTGCTGGGTATTACATTACTGGGGGAGGCTGCTGGGTATTACATTACTGGGGGAGGCTGCTGGGCATTACATTACTAGGGGAGGCTGCTGGGCATCACATTACTCGGGGAGGCTGCTGGGCATTACATTACTGGCAGGGGTTGCTGGGCATTACATTGCTAGGAGAGACTGCTGGACATTACATTACTAGGGGAGGCTGCTGGACATTACATTACTAGGGGAGGCTGCTGGGCATTACATTACTAGTAGAGGCTGCTGGGTATTACATTACCGGGGGAGGCTGCTGGGCATTACATTACTGTGGGAGGCTGCTGGGCATTACATTATACATTTTATGATAAGAATTTTGGGGGCTGCATCGGGCAATCCATTAGTATGTGTCTGCTGCTGGGCATTACATTACTGGTGGAGGCTGCTGGGCATTTCATTACTGGGTGAGGAAGCTGGACTTTACATTACTGGGTGAGGAAGCTGGACTTTACATTACTGGGGGAGGAAGCTGGGCTTTACATTACTAGGGAAGGCTGCTGGGCATTTCATTACTGGGTGAGGAAGCTGGACTTTACATTACTGGGGGAGGAAGCTGGGCTTTACATTACTAGGGAAGGCTGCTGGGCATTTCATTACTGGGTGAGGAAGCTGGACTTTACATTACTGGGGGAGGAAGCTGGGCTTTACATTACTGGGGGAGGCTGCTGGGCTTTACATTACTGGGGGAGGCTGCTGGGCTTTACATTACTGGGGGAGGCTGCTGGACATTACATTACTGGGGGAAGCTGCTGGGCATTACATTACTGGGGGACTGCTGGGCATTTCATAACTGTGGGGGCTGCTGGGCATTTCATTACTGGGGAATGCTGCTGGGCATTACATTACTGGGGGAGGCTGCTTGGGCATTACATTACTGGGGGAGGCTGCTGGGAATTGGATTACTGGGGGAGGCTGCTGGGAATTGGATTACTGGGGGAGGCTGCTGGGAATTGGATTACTGGGGGAGGCTGCTGGGAATTGCATTCCTGGTGAAGGCTGCTTGGGCAGTCAGGCCAGCATCAGCGTAGCCTTTGTCTATTTGTGTTTTACTAATGTTGAGATGGAATTGAAATATAGTAAGAAAATTGTGCAAAATTGTGATATAAAACAACCTTTAATGCACAATTTGCATTAGGAATCTGCTATAATTGACGGTTGATCTGCTGGCACTTGCCCCCAGCATAATTCTTCTACGTCCAGTAAAAGATTCTGCTCTGTGATTTCTTCTTTATGAGAAAAAGGACGCTGTAAATTTATATGACTACAAGCAACAAAACAAAGAAGGAACCATGAAACATAAAAAATTCAATAATAGGTAATGTACGAAGGCAGAAAGTGAAATCTTCACGGAGATGTACAAATCCTACATCTTCTACACAACATAGTATATATAGTAATCATTCATTCTTCTGCTATTACAGTTGTTATATTACTATACATACCAAAATTAAAAAAAAAATACAAAGCAGCGGGGCTCTGTTTTTACCTCTAATTACATTACATGGGGAGGCTGCTGGGTATTACATTACTGGGGGAGTCTGCTGGGCATTATATTCCTGAGGGAGTCTGCTGGGAATTACATTACTGGGGGAGGCTGCTGGGTATTACATTACTAGGGGAGGCTGCTGGGTATTACATTACTGGGGGAGGCTGCTGGGTATTACATTACTGGGGGAGGCTTCTAGGAATTGGATTACTGGGGGAGGCTGCTTGGGCAGTCAGGCCAGCATCAGCGTAGCCTTTGCCTAGAGATTTGTATTTGTGTTTAACTAATGTTGAGATGGAATTGAAATATAGTAAGAAATTGTGCAAAATTGTGATATAAAACAACCTCCAAGGCTCCACAATTTGCATTAGGAATCTGCTATAATTGACGGTTGATGTGATAATCTGCTGGCACTTGCCGCCAGCATAATTCTGCTCCGTCCAGTAAAAGATTCTGCTCTGTGATTTCTTCTTTATGAGAAAGAGGACGCTGTAAATTTATATGACTACAAGCAACAAAACACAGAAGGAACCGTGAAACATAAAATATTCAATAATAGGTAATGTACGAAGGCAGAAAGTGAAATCTTCACGGAGATGTACAAATCCTACATCTTCTACACAACATAGTATATATAGTAATCATTCAGTCTTCTGCTATTACAGTTGTTATATTAATATATATACCAAAATTCTAAAACAAAATCCAAAGCAGTGGGGTTTCTGTTTTTACCTCTTGGACTTTGTGCTCCAAAAGATTCCCCCCCCCCTTTATGCTTTGGCTCAGATCAATCACATGGATACCATGTAGAGGTTTTATTATGTTTATTAGATTGTTTTACTTTATAGTTAATAGATGACACGCCAGAGGACAATGATCTGATCCAAGATGGCCGCGCCCATGCTCTGCCGCCTGTTACATGTTGATTTGAAGGCGGTATGTAAAGGGTTAACAACAATCTGGCCCTGATCACTGTTGTTAGTGATTGGTGTTTGCTGACACAAACACCCGGTCTGTATGCAGAGGGCTCAGCCCATGAGTAGAGATGAGCGGACTTAGTGACCGCGTTTATTGTCAGCCCCGGACGTATTGGTGGCTAAACAGCCAATCCCACAATTGAACGCCTCCTAGCAACAAGCCCCCAAGAAGTGCCCCTCCATACTTTCCTTTCCGCATGCACTACTTTCTATTATGTCTGTTTGCAGCAAGGGGTTAAGGACCATTTTATATGTCAAGCCCCCAAGAAGTGCCCCTCCATACTTTCCTTTCCGCATGCACTACTTTCTATTATGTCTGTTTGCAGCAAGGGGTTAAGGACCATTTTATATGTCAAATTTGCCAATTTTTAAGTAAGGTTTTTGATATTTATTCAATGTTTACAAAGGATAAAAAATATAAAAGTATGTCCTAAATTTATTTATCAACTGAAAGAGTCCCTCTTCCTGTAGACTTTGCCCCTCTTAACTATACTGTTATCCATTACACCTCTATATTATAAAACAATTTCTGTTCTTGAAGTTATCCCTGAACACACTAGGCTCTTAAAGGGGTTTTCCCACAAACAAAAATTAGGCCCAATCCACGGCATAGGGCCTAACTTGCTGATCTGTGGGGGTCTCAGTTCTGCTCCATTTATCTCTATGGAGCTGACGGAAATGGCTCAGTGCTGCGCTCACCGATCTCCATCGCTCCATAGAGATTAATGGAGCAGAACGGTCATGCGAGGCCGTCTGCTCCATTAGTCTGACAAAGCTACGAGGTGTCCAAGGGACCCCTCATTTTCGGGATCTGTGGGGATCACCGCACTAAGGCTACATTCATACACATGTATGGGGGACGTATATACGGTCGATATACTTCCCCATACACTTCTATGGGCTCACGGCCCTGTACGGGAGCGGTACGGTGCAGCACATGCGCGGCACCGTACCGCTCCGTAGCCCGGGAAAAGATAGGACATGTCCTATGTTTTCCTGTGATACGGCGACGTGCGCTGTATCTTCCTATGGAGAGGGGCGGGGGTGAGCAGCTCTCATCCCCTGCTCCTCTCCGCAGCGCCGATGTATGCGTACTACGGTACGGCGGGCATACATCGCGAGAATGTAGCCTTAGATGGAGTCTAACTTTTGTTCGTGCGAAAATGTAAAATGCAGCCCTACTCTTAACTAGTGCCTTCCAGAGGTTGTGTTTATTAGTACTGCTTTCCGTGTGGGCACACAGGATTGACCTCTGCTGCAGTGAGATTACAGCAAGCAGGGAGGAGGGAAGTGCTGAGGGAGCAAAGGGCAAACAGTGTAGCAGCCTTTGAAGCTACAGCAATTAACTTGAAAACCAAACATTGGCAGTTCTCAATAGATGAAATCTATAAAAAGAGATAAAATGTTAGCACATGGTAAACAACCACCTGACTCTTATATCTCTTCTATAAACACTGTAATAAATATCAATACTGCTGCCCATAAATCTTAAATTTGATTGAAAAAAAGTAAAACTTTATGCAAGTGGCCTGAAGAAAGCATAATGTACATAGTAAATTAAGGATTTCCCTGGAGACTCAATGAGCTGTCAATGCACTTTTTGCTTTTCACCGGAGGAATGTATCAACATTTTGAAAAAGCCAAAGGCAAAAATCTTGTTGAGGTCTTTCCAGGCCTCCCGGGTAAATAATTGTTTAATTTATGGTGTCCACTATCAGGTTTTTAATACAATTTTTTATTGTGTAAACTTTTACAAGCCTTTTGGATAGGTGTTTATGTCCTTTATCTTATCTTCTTGTGCCCCCCAGAGCATAAAACTACTTATATCGGAGACTTCATAGCAGAAAATAATACCGGAGACCCCATAGCAGGCAATAATACCGGAGACCCCCAGAGTATAAAACTAATCATACAAACAAATAAAAAATGCTAACAAAAAATTGTCATGCTGCTCCATACTGCAGCTTCTTTTCTCCTCTATTTGCCACTCTCTTACTTCACTGGTTGTATGTGCCAGGATCAGGCCCCGGAGCAGATCTGTGCTAGAAGCAGGAGAGGACCCAGGGGCAGAAAGGTACAGCTGACAATTTCTCTTGTGGGGCAACTCTGCTCTGCACCCTGACACTGTCTCTTACAACCGGTGTCAGAACACAGAGTGGAGTGGCAGAAGAGGGAGCAGTGGGGACTTCTCAGCTGCACTCACCGCTACCCGACCACCTGCACCAATGAACACTTCCATCAGTTATGGAACTCAGCAGTGTGGGGACCGCAACTCATGGCTTGATTGTCTGCATGTAGGCTATCAGTGCAGGTTGTGCATCTCTGATCCCCTTTTTGGTTAAGATGGATGTGGCTGCACTTTATGTACATGCTCAGGAGTGAAGCTCCTCTGCTGTAGATTAGCGAAATAAGGCACTGGGAAGGATTACCTGCATTTGTCTCATGACTGCTAGAGTGACCAGGAAAACAGGACTGTGCGTCAGTGACCATTTTGGTGGAGCTAGGGAAATTGAGGTTTCAGAGTTGGAGTCGTAAGTTTGGCTTACCGATTTTACATTCCTGGTTATATCTATACGGTACCTGTATGCATGATATAGTTTTTCGTAAAGCTCTAAAACAAAGTTATGGGATCTGTTAGATGTCTTGCTGAATGTTAAATAGGCTTTAGAGGTTTTAAGAAAATATACAGAACTAGAAATGTATGCAAGAGAGAAGAGCTGGATAAAACGGGGGGCTTCCCAGAAGTGAGTTCTGTAATTTTATGTGCGAGCGTAAAAGCTGCGGTGTCGGTGAATATAATCCCGGAGCGCGGAGTTTGTGGAGCTAGAAGTATTGGATTTCTCTCTACAGTGAACAGATGTAGAAGGAGGTAATTACAAGTTCTCCTGTCTGTGATGCATTCTAAGCAGTAAGAGGACCCGGGAGAAGACAGCTGGACAGCCACCAGCATCACGAATCAGAAGATAGAAGACATCTGCAGGGGCCAGAGCTCTCCTGCTTAACTACTGACGGTTCCTGGATCAAGAGATCTGGAAATAAATATATGCATCGGAGCAGCGCTGTGAAGTAGAACCGGACCTGTGTGGGAAGCGCAATGTCCTGGCTTCTGGAGCTTGTCCTTGACTGGTGTATTTTCTTGTTCTATGACCTTGGTGAAGCTCATCCTTTAAGCTTAGAAGATATGACATGCTGGTCTATTCATCAAGATTGCTTATAGAGGCAGTCACAAGCTGCGGGCTCTTAGGAAAAGAAGCAACATCATACAGGTAGATCATCAGATGTTGTGAGCCTGGACGGGACATCCCTGCTGACAGTGACCAGTACACCTGGTTTGTACAAAAAGCTTTTTATGCAAATTATGCAAATGAACTTGAAGGGTTTCCAAGCTCTATAGATGTTAATGGCACTTGGAGCCTCTTAGGCTCCTTTGCATAATTTTTTGCCTTAAAAACAAGGGCATAAAAACCTAAAAGAACAGCAGATACTCCCAGAGGGGGTGCACACCAGTATGTCAGTGTGCTTGGTTTACAATCCTTCATCCTGGTGCTAGATGTCCTTTAACCCCCTTTGTGCATTAATACGTACTTGTATGTCGGGAAATGCTGTCAGTTTCTGCAGGTACTTGTACGTCTCGGTAATCGCCCGGGCTCAGTAGCAGAGCCCATGCAATCGCCATGGGAGCTCAGTTGTATGTGAACGCCGGGCTCCCACACTAACTGCTGGGATGGTGTTACTCACAATCCCGGCTGTTTAACCCCATGGACGTCTATGGAGCAGTGCCGGGTACCAGTCCGACAAGATGGCATCCTGCTTTCATGGCATGGAGGTGCTGACTGCTTCCATGGCTGTCTTGAGGCCCGATGAAGGACCTCAGGGCTGTGAGCAGTAAATGCAACATTGCTTGTGTTAGTCTATGCATTCTGCATAGGCTGACTATGTAAAATGCTGCAATACATTAGTATTGCAGTATATTAGAATAAAAAAGTGATCAAATGATGACTGGTTCATGTTTCGCCCTAATAAAAAAAAAAAAAAAAAAGTAAAAAGAAATAATGAATAAAGATCCCCTACTACCCATCTGATCTAAAAATCAAATTTCACAATAAAAAAGTGAAAATCACCACAATACACTGCACATTGGGTATTACCATGTCTGTAACAGCCCATACAGTAGGATAAAATATGCACTGAAACCGTACAGTAAGTGCTGTAATTTTTTTTTTAAAAAACTAAAATTACGATATTTTCACATCCAACCTCAGAAAAACAATAAAAAATGCTCAAAAAGTAACATTTACTCCAACTTGTTACTAATAAAAGGTATGGCTTGTCCCCCAAAAAACAATCCTTAAAACAACTCCATATACAAAGAAATAAAAATGTTATGCCTCTTGGAACATGGCAATGCAAAAACAAATGAATTTCTCAACAAATGAGTTCTATATTCTGCAAAATAAGTCCTAGAAATAAAGATAATAAATAATTTTTATGGTATGGTGTACAGCCAACAAAAAAGCTTAAAAACCTAAAACCAGAATTATTCTTTTCCTCAGTTAATACAATCTCATGATTGGCTCTTTAAAACCCCTAATTGATGTACCTAAAAAGTGGCTCTCAAACCCGGAAAAAATAACCTCCAAATGTTTACATCACAAAAAATACACATTTTATAACATATAAAATATGACAATGCAAAACTGCTCTGAATGGCGCTTCAACAGTTTACTAATATCACGGTTATGCCTGCTACCCACGCCTTGGATCGCAGGCACACCCGTGCCCCTCTCCGTGGCGGCACCCGTCCCAACCCTCATTTCCTCTCCACGCTCCTGCTTCCTCCTCGTCTGGTCGGTGCGTGCATCCCCGCACCCTAGGGTGCTCAAGCACCGGCTCTCAAAGATTTAAAGGGCCAGCACACCGCTGGCCACTTCCAGGTTTTCCATATAAGCTGGCTGCTCCCATCAACCCCTGCCAGATCTTTGAGCTTCGTGCCATTGAGAAAGCTTCCTGAGAGCATTCCTTGTTCTGACCTACCGTTGTGATCACGGACCTGACCCTGACTCTGCACCTCTGCCGCCTGCCTTGAACATCTGCCTGCTTCTGACCACGAGATTGCCCGCCGTTCCTGCACCTGAAGGTTATAACTACTTTTAGTGATAATCGGCAGATTTAAAATATAGGGATTGGTGCTTAAAGGAAATCTACCATTTAAAAATGTTCATTCTGACCTAAACATACCTGTACTTAGTGGTAGATTAGCTGATGCTGGAGGTGGTCTTGATATGGCACAGAAATCTTTAGTTTCGACCTAAAACCGATTTATACACTAGCCAAATGAACAGGGCGCTCAGTCACTTGCACAACAATGCACGTGCCTTGCGTGCTGGGAACTTCTCCCCCACCCTCGCTCCTGAGAGCCGGTGACTTCACCAACCTCTCGGAAGCACTGATGCTTGTGCACTGTATCTTCATTATGCGCGGACGCACTACAAAGCTCCTTCTATAGAATTTGTCATGTCTTCTTCTAGGAGTTCTCCTTCTATAGAATTTGTCATATGTGTGACTCATATGATAGTGTCTGACGTATGTATTACATTCTGCTTCCTGGAAGGGTTTCATTGTGTTTTCTAGGACTATACGTCCATACACGATGATCATCACGGACCTGTATGCTTATGGAGAGCAGAATCCTTTTACTGCTGGTACTGAAAAATACATGGAGGCCGCTCCAAACTATCTCGTCAATAGTCACAGAACCAAACCGTTTTCTTAATGCAATGACCTGCTCACTAGATAAAAGTGAAATATGGGGGACGATAATACAGATCTCAGGATTTTACTAATAGTCAATGGCAGCTATAGTAAGGAGTGGGTCCCAAAAATGGGCCCACATCATGGAGGTTTTGCCCTGACCGGAGCACAGCTTAAATCAATAGTCCCAAAAAATGGGACCCCTAATAGTCAGTAGAACAGGGGAGTGAAGCAGTCCCTGAATGGAAGTGTATGGAGCACCAGTCACACAGGGACAACTCCATCCTATATTCTCCAAATTTTGGGATAGTAAAAAAGGGGTAGTGGGACTACATCTGTAAGGGGAACCTAACAGGTTAAACATGCAGCCTGGAATGAATTAGCATATTCTAGAGCAGGAGGAGTACATTGTACATAGTGTTATATACATTATCCTTACACTTAAATTTCTGGGTCCAAACCATTTAAAGGAAACATACCATGAGGATTCAATTCTCAGAAGTAGATGTGATGGTAGATTCCTCCTGCCTCTGCCCTAATCTGTAAATTAATAATCCTGGAACCTAACCTAACATGGTAAAAACTTTATTTGGTAATATGTAAATTACCTGCCGAGGCTACTGGGGCGTGTACTAGCCTGACTGGGCACTGGAAGCTAAGGTTACACCACACCCTAGTAGTCTCTGCAGGTAATTTACATATGACTAAAATGACATTTTTAACAAGTTAGGTTCCAGGATTATTAAATTACAGATTATGGCAGAAACGGGCAGGAGGAATCTACCAACAGATCTGTTTCTGATGGTAGATTCCTCATGGTAGGTTTCCTTTAAGTTCCCAAGATAGAGGATACAAAGCTGATTGGGGAGGTTGTGACTGCTGGGATTCGCAATGATCACAAGAACGGGACCCCCAGTATTTTGGATAAAGGGGGTCTTGTGCACCATGGTGGGTGTAGTGGTAGGACAAGCTTGTGCCCTGCTGCTCAATTCAATTTTATGTAAGTGTTGGTGATGGGCTAGTAGTATGTTTGCCAATTATCGACACTCCTATGAGATTGAACAGAGCAGCAGGACGCATGCTGGTCCTTCCACTCCACCCATTAGTGGGACCGAGAACCTGATACCCCAGATTCCTGGGGGTCCCGTTCTCGTGATCGGTGGGGGTTCCAGCAGTCATCCCCTCACAGATCCACAGATCAGCTTATGGATAGGAGATAACTGAAATAGTTGGTAGCTACCATCCTTGAATTGCAACAGAGAGATATTTGGGGTAGGATCTGTAATCCATCATTGGATACATAGAGATTGGTATTGAACATCTCCAGGGATCGACATGACCGATAACCCTACAGCTCTGTGCTCTTTGATGTGTGCAGCTTTACAGAGAGACCTATGTAGCCGTAAGCTGAGAGTAGGTGCAATGATATCTGGATGGTGACTTGTCTGATATAAAGGGGTGTATGTGTATCTCGTATTCTTCCTCTGAGACACTGAACTACGAGGATAAAAAAACTCCTTTTTGTTGAAAAACTAGGAAAAACAAGACTGCCGGCAGTGGAGAATTGTTCTCCCATTCATTGTACTTTCTCTTGTATTGTAGTTTATTTTTAAGAACCTGTATTTGTCTTGTGTGTGTGTCTGTAGATGAATATCTAATTCATGTGTATTATCCTGTATTTTGTGTATCCAGTCCAACACTAGATTTTTACCACCTCCAACATGTTGCATCCTCTGATTTAGGGCCTGATCGGAGCCGTGATTAAGGCTGGGGCCCTTTACAATAGCCAGAGCAAGCTGTGAAATATGCGTGATACGCAAGATCTTAATATATTCCCTCCATTATTTTTGGATTTAAACGCTTCAAATATTTGGAGAATATGGAGATTCCATGTTGTTGTCCTTGGACCCATGAGAATCCTGAAAATCTATGCCACAGGGACTCAATGTTAGAGGGAACCAGTCACCACTTTTTTCACAAATGTAGTTAATGACAGGTTCCCTTATTAACTAACTGACACCCTTCTTTTAGCTAAAATGTTTTCCCTTACATCCATAAAAGCCACTCTACTTATATTACCTGGCATCAAAGGTGGCATGCCCTCTTCAGCCTGCCCCCCTATGTACTCCTTCCCTCTTCACCATATAGCACTTCATGTCATGTGACCAGGGTGATGTCATCTAAGGTACATGACCCTGTAAAATTTGCAAAGTCTACCACATGTATGTATCTGATCACATGAAGTCACAGGATCCTCCATGGAGGGTGGGAAGGAGTAAAAGTCCATGGCCGCTGCTGTGATTTTATGTGATCAGATACATAGCCGAGGTAGATCTTGTAATGTCACTGGGTAACCCAAATGTCACTAGGTAAAGGACCTTAGATTACATCACCCTCTCTCTCGACGTGCGCTGTGTAAAACATTTTCTACCTACCTCTAATAATAAGTAAACAGTTGTATGTCTGAAGTTGAATAGTCCTGTTATAGTAATAGTACTAGTTCTATACAGCAGCATGTCCTAGTAGGGAGCCCTGTCAGGATCAAGGAGGCAGGACAATGCAAGTAAAATTTTATATGTATATGATTAAATTAATATAATTGGACTCACTTCAGGTAAGTTGCATGTAAGTTTGCAAACTGTTCTGGATTACATGAATAGGAGCCATTTGGGGGAAATGCAATGATTTACCTGTTTTTTCGTGAAGTATTTATTTTGGGTGGGTTAATTTAGATGGCAGGTTCCCTGTAAGCGCTGAGACATTTCTGCCTCATTTATTTGAATACTGTTTTTTTTTTCGAACTATAAGGCGCACAAAAAATCCTTTATTTTCTCAGAAATCAAAGGTGTACCTTATAGTCCAGTGCGCCTTCTATATGAATCATACTTATAGACAACAGCTGCCTTGAACTGTGCACAGGTCTGCCACCTGCTGGTCATTCATCCTTATAATCAGGTGCGCCTTGTATATAAACCTAGACGTTTTAGCAAGCATTTACTGATGGTGCGCCTTATAGTCCGAAAAATACGGTATTTTAAAGCAAGAAGAAGTTTACTTTTCCATATTCCATTATGAGACATTCACCTCTGTTTCCAGTATTACACACTGACCTTGGAGTTTCATGAGTTATTAAACCACTTGGCGTTTGACCTGAAGCTTTCCTATGGGGAAGGTGCTCTTCAGTGATTTACAACGTATTTTTATTCTTAAAGACGTGAAGTAAAGGTTATACCATATACAAACCCCATAGACCGCACCATGAATGCGCTTTTTTTCATCCTTTCTCGGCTCCCGCTCATCATTCTGCGCTCCTTTCATTAGATGCCACCGGCACACGGTGAAGTGCATGTTTTCAGCTTCCATCGTTGCGATGCTGGACTCTGTTACTGACCCGGGTCACCGCGCATTTCTTATTACTCGCTAATGATCTAATTTTATTCCGTTTGTTTAGCTCAGAATTCCATTACATGTGGCAGCTTGAAAACGATTTTCTCCAGGTTAATACACTACATTAGAGGAGCTGAAATTCTCTGCAAAGTGTCTCATGATTTGACTGTAAAGGTGTTCAAGTATTGAATTGATATGAGGGGTATAATAGCTCAGCAATTTACACTTAAAGGGTGAATCCACTTTTCATAATTTAGCTTTTAACTTCTCTCCCAAGTGCAGATAAAAATATATTACTTGTGTTGTTTATTCCACACTTCCCTTTTTCTTTATTCAACGTCTTTCTGAATAACCTTAACGGGAATCTGTCAGAAGTTTAGGCTATTTAAAGCTGCAGTCAGTGTTAGGCATTGTCCCTGGAGATCTGTGTTACCATACCTTTGTGTGTGGTGGTGTTAGCAGCAGGACTGTGAAAAATTCATTTATCTTCCAAGATTGTAGCTGGACATAATAATAACAATTCTTTATTTATATAGCACACACAGATTACGCAGCGCTGCACAAAGCATGTCAAATTGTTCCCTGTCCCCATGGGGCTCACAATCTAAACAACCTAACAGTATGTTTTGGAGTGTGGGAAGAAACTGGAGGACCAAGAGGAAACCCACGCAAACACGGAAAGAACATACAACTCTATGCAGATGTTGGCCTGGGTGGAATTGAACCCTGGACCCCAGCGCTGCAAGGCAGAAGTGCTACTCACTCAGCCACCGTGCTGCCCTACATGGAGCACTTTGGTTCACTGACGTGTGAACAGTATTCATTGTGCTGCTCTACAGCCCCTCCCCTCTTAGTAACTGCTGTAGTATTCAAACAGAAGCTGCTACATAAGGGGGGTGGGGCTGTGAAGCAGTACAATGAAGAGATCCAACAATCCAGTGCACCAAGCTTCATATTCAGCTACAATCCTGGAGCATAAATGCATTTCTCTTGGCCCTGCTATGGTAACATCACACCCCCACCCACCTGTGCCCTCTGTAGGTAGAAAAACACATGCACCTGACAGATTTCTTTAAAAAAAAAAAAAAAAAAAATTTTTCCTTCTGTTATTTGGTAGATACGTGAAGGGCAGTAGTGGTCACCCAAACAGGAAATTAAATGGGAATCATAGATCCTGCAAGAAATTCTAAAGAAGAGATGAAAGATTGTAATTTCTCATTAATCTAATATCACTAGATGATAACATCTGGACATGTCCAGCCTTGGGGAAAGATCAAGCGTTATATTACGTTTATACAGCTACATATTTATACAATGTTGTATCGCAATTTTACGTGAAATGACTGGTAAAGCGAATTCTAGTACGAAACAACGTACCGTATCAGCCATGGACTTAGTTAAGTTCCGTAGATTTGGGATTTGCTAGTGTATTACTGTGTTTTATTACTGTCTGCTCTGGAAACTTTGACACCCAACAACTCCCATGTGTCCTTCCATGCCCCTTTCATTGAATCTCCCGTGAGGCTTGAGGTTGGAAAGGTCACATATGAGTAAAACGCACGTCTGTGTTCGTGATTACAGTACGTGCTAGTATTCCACGAGGAAGCAGGGGGTCCTTGCGCCATATGTTACACTGTGCTTAGTTTGTGAAATCCCCCCGCTAAATGTCCATGACTCAGAGACTAACCGTATGATTTATCCCTTAGACCTATACAATGTAGAGGCCTTGAGTAGTCCCCATTGAGGCCTAGTGGTTGGCACACGGTTTCACGCTGCACTGTGCCCAAGTCGGGTGCGCCTACACCACAAGCGATAGAGCAGGTCCTATTCCTGCCCATATTGCAGAGAGCCGTCCTACTCCTATGGAGAGGGGAAGGGTGCTGAGCACTCACCCCGCCCATCTCCTCCCAGCCAAAATGGGCTGCCCTGGTTTGCCGCCTGTTGTAGCATACGCCTGAGGTGGATGGCTTCATTAAAAAGTTACACTATTTACCATCCATAACAGTGGTCACATAAAAGACCAATTCACTTTTGCCCCATTTGAATGTTGCTGAATATTGAGGAATATTTTATAAAGACTGGCTCTCCTGTATTAGTTTTGATCTCCTCTGCCCTAGAGAAAATAACACTTAATTTAGTAAGAGGTGCTGTTAATGAATTAGGTGTATCTCCTGTAGATGAAGAAGATGCCAGCTTCTAGCCGACATATCATTTCCATCACTAATAAATCTGTCTGGCTCTGAGAGGCCACTCCTCCTCCTGTTAAAGTGATGGAAGGGAAGATGTGATGAAAGTCAGAAGTTCAAGCACAAAAAAGACCATGTGAAAACCTAAGAATATCAGAGTCGTTTTTATTTTTTCTTTTACTCTAGAATCTTCTTCTGATAAAATATATCTATTTTATTATAGGACCTTTCACCACCTCAAACATTGGTGATTAATATACCATTCAGGGGCACTTTGAATTTTATTTCTAGCCCCCACGGTTGTGAAGAGATCAGTCCCAGTACCTGACCATTATAATCTGTGTTCTGTTACAGAGGAGGAGCTGGAGGCGTGTGTTATGCTATTTTTCTCTCATACTGTCCAATCAGTGTCCGACAGCGTGTGATCTCTTTATAAAAATAAATAATTATTATACTGTCCAATTAGTGTGAGACAGTGTGTGATCTCTCTATCTATGCTCATGTTAGCGCTGTGTTCATACATTGTGTTAAGATTCTGCTAATATAAGTTAACATTGCGTTTACACTGTGTTTACAAAAATGCAATGTTACAAAATGTGATGCCATAAGGATGCAAACGCTATGGAAATGTAAGCGTAGTGTAAACGCTAATGTATTGTAAACACACATGCGATGTAAATGCCATGTTAAAGTAAATGCAATGGTCAAATACTGGGACTGATATCTCTGCAACCGTGGGGGCTGGAAAGAAAATTCTAATTGCTGCTGAATCTGTGAAGAAACCCCTACATAATTATTACATACCGCTATGGTTCCCCAGAACCATAACAAAGCATAGCTCATTTCCATCCGGTGGATCCAGCGATGAACCTCCTATGATGCTCACTGGTCTTTATTATTAATAGGGAGGCTCAGCACTCCTGCATATCCCAACACACTGGCTATGGAACATTGCTAAGCTTCTGATTGGCTATAGCGGTTCTGAGCCTCATGAGCAATGCTGTATTACCTGCAGAGAAATGAGGTTAATAAGGCTAGGTTCACATTAAGTTTATTTCCCTCTGTTGTAAGGATATGTTGGGAGGATACCTCCTCACTGAGGCTGACACTGCTAACTCAGTTCTTGAATTCTTGAGGAAGGAGGAAGTTTAATTCTCTTCACATAGCCAGGGTCACTCTCACCCGCTCCCTCACCCTCCTGACTGAGTGATTAATGATGACTAAGCCACTGTCTCTCTCACTTCTTCCTCACCCCTCTCTCGGGAATTCTCTTCAGCTGGTTAGCAGTCAGTGAGGAGGGAGGGGTAGTCTGACTACATACTGCAGATCCCGCCTACATGACTGCAACACAGGACACCAATAAGTCTTTTTTAGAAGAATGTTGTCTCTAATCCCATGGATAGAGGCATCAGTGGGGCATGTATAAAGACATCTAAAATGTTCTGTTTGTGTGGGGTACTAAAATGTATTATTTTATCATCGGACCACAGGGCAGTTAAAATATATCCGTCGCCTCCTCCCGTTTGATGGATTTTAAAGGTAGATTTCCTGGCGGCTGTCCAGGATTAGGGAGAAGCCTTTCTGCCCCTCTCTTACATACACAGGCTCAAGGGAGTAATATCTATGTCAATTATGTTTTTCTTTAAAAGACCCAACTCACCTTAAACGCTAAGCGGGACCTGGAGTTGGATTAGGAGGAGACAGTCGGATTCCTCTCTTTGTCACATGGGGCCAATCTACGGATCCAATTAAGGGAGAGCAGCTACAGAAGGATCAAAGGGGAACCTTCTGCGCCTCTAGGTCTATCATATGGGATCAAACCTGCAGCTGCTCCGTCTGTGTTGTGTAGATTGTTCTGTAATTGGGATTATTTAGAGGCGTTGGAGAAATTTGGATATTTTTTTTAGATCCTCAGATTCTTTGCAATATATCCGTGGCTGTACAGTGCAGGGCTCTTTACATGTGACCGTTATTATGGTATTATATGATGGTACAGTGCTGCACTCATGAGGCCTACAACTTAATGTCCCGGACATGTAGGAAAGCCTTCTTTTACAGGTTTTATATTATTACACTACTGCCCCCCTCAGGTAGGGTATGAAATGTCCTTTCTAGAATTCCCTCTTTTTTGTGTGAAATCTCACCGGTAAAAAATCTTCTACAAAGTTCAAAGTAAATGAGCTAGAAAGAGTCACTTTTGTCCAAAATTAGTGACATAGAGGTTGAAGAATGAGCGTATGCGCATATCATATCCTCTATAATCCCTATATAACCATGCTTCTGGTGTCATATTAAAGATAAGAATTTCATCTTTCAGGTTGCTGCTTCTGTGAGTTACACAGGCAGTTAATGAAATCAAGGGTTACAGGATATTTATCTCAAGCCACATTTCAAGCGGTGTATTTCCCTGGCTGTATCTCTGGTTCTGTAGACCCGAATGATGAAATTCTTATCTTTAATATGACACCAGAAGCATGTTTGTAGGTGCTTAAGAAGGGAGGATAACAGCATCTGAAGTGACACTCCCCATGCAGCCTTTAAACTTAACTCACCTCAGGCAAAAAGTGACTCTTCTCTGCTAATTTTCTTGACAGGGGATTGGTTTTTATAGGTAAACCTCTTAACACCACTGGCCTTTTTCATTATTAAGTTTCCATTTTGTGCTCCCCACCCTCAAAAATACCTTTTTTACATTTTCTGTGTACAGAATTGTGTGAGGGCTTGTTTTCTACGCAACAAATTGTCCTTCCTAGTGATGGTATTTAATATTCCATGCCGTAAACTGAAAAACTGGAAAAAAAAATTCCAAATGTGGTGAAATTGGTAAAAAAAATACATTTGCATCATTTTCTTGTGGCCTCTGTTTTTACAACTTTAACCGAGCCCTCCAGATAATACCTCAGATTTATTCTTTGGTTTGGTATGATATTTTAATTTGGTCGATAACAAATTTATGCAGGTTTTATTATGTTTTAGTAGACCTTAAAAAAAAAAAAAAAAAAAAAAAAAAACCTTTTGTAAAAGGTTTTAATTTTTTTAAAATCTATTTAATACTTTGGTTTTCTGAGCTATATAAGGTGTATTTTTTGTTTTTTATTGCTACCATTTTAAGGACTGTATGAGCTTTTGATCAATTTGTATAATATTGGGCACTATTTTCGGTTATGAGGTTACCCACCATATACTTCAATACTACAGTATTGCAGGATATGGGGATTTTGCGCTGCCCTAAAGAGCGGTCTGCGTTCTTGGTAAACGATCAGTGTGCCCCGATGACATTACCAGGCGTGCCAAACAAATTGAAGATGGCACAACCCATGCGCCGACGACATTTAAACGCCCCTATTCCGGTGACATTTAGATGGTTATCACCCCCGGTCAGTGACGGCACCCATTATGGGTGTTAGCGACGGGGGTTTGCTGCATTATGGAGAGGCTCAGGTTGTAAGCCTACTTTATACTCCCCCTACTGCATCAGAGGTTAAATTTCACATAAAAGAGGGAATTCTAGAAAGAACATTTCATACCCTACCTGAGGGGGCTGTTAATGTGGTTGCAGCATGAGAACAAGAACTGTGCGAAAAAAATAAAGCCATAAACCAGCAGTGGTGGTCGTATCCAAGGACAGCAATCTCCTTTCTAACTAACTGGCTACATTTATGGCAAATAATCTTCAAACAGGCACATTAGGTTTTTTTAATGACATCCAATTGAGGAATTGTATGTATATGGGAGATTGATGAAATGAAATGTCAATGCCCAGATGAGAATACCCCTTTAATGACTCTTCTTGTAAAATAGATTTTTTTTAACCTAAATTTTGTACCGTGACCGCTCTGGTAATGAATAGCATTTCCACTGTGGCCGCTTCCCAGAAAGCGTTATTAATGTGAGGATCTCTGAAAAGATTTTGTTGGAACGCTCGGCATGTCGAGAGCTCTCGAGATCTCTTTAGAGGGTTGTAGAAACATTGGGGTATGAGAAGAAATTGATGGAATGCTCAGCGTCACCTAGCGGCTTATTATTATTCAAGTGTAATTGTGGGCTGAGTCTCCTTTGGAGAGGGGCGCACTGGTGTCACCTGGAGATGGCAGTGACGGATGTCTATCGCCTCCTGCACTCACACCAATCAGGTTCTCAGCGAGGCGAGTAATTTCCTATAATGCAGGATAAGTCACGGAGGGAATTGTCTCTCCAGTCTCTTCTAAAGCGACTTGTCAGAATGAAGCGTTTTACTCCTCCTTAAGGGAATGCATGGATATAATAGCATACATTGTAATCGTGCTGCACCCTGAATCATTATATATAAAGGATTTGTGTAGGTTGAGGTTAAGGAAACAGTCATTTAGTAAGTAGAGTTTATTAGTCAAATGCATATTAGCCTTCTCCCTGGACTATTGTGTCTGTTGTCATCATGGGAAGTAGCTACCTTTATAGTAAACCTATGACATTCACCTGCTGTGAAATCTGCAGGCAGCATGATATAGAGCAGAATGAGCTAAGCAGGTTGTACACAGTGTCTTATCTGCAGGGAAGATGTTATAGAGCAGGAGGAGCTTGTCTGCAGGAAGCATGATTTAGAGCAGGAGGGGATGAGCAAGAGTGTACAATGTCCTATCTGCATGCAGCATGTTATAGAGCAGGAGGAGCTGAGCAGATTGTACACAGTGTCCTAACTGCAGGCAGCATGTTTTAGAGCAGGAGGAGCTGAGCGGAGTGTACATAGTGTCCTTTCTGCTGGCAACTTGTTATAAAGCATGAGCAGCTTGTAAATAGTGTCCTATCTGCAGGCAGCATGTTATAGAGCAGGAGGAGCTGAGCAGATTGTACATTGTGTCCTATCTGCAGGCAGCATGTTATACAGCAGGAGGGGCTGAATAGATTGTCCGTAGTGTCCTATTTGCAGGCAGCATGTTACAGAACAGGGGGAGCTAAGCAGATTTTACATAGTGTCCAATTTGTAGTAATCAAGTTTTAGGGGGACATGTACCTTAATTTTAAATTGTTTTTCTTTTTTACTTTTTGTACCCTTTTTAAGTGTAATCGTAAATCTTTTTTGCATCTACAGCAGGGTGTTAAGAAGCTTGCCGGTGTGTGTGTGTATAGTAGAATATTGTAGAATATGGCAAGACAGATGTTTCCTTTTAATTTGCTCCCTATTTTTGTGCAAATTAGCAAAACTTAGGCGCAAATTAAAATACAATTGACTTATACTTCCATAGATGCGCCTAAAAAGTCGCAAAAAAGTTGCGCAAACTAACAGCACCAAAAAAACAAAGCAAAATATGTTCTTGTTTATGTCCGGCTGAGATACATAAGAAGACGTGTGCCGGCAGCAGAAATACAATGACACATGTGCCCATACAGTTATAGACTGATATCTGTCGCTGGGATTTCTAGCATCTTTGTGATTCATTGCGCTGTGCCCCATATACTAAGAGGCTTCTCTGTGTCATGTTGACTCCCATCCATCCCCTGATTTGGGTGCCACTTGCCCCCTTTTTCTGCTGTAGGTCCACAGAACCGGAGATGTTACAGGAAGTGACCAGGACACCTACAGACTTATTATATACACTGCACAGAATACAGGGAACACTATAATAACACATCCTATATCTGAAAGAATATAGCGACACTGGTACAATTGATCCAGGGGCCCGAGTGGGCCCCTACAGTACCCCGGGGCCCCGGCACTTGCCCGGGTCTGTGGTGGACAATGCTGGATGGAGCGAGACATGATGTCCCAGATGTGCTCAATCGGACTCAGGTCTGGGGAACGAGCGGGCCAGTCCATAGCTTCAATGTCTTCAACTGCTTTAACTGCTGACACACTCCAGCCACATGAGGTCTAGCATTGTCCTGCTTTAGGAGCCAACCGCACCCAGCATATGGTGTCACAAGGGGTCTGAGGGTCTCATCCCGGGACCTAATGACAGTCAGGCTACCTCTGGCGAGCACATGGATGGCTGTGCAGCCCCTATACCATTACTGACCCACTGCCAAACTGGTCATTCTGAAGGATGTTGCAGGCAGCAGATCACTCTCCACAGCGTCTCCAGACTCTGTCACGTCTGTCACATGTGCTCAGTGTGAACCTGCTTTCATCTGTGAAAAGCACAGGGCACCAGTGCTGAATTGTTGGCATTTGTTGGCATTTGTTCCCTGACAAATGCCAAGCATCCTGCAGTGTTGGGCTGTGAGCACAACCCCCATCTGTGGACGTCAGCCCCTCATTCCATCCTAACCGTTTCTAACCGTTTGTGCAGACACCTGCACATTTGTGGCTACTGCAGGTCATTTTACCGGACTCTGGCAGTGCTCCTCCTGTTCCTCCTTGCACAAAGGTGAAGGTAGCGGTACTGCTGCTGGGTTGTTGCCCTCCTTTCGGCACTCTCCACGTCTCCTGGTAGTGCCTCCAGCCTGTGGGCACTACCAAACAGACATAGCGGACCTTCTGGCCACAGCTCGCATTGATTTGCCATCCTGGATGAGCTACATGAGCCACTTGTGTGGGTTGTAGAGTCCGTCTCATGCTACCATGCGTGTGAAAGCACCACCAGCACTCAAAATTGACAAAAATATCAGCCATAAAGCTTTGGTACTGAGAAGTGGTCTGTGGTCCCCACCTGCAGAACCACTCCTTTATTAAGTGTGACTTGCTAATTGCCTGTGACATTGATTGTCAATCAGTGCTGCTTCCTAAGTGAATAGTTTATTTCACAGATGTTTGATTTTCTTGAAATTATATTGGGGCTTATTTACTAAGGGTTCGCGTTTTGCACTTTTGTTGGATTTTGCGTAGTTTTCGGGTATTTGTGCCGCTGTGACAGGTGTTTAACTGGGGATTGCATCGCACGCGGACGGATTTTGGCGCAGCTTGGCTGGCTTTCATGCAACAGAAATCTGGGGGCGGGCCGTCGGACGATCTGACTGATTCGGACTGAGCGCGGGATGTAACTTTCAAATTGTGTCGCAAGACAATGCACTTACATGCACCAGGAAGATGGTTAACTCCGGCGGACCTGAGCGGGGAAGCGACACATGCAGGATATCCGGCGCACGATCTTAGTGAATTGTGGCAGATGTGCATTCCAGTCAGATGCACTTTCGGGGATCGCGCAGGACAGGTAAGTAAATGTTCCCCATTGTGTTACCTTTATTTTTTTTTGCGCAGTGTATATATTCATGGAGTTTTCCAAATTGATGATCTATCCACAGGTTAGGCCATCAATATTAGATCATCAGGGGCTCCACTCAGCTTATATAGATGTTCCATACTATGGATAGATCATCAATATCCAAACCATACATCTATCTATCTTATTTTTAGGGGAATAAGCACACAGAGCCTGAGGGTGGGGTACACGGATAAGAAACTATTTGAGGGATGGGCAGTGGACTACAGAGTAAACATTAATGGTGAGGAGAGATGTTACTCTTGTCCCCTGGGGATATCGCTGCCCACAAAGCTGCAGGAATCGTTAACATGAATATATTTTCCAGTAAATCGTTGCGGTCTATGAAGTCTACGTTTTGCTTCCCTTTGATGTGTCTCAATGGTATAGAACGGAATAGAAGAATTTTATGAGTTATTTTCTCATGATTAAAGGGACGTGTCTGCCCTCTTGTGGTAGGATTCAATATTACAGGAACAGTATTTTATATAGAGGGGATGTGCTTGGACAAGGGTTTGTGTTGGGGTGTAATATGGATTCACATTGTGATCTTCTTACAATTAATATTGTATTAGTGCTATGAGTGTGAAATTATAATTGGCAATAATTGAAGGCTATGAGCACAAGAAACCTGCATCTATAAATGGCTTTATAATGTGCATTGAATATTAGGAGACAATAGGAATAACAAGGTTCCTTGTCCTCATACCATTTCTATCCATATCCTTGTGTAGTAAGGGATATCCCCTGTTTTAGGTATTTGGTGCTGTAAAGACCCCCCCAGTGCTCAGACCTTTCGCACCTTTACATAGGATACTGTAGATTATCTACACCCATACAATGACCCCGAAGGGGCAGAATCTTCTACAGATCCACAACAAAATCCAAATGTAAAACTCAGATATTACCAAAGATTTTGCTTAAAGTTATGTGGCAAATATGTAATAAAATGAGTCCGGTTTTTGCCTCCATGTGAATTGGTGTAAAACATGTCACCCTGATGTGATGTCAGACGTATGACGACGTATAATGTGTTGTGTGATTTGCTTGTTTTGTCTTTATTCATTTTATATGTCTATTTTTTTTTCTTTTTGTCACAGAATCCAGAAAGCAGATCACTGGCTCCTGTGCCTCTGGGTAAGTTTTTTTTCCTGGCATTTTTACGTTTGTGTTATAAGACATTTAGACTGTTGTGCCCCCGTTTGCACAATGGATATTTTATTCTAGTGACCAACACACTATGGCTTACGGGTATATGGACACACATGGTCTATGGCCATGCCCCTAATGTGGTGCATCTGACAGCATTGTACCATCTACCATAATACTGTATTTGCTTATCTCATAGATCCCTTATGCCCCTTATCAGATTTTGTGGCTTTCTGCTCCCAAACTAATTTTTACTTTTTTGGCTTGATGCCCACATTACCATGTCTACATAAAGTGGCCCCACAGTAACCAATATAGTCACATTGCCCCCACAGTAACCAATATAGTCACATTGCCCCCACAGTAGCCAATAGTCAGTGTCCACACAGTAATCAATAGAGTCAGTGCACCAACATTAGCCAATAAAGTCACAGTTCCCCTCAATAGCCAAAATAGTCAGTGTCCCCACAGTAACCAATATTGTCACAGTGCCCCAACAGTAGCCAATATACAGTGTCCACACAGTAATCAATAGAGTCAGTGCCCCTACTTAGTCAATAAAGTCACAGCCCCCCATCAATAGCCAATATAGTCACAGTGCCCCACAATAGCCAATATAGTCAGTGTTCCCACAGTAACCAATATAGTCACAGTTCCCCCGTAGTAGCCAATATACAGTGTCCACACAGTAGTCAATAGAGTCAGTGCCCCTACTTAGCCAATATAGTCACAGTGCCCCCACAGTAACCAATATAGTCACGGTGCCCCCACAGTGGCCAATATAGTTACAGTGCTCCCACAATAACCAATATAGTCACAGTAGTCAACATAGTCACAGTGCCCCGTAGTTGCTCAGTCTCAATGCACCAGCAGTAACCAATAGTGCCCCCAAAGTAGCCAATAAAGTCACAGTTCTCCCACAGTAACCAATGTAGTCACAGTGCACCATTTTTGCCCATGGTAACAATGTTCCCACAGTAGCTAATATAGTCACAATTCCCAATAGTAGCCAAATAGTAAAAGTGCCCCAATAGTAACCATAAAGTGCCCCCCACAGTAGCCAATAAAGTATTTGTGCCACACAGTTGCTCATAGCCACAGTACCCCAGCAGTTGCCAAATTTGTCACTGTTCTTCCACAATAGCCAATGTAGTCACAGTACCCTCACTGTAGCCAATATAGTCACAGTGCACCCCCTGTATCTAATATGGTCACAGTGGGGGTCATTTACTAAAGGGCCGAATTGCGTTTTTCTGGCGGGTTACACAAATTTTTCCGTTTTGCGCCGATTTTTCCCTGAATTGCCCCAGGTTTTTGGCGCACGCAAACGGATTGTGGCACATCTGCGCCGACGTGCATGTGATGGAAATCGGGGGGTGGGGGGGTGGCATCCCGACTGTTTCGGAAAAACCGCCACATTTAAAAAAAGTGTTGCTCGTCAAGCGCTTACCTGCACCCGGCCTGGCTTGGTGAACTTCAGTGCACTCCGATGGAATTCAGCGCTGCAGCGACACCTAGTGGACATCGGGGAAACTACCTTTGTGAATCGCCGGAAGACCCGAATCCTCCACACAGAACGCACCACTGGATCGCGAATGGACCGGGTAAGTAAATCTGCCCCAGTGTCTCCACTGTTGTAGCTGTATAGTCATTGTGCCTCCACTAGTGCCCCCACAGTAGCCAATATAGTCACAGTTAATATAGTCACAGTGCCCCCACATCAGTTAATATAGTCACAGTAGCCAATTGAGTCACAATGCCCCAACAGTAACCAATGGTCATAGTGCCCCCAAAGTAGCCAATTTAGTCACAGTACCTCCACATTAACCAATATAATCACAGTGCCTCACAGTTGCCTAAAGTGACAGTGCCCCCACAGTAGCCAATATAGTAATTGCCCCCAAAGTAACCAATATAGTCACAGTGTCCCCACAGTAGCCGATATAGGCACAGGGCCCCCACAGTAGCCAGTATAGTGACAGTGCCCCCCCACAGTGGCACATACAGTTAGTATTACCACAGTAACCAATATAGTAACAGTGTCTCACTGTTGCCTATAGCTACGGTGCCCGAACTGTAGCCAAAATAGTCACAGGTTTTTCACAGTAGCAAATATAGTCACAGTGCTTCCACAGCAGCCAATATAGTCACAATGGCCTCAATGTAGCCAATTGATTCACAGTGCCCCCACCGTAGTAGCCAGTATAGTCAGTGCCCCCGCCGTAGTAGCCAGTATAGTCACTATGCCCCCACTGTAGTAGCCAGTATAGTCACAGTGCCCCCACCGTAGTAGCCAGTATAGTCACAGTGCCCCCACCGTAGTAGCCAGTATAGTCAGTGCCCCCGCCGTAGTAGCCAGTATAGTCACTATGCCCCCACTGTAGTAGCCAGTATAGTCACTGTGCCCCCACTGTAGTAACCAGTATAGTCACTGTGCCCCCACTGTAGTAGCCAGTATAGTCACTGTGCCCCCACTGTAGTAGCCAGTATAGTCACTGTGCCCCCACTGTAGTAGCCAGTATAGTCACTGTGCCCCCACTGTAGTAGCCAGTATAGTCACAGTGCCCCCACTGTAGTAGCCAGTATAGTCACAGTGCCCCCACTGTAGTAGCCAGTATAGTCACAGTGCCCCCACTGTAGTAGCCAGTATAGTCACTGTGCCCCCACTGTAGTAGCCAGTATAGTCACTGTGCCCCCACTGTAGTAGCCAGTATAGTCACTGTGCCCCCACTGTAGTAGCCAGTATAGTCACTGTGCCCCCACTGTAGAAGCCAGTATAGTCACAGTGCCTATATAACCCCCTAAAAATAATTATTTTACCAATGTAATGCCTCCCCTAATTTTTTTTTATACAAGATCCCTATAAATGAAATATGTTTTATTTAAAGCTTTCCTCAATTATTATCTTAATATTTGGTACTCCCTTATCAGCTATTTTATAGAAATAATCCCCACATAGAACGCCCTATTATGATTATTTATATATTCCCGTGCCAATTATTCATTTACATATAGTCCTCTGTAAATTGTAAATTTATATGAATTTATTGTACAGTTTATAGAAAGCACATATGGAAAAAAATAGTATCATTTTATACAGAAGAGGCCACAGTACCCCCAATTAATTTTCCATACTGTGCCCGTTCTTGTCGTCTTATGTTTTTCTATTAAAAAAAAAAAAGTTACTTACCTTTGGCCACGTTTCTGCATTCTGCCGGAGTCTGGACTGACACCACTGAGTCTTCCGGGTCAGAGTGTGATGCAGGGAAAATCTACCAATCACATCGAACTTGGTGTCAATGTCATCTGCATCTATATAGTGTCCTAACTGCAGATAGAATGCTATAGAGCAGGAGGAGCTGAGCAGATTGTACATAGTGTCCTATCTGCAGGCAGCATATTATAGAGCAAAAGGAGCTGAGAAGATTGTATATAGTGTTATAGAGCAAGAGGAGCTGAGCAGATTGCATGTAGTGTCTTATCTGCAGGCAGCATGTTATAGAGCAGGAGTGGCTGGGCAGATTCTACATAGCATAATTCAATATATATGGGGATGAGATGCAGTTCCCAATTCCATGCACTAGGTGGCAGTGTTGCTATAGATTTCTTAGATGAGAATAAAGTTTCTTCTGGAGTTGACCCTTAAAATGATGTTAATTCTTCATGCTGCTGTTTGCAGACTGTGATCCTGTGAATGAATTTTCCAATAAAGCTAAAGATTAATCTGCTAATCTATAGCATGCTGCCTTGCAGATAAGACACTGTCCATTTTGCTTTGCTCCGCCTGCTCTATTAATTACTGCTGATAGATATGACAATATGTACAATAGCCGTAGCTCTTGCTGCTCTGTAACATGCTGCCTGTAGATAGGACAGCTTCTTCTGTTCTATAACAGCTTCTCCTGCTCTATAACATGCTTACTGCAGATAAATTGCTATGTACAATCTACTCGGCTGCTCCTGCTCTACAATATGGTATCTGCAGATCGGACATTTAGTAAATTTGATTGTTAGTCTATAGCAGATTGGATATAGGGGGACATTAATCATAGTGGGTCTCAGCTTTGCCTATTTTTGCACCTGGTTTGTTTGTTTTTTTTGGCTTGAGATCTATGAATGACCTGGTTCTGCCTTAGTAAATGCGTTTTGGATTTGTTTCATGTCTGATTCATTTGCGCCAAATTTGTCTCAAATTGTTAGATCTCATTTGTGAGCAATAATGAAAGGAGACTGAGAAAATGTGACAGAAAGTTCAGGGCTTCATCTCTGCACAAAAACTATCATTGTGATGTAACTGCAGGGACTAAAAGTGACAGGGATGTAAAAAAAAAAAAAATTCTTGCTGAAACGAGTCTTTGCCTTTTTTATTATAATGTACAGTAAATGGAGACTGATAATATTCTCAGATCTGTACAATAAGACAATAATCACTCCCAGAGATGATCCCATAGACAATGATGAAGTCGTTACTGGAGAAATTTTACATTTTAAAACGGCTCCCAAGTATTTTCCATGTTGCATAGAGGGAATTTTTCATTTTGGAACCTAAAATTTATGTTTTTAGTAATGTAAAGTGATTTTTTTTGGAAGTGCACCTGCTCAGAGTAGGTGGTGCATTTTTGCGCCTATTTTGCGCCTTTTTAGGCGCAAATTTGTGAGAGATCCCATGCAAACATCTGTATAGGAGGCTCTCACTATGTCAGATAAGGCGCAGGGACTCAAAACCACTAAGTGCCAAACTTTGCGATGCGCCAGATTTTTGCGCTAAAAAACGCTCAAAACAGTCTAACAGACTATGATTAATGTCCCCCATAGTGTCTTATCTGCAGGCAGCATGTTATAGAGCAGGAGGAGCTGATTTTGCATAGCATGATGAAATATATTTGTGGATGAGATGCAGTTCCCACTTCCAGGCATTAGGTGGCAGTGTTGCTATAGATTTCATAGATCAGTATAAAGTTGCCTCTGGAGTTGACCCTTAACATGATGTTAATTCTTCATGCTGCTGTTTGCAGACATGGGGCCACATTTATCACTTCTGTGCGCCTAAGTGTAGTAGTTGCGCCTAAATTCTGGCGCACTGTTTTGCCAGAATTATCACAAGCTACAACCATCTGTGATAAGTATATTTTCTGCCTCTTATTAATCACTTTACTTTAACACAGTTTATGCGCAGTTTAGGCGCAATGTTAGATTCGGGCACTTACATGTGATCCTGCTACAAGCTCCTCTCTGCTTCTCCCACATCCCAGAATGAAGATAACACTCACAGCAGCACCCAGGTGTGTGACACCCAGCACCCAGTGACCTCCTCAGCAGGGGCTTCTCCTGGAGGGGATCCCCCAGTGCTGGTCTCCTGCTGCACCCCTGTAATTCTGCACAGTATCCCCCTCAGACACTGTGCAGAATTATATGGGGGACACTTGTTACCTGTCTGTAATGTATCTAATGTATCTATTATATGTTCCAGTGTCTGTAATGTATCTAATGTATCTATTATATGTTCCAGTGTCTGGCTGAGCTCTGCTGCTAGAAATGAGCTCTTCTGCAAAGGGGCTCAGTGCTTTCTTCTCAGATAACGCCACCTTCGGGCTGGAGTGTTTTTGCGCCCGTTTTTGCGCCTAAATGCAAAAGTCGCACATGATGAATATCATTAGGCGCAACAAAACATCTGGAACTGAACGATAGATGAGGGAAAGGTGGTTATTTTTGCTGCGCGGCTAATTTGATGTTTAATCGCAAAAATGGCGCAAAAACGGTGCGCCTAAACGAAAAGGCGCAAAAACAACAGAAAAAACAAGTGATAAATGTGGCCCTGTGTTCCTTACCTGACACCGTCCAACATATTAGGGGTCTGTCACAGTGACCCGGCAATGGACTCCCTGCAATTTTCTTTCATAATATCTTAGAACTACTGTCAGTGTTTTGTCCTGAGTATGAAAAGCAGCGATTTCTTTCTTTCTGTAAAACACTTTCAGTCATTTTCTGCCGCATTTGTAAATGATCCATCTTCTACTATTATAGAACTGGAAGAAATTGTATTTGTGATCCAAAGCCAGAGTATTCCATTCCACAAAAAGCGAGCCAAAGACCTGGAGGAAAGTATCCAGAAGCAGGCTGCTGAAATCAGTAAGGTAGGTACATGTCATGTGATCCTGGACACGCCAGGTAGGTTACAGCAGGTCTATATTGGTGTTAACATCGCAGACATGACTCAGTGGGACCATGTGTTATACTACAAGTCCTTTGTTCTTTGGAATGGACCCCATCTGGTAAAACGTGTCTCCTGAATATCCATATTGTTGGCAGCCATCTGCCTATAGGTTTTATATATTGGACCCACATTGATCAGCTGATCAGAAGTTGGGAAGTTGATCAGATAAGACCCTATAAGAATAGAACCCCATAAAATAATTTTTACCAATTAAACAAGTAGGAAAAGCTTAGCCTGTAAGCTTATAAGCCTATAAGCTACAGCAAGGGTCAATCCCCAGAAGTCTGGCAAATATGGCTCTTCCATATGACTTATGGTCTTATGTAAGCTCCAGAACTGGACATACTGGCAGTAACCAAAGGAACTGGATCTGTATCTGCAGTTTGCATTTCCAAATAAGCATTTAGCTGGCTCTGTATCTAGTTCTCAAGCTAACAAAGCCATAAGGTCTGAAATATGACTTTATTATCTTTAATATGACACAAAAAGCTGGTTTGTAGGTGCTATAGAACAGAAGATAGGGGCTACTGAAATGACCCTATCTCTGCAACCACTAAACTTGACTCATCTCATGTGAAAATAAGGTGAAAAGAGTCATATTTGCCTGTCTTTGGGGAAGATTTTTATTATAGGTAGGTAAATGTGTGAGATTTCACATGAAAGAGGGAGTTCTGGGAAGGACGGTGTCTCAATGTATCTGGCTGCCGAGCTGCGCAATGTCTCTAATTGTAGCGCCCTGTGCCGCCCCATTCTGCCACCAGCTGCGCCCCATTCACACCCCTCCTTCCCGCTTTGGCATGGAGATGATGTGAAGCTTTGCTGGTGCTCCACTAACAATTGCGAATTATTTCAGGGCACCTACAATGGTTTTCCGGCATAGAAGCCGTGATAAATGTCCTCCTATGTTTATAGTGGTAAAAACATATATTCTGAATCTCGTACGTTGCCTGCCTGTCTATGGGTTTACATATAATAACCAAATTTGTGCCAACAATTTTCCACAAAATGATGCATTTCAAATTACATTCCTCCACACTAAGCCACTCCCCTTTCTCTTTAACCACACCCACTTGTCAATCTTGTCTGGAAAAAAATAGATACAGCCTTTTTTGCCACATATCTTCAAATTTTGGCACATTTTACATCAATTTCTAACCACGAAATCTCTGAAATTTCTTTTAACATTTTCACCTGATGCCTAACATTATTTTTCTACACATCTATTTTCCATATCTTATACTCATTTTTAATTGCATTATATACTTTTTTGCACATCCAGTGCTTCTGTTACCATTCTACTACTTTTACACTTACCATTTGCTGCCATTAACGGGGCTGGCAAAGTGACGGCAGCAGTGACTTATGGGCATAGCCATTAAAACCTCTGTGAGGCATCTGTGGCTTCCTGTTGACATTTCCTATTACAGCCTGCCTCTGGAGGAGCAGTAGTAATGCAGTGTATTGCTTGAGTGAACAGACCACCCCTAGGGATCAAACACCCCAGTAGTTCTTGATGGTTCCTGTGTATCCTGGTGTTTCTGGAGAAGATGACTCCTAGTTATTCCTGCGGTGCTGAAGAAAAAGGCTCCTTTGTATCTTGGTGATTCTGGAGAAGATGACTCCTGGGTATTCCTGCGGTGCTGAAGAAGGCAGCTCCTGGGTATCCTTGCAGTGCTGGAGAAACTGGCTCCTGGATATCCTGGCAGTGCTGGAGAACATGGCTCCTGGATATCCCGGGGGTGCTAAAGGAAATGGTTCCTGGGTATCTTGGCGGTGCTAGAGAAAATGGCTCCTGGGTGTCCTAATGAGAATGGAGAAAATGGCACCTGGGTGTCCTGATGATACTGGAGAAGATTGCTCCTTTATATCCTGCTGGTTCTGGAGACGATGACTGCTAGGTACTTCTGAAGAAGATGTTTTCTTCGTGGCTTGATGGTTCTGGAGAAGAGGACTCCTTGGTATTCCTGTGGTGCTGAAGAAGACGGCTCCTGGGCACCCTGACTGTGCTGGAGAAGATGATTCCTGCCTTTCCTGTTAGTACTGGAAAAGCTGGCTACCCTGGTGACATTGGTGAATATGGGTCTTATTATTAGCTAAAGTGGAACCTGTGACCCCTCTGTCTCCAGGGTAGCTTTACGGGTTCTTTAAG
Source organism: Engystomops pustulosus (assembly GCF_040894005.1). Lineage (NCBI taxonomy): Eukaryota > Metazoa > Chordata > Amphibia > Anura > Leptodactylidae > Engystomops > Engystomops pustulosus. The sequence goes on from NC_092412.1 coordinate 42,360,238, forward strand.
ATTCTTAAATATATTCAGGATAACAAAATAACTCATTCTCTAATGCACCATTCCAACCTGTCTCTATCAGTCCTGGTGTATAAAATTTCGGGATCGGAATGTAAATCTTCTATCTTCTTGGGTCGGACAGGGCAGATTATTCTCATAAATAGCTTCTCCTATCTGCCTCCAGCACCTTGCCGCTCCATTTCAAGGCTAGCTGAGACACTTCCTGCTGGTAAACAGCATCAAATTGCTCTACAAGCTACAGATAAGGTCTTTACCCAGGGGAGGGGGGGCACTCTGTCTGTATTCTAGCTCAGATGTAGCAGAGCAGAAGTGTGTCACTGTGTGTTATATGCATCTCATGGTTCTCATCATCTCTGATCGGTCTCATCTCTCTTTTTCTATCTGTCAGATGCTGTTACAGGGTAGGCCATATATATATATGGATACATCTAGATAAAATGGGAATGGTTGGTGAAATCAACTTCCTGTTTGTGGCACATGTAACACTTCAAACCTATTGAGCATTTCACAAGAAAAACAATAATGCTTGGTTTTAATGTTACTTTATTTTTTAATGAGTTACTAACAAGTTTATGACAACTTATAAAATGTGTACAATGTGCTGGCCATTGTTGTGTCAATGCCACCCCTCTGCTCCCTCTTCTCCTACTCCTGACACACATCGCTGAATATAATGTTCTGTGTAAACTGAAGGTCCTGTTGCAATTTTTGTATTGCCCATTCTGCAAATTCAGTGCCTCAATCCGGGTCATCCTCGTTGAGAAACTGCAGCAGCTGGATTTTGTAAGGGTGCCGTTTGTCAGTAACTACTGATGCCACTCTCCAGTAACGTGCGGCAAGCGCTGTGGGCTCTTGCTGAATGAAGCTGGGACAGCCACTGATATTTGTTCCTATGTGACAGTTTTCACAAGTCCACATTTTGGCAAATCCAACTCTGAACCTGTTTCACAAAGTTTGCCAACTGTAGAAAGTGAGTTGTGTGGTTTCGTAGGGTCAATCTGCTGCAGGTGACCTGGGCGCTTCGTTCACCAGACATCAACACAATTTCTATCCGCTCCTAACGTGTAACCTCTGCTGTAAACAAAGAGAAACTTGTAAATACCACATACACTCGAGCTTATACTCCAGTCAATGAAAAAAACCTCCATATTCAACTTTCCGACAACCCCCCCCCCCCCCCCCCTTAGGTCCTCTTTGATCTTTAGCTCTGGCTCCATCTTCAGGTCCTCTGCAGCTGTGTCGTACACACTATGACACCAGTTGCTTGCCGAAGCATAATGTGTATGCCACCATCGACTAATGATGTGCCTGACATCATGGTGTGTGCGACGGGAACACGCGTGGAGCCGAAGATTGAGCCGGAGCTGAAGATAGAAGAGGACCTGTGGGGAACGTTGTTTTTGCGTTTTTTTAAGTCTGGGTAGGCGGCTGTAGGCTATATACGGAAGGGGGGGCAAGCACTAGCTATATACTGAAGGGTAGGCACTGGCTACATACTGAAGGGTAGGCACTGGCTACATACTGAAGGGTAGGCACTGGCTACATACTGAAGGGTAGGCACTGGCTACATACTGAAGGGTAGGCGCTGGCTACATACTGAAGGGTAGGCACTGGCTACATACTGAAGGGTAGGCGCTGGCTACATACTGAAGGGTAGGCGCTGGCTACATACTGAAGGGTAGGCGCTGGCTACATACTGAAGGGTAGGCGCTGGCTACATACTGAAGGGTAGGCGCTGGCTACATACTGAAGGGTAGGCGCTGGCTACATACTGAAGGGTAGGCGCTGGCTACATACTGAAGGGTAGGCGCTGGCTACATACTGAAGGGTAGGCGCTGGCTACATACTGAAGGGTAGGCGCTGGCTACATACTGAAGGGTAGGCGCTGGCTACATACTGAAGGGTAGGCGCTGGCTACATACTGAAGGGTAGGCGCTGGCTACATACTGAAGGGTAGGCGCTGGCTACATACTGAAGGGTAGGCGCTGGCTACATACTGAAGGGTAGGCGCTGGCTACATACTGAAGGGTAGGCGCTGGCTACATACTGAAGGGTAGGCGCTGGCTACATACTGAAGGGTAGGCGCTGGCTACATACTGAAGGGTAGGCGCTGGCTACATACTGAAGGGTAGGCGCTGGCTACATACTGAAGGGTAGGCGCTGGCTACATACTGAAGGGTAGGCGCTGGCTACATACTGAAGGGTAGGCGCTGGCTACATACTGAAGGGTAGGCGCTGGCTACATACTGAAGGGTAGGCGCTGGCTACATACTGAAGGGTAGGCGCTGGCTACATACTGAAGGGTAGGCGCTGGCTACATACTGAAGGGTAGGCGCTGGCTACATACTGAAGGGTAGGCGCTGGCTACATACTGAAGGGTAGGCGCTGGCTACATACTGAAGGGTAGGCGCTGGCTACATACTGAAGGGTAGGCGCTGGCTACATACTGAAGGGTAGGCCCTGGCTACATACTGAAGGGTAGGCGCTGGCTACATACTGAAGGGTAGGCGCTGGCTACATACTGAAGGGTAGGCGCTGGCTACATACTGAAGGGCAGGCGCTGGCTACATACTGAAGGGCAGGCGCTGGCTACATACTGAAGGGCAGGCGCTGGCTACATACTGAAGGGCAGGCGCTGGCTACATACTGAAGGGCAGGCGCTGGCTACATACTGAAGGGCAGGCGCTGGCTACATACTGAAGGGCAGGCGCTGGCTACATACTGAAGGGCAGGCGCTGGCTACATACTGAAGGGCAGGCGCTGGCTACATACTGAAGGGCAGGCGCTGGCTACATACTGAAGGGCAGGCGCTGGCTACATACTGAAGGGCAGGCGCTGGCTACATACTGAAGGGCAGGCGCTGGCTACATACTGAAGGGCAGGCGCTGGCTACATACTGAAGGGCAGGCGCTGGCTACATACTGAAGGGCAGGCGCTGGCTACATACTGAAGGGCAGGCGCTGGCTACATACTGAAGGGCAGGCGCTGGCTACATACTGAAGGGCAGGCGCTGGCTACATACTGAAGGGCAGGCGCTGGCTACATACTGAAGGGCAGGCGCTGGCTACATACTGAAGGGCAGGCGCTGGCTACATACTGAAGGGCAGGCGCTGGCTACATACTGAAGGGCAGGCGCTGGCTACATACTGAAGGGCAGGCGCTGGCTACATACTGAAGGGCAGGCGCTGGCTACATACTGAAGGGCAGGCGCTGGCTACATACTGAAGGGCAGGCGCTGGCTACATACTGAAGGGCAGGCGCTGGCTACATACTGAAGGGCAGGCGCTGGCTACATACTGAAGGGCAGGCGCTGGCTACATACTGAAGGGCAGGCGCTGGCTACATACTGAAGGGCAGGCGCTGGCTACATACTGAAGGGCAGGCGCTGGCTACATACTGAAGGGCAGGCGCTGGCTACATACTAGGGGGCACTAGCTGGCTATATACAAGGGTGCTGCTGGCTATATACAAGGGTGCAGCTGGCTATATACTCGAGTATACACGGTAACTCATGAAAGAATAAAGTTACATTAACCAAGCACACCATGTCTTGTGAAATTCCCAATAAGTTTGATGTGTTACATGACCTTCTTCCCATTTAGTAAAAAAAAAAGTTGGTCAATGGTCAACACCCATCTTGAAAAGTTTCCCCCCTCCCATATACTAATGTGCCACAAATAGGAAGTTCATATCACCAATCATTCTCATTTTATTTAGGTGCATCCATATAAATGGCTCACCCTGTAGAAGATCCAGAAACTAAAAAAAGTGTAGATAAACCTGTACCCTGATAATCTAAGCCCCTTTGGCTACTAAAGGGTTTTTCCTATGAAAGAAAAAGATTTCCTCATAAAAAATACAATGCTTTAAGAGCCGCGCTGTGATGGTACAATCCAAGAATAACACTACCTAATTCTTGCCACTAGATGGCGGTATTGTGACATGTCTGTATGTTACACCCAGGGAAGCAGGAGGCTCTGTATCCAGCGCAGTGCCCCATCAGTCCTTGTAGGGAGATGCCACATTTTCTTTTTAAAGCCCATTTTTTTTTTTAGAAATATGCAGATTAAATTTATGTGCAATGGTGCCGTATACTCGAATACTCGGGCTACAGTTCAGGTTTGATTCATTGGTTTCTAAATAAATAATATTTGACACCTTCTTCCTATTCTCAGCTTCTATCTTGAATTTATTTTTTTTCTTGGACTAAATATACCTAAAACTATTTCTGTCCCAGGAAGGAAAGTATTTGGGGACAATAGTTATGCGTGTGGTAAATGTTGGCCTTCCTGCTATAGGCAAGTAGGGGGCAGGAATAGGACCTGATGGATAGTCGGGTCAATCGTCTTGGTGGAGGTGTGGTAAGGGAAGGTGTATGCACTCAACTGTAACTGTGTGTGCAGATTGTGGGGCTAGCTCACGGCACACTTATACGGCCGGGTACACGAGGCCATAGTGGAAGCCCCACAGCAAAACTCACCCCGCGCTCCATTGACTTCAGTTGGACCGAAGTGTAAACCATACATCTCCAACAACGACAATACAACACAAAAATAATACATACCACAGTACAGCAATAAAAACACAATCCCAAAAAACAAATTTAGACAATAACTAATACAGGATATTAATAATAAAGGCCCCATAGCAGGTAAATTATAATAATGGAGAACCCCGCAGAGCAGACAAATACTGGAGACCTCAGAGCATTATAATAATAGAGACCCCAGAACAGACAATAACATTACTGAAGACCCCTCACATACTGAAGACCCCTCAGAAACCCTGAATAATACTGGAGACCCTCGGGGCTGCCTGATGATACTGGAAATCTACCAGAACCCCCAATAATGCTGGAGCCCCTCCAGGGCCCACTAATAATGATAGAGCCACCTAATTATTCTGGACGCCCCTTGTGTCAACCATAGAAAGCCATAATCTTTCCTGACTCCTCCCTGCAGCACACCGGTGCTTCTTCGGCACTTGTCAGGATCCAGAGCTAAGTGGAGCGCGAAGCAGGGGAGGATGTAAGAGCCTTGAGCACAGAAGAGCTGACACATACTATACTGCACCAGTCACCCCTCTGCTCTAGCACTTACTATCATTGTTAGGTTCCAGGTCAACAGAAGAGGACCTGGGAGCGGCCTCACCGGCCACCTGCACCAATCGGCAGCTCCATCAATGATAGAAGCTCTCATTGGTCTTTGTCAGACACAGGTCACAACTTGAAAGGAACCTGTCATCAGCAATTGGTCCAATAAACCACTATTTGTATGATGTCAAACAGCTTAATGCCTGCAAGTTTTTTGTTTCTTTCATTGTCCAGTTTGGTAGCATCATCCAGAAAATCAACTTGTAGTCAAGGAGGAGGAGAGTTTAACACTGAAGTCAAGGAGGGGAAATCTGAACACCTCCTCCACTGTGATTGACATCATACATCAGACTTCAGGAGAGCTGGTAAGGGATGTTGAACCATCAATTACAGTGAAGGGGGCTTTCTGAGGAAGAGAGAGCTTGACTTTAGTGTTACAATCACCACCTCCTTTTACAACTCACTTGATGATGAAAGATGATTTTCTGGGTCATGACCACACTGGGTCATGAAAGAAACAGGATCTGGAAGGTGTTCAGCTGCTTGACAATATACTAGAAGTGGTTTATTAGGTTAATTTCAGATGACAGGTTCCCTTTAAGGCTGTGCGGGTCATGGGTTGTGTATCCCCCTGTTCTAACCTCTGCAGGACAGAGAGAGGGAGGAGGAGCTGCAAGGAGCTAAAACTGTATGCAAATTACTTCTCTTTATAAAGAATGAAATTTACATATAATCCTTATTCTCTCGAGAAAATCCCAAATTGTTCATCTGTAAATGGTGCCTGCCCAAGTCTGGGACACCTACAACTTGTAGCATGTTGTGACACCTCCTGTCCTGCAGTTTTCATAGTGTTTTATTTTATGTCTTTGTTGTATTTCCTCAGTTGCTTCTTCGTGGCTTCCTCTGTATGTTGTTACAGTGCTATTTGTGCATGGCTGTACAATTTATGAAGTGCTAGTGTCCACCATGGGACTAGTATGACTTGCTGTAACACAACCCTTGACCTGCCAGTGATGCGGAGCTGGAAGTACACTGCATTATAAATCACTGAAAGAGCCGTGAATGTGATCTAAATGTCATCTCTGGGCTATGGTTACACCAGCCTCCGGCTTCTGTTCACAAAAGGGGGAAAGAGGGGGACGGCGGGTAATGATAGGCTAGGGCAACTTTTAGGAAAACCCTCCTGGGAAATTTCTCTCTTGGAGGCTCCTTAGTAAATTAACATAGACCTAAGGCTATATTCACACGACCATAGGGGGACGTATATACTGCTGCAAGCTTGTGGCCATACATATGTCCCCCCAAAAGCCGGTAATGGGCACATGGAGCGCCGCGTTGCGGAACACGTGCTGCGCCGCAATGCTCTGTACACAGGAATAAGGTAGGAAATGTCCCATCTTTCCCCGTGTTATGGCGCTGTGCAGCGGCTATGGAGAGGGGAGGGGTCACCACTCCTCGTCTCCATCGTGGTGAACGTATGCCCACCACATACGTTTGTGGGAATGTAGCCTAAACCTTTACACTTGAGCAGCTTCCAACCGTGAATAAATCCCTCCTGTCCAGGACATGCAAAAAGAGAGCATAAGGTGATCTGCTAGACCCGCCTAAGGAATAAATTGGACACTTCAGGTTGCTTCATCTCTTACTTAATTAAAGGAAATCTGATATCAGGATTATGGATTATAAACCAAGCACACTAACATGCTGATGGGTGCCCCCTCTGTCAGGATCCGCTCTGTCCTTTTATGCCTTGCCTTAGTCTTTACGAAAAAAATGTCTTAAAAATTGTGCAAATGAGCCAGAGGGGCTCCAAAACGCCATAAAACTTAATGGAGCCCGGAACCCCTCAGGCTCATTTGCATAGTTTTAAAAACTTATTTTCTTAAAAATCAAAGGCAAAAGAAGTTAAAAGAAGAGCAGAACCTACCATTATACTACACATATGGGCGCCCATACTGCCGACATTAAACACCCGTGATTAGTGTTATCCACCGATCGCGGGTGTTACGGTGGGTGTTTGCAGCAATATGTATAGAGAGGGCTTGTGGTGGCCGTTGTTACATCTAAAAAAAAAAAAAACTAATGTGTGCATGAGGCCACAGTCTTGCACAGGAGAATAAGTAGAGTTTGGTGCATCTCAAGAGGTTCTGTGTGCCAGAATTTATGCTTGTCAGGGACTGGCATAGACTTCAGACATTCCTTTTGGCATTTTTTTGGCAACAGTTCTATTGAATATGTGTTCAATTCCCAATTTACCAAAATAAAATCCTAGTCTTACTTGTTTGTGCCGGCCTGGCGTGTACCATGTCCTGGCTTTTACACCAAGAAGGGAGTAATAAATCGTGTCCAAAGAATCCTCAATCTTGCATACTGTGTGTGCATAATAGATGATCTTGTCATCTTCATATGTTTGCCGATTTACACATTTCAGAGTAAATTCAAAGCATGTATGGGAGATCAGGGGGGTTACAATGAGCTTATGAAGAGTGTGTACACCCTGGCGCTAATAAATCACCCATTTATCATTTCGTCATTGAAATCCTTATGTGTGAAGCTCGTCTGATGAGGATTACACAACATAGGCAGAGTATCTGCATCTGCTCACTTATCAATGACTTAGTGGTTAGCATTACAGCCTTGCAGCGCTGGGGACCTGGGTTCTAGTCTGTAAAGAGTTTGTATGTTCTCTCTGTGTTTTGTGGGTTTCCGCCGGTTTCTTCCCATACTCCCTGGGGACAGGGACCGATTTGGCAAATACTGTGCAGGACTGCGTAATCTGTGTGTGCTATATAAAATAAAAGGAATTATCTATACCATCCTTACACCAGCTCCAGGGGCTCTATTGTAGGACACCTAATCGTACAGACAGACGTCAGCCTTATGATAGTAAAAGTGTTTGTCCGGGAATGAAAAATTTTTTACACACGACTGGAGGTGGCTGTAAAAAAATAACAAAGAGCTTATACTTACCGACCCCGGCGCTCCTGCTCTGCGGTGCCACTGCCGGCTCTGCTGGGCTTTGTTTGTTTACAGATACCGGTGCTTCTGTCCTGACCACAGCTGCGCGACTACTACACACTAACAATACTGCTGTATCAGGCACACGGCATATGTCAAGACCGTAGCGCCGGCCACTGTAGATGAACAAGGGCTGCCAGAGACGGGCAGCAGGAGCGCCGGAGGAGGTGAGTATAAGCTCTTTGTTATTTTTGCAGTCCCCCCTCCCCCCAGCTGTGTGTAACAAATTTTTAATTCCTGGACAATCCCTTTAAAATTGGAGCATAGCAGCACGTAATGCACAACAGCGGCCTTCTTTGTTATGTGAAAATTTACATGTGTTAAGTTTTTTAAATCTTCATGGATTTTGATTCAAACAATCTTGATGTCAGCGTTCACCAATATTCTAAGTGATCTGTCTCTTCTAATGGTTTCCTGTTATTAGGAATTGGATTGTGCATTATACAACTTTGACTTTGTAATTTCATTAGGGAAATTAGGGAACAAAATGATATCTGCTGATATTAGATATGATATTAGTGTATGATGGATTGAACATTTGTCACAGGAAGGACTTGCCTGGGTAAAGGTTGGTATTTTAGGGAAATTTCACAGGACATTTTCGTATTATATAACTTAAAGTGTATCCCCTTTATGAGGATTTTCTATATTTTCTGGGTTGCCGTGTTTTGAACTTTTTTCTAATATACTTTTTTTCTAATATACGGCTCTTCTGCCTTCCTAACGGCTCCCTATTAGGTATATAATAGAGAGACTCAGTCCAGCCAGTCTCACACTCCACACCACTTTTAACCCGATTTTATTGGGTCACAGCGGGCGTGGTGAGCCATTTCAGGGCGGAGTTAAGTGAGCTACCAGCTCACCGAAGGCAGCCTACTCCCGTCGTTCACGCTGAAAAGCTGGCTTATTCATGAACGACCCATCACTAGAGGGGAGAGACGTATAAAGGTGAGCTGAGGAAAAGAGTCGCTTGATACAACGATACCCCTGGGGAGCCTTCCAACCTTAGTCCTGGGTCTTGCTTACCACCACCGTCCCACTGTTTATTACTTGCAATGGTTTGTTCCCCAGAACCTGGTCGTATACAGTAGGCATTTTGTACCCTTTTACACCTTGACCTTGTTTTGGTACTGGCCTATCTTGGATTGTATTATAGGCTTAGTGTGTTTTCTATGTGGTTATGTAATACCTGTTTTCCTACTAAGATCACTTAGACTGTTGCTACTAGACCATACATTGCCATGCTAGCTGGGCAATTCACCGTTTACCCTATCCACTGCTTTGGTTTGTATTCTGGCATAATGTGACCCACTTTCTCTGTGTGGGTTGAGGGTGTTGATTGAGGCGCAGTCCCCTTACCGACCACTTCTGCCTATGTATTTGTACTTTTAAAGGTTTTTTAACTATCACATGGATTGTTTTCCGATTCTGGTTTGAATAGGAAATAAAGATGTATATTTTTGGAACTTTTGTCCCTGCATGCGCACTCCTTGTTTAAGTAGAGTAATTTGTGCTTTTGGGTGTGCGGACTCTATCTATATTCAGCTTTACCATTTTGGCAGTGCATATACCCCCTTTTTTAATATATAGATGTAAACATACTTGACACTGGTTTTATCATCCTAAATTCTGATGATAGATTTCCTTTAAAGCTGAAATGTGAATACAGAAAAAATTCTCATTCTTACACCAAATTTCCCAAAGTCCTGGGGGGTCCTCTGAGCATTTTGACGAATGGGTAGCATGCTGGTTATTTGAGGATGCATTTTGTGACGGACGTTTTTTTTAATAAAAAAAAATACATCACAAAGAGCCACAGCTGTACTTAACTAAATGTGTAATACAAACCTCTCCAAAAATAAATCTTAAGTTTGTGCAAGACTCCCGGGATCAATTAATCAGCCGTCGGTTTAAATAAAGTTACAAGAATGGGCTTGGCAGCGATCGGCAAAATAAAGGGAATAGTATTGATTAAGAAAAAGAGTTTTCCTCCTCCGCGGCAGTGTTTTAGATCACATTTTTCTTGGCAGTAGGTCGGACCTCCGATCTCAAGATCCGTGTTTTCCCGGTATACATTCTCCATAGGGAAGGTTTAACTTGGTGACTGTAGATAATTGCAGGCATTAAATTAAACTACTTGGAGATTGGGTTAAATTCAAACCAGATTTAGATATTAAATCCCTATTCAGTTTGTAGTAAAGGATGTGAATAGGTTCAGACATTGAAGAGGCCATAATTTAAGACAATCTCCGCTCAACCTCTCCACACCCCTCTTGAAATGCTCATCTAGATACAGGGGGGGGGGGGGGTATCACTGCAGCTACATAAGTTTTCTGGTGCACAAATGTCTCGCTTGCCTGTGGCAATTATCTAATCCCTGCACTTTTGCTTCCCTTTGGAACATTCATTGTATAAGTGACATGTTGGCCAACTCTCGGACTTATACGTGAAGCCAAAGACTTCCTCCTCAGGGGTAAGTTTAGCATTTTATTAAATTTCCTCCCAAATGCTTCCCCTTTGTGGGTTATTTTTGGGATCACCACAAAATTCTTGGAACAGGTATTCACTAAGTGGTTAAGTAGTTCACCTTTAGCCAGTGCGATCCCATCAGACAGCTGTCATGTGTTATGGGCATGTTGACGTGAAGGTAGACAACCTTGGTAAGTTTTTGGCTTTTCTGGAAAAATGCTCCAAGCAATGGAAACTGCAGTTCAAGGTTTTACAGATGTGAAACAATCAACGTGGAGAGACTGAAACCTATCTCTGAATATTGTGTTGGCGGTTCTGTTCTAACCGGGACATTAGAAGAGGAGGAATTAGGGGTTGGGAATGCTTGAAGTAAAGCAGATGTGGTTGGAAAATCATTAGTAAGTGAAAGTAAACTTCTATCCAAAGATAAAGAAAGTGCTTTACAAAAAAGAAGCTGGATCACATCATGTCTTCCTGCATTACTGTTCCTTATTATTATTATGGGGGGGTCCATACATTTTTGTTCTCTAATGGTTTTCTTACGATTCTTGCCAAAGGTTGCAACCCCTTATTTTCAAGGTGTCGTTATTCTAAGATCTTCCATTTAATTGGTCTGTCTTCTACTTATGTGTACAAGGCCAACATGTGCACCCATAATCCATATGTAATAAAAATGCAGTGTTCCCTGTTTTAGTTTATATTGTGGAGATTGGTACCTGATGGCCTCCAGGTCTGTCTCCTCACTGGACATCAGCACACATCTTCTATTTTTTTGTGAGAATAACAATCTTTCAGACCTTTTTGCTAATCACTCCTAAGTATTTTGGTAATCCAGAGACCAGGTAAAGCAAAGAAACTTTTTTTTTAGAAATCAGTTGTCTTGTGTGTGAAGGCGTCACCAGGGGCCAACCAAAACCACGTAATAGCCACAGGCACCAGCAGAAAGTTTTTGGGAGCCACACAAGTCTAAGCTGGAGAATGAAGTTTTTTTTTGTGACCATCCTTGCCTCTATGGCTCCATAGCGTCTTCTTAAATTTTTCAGGAGCTTCAAGAGAACCTGTTATCAGGATTTCACTTCCTGCAATAATGACATCTTTCCATAGGCTTTTTAGTACTAACTAAAAGACTTCTTTTATAATCAGCATTATTAGTTCCATACAGTTTTTAAAGTATAAATAAGTATCCCTGGCTCCCTGCCAGCAATGAGGATCGAGTCACGGAGGTTTGGTCTGTTATAGTCCTGTGCCATGACAACTTTCCCCCCTTCTTATGCAGATGTGAGTAGACCTTGTGCCGTAAGCAAATCTCAATCGGTTCACATTGGCAGGAGGGAGGGGGGAGGAAGAGCTGGCAGAGCTAGACACAGCACCAGGCACTTATATGAATCTGGTGCAGGATAAGTCTGTCTAGTCCAACTCTGCACCGTCTAACCTCAGGACACTTTTTATTATAAATCTGCCCCAATGTTTACACTTTTGATGCGATGAATCCACACTTATACAATGAACAAAATCATACCCTCATATTTCCTAAAAATAGACACCCAATACTTGTGAAAAAGAAAGCCATCCATTTATCCAGAGGAGCACCTTCACGCCTTTTTGTGATACTCTGTGAAATATGTGTAAAAACAAAGACACCCCTACTCAAGATGTGAACTTGCGAGATCTCACTATGACGTGTGGAGAGCCGTGTTTTCCTGACGCATAAAGCAGACAAATGGACAGGAGTCCCTTCAAACAAGTCTCTCCTCATTCGCGTTTATCAGATACCCAGGGAATAGAGAGAGGCTCACTCCATGTGACTCGGATGGTTCAGGGAACACATAGAGATGGGACCAGAATCATCGATCAGACATTTCCGATTTATCCTTATCGAGTAACTTTAGGACTTTTTCTATACTAGTGGAGAGCCCATTGGGGTCTAGGTCTAACTAGGCAGACGATTGGTCGGCAATTATGAATTATGCATAGAAACCGGTTACAAGCTTCTTTGATTTGTCATTGAGCTCCGGATAGGACATTGTATATTAGAAATTACCTTGTTCTATTAATATATGCCGCTCATTGAGTGTTTCCGAATACAGTTATAAAGCATTGTAGAACTTTTTAATAAAAGTGCCATTATTGGAAGGTGAGATTGAAGGAGAAACTAGATAGAGCGCTCACTGGAGAGGGATCCTTCATAAATATTAAAGGCTGACATTTCCGCTTAATGATGTTTATGAGGCTCTAAACGTTGCATCAAAATAATGTATTGGATTAAAGTTGATTCTCTGAAATCCTTAAGTGAATGCACTGGTCCATTAACAACCTCACAACTATACAATAACTTTGTTCTATTAAATATCTGTTAAGCATAAAAACTGTGTCCTCCAAAACTATGAAGCCGGACGTCTAAGTGGAAGTGATATTAATTGCATCCATTTCATTTAACTGCTTGTCTTACATGGATAACATTTAGCCACCGTTTTTTTCTCTGTGATATTTTGTGCACCTCATAAATTTTTTCTTTTTACTGCTATAGTAGCCGTGGTTTAATGTCCGCAGTTAAAAGTAAGGATATTCAGTTTCATATAGATTTTATGTAAAGGAAACCTAAAAGAAACATCCCCAACGTCCTCAAACCTAGTCTACGTCATAGTCAATTTAGCCTCTTGGCTTTCATAGTACAAATGGTATATAGACCTCTTTTCCACTGCATGTACTAGGCTACCATCAGAAGGCTTTAACCACTTTTAGGGACTTTTCCAATGCAATAAAGTATCTGAATGTATCTGGTACTTTTTAGTACCTACTTTAGACTAGATACAAAACCAAAGTGGTACTAAAGTGTGAAGTTTCCGAAGTGCAAATTTTTAGTTGCGCGCTGCCAGCTGTGCCATCAGCACTGTGTAGGGAGAACTTTCTGCACATGGTTCCTGATCATAGAGAGATGGAACCAAACCCAGGACTATGCATCGGAAAAAAAGAGGCTTTAAAGGACACCTGTCATCAGGTCTGTGTCACTTGTCCTGTCACTACTACCTGTTGGAGCAGCTCACATGGATCCATCCCAGCCTTTATCTAGTCAATTCATACATTAATCATTATAAAATCATCTATTCTTTATTATGTAAATGAGGCTGGTCACATGGTCAGAGGCAGTGATGTCACCCCTGTTACCCCTCCCCTCTCCTCCCCCTGCTCATGTCTGTGTGTAATGTATAGTAAAGCATTGCTGGTGTGTGTGCTGCATCTGCTGACATGCTGCATCCTCCTAATACACAGAGACACAGAATCAACTACACAAGTACCTGACATGTTCTGCTATAACATGGCTGCCTGGAGCTGTTGTATCTCTCCTATATACACACAGGCTGCAGGGGGCGTGGCCGCCAGCAAGCACATGGACAAGCCATCACAGCATTACACAGGCTGTCAGTCAAGCACTGGGGGTGTGGCTGTGCCTCCCACTCATGAATAAGCTGGACAGCTTGAATATGCTAATGACTCATTGGACATTTCACAGGTTATTTGCATACAGCTTTAGGACCTCATTGCTTAGGTTTCCAGACATGTTGAGGGACAATGAAGGGATAGAGGCAATGCTCTCTAATGGCAGTTTATGAATATATATTTAGTTTAGGGGGGTTATTTTCCCTGACGGGTTCTCTTTAAGGACCTGGCCCCTTGTCCACCAATGGAATACAGTGAATACTGTTTTTGAAGGTATAATTATGTAAACTTGACTCATCCAGTAGACCAGGGGTCAAGAACCTTTTGGCTGAAAGAGCCATGAATGCCACATATTTTAAAATGTAATTCTGTGAGAGCCATACAATATGCACATACCCCCAGTAGATAGGTAGCCCCAGCAAATGCCCCCAGTAGATAGGTAGCCAAAGCAAATGCCAACAAGTAGCCACCCCCAGTGCCTCAAGTTTCAGTCTGCAACCTGCTGTCCGGCAGACTAATGAGCACTTACAACAGTGCAGGAGGCTGGGAGCGGTGAGTACAGCTTACATAAACTCGCCTCTAAACGGTCTTCTCCTGATGCTCTGGCATGTCCTGGCACTGGTGGTATGTACCAAAGTTGGGACTTGGAGTAAGAATGGAGCCGGAAGCAGGGAGTACTTGTCACATGTTTTGTACTTACTGCTTCTGCTTCTTCTCTTGCTCTGCTGTTGACGCCAGTGTAAACTATTAGTATCAGGATCCTGAGCAACTTAGCACCTGGAGCATAAAAGAAGGTCCTGTATGGTATGGGGTGTGAGAAGAGGAGCCAGGAACGGTAATTATTTATTTTGCCTGCTCTGGGGTCTCCAGTATTTGCCATCTTCCCTTGGGATGTACAGTATTTGTCATCTTCACTGGGGGTGTCCAGTATGTGCCGCCTGCCCTTGGGGTGTCCAGTATGTGCCATCTGCCCTGGGGGTGTCCATTATTTGCTGTCTTCCCTAGGGATGTCCAGTATTTGCTGTCTGCTCTAAGGATGTCCAGTATTTGCTGTCTGCTCTAGGGGTGTCCAGTATTTGCTGTCTGCCCTAGGGGTGTCCAGTATTTGCCATCTGCCCTAGGGGTGTCCAGTATTTGCCGTCTGCCCTGGGGGTGCGTAGTATTTACCGTCTGCCCTGGGGGTGCCCAGTATTTACCGTCTGCCCTGGGGGTGCCCAGTATTTACCGTCTGCCCTGGGGGTGCCCAGTATTTGCCATCTGCCCTGGGGGTTCCCAGTATTTGCTATCTGCCCTGGGAGTGTCCAGTATTTGCTGTCTGCCCTGGGGGTGCCCAGTATTTACCGTCTGCCTTGGGGGTGCCCAGTATTTGCTGTCTGCCCTGGGGGTGCCCAGTATTTGCTGTCTGCCCTGGGGGTGTCCAGTATTTGCTGTCTGCCCTGGGGGTATCCAGTATTTGCTGTCTGCCCTAGGGGTGTCCAGTATTTGCTGTCTGCCCTGGGGGTATCCAGTATTTGCTGTCTGCCCTGGGGTTATCCAGTATTTGCTGTCTGCCCTAGGGGTGTCCAGTATTTGCTGTCTGCCCTGGGGGTATCCAGTATTTGCTGTCTGCCCTGGGGTTATCCAGTATTTGCTGTCTGCCCTGGGGGTGTCCAGTATTTGCCGTCTGCCCTGGGGGTATCCAGTATTTGCCGTCTGCCCTGGGGGTGTCCAGTATTTACGGTCTGCCCTGGGGGTGCCCAGTATTTGCCGTCTGCCCTGGGGGTGTCCAGTATTTGCCGTCTGCCCTGGGGGTGTCCAGTATTTGCCGTCTGCCCTGGGGGTGTCCAGTATTTGCCGTCTGCCCTGGGGGTGTCCAGTATTTGCCGTCTGCCCTGGGGGTGTCCAGTATTTGCTGTCTGCCCTGGGGGTATCCAGTATTTGCCGTCTGCCCTGGGGGTGTCCAGTATTTACCGTCTGCCTTGGGGGTGCCCAGTATTTACCGTCTGCCTTGGGGGTGCCCAGTATTTACCGTCTGCCTTGGGGGTGCCCAGTATTTACCGTCTGCCCTGGGGGTGCCCAGTATTTGCTGTTTGCCCTGGGGGTGCCCAGTATTTACCGTCTGCCCTGGGGGTGCCCAGTATTTGCTGTCTGCCCTGGGGGTGTCCAGCATTTGTAATTTCCGAGGAGCATTTTGTGTGATTTGTTGCTGGCGCATCTAGGGGGTGAGCAGTATGACACTGCGGCCCCTGGACACCTTAGTTAGGCTGCATACACACAGCTGTTGCCGGATATACGTTCCCATAGATGCCTATGTTGAACCGGCAGCGGTACAATAGAGCTTGCCCTTACTGCCCACGTACGTATGGCTGGGCCGCGCTATTATATAGGGAGGGGATGAGTTCGCTCTGCAGTGTGAATGAACCGATAGAGAGACTTAGTTGTGACACGTACCTCTGACTGAAGGGTCTGATATTATGTTAGATGGTATAGGGCAGTGGTGGTGAACCTGTGTGCGCTATGGGGTCCTACTTAGAGACCTCTCTGTGGGCAACTAAGGCAGTTTGAAAAAATGGAATCAAGGCCTCTTCCTGCAGTCCCAGGTATCCCTGTAGTCCCAGGTATTCGCTCTAAGAGCCAAAATAAATTTAGAATTACAAATTTTGAGCAGGATCAGCGACCATGCTCGGGGAGGCCTCTGTACATAGATAATTGGTTGGCCATAGCATTTTTTTTACTTGTAGAAAGGTGTCCGGAGAAGACTAGAACAGATATGTGGTTGTTATATTGTGGCTCAGATATTTTATAAGGAACCCCTGAGAGGCAGCCGAGCCGTTATCATCACCGCGATACAGCAGCCATAAAATACTGTAATTCTGTCTCTTAGATTGCGAGTTTCTAAAACCTGGGTAATTTGCATTTTAATTGTCTCATCTATAAGTTTGCAGATGAGCCATTGTCCTTCTAGACGATATCCTGCTGCCGTTCCTTTTATGTATGGATCTAGTGTTTATGTGATTGCTTGTATTATGTGATATCCTCATCAAAGATTTTCCGGATGAGCAGGACAGTAATGTAGCATTTACAATTGTCATTTTGTGTTTGCGGGCTGCACCAGGACCTCTTAAATGTCTTGTACACTTTTTGCTTTGTCATTAGCCCTGGTTACACAAATGTGCTGCGATATCCTGCATGTGTCTCTTCCCCGCTTAGGTCCGACGGAGTTCACCTTCTTCTTCCTGGTGCATGTAAGTGCTTGACCTTATAATCAAGCTGCGCTGGCTTTCATGCGTCAGAAATTGGGGGTCATGCCGTCGGACAATCCAACTGATTCAGACTGAGCGCAGGATTTACCTTTCAAATTGTGTCGCAAGACAATACACTTACATGCACCAGGAGGAAGAAGGTGAACTCCGTCAGACCAGAGCGGGAAATCGACACATGCAGGATATTGGGAGCACAATCTTAGTGAATCGCGGCACAGTGCATTATCATCGGACAATGTACTTTAGGTGAACTCCTCCGGTCGGATAAGTAAATGTGCCCCAATGTTGTCACAGTACAGAGATAATACACACAGTGATGTCACAGTACAGAGATAATACACACAGTGATGTCACAGTACAGAGGTAATACACACAGTGATGTCACAGTACAGAGATAATATTCACAGTGATGTCACAGTACAGAGATAATACACACAGTGATGTCACAGTACAGAGATAATATTCACAGTGATGTCACAGTACAGGGATAATAAACACAGTGATGTCACAGTACAGAGGTAATACACACAGTGATGTCACAGTACAGAGATAATATTCACAGTGATGTCACAGTACAGGGATAATACACACAGTGATGTCACAGTACAGGGATAATACACACAGTGATGTTACAGTACAGGGATAATACACACAGTGATGTCACAGTACAGAGATAATATTCACAGTGATGTCACAGTACAGGGATAATAAACACAGAGATGTCACAGTACAGGGATAATAAACACAGAGATGTCACAGTACAGGGATAATAAACACAGAGAAGTCACAGTACAGGGATAATAAACACAGAGATGTCACAGTACAGGGATAATACACACAGTGATGTCACAGTACAGGGATAATACACACAGTGATGTCACAGTACAGGGATAATACACACAGTGATGTTACAGTACAGGGATAATACACACAGTGATGTCACAGTACAGAGATAATATTCACAGTGATGTCACAGTACAGGGATAATAAACACAGAGATGTCACAGTACAGGGATAATAAACACAGAGATGTCACAGTACAGGGATAATAAACACAGAGATGTCACAGTACAGGGATAATAAACACAGAGATGTCACAGTACAGGGATAATACACACAGTGATGTCTCAGTACAGCGATAAAATACACAGTGATTGCATAGTACAGGGGTAGTAAATACAGTAGCTGCACAGTACAGGGATAATAAACACAAAGATGGCATAGTGCAGGGGTAATAAATAGTGATGTCACAATACAGTGATAAAGCACACAATGATGTCACGGTACCGGGATAATACACATAGTGATGTCACAGTATTGGGATAAAGCACACAATGATGTCACAGTACAGGGATAATACACACAGTGATGTCACAGTACAGGGATAATACACACAGTGATGTCACAGTATTGGGATAATGCACACAATGATGTCTCAGTACCGGGATAATACACACAGTGACGTCACAGTATTGGGATAATGCACAAAGTGATGTCACCCTACCGGGATAATACACACAATGATGTCACAATACCATTAACACACTGTACAGTATATACAATATACAAAAAATATATGCCCTAAATACTTCCATGAGTTATTGTACATCCCCTGTATACAGCCTACGTTCTTTATCACCCAGATTTACTAGACATCTGGTATACTCGGCCTTTATATAGCATACATCTCTTATTCACAGTGTAACTGGGTTAAGAATCACTTCTCACTTTAACTTCTTCTTTCCTAGATGAAAAAGGCACATGTTTTGGTACATATAGGGAGACGGCACCAGAAATCTAGAACTGTCCTTCCAGATGTGTGATGATTGGGAGTTACTGTTTTCATCTACCGGGTGGCGTCTTCTTCACTGACCTGTAGTTTGTCTGCGCTCAATTCTATTCCCCATGTTCCGAAAAGCAAATGTTAAAACCCCTCTATAAACGCACACGGATCTGTAGTGTACCGTATTTTTCGGACTATAAGACGCACTGGACCATAGCACGCACCTAGGTTTTAGAGGAGGAAAAATAAGAAAAATGTTTTTTCCCCAAATAGTATTTCAAAGTATTTAATAAAGTAACAGTAAATAACTGGGCAGTGCAGCCATGTTCCTCTTTGGAGAGGGGCAGGGGCGAGCAGCCTATCTTTAGATAGAATTATGCTGGCACGTAGTCAGGGGGTCTCAAGAGTTACCAGGGTTGTATAGGTATGAGTATATGTGACAATGGTCACAAGAGCTTACAATCAATGAGGAGGAGGAGGAGGAGGACACAGGAGATGACAGTGTTTGTACAATGGCCACAAGAGCTTACAATCTATAAGGAGGAGGGGACACAGGAGATGACAGTGCTTGTACAATGGTCACAAGAGCTTACAATCAATGAGGAGGAGGGGGACAGAGGAGGTGACAGTGCTTGTACAATGGCCACAAGAGCTTACAATCTATGAGGAGGAGACACAGGAGATGACAGTGCTTGTACAAAGGTCCCAAGAGCTTACAATCTATGAGGAGGACACAGGAGATGACAGTGCTTGTACAATGGCCACAAGAGCTTACAATCTATGAGGAGGAGGACACAGGAGATGACAGTGCTTGTACAAAGGTCCCAAGAGCTTACAATCTATGAGGAGGACACAGGAGATGACAGTGCTTGTACAATGGCCACAAGAGCTTACAATCTATGAGGAGGAGGACACAGGAGATGACAGTGCTTGTATAAAGGTCCCAAGAGCTTACAATCTATGAGGAGGACACAGGAGATGACAGTGCTTGTACAATGGCCACAAGAGCTTACAATCTATAAGGAGGAGGACACAGGAGATGACAGTGCTTGTACAATGGCCACAAGAGCTTACAATCTATGAGGAGGGGGACACAGGAGATGACAGCGCTTGTACAATGGTCACAAGAGCTTACAATCTATGAGGAGGAGGGGACAGAGGAGGTGACAATGCTTGTACAATGGCCACAAGAGCTTACAATCTATAAGGAGGAGGACACAGGAGATGACAGTGCTTGTACAATGGCCACAAGAGCTTACAATCTATGAGGAGGGGGACACAGGAGATGACAGTGCTTGTACAACGCTCACAAGAGCTTACAATCTACCAGGGGGACAGCAGCCACTACATACCAGGCAACAAGTGGTTAAGAGTGTGAGAGCAGAGACCCGGGGGAAGGGAGCACTAATCACTTATCTGATCCTGTGCTGGGAGAGAAGTTACAGGTCAGACACAGCGCTGTACAGGCTCGGCTCCTCTCGGGCTACTTACAAGCGGGGATTGTCAGTGATTTTCTCCTCCCCCTCTCTCTCTCCACTGCTGCCATAATTATCATGTATATCAGTGCCCTGATATACATGATATACATCAGAGCTGGCAGAGCGCAGGGGTGCAGCCCTCCATTCCCTCCAGCAGTGGAGGGCTGAGAAGAGGAGAGGAGCGCAGCGGCACTCAGCACAGCCGCTGCGCTTCACTGTGAAGGGCTGCGCTTACTGCCAGCATTAGCTGGCAGAGCGCAGCCAGATGCCCTCCATTCCCTACATCTGGACTATAAGACGCACCACTGTTTTTTCCCCATTTTCTGGGGAAAAAAAGTGCGTCTTATAGTCCAGAAAATACGGTATATGGCAATCTCCATAAGATTGCTTAACTTTGTCTTCTTCTTCTTTGTTGGAGATGTGATCAGGGACAGGTCTGTGTTTGGAAATGTTTAAGCTGATGAAGTTTCTCGTTTTCGCCAGACACTTGATTAATGGGAGACGATACAAACAATCCCTTCTGTTCTTTGTGTTCTGTGTTAATGAGGGAATGACATTACTATTAGAAGGAGCTCGCTGGGCGGCTCGCAGTCCGTTTCAGCTCTCAATCTTTGCTGCCGTTGTGTAGCTTTGCTTCGCCGGTTGTAACTGATGGCTGCTGAGTTAATTTGTAAACGAGAAATCGAATTTCCGAATTACTGCACGCCACAAAGCGCTTATTCTTTACGTCGATGTCTTGCAAAGCTATTTTTCTTATTTCGTGAGTGTTTTCTAAATATTGGTATTCAAATATTTACATTGTTTTTTATACAGGCGGTCCCCTACTTAAGAAGACTCGACTTACGTACGACCCCTAGTTACAAACGGACTTCTGGTAATTGGTAACTTACTGTACTTAAGCCCTAGGCTACAATAATCATCAGTAACAGTTATCACAGGTGTCTGCAATGAAGCTTTATTGTTAATCCTGGTTCTTATGACAACCCAACATTTTTAAAATCCAATTGTCACAGAGACCAAAAGAAAATTGGCTGCGGCTACAATTATAAAATATACAGTTCCGACTTACATACAAATTCAACTTAAGAACAAACCTACAAAACCCATCTTATACGTAACCCCCCTAACTGTCTGTGCTTACTTTATTCTTCTTTTTTTTTTTTTTTTAACACAAAACTTCATTCTACTTTGTGTTTGTATCGCTGTTGTTCACCCGAAGTTCTATTTTTGTCTTGAATCCCGCTTACTTTGTAA
Source organism: Engystomops pustulosus (assembly GCF_040894005.1). Taxonomy (NCBI): domain Eukaryota; kingdom Metazoa; phylum Chordata; class Amphibia; order Anura; family Leptodactylidae; genus Engystomops; species Engystomops pustulosus. The sequence goes on from NC_092412.1 coordinate 42,382,021, forward strand.
AGATAACGAGCACTTCTGTCAGTCAGAAGTGCCACATATGAAAAATCGCGTGTTAACCATATTGTTCAAATTTCTCTTGTGCATTAAATTCCCATCAAGCAGCCAGCAGGAAAGAATATGGATGCTCCGAGTGTTGACACCCCTTCATTCAGGGCAGCAGTGGGGTTCCCAGATTTACTTTAGAAGATAACAAGACATAACAGGAAAGAAAAGATTCATAACTTTAAAGGGATCTTACATCCAGTGATATGCCATGAAATTATTAACATTGGGGGTGCTCTTTCTACGCCCCCTGCTAGTTATGAAGAGCGATGGGAGCAAGGTCCTTTTAGCTTTTCTGATTCAAAGAGACTGAACCCCGATCATTTTCTCTATCAGAAAGGATCTGGGCTGTAGTTCTTTGCACAGGTGGGAGGCAGCAGTGTTCCTGTATAAAAATTGATAGGGATCAGGACAGACAGACCTTTGGCAAATTGACAGATGGTAGACCCCAACTATATTCCAGGACTAATTTTAATAGAAAATCGATTTAACATTATTATTAAAGGGAACCTGTCATCTGCAATTGACCTAATAACCCAGTACCAGAATATTGTTAAGCAGCGTAATACATTCTAGTTTTTGTTTCATGGCCCAGTGTGGTGGCATCATCCAAAAAATCAACAAGGAGAAGGAGAGTTTAACACTGAAGTCAAGGTGGCTAACTCTGAACCCCTCCTCCTCTGTGATTGACATCATGCCTTGGACTCCAGGAGATCTGATTAGGGATTTTTCTGGATGCAGGACCATCAATTACAGTGAAGGAGGCTCTATGAGCAAAAAAGAGCTTGACATCATTGTTAAAATCTCCACCTCTTTGACTTTATACAACCATTTTACATCTCACTTCAAAGTAGGTTTTATCGATGATTCCACCACACTGGACCATGAAAGAAACATGATCTGCAAGGTGTTTGGCTGCTTAACAACATACTGTTTGTGGTTTATTAGGTTAATTTCTGCTGACAGGTTCCCTTTAAGGATAACCAGTGGGTCGCTAGTGTTTATATGATACCCCACCAAGGCCAGGGAGACTTGGGATGGCGTATCAAGTATTAATAGTCTTCATCTCAATTCCTGTCTGGGGCCTCTGTTTGCTACACGGATTACACTTAGACCAACGTGGTATATCCAATAGAAGAAAGAACAATCTGATCCAACATGGTATGCGCCAGTCAAAAGGTTAAAATATATCCTTTAATGGCAAATGATCCATAGAATTGTTGTCCAACACTGTCATAGCTGGTAGGCAATTACGAATAAAAAAAGACTGCATGGCCAACACGTTTCTAGTGGTAACAAACAATCTTACGTGCGGCATTGGACGGGTTGGACTTCCTGGGTCCCCACCACAGAAAACAATAGGTTAGACCACTCACAATTCACCTTTTGGCACAGAGAATGACCTTGGCTTGGGATTGGCGTCCCCTACTGTTTCCTGTAGTATAGAGACGCCCAGGAATTACTGTTTTATTATTTTACAGGTCCCTTTAAATTTATTTTTATAGGAAATATCCTTTAATTAAGTGCATATGTAATTAGTTTTTGTTTCTAAACAGTGATTTGACTCTGAAGTGAAGAAATATTAATTGCTTCATACTTTTTGCCTGCAGACATAATTGACCACATTGACCTTATAAACAAATGATGCATAGTGAGAGCACTCAAGTCTTGCTGACCTGACGAAAAGCCATGCAGGGCTACTGCAAGTTAATTATCTAGTGACATTACTTGTGACTTGCTAATAAGTAGGTGGATCCATCCTTGTATGTAAATGTGCCGTCTGGAGGAGCGCAACGGTAGCTATTTTTTATCTATATTGACCCATTATTCCCAAGGTTGTCTGTTTTAAGGCAATTTACACTGCATAAACGAGAAATAGTTTATATTGTACAATTTGTATTTGGTCATATCAAAATTTTCAGATTATCATATACGGAATGTTACATTCTTAATATTTACCACTATTTTGCCAAGTAGATATTATATTCTAGAGTAGATGGGCAAGGTTCACATGTCATTTTTGCAAGAATATGTTGGGAGGATTCTTGACGTATCGTTGCAATGGAGGTCAACAGCATATCCCAATTCTCCTAAAAGGGCAAATAAGATCGGGGATGGATACCATACAGTGGCATCTGTCATCAACAGGCTATAATGGCCTCCACTTAATGTAACCCACTTAGGATGTTTTTTTTTTTAAAATAATTTCATCCTGTTTACACACTACCGCGCAAAAGTATAGGCTCACCCAGACAATTTTTTGTTTTCCATGAAAACACAAACTTTTATTTTTCAAATGAGTTACAATGAGTTGATTTAATAGAAAATATAGTCCAGACATTGAAAAGGTTTGAAATATATATATTTTTTCATTTGAAATCATTTTCTTTTTCAAACTTTGTTTGCATTGAACATGTTTTTTTTCCTGCAATTCCAGCATTGCAGACCTTTTGGCCTCTAGCTGAGGTAATCTGGAGAAATTTCACCCCATGCTTCCAGAAGCCCCTACCACAAGTTGGATCAGCTTGATGGCCACTTTTTGCGTACCATACAGTCAAGCTGCTCCAACAACAGCTCAATGGGGTTGAGATCTGGTGAACTGGCGGCCGATCCATTACAGATATAATACCAGCTGCTGCTTTTTCCCAAAATAGTTCATGAATAATTTGGAGGTGCTTTGGGTCATTTCCTGTTATAAGATGAAATTGGCTTTAATCATGCGCTGTCCTCAGGGTATGGCATGACATTGTCAAATGCAGTTATTACCCCCCTTATTCAAAACCTTTAACCCTTTAACTATGTACAAATCTCTCACCTTACCAGCACCAAAGCAACACCAGACCATCAAATTACTGTATATACTCGAGTATAAACACAATTTTTGTCCTGTAGTAGATAGCCTGCCCTTAAAAAAAATAAACTCCGTACTCACCATTCTGACGGCCCGGGCAGCTCCTCGGCTATCATCATGTCTGCGGCAGCTCTGTGGTCAGCTCTTCTTCTTTCTTCAGGTTGGTGCCAGGACTGTGACGGCTCTGTGTGCACGGCCCGCCAAGACCACTCTGTGGTGTCAGCGGCAGCTGACATCATACTTGTGCATTGTCTAGGGGCTGTGCGCACGGAGCAGGCGCCAAACTGTTTTTAGCTGTGCTAGCATAATTGAACAAGGGTTTTCTAAACATTCATAAGCCTTCTTACACAGCTAGCAAACACAATGGGGCAGATTTATCAAGTGTCTGAAAGTCAGAATATTTCTAGTTGTCCATGGCAACCAATCACAGCTCGGCTTTCATTTTACCAGTGCTCATGAGTATTTTAAAGGGGAGCTATGATTGGTTGCCATGGGCAACTAGAAATATTCTGACTTTCAGACACTTGATGAATCTGCCCCAATTTACCATTAAAATCACTGAGGTGGGGGTTGTTGGAAATATGCTTATATGCACCTATGTAGATATTGCATTAAAAACCAGTTGTTTGCAGCTAGAATAGTCATTTGCCATGAACTATTTCTGCTTCCCACTTTAAATGACAAAGACATTTTAACAAATAATCATATCACTTTCATATTAAAGGTCTTTTATGATGTGAATCGATATCTAGAAAATGTTGGTGAACAGTTACTTGCTACAGTACTGATGTAGTAAAGCAAAGATACACTTTGATAATTGTACCCCAATACTGGATACTTGGAGATACCAGTATGTAGCACAGACAATGGGTACAGATGCCACTGTATGTATCCATCCCCGGCTTCTGCTGAACGTTAACTGTGTTTGTTCCCTCAGTGATGTAACCGTCCAAATATGGATAGTAACATCTCCTGGGAAACACCCTAAACATCTGCAACAGCAAATCACTTGCTACTGCCGATGTTCGCTCCCCCTTTCGGAGGGGATGGGGGGGGGTGTAGCTGATCCGCAGAACATATCCCACTGTACAAGTATACATTGTGATACTTTGAAGCCCTCTATTATAAGGATATGTCGGGAATCCTCCTGATGTATCCTTACAACAGAGGCCAAAATGAGATACAATTGTACTGTTGTCAGCACCTGTCCAGCAAACGCGCAACCACAACCAGGCTTGGCGCTAGCTGTCAGACAAGGGAGGTGGTGGCGAATTCATCCTGCGAATTCATCCTGCGGGCTAAGGCCCTGCCTAAAGCGGATAAACCGCCCTGGTAAGGGGCGAACCCACTATCAGGAACCGTTCTGACGGTCCCTGAGCGACCCTACAACATGACAGGGGAAAGTTACTTTGTCTGGCAGCTGCTGGATGATGAGCGGACAGGTAAGGGGAATACAGGAATAGACCAGTGTTCACACTGGTGCACAGAAACCAACACAAGACTGAACAGGTAACCGGAATACAGGAATAGACCAGTGTGCACACTGGTGCACAGAAACCAACACAAGACTGAACAGGTAACCGGAATACAGGAATAGACCAGTGTTCACACTGGTAACAGAATACAAACACAGGACTGAGACAGGGACAAAACAACAGATATAGTCAGGTCCAGATACAGGTACACGCGGGATATACACAGGTCAGGTCGATCAAACGGGTTATATAGAGGTCCGGTCAAGATCAACGTCAAGCGGGTAATATACAGGTCAGGTACAGATACAGGCAGACAAACGGAGACAGGTAAAACTGAACTAGAAACACAGGTAAGACAAGACTCAAAATAACAGCAAGGTATGATGGGAGTAGGCAGGTATATAAGGCCGATCCCGGACTGGGGAAACTGTCCATCAGGCTAGTAACCCTTGCTGGGCAGGACAGAAATGCAAGGAGCCGGGTGTGGCTCAGTTAATCCAAACACAAGCCGTAGGCCACAGTTCACACACAAATAAGCCCATCTATTCCGCCAACTGCGGATAGTGCGAATTAGGCATGGACGTTACAACTGTTCTAAGGAATGAAAGATCTTTGTATCTTTTACTTAGATATAATAAATATTGTTGCAGACTTTTTTTTTAATTACATAAAATGTTTTGGAACAACTTTTTAATTCTAAATGCTTCCCACCAGATCATCTGCTTTTAAAATTTCCTTTAAGATAAATTGATATATCCACATGTTACAAACAAAAAATAAACTTTATAAGTAACTCTCCCGATTCCTGATACACTTTTGGCACAGCTAAGTGTCTATATGTTATGCATGTGAGCGTTATCCACTACTTGACATTTCTAGCAGTGACTTATACTGAGAATAAAAATTTGGGGCTTGTATGAATCCTACATTTACAAACCCTTCCTTAACTCCACATCTGCCATTGTGGGAGGATGGGAAGTCAGAAAAAACAGCTGGTTCCGCCGAAGTCGGCAACACATTTTATAATACACAGTAAATCACGGCCTGATGTTCTCTTTGGATCCAAACAAGTTTTTTTTGCCTGCTAGTTTTGGAAAGAAAAGAAGCAGGTGCTGCTAGGATATTTCCATTTTCATCTTTAAGGGACACAAAAATTGACACTTTTCCCCACTTCTTAACTTTCAGCCTCTATCTTGTTCTGTTTTTAGATTGCACTGGTCAAAACTTCTTTCTGCAGCTGCCAAAAGGGCTCTTTCGATAGACTGGTAAAACCGCCGTACCATTGGAACCCCAATCTCAGGAACCTCTGTGTTAGGTGTTTGACCCCGGAAGTGGTGGGGTGGAATATTTCAGACATAGAAATAAGGCACCTTGTCACTGACCCTGTTTGGAAGGGGTCCCCAGCTGAGGCCTCCGGGAAGATGGAAATTTGCAGGCCAGGGACGATGAAGGGTCCACAGCTGAGGCCTCCTTGAAGATGGAAATTCGCAGACCAGGGACAGTGAAGGGTCCCCAGCTGAGGCCTTCCAGAAGATGGAAATTAGCAGGCCAGGGACGGTGAAGGGTCCCCAGCTGAGGCCTCCCAGAAGATAGAAATTTGCAGGCCAGGGAAGGTAAGGGGTCCTCAGCCGAGGCCTCACAGAAGATGGAAATTCCCAGGCTGGGGACGGTGAGGTGTCCCCAGCTGCTCCAAATGCCTCTTGGGTGACCTTTGCAGCCTTTATGTCGAGGTCACAGCACGACTTGTTGTTGGCTTCACAAGTGACGAGCAGAATAGCAGAACAAATTTAAAGAAAAATAATGGTATTTATCGGCGCCACTATCTCCGAAGAGTCTTACCCTGATAATAAAGCAATCTTGTTTATTATCAGATTACATTTCTAGATAACGCATGTCAGACTCTCCACCCTTCATCAGATTTAGCAATATAAATAATTGGTTGATTATCAGGGTTACAGTCTTTGGAGATAGAGGCGCTGACAAATAGTTTCCATTTGCTTTTTCCCTCATCTGTTTTACCTGTGCGCTGGTAGTGAACACCAAGAGAAGGTGGCCTTCTTCCATTGTGGGGTCCGCGAGATTTATCAGGAGTGTCTAAGAGCAAAGCTATTCCATTTGCTCGTGGCAACCAAAATGAAATGATCTCCTATTGGTTGCCATGAGCAACTAGAACAGTTTTGCTTTCAGACACTTCTGAAAAATCTCCCCATTAATTCGATCAATATTAGGGGATCAGTGTTTGGCCTTTTATATGCTCATTTCTCTTATCAAGCTTTATTCCTATGTTTGAGAAAGGGTTTGCCTCCCTGAAACACATTACTAGGTTGATGTTTGTCTTTTACTATGGCCTTTTATTTATTTTAACTATTAAATAATACCTATTTTTGGAGTTCAGTCAAAGTATTTATGTTGACCCTCAACCTTCTCCATAAATTTGAACACATAGCACCACCATTTTTCTACATACGATTAGCAATTAGAAAATAAGAACATTCATTAATGGGGCCCAAGCCCCTTTAATGAATCTGATGGGTAGCGGAGCTCCAAAAACAGACATAGAACTGTCCTGAGGAGCCGCCTAATGAAAAATCTCTATTTCCTTCCTAGCTTCTAGTTCCACAAAGTGGCGCAAGATCAGAGTCACCTAAGATAAAAACTCTTCAGTGGTAGAAGGAACTTCTTCTTTATTAAGGTTTAAAAACAGGGAACATAATAATCACACATGGACATCCTAGAGGACCTACGTAAGTGGCCTTACTCAAGGCCAAGTGCTAAAACCTATAATTCTTGTAATTTTACTATGTACCCTGATTTTTTTAGCCACCTCAATCAAGAAGTTTGATGTATCTTGAAGTATCTTTGAAGTATCTTCTACCTTGATGTTCTTTGGCTTTCGGGGGTTTCTCCGTGCACCCATTCTAAATAAGAATACTATGGGTTGAGGAGCTTGTTCACCTGTTCAGTGGTGGCCATCAATGGGAATACCATAGTTTTCCAAGAGGGAAAACATCCCCTATACTAATCGGATAACTTGTCAATGGTGATCATCTTACATAGTATAAAAAAAAAGATAGACTAACATAAAATAGAAAGGGAAAAATAAATGGTGAAGTAAGAATTCTGCCAAACAGAGTGTGAATCTTAATAAAACTCTTGACTTTAACTTTAGAGGCGCAAAGCATTTCTTCCCACCTTCTGACAAGACCAGGTTCATGTACTACAAATATCAAGCCTTTGCTGTATTGCCGTGATTGAATCGCAGAAGCGTCGGGCATGAACCGATGATTAGTTTTAATAAAGAAATCTGCGTATAATTTAAGGGCTTATCTTACCGGAGGAATAAAAATCAATTTATGTTTTTTTTAAATTATTATTATTTTGTTCCATTTGCAACTTTTATGCCCTTACAGGCTGAATTTTGTAACAGGTTTTTTTTTTTTTTCTTGTCCATAATAAAAAATGGTGGGAAGAAATTAAGTAGCCACGAGCAGCATGATAGGTCGCAGCGACCTCACATAAACACCTTCAAATGAGATGTGTTATCAGGTAAGCTAATGTTCTCTTTATGGATTTGCCGAGCCTGGGTTTGGATTTTAAACCTCTTACAGACCTTATTACCGCACGCTATGCCTTGCCATTTGTTATAATACTTGCCATTTTTATTTGAAGGGGAAAAAGTTTTTGTGAAGTGTTCTCTGCTCAGCATTAAACTTTTCCATGACTAATATATACTTTATTTTATGTCTCTTTTATTACTAGTAGTGGGACCATGTGGAGTAGGGTGGGCAAGAGACACGCTGACCTGCTGTAGGGTAGGTCAGGTACATTATATGCTTTGTATGGTGGATTCTGGGTACATGAAGTAATATATAGTAGGGGATAAAAATATAATGTACTGTTCTCACAAGATACATTAGGTCCCTGAATAATAGATAGAGAGGGCAGATAGATCTTCTGTTGCCTGTTTCTAGTCTGAGCACATTACTGATATCCTATTATAAGTCCATCTAGCTCATTCAGTATTTAATCTACTCCAGTCATTAAATTCATTTCCCTCTATAAAGCTTAAGTAGTGTTCTTCATTATACCAAGTAACGTTTCCACATATTCTTTTATAGTCCATAGCAAAAAAAAAAAAGGCACTTCAGACCTTATTGTTTTTGTGTTCTTAATATTTGGCTAAGTTTATATATGTATTATTTGTCCTCTTTTTGTGCACTCGGCTGATGCTAATGATGTAGATTTAGTACGTAATAATTTTTGCCAAGAAATACTACAAATGTTCTAAAAAAAAAAAACTTGACTGCGTATTATTGAATAAGATTTTGAAACGGACTGGGACTGAGGATGTCCGATTTTAGGTCTTTTAAGGCTGGGTTCACACCAGGTTATTTGCCATATGTTGTAAGGACACGTCAGGAGAATTCAAACATGTTCTTACAAAGTATGGCACAGACGAATGTCCATACAGTTGGATACGTCTCCCAGGGACCCTGCTACCCCCTCTGAATACTGGGGGAGGAGCGTACATTGCCAGCAGCCAATAGCAGGGTGTTCCCCGGTGAACAGTGTGTTCGCCAGTGATGTCCTTATATGGACAATGACATTACCGGGTTCTCCCTCCTGCACTTGGCGAGGCTGGGGGGAGAGATGTGATACGTTTCATCTATTCTCCATAGCCTTCTATTGCCTCTGCTGAGCAAAAACTTTGCTGGGCTGAAGGCTTTGGAATGAAAAGATGTGGCTTTGTGACTTTGCATCCTGCATTTTTTGACGGACAGGACGTATAATGGCCAGACCGAGGCAACAACTACGCCTCCATCTACCACTATTTATCCATGTAAACACTAAGCTTTCCCGATGAATGTGCTTAGCGTATTAAAAAAAAACATGGTGTGAACCCAGCCTAAAGAAGCACAAATAATGAGCAATGTTGACGGGTGGAAACACTATATTCGACAAAGGAGACTTGGTACAGAAGATGAAAGGCAAATCAATCTCGTTTCCCATTCTTCGTGAGACGCCCAGTAGTGCCTCAGTAGAGAACTGGCAGCAAAAAGTGAGGCCCAGGTGCTCCCATTAGCTTTTATGAGAAATTGCCCAGAAGTTATCTCTAAGGAATATTTGTGGCCAAAATGACAATTGATCAACATCGAAGGCCAAGAGACAGAGTTATGCATGAAAACAAAAGGATGTAGAAAGGTGTAGAAAAGTTGCTCAAGGAGCGCTCGACTAATAAATATTTAGCTGTAGCAGAAGGTAGTTTATTCCCCGTAGGATATGGTTGTGATTCAATAGTAAATCAGTCTGTTGGAGACAGCGAATGATGGTGAAGGTCCCATGCAAATTTGGGGGTTGTGTCTCAGCAAAATGGAATTCAAGATTTGGTCAGGATTAAAGGTATCTGATGCTAGTAAAGACGGGCGAGTGCTTATCCACCATACTATAGCTATAACATCACAATGGGATTTGGTTGGCGTCAGAGCAGTCATCCCAAACATCCAGCCAATGTTATTCGGAACTATTTTCTAAATAAAGAAAGAGGGCTCCTGGAAGGGATAATATGTCCCCCCTCAGAAATCTCAACATCATCCAATCTGCCTGGAAAATCATGAAGAAACATCAGGATTTGACCAAGTTGGCATCTACAAACAACATTTGGTTAGTTCTCCAAGATGTTTGTGACAACCTCCCATCCATGTTCCTTTAATCCCTGTGTGTACCTAATAATCGATGCTGTTTGAAGGCAGAGGGTGGTTACACCAAATATTAATTAGATTTCTCTTTTCTAAATTGACTTTGCATTTTGGTAAATTGTAATGAATCACTGGATGATGCAGACCGAGGTATGTATCCAAAATGAAATGTAAACCGCCCCTTGTGGATACTTTTACATGGATGTGTTTTGTAGTAATTGGTACAAATGGAACTGCATTTTTTAATGCTAAATTTGACTTCCACCTCTCTTCTGCAGCAGAGGTGCGGCTTAAAGTCACATTAGAGAGCAGCTTGTTTTTGGTTCATTAATGGTTAGAGAGGAAATGAATAAGTTCCTTTGCTTATTAATCTGTTATGTACCCAGCTCATTTTCATCTTAAAAGCCCAGCCCAATTTCTCAAACCTTATAACTTTATAACGCTTTAATTTACCGAAGCGATTTTCAGTTTTGTTTTTGTTTTTTTAGTGCAATATTTCTAAATATTATGCTCATTGCACAGTTAGTCTAACCTCCCAAATGGTTTGCGAACTAACATGAAGCATATGTCTTATGTTGACATACGGTAATATTTTTACATTTTTAATTTTGTGTTAGGAGGCTTACAAATCGATCAGCAATTTTCCAGATTTTCAAGAAAATTTTAGTTTCAATTATTTTAAAGGTTTATTAATATTTATTTTTATTTATAATTAGAAACTCCTAATAAACTCCACAAAATTATTTACTGAAAGGAAATAGACTATAAGAATCCATCATATGCCAGGGGCACTTACTCATAGATCCTGACACCGTGACTGGTTATTCAAGTTGTTATCCAGGGCCTTCTTCCTTTTAAAATTATGCTAATGAGTCTGAAGAGCTACTTAGGGGGTTTTACAGATGGATACAGTGTTCACCTCCCACTATATGCTCATAGTTTCTGTGCTGCAGTGAGATTACATGAGGCAGAGGGACTGGGGAAGCGCTGATCAACAGCAAAAGGGGACGGTGATACAGGGCACGTACAAGTTAGGTTCTGTAGGTTGGTTCTTAAGTTGAATTTGTATGCAAGTCTAAACTGTATTCTTTGTAATTGTAGCTCCAGACAAAACTTTTTGGGTCTCCTGTGACAAATGGATTTTAAAAATGATGGGTTGTCATAAGAATCAGGATTAACAATAAAGCTTCATTATAGACACCGTTGATAACTCTTACAGCTGATCAATGTAGCCAAAGGCAAAAGTAACAGTAATTTACCGACATCCAGAGGTCCGGTGTAACTAGGGGTTGTCTGTAAGTCGGGTGTTCTTAAGTAGGGGGCCCCCTGTATTCTGTGCACACTAGATTATTGAACTGAGCATTAGCAGGTAATGATTGTACAATGAAAAAATAATAGTTTTCAACTATTAGGGCTATAGAAACAACTTAATAAACTTTACAGCTACTTTTTAAGTCCTATATAGTACAGCATCTAAGCTTATTATTTCTCCTTCAATACAGGCAATCCCCGAGTTATGTACAAGATATGTTCCTTGGGTTTGTACTTAAGTTGAATTTGTATGTAAGTAGAATCTGTATATTTTAAAATTGTAGATCCAGACAAAAAAATTTTTGTCCCAGTGACAATTGGATTCACAATTTTTTGCTGTAATGGGAACATGGCTTATCAATAAATCTTCATTACAGACACCTTACAGCTGATCATTGCAGTCTGGGACTAAAGTAACACATCCATAGAGCTTCACCAGAGGTGGAGAGGTATGTCTGTAACTAGGGGTCATCTGTAAGTTTTATGTCCTTAAGTAGGGGACCGTCTGTATTGTGTTATACCAATTTGCAGCAGAGGGAGGCACAGTACAGTAGAGGTTGGAGAGGGCTCACATAATACCTATGTTACAAAATTTAGCTTGTTTACCAAGTTTAATTTTTTGTAAAATGCAAGCTCATCCTGAAAAAGCTTTCTATACTACCTTGTATTTGCGTTAGCACCTCTCTCTTAGATCAAGGCTCTCTATGGGGACCAGAGTGTTCATTTCACAAGCTGTGCAGACAGGATGTACAAACGTGTTGAAATCTATGGCGATTTTTACTCATACCATGGACCCTCTGACATCACATATTTTCCTCATGTGGTATACATTTTGCCAGTTGGATTAGTTTTTATAGCATGATTGTGTCTTGTTTGATATATGTGACATTAACATTTACAATGTGGTTTACATGAACACAAATACTTTTGTAGGATCATCATTTTCCTTTTGTTCCTTTGCCCATAGCCAAAGGCAACATTAAATAAATGAGGTGGTTAAGATGATATTTACAGCTGACAGTAATACTGCCAAGTCTTGGGGAATTTTAGAGGGCCATGCAAGATAAGAGGACCTGGCGCTAGTTATGCTTTGGAGATCAAAACTTCTCCTTTTTTTTACATCTTGAAGTGATCCTACGTGCATTTTGAGACTTATTATTGGGTTGTTTAGATGTGTCGATCTTCGATATACAGAGCTAATATTATTTTCCATAATTTTAGAATGCAGCACCTTCAAATACCCTTAAGTAGTTTTTCTTTGTAGAAAGTACCACACAGGTGTAATTTGTACGATTGTAAACTTGACATATCGTAAAGTAAGAGGGATTGATGATTCTTTACAGAAAACACAGCTTTTCCCCACCTTCAACTGTCTACATCAGTGGTGGCGAACCTATGGCACGGGTGCCAAAGGCGGCACTCCAAGCTCTTTCTGTGGGCACTAGGGCCATCTCCCCAGCACACCAGACAGGACTCAAAGAATTTTCCTGCAGTTCCAAGCAACTTAAAAGATGCTGCTTTCAGTGATACTTACTTCCCTATTTGGGACTGTAGGAAGAGGGATTATGTGTAGACACGGCCAAATTATCTTTGGAGGACCTCCTGCTGGCCCCATGATTCTCTGTGTACAAAGGGACACTGGAAAGAAGCTAAAATTATGCAAATTTCCCATCCTTCTTTCTACTGTGTTGGTGTCCTCAGGAGGCCAATATGATTGAAAGTTGTTGAAGAAGATGGATGAATAAGTTACTGCATTAATTTTTGGTTGGCACCTCGGGATAAATGAGGCGGGTTTGGGGTTGCAGTTTGGGCACTCCGCCGCTAAAAGGTTCGCCATCACTAATCTACATCCTTTAACTTATTACCCTATTCCTTCATTGGGTAATGGGTCTGAATTGTCCCCAGTGTGTCACCATTCAGTTAGTAACAGGTGTGTTTCAGTACACACTATTAACTCTTTAAATGGTCATATCCAGTGTTTTCTTAGAGTCATAAATATTTGACAAAATGGATTGCAGATGATAATAGTAAACTTTGTAATACTATTTATAATGAAATCTGTTCCGGTGTTCTTATTTTTCCCCTGTTTTTCTTTCTTATTTAAAGTGCAACTGTAAAGTATAAACACTTTTGCCTAACTCTGCACTAAGCGAAAATCAGCAATTCTCTAATTCACTCTAGTTTAGCTTCTAGCAGAGGATTTAGCTTGTCCCCTTCATTTGCCATGCTTCCTCGTAACCAATGGAAACCGTATAGAACAGCTAGAGACAACAGGAGGCTTGTTGGGAGGGGCAGTAGTAGAGGAATGCAAGAAATTAAGACCTTTGGTGATGTCACAAGCATGTGACTCATCACATGCTTCAGACCGGCCAATTACAAACATGCTGGCCTAATTTATATGACTGCTCTTAGCTGATTTCACAACCAGGAAGTGCCACCCACTTCAGGAATAGCTGAATTTAATTTAATAAAAAATGATGATGGATAATACCATCCTGTATCCACAGCGAGGAAGAAGCCAGCAGCATCATACATGTATCGTTGGAATTGTTGTCAAAGTTTCTCTCCAGATGTGATAAAACTTTTTTTTTGTCAGTAACTTTACAGTTACCCTTTAAGCAGTTTGTGCAAACCGGTTTTCTGTCCTGTGTCCACTTGCAGCTGAAAAGTACCTGATAGAGGGTCTAATGATTATAATGATTGTCCAATGACTCAGAGAGCTTATTCCTTAAGGGAAATACTCCTTAGGTATGGAAAGGGTTAATCCTTAGCCTCCTTATCTGTCTGAAATGGATGGACCTTACACGGGTTTGAAATACTCTGCTCACTACAAGAGGAAAAAGTAGACACACCGCAGAGATGACATATTTTTCTTAATAAAGAATATTAAAAAGTTTTCCTTTTATCCTATATTACTATATACTATTCACTATTGCAATATTAAAAGGTTATCTTCAAAGGTTGTGTTACGCTTCAAACTTCTGAAGTGCTCTCAATTCTGTTCAGGTCAGAATGCCATTGCTAATGTTTTCAGTAATCGTCAGTGATCGCATAAATCCATTGGTCGGATCAAATTTATTCCTGCTAAGTAAAAATATTCATCTAAGCATTTCTCAGGAGTATTTTGTAGCCGAGGAGGAGTACATGTTTTCAGTAATAAAAAAAATAAATAAATTAAAACATATGCATTCATAAAGTTGTTTTTATGTTGACAAACCCTTACTATAACTTCTTCTGAAAAATAGTAAAAAAAAAAAAAGCAAAGAAATAAAATAAATAAAAAAACCAAAAAACTCACTCACTAATATAAAAATAATAAAATAGTAAGATTCATAAACATCTTGGCTATCACTGCGTTCCAAAATGTCTGATCTATCATAATGTAATAAGTTATTCCCAGCGGTTAACCCCGTAACAGAAAATATTGCCCAAAAGTCCAAAATAATTCTTTTACAACATATAACATGTCACAAAAAATGACATCACGCACAGCTCCGGGTTTTTTTGCATAGAAGGCTTGAAATTTTTGTTAAATGTATTAAAACACAATACAACCTATATAGGTTTAGTATCCCGGTGGTTGTAATGAACCAAAGAATAAAGGGAACGTGTAATTTGAGGTGCACAGTGAAAGCTGTAAAAACCAAGCCCACACGAAAATGGCGCAAATGTGTTTTTTTTCACCAATTTCACTACATGTGTAGTGTAGAATTCTTTTCCCAGTACTAGGCATGGAATATCAAATATCGTCACTACAAACCGCAATTTCTTGTGCAGAAAACAAGCCCTCACACAGCGCTCTATATGGAAAAATAAAAAAGTTTGAGGGTGAGGAGTTTCACACTCTGTATGCTAACTGTAGAAAAGAAAGGCTAGGTCCATATCAGTGTTTTAGGAGCCTCTCAAATTTTGCCAGTTCTGCTCCAAAATTTTTTTTAGAATAAAAGCACAAAAAAAAATTCAGTGAGGTCTCTCTTTTGTAATAGAACCTGCACAGCATAGGCTTTTTTTCTGTTTTATTATTCAGCAGGAAACTTTTTTTGAGCAGATTTGAACCAGTTTTCGGCCCAATTACAGTGTCCAGGACAGGACTTCAAGCATCATCGTTATACAGGCAGTCCCCGGGTTACGTACAAGATAGGATCTGGAGGTTGGTGACAATTGGTGACAATTGGATTTTAAAAATGTTGGATTGTCTTCAGAACCAGGATTAACAATAAAGCTTCATTACAGACACCTGTGATAACTGTTATTTCTGTTTATTGTAGCCTAGGACTAAAGTACAGGAAATTACCAATTACCAGAGGTCCGTTTGTAACTAGGGGGCATAAGTAAGTTGGGTGTTCTTAAGTAGGGGGACCGCCTGTATGTGATATGATGAGCCTCATCTTCCTCGCAAAACTGCAAAGAACTGTAATCATGATCACAGCAAGAAGAATGGACTCCTTGTATTATATGGTATATAATAACTTATGACTAGAGATGAGCGAGCACTAAAATGCTCGGGTACTCGTTATTCGAGACGAACTTTTCCCGATGCTCGAGTGCTCGTCTCGAATAACGAGCCCCATTGAAGTCAATGGGAGACTCGAGCATTTTTCAAGGGGACCAAGGCTCTGCACAGGGAAGCTTGGCCAAACACCTGGGAACCTCAGAAAAGGAAATGGACAGGAAACAGCAGGGGCAGCATGCATGGATGCCTCTGAGGCTGCTTAATCGCACCATTATGCCAAAATTATGGGCAACAGCATGGCCATGACAGAGTGACAGAATGAAGCTAGATAGCATCTAAAACATCCAATAATTGACCCTGACACTATAGGGGACGGCATGCAGAGGCAGCGGCAGCAGCGGCAGGCTAGAGAGTGGCATGGCGACATACCCTAAATGGACTCAGGCTTCAAACCAATGGGTGGCAGAGAGGAACCAAAGGAGGTGAGCAAGAAGCGCTCAAATAATATCGGTACATGATAAAAGTTTGCCAGTATATTTTGTGGATTACACAGCAGGGTGGCGACAAAGTTAACAAGTTTGATGTGGAAGCCATGAAAACAACCCAAAATTCTGCCTGACACAGCTCGTTTGATAAGGGGACCATGTATGGAGGCAGTGAACTAGTAGTAGATTAAAGGTGCTGCAGTTAAAACTATGTTAGTTGGATCTTGGCATGGAGCTGGCGCTCCGCTGCCAGGCGAGCTTTCGCCAATCCAAGCCCCTGTCTCTAGGCTACTCCCCAAACAGCACTTCTAAGAACCTTTTGTATAAGATCAAGTGTAGTAGCGTTCTTATAAGTTTAGGATATGGCGGGTGAGGGGAATGTAAACAGATGCGCAAGAAGCGCTGAAATAATATTGGTAAATGATAAAAGTTTGCCAGTATATTTTGTGGATTACACAGCAGGGTGGCGACAAAGTTAACAAGTTTGTTGTGGAAGCCATGAAAACAACCCAAAATTCTGCCTGACACAGCTCGTTTGATAAGGGGACCATGTATGCCTACAGTTCATGCCAGTCGCTACAGTTTAAAATAATAACCCTCATCCATAAAGCTCTGTATAATGCTGCACCCCCCTACCTCTCCTCTCTTATCTCAGTCTATCGCCCAACCCGTGCTCTTAGATGCGCCAGTGATCTTAGATTAACCTCTACCCTAGTGCGGACCTCCCACTCGCGTCTCCAAGACTTCTCTAGAGCTGCACCAATTCTATGTAATGCTCTGCCCCGGACTATCAGACTAATACCTAACCTCCAAAGTTTCAAACGTGCTCTTAAAACCCATTTCTTTAGGCAAGCCTATAACACTCATTAACTGCATGAAGTTTTAACTCTTCTACTAACCCGTCCTGTGTCGTCCTCCCATCTGTTATCCAGCAACCAACAGGCACCAGACTTCTCTGCAGTCCCATTCACCCTGGACCTGGTATATAAGATGACGGCTGAGTGGTTCAAGCGACAGCAATTCCATTTATTATATTTTGTTCTATTCCCTAAGAAGAATGGCTTGACCATTAAATATTCTTTTACCTCGTGTTACCCCATCATCTTCATAAACCGTAAGCTCTGGCGAGCAGGGACCTCACTCCTGTTGTTCCATACAAATGTTGTGCTCTGTTACATTACATTTGTGTTTGTTTCCTATGATTTGTAAAGCGCTACGGAATATGATGGCGCTATATAAATAAAGATTATTATTATTATTATGGAGGCAGTGAACTAGTAGTAGATTAAAGGTGCTGCAGTTAAAACTATGTTAGTTGGATCTTGGGATGGAGCTGGCGCTCCGCTTCCAGGCGAGCTTTCGCCAATCCAAGCCCCTGTCTCTAGGCTACTCCCCAAACAGCACTTCTAAGAACCTTTTGTATAAGATCAAGTGTAGTAGCGTTCTTATAAGTTTGGGATATGGCGGGTGAGGGGAATGTAAACAGATGCGCAAGAAGCGCTGAAATAATATCGGTAAATGATAAAAGTTTGCCAGTATATTTTGTGGATTACACAGCAGGGTGGCGACAAAGTTAACAAGTTTGATGTGGAATGCCCTGTAATAGTTCTTGGGCGGTGTGCCTTTTATCGCCTAGGCTCAGCAGTTTGAGCACCGCCTGCTGTCGCTTAGCGATGGCACTGCTGCTGTGCCTAGAGCTACCGACTGATGGCGCCATGGCCACGGATGGTAATTCGGAGGAGGAGGAGGTGGAGGAGGGGTGGGAGGAGGAGGAGGTATAGTAGGCCTTTGAGACCTGGACCGAGGTAGGCCCCGCAATCCTCTGCGTCGGCAGTATATGACCAGCCCCAGGGTCAGACTCGGTCCCAGCCTGCACCAAGTTAAGTGTAGTAGCGTTCTTTTAAGTTTGGGATATGGCGGGTGAGGGGAATGTAAACAGATGCGCAAGAAGCGCTGAAATAATATCCCTAAATGGTAAAAGTTTGCCAGTATATTTTGTGGATAACACAGCACGGTGGCGACAAAGTTAACAACTTTGATGTGGAATCCATGAAAACAACCCAAATTTCTGCCTGACACACCTCGTTTGATAAGGGGACGATGTATGGAGGCAGCTATATGGACGACTTTTGGAGGTAGCAATGGAGACAACGTGTGGAGGCTGCTATGGAGACAATTTAATTTGGATAGTGCCTGTATGTGGCAGTCCAAAAAAGTTTTCAAACCAGAGGAGCAGGTAGGTGGCCCTCCAGAAAAATGAAATAGATTGAGTGCCTGTATGTGGCAGTCCAAAAAAGTTTTCAAACCAGAGGAGCAGGTAGGTGGCCCTCCAGAAAAATGAAATAGATTGAGTGCCTGTATGTGGCAGTCCAAAAAAGTTTTCAAACCAGAGGAGCAGGTAGGTGGCCCTCCAGAAAAATTGAATAGATTGAGTGCCTGTATGTGGCACTCCCAAAAATTGTTTAAAACAGAGGACCGGGTAGGTGGCCCTCCAGAAAAATTAAATGCATAAAGTACTATAGCTAGAGCCAGTGGGCCCTGTCAAAAAATAGCCAGTTTCCTCTGCTTTAGTGTACAAAGAGGAGGAGAAGGAGGAAAATGAGGAGGAGGAGGAGTGCATAAATTATTCAGGTTGAGCTTCCTTCACCTGGTGGAGATTGGAAATTATGAGAAATCCAGGCTTTATTCATCTTAATAAGCGTCAGCCTGTCAGCGCTGTCAGTTGACAGGCGTGTACGCTTATCGGTGATGATGCCACCAGCTGCACTGAAAACCCGCTCGGACAAGACGCTAGCGGCAGGGCAGGCAAGAACCTCCAAGGCGTACAGCGCCAGTTCGTGCCACATGTCCAGCTTTAAAACCCAGTAGTTGTAGGGAGCTGTGTGATCATTTAGGACGATGGTATGGTCAGCTACGTACTCCCTCACCATCTTTCTGTAAAGATCAGCCCTACTCTGCCGAGACTGGGGACAGGTGACAGTGTCTTGCTGGGGTGACATAAAGCTGGCAAAAGCCTTGTAAAGCGTACCCTTGCCAGTGCTGGACAAGCTGCCTGCTCGCCTACTCTCCCTCGCTACCTGTCCCGCAGAACTACGCACTCTGCCGCTAGCGCTGTCAGAAGGGAAATAGTGTTTCAGCTTGTGCACCAGGGCCTGCTGGTATTCATGCATTCTCACACTCCTTTCCTCTCCAGGGATGAGAGTGGAAAGATTTTGCTTGTACCGTGGGTGTAGGATAGTGAATACCCAGTAATCGGTGCTGGAATAAATTCTTTGAACGCGAGGGTCACGGGATAGGCAGCCTAGCATGAAATCTGCCATATGCGCCAGAGTACCAACGCATAAGAATTCACTCCCCTCACTGGCCTGACTGTCCATTTCCTCCTCCTCCAACTCCTCCAACTCCTCTTCTTCTGCCCATACACGCTGAACAGTGAAGGACTCAACAATGGTCCCCTCTTGTGTCTCGCCAACATTCTCCTCCTCTTCCTCCTCATCCTCCTCCACCTCCTCCGATATGCGCTGAGAAACAGACCTAAGGGTGCTTTGGCTATCAACAAGGGAATCATCTTCCCCCGTCTCTTGTGACGAGCGCAAAGCTTCCGACTTCATGCTGATCAGAGAGTTTTTCAACAGGCCAAGCAGCGGGATGGTGAGGCTGATGATGGCGGCATCGCCACTGACCATCTGTGTTGACTCCTCGAAGTTACTCAGCACCTGACAGATATCAGACATCTGGTGGTGGTGAACGCTGGTGGATGCTGTGGAGGATCGTGGAGGCGACGATGGGGTTTTTGTGCCAGGGTCCTGGGCAGGGGGCTGACTATCAGCTGACACAGGGGAAGGAGCAGTGGTGTGCACGGCCGGAGGTGAACGGGCTTGGTGCCACTGAGTGGGGTGTTTAGCATTCATATGCCTGTGGTAGTTAAGCTAGTAGTGGTGGAACCCCTGCTGATTCTGGTTTGGCAAAGGTTGCACACCACAGTCCGTCGGTCATCTGGTGTTTCCTTAAAGAACCTCCAGACTTCTGAAAATCTAGCCCTCGCCGCGGGAGCCCTCGCCACGGGAGCTTCACTACGTGACACATTTGGCGCTGATGCACCTGCTCTGGCCCTGCCTCTCCGTCTGGCCCCACCACTGCCTCTTCCAACCTGTTCTGGTCGAGGACTCTCCTCCGTCTCAGAAGCACTGTGTTCACCCGGCCTCTCAACCCAGCTTGGGTCTGTCACCTCATCATCCTCCGATCCCTCAGTCTGCTCCCCCCTCGGACTTCCTGCCCTGACAACAACTTCACCACTGTCTGACAACCGTGTCTCCTCATCGTCGGACACCTCTTTACACACTTCTTCCATTACGTCAAGAAGGTCATCATCACCCACAGACTGCGACTGGTGGAAAACCTGGGCATCGGAAAATTGCTCAGCAGCAACCGGACAAGTGGTTTGTGACTGTGGGAAGGGTCCAGAAAACAGTTCCTCAGAGTATGCCGGTTCAAATGCCAAATTTTCCTGGGAGGGGGCAGACTGGGGGGGAGGAGGCTGAGGTGCAGGAGCTGGAGGAGTGCCGATTTCGGTGACATGGGTGGACTGCGTGGAAGACTGACTGGTGGACAAATTACTCGAAGCATTGTCGGCAATCCACGACATCACCTGTTCGCACTGTTCTGGCCTCAACAGTGCTCTACCACGAGTCCCAGTAGCTTCAGACATGAACCTAGGGAGTGTAGCTCTGCGGCGTTCCCCTGCTCCCTCATCAGCAGGTGGTGTCTCACCCCGCCCAGGACCACGGCCTCTGACCCCTGCAGTAGTTGGACGCCCACGTCCCCGCCCTCGTCCTCTACCCTTGTAGTGGGTTTACACAGTCAAGTTTCAATATTTGCAGATGATACTAAGCTGTGTAAAGTAATAAATACTGAGGTCGATAGTTTAGCATTACAGAGGGATTTGTGGAAGCTTGAGGGATGGGCAGAGAAATGGTTGATGAGGTTTAATGTAGATAAATGTAAAGTTATGCACTTGGGCCATGGAAACAAAAAGTATAATTATGTTCTAAACGGTCAATTACTTAGTAAAACTGAAGCTGAAAAGGACTTGGGGGTATTGGTGGATGGTAAACTTAATTTTAGTGACCAGAGCCAGGCGGCTGCTGCTAAAGCAAATAAAATAATGGGATGTATCAAGAGAGGAATAGATTCTCATGATAAAGACATAGTTCTGCCCTTATGCAAATCCCTGGTCAGACCACACATGGAATATTGTGTACAGTTTTGGGCACCAGTGTATAAAAAGGATATAGTAGAGCTGGAACGGGTGCAGAGGAGAGCAACCAGGATTATTAGGGGAATGGGGGACTAGAATACAATGACAGATTACAAAATTTGGGATTATTCAGTTTAGAAAAAAGACGACTGAGGGGAGACCTCATTACAATGTACAAATACCTGAACGGACAGTACAAGGATCTCTCCAAAGATCTTTTTATACCTAGGCCTGTGACCAGGACAAGGGGGCATCCTCTACGCCTAGAGGAGAGGCGATTCTACCATCACCATAGACAAAGGTTCTTTACTGTAAGAGCAGTGAGACTATGGAACTCTCTGCCGCAGGAGGTTGTTATGGCCGACTCTATGTACATGTTCAAGAGAGGCCTGGATGACTTTCTGGAGAGAAAAAATATCACGGGTTATGGGGATAAAACATTTATTTAATTCTTGAAGGTTGGACTTGATGGACTTGCGTCTCCTTCCAGCCTTATATACTATGATACTATGATACCCCTAGCCCTCGGGTTAAACATTTTGAAAATGAAAGTTATAACTTTAATTTTTTTTTTACTTTTTTTGTGTTTTTTTGTGTTTTTTTTTTTTTTGTGTTTTTTAGTTTTTAAAACCAAACGATGCTATCCTATTGCTATGGCTATTTTCTAGCCAAGTATGAAAGCACACTGCTATGCCAGATGAGATGACGCTGAGTTATGAAAAAATAAACGTAAAATAAAAAGGAAATGGCACACTGTGCCTAATTGAAATCCAACCCCTAATAAATTTTCCCACTTTGGTCTTTGCGATGGATATGTCCGTCACTAAGCGCTAAACACAGCGGTCGCAAGTCTCATTACAAATTCCTCACAATTTGGTAGTAGATGCACTGCAGCAAGTACAGCCACCAGCAGATCAACCAGAAATCAAATATATATAACGCTATTGTAGGCGTAAGTAAGCCGTTTGGATTCTCCTTTGGCTATTTTCTAGCCAAGTATGAAAGCACACTGATGAGATGACGCTGAGTTATGAAAAAATAAACGTAAAATAAAAAGAAACTGGCAGACTGTGCCTAATTGAAATCCAACCCCTAATAAATTTTCCCACTTCGGTCTTTGCGATGGATATGTGCGTCACTAAGCGCTAAACACAAAGGTCGCAAGTCTCACTACAAATTCCTCACAATTTGCTAGTAGATGCACTGCAGCAAGGACAGCCACCAGCAGATCAACCAGAAATAAAATATATATAACGCTATTGTAGGCGTAAGTAAGCCGTTTGGATTCTCCGATGGCTATTTTCTAGCCAAGTATGAAAGCACACTACTATGCAAGATGAGATGACGCTGAGTTATGAAAAAATAAACGTAAAATAAAAAGTAAATGGCAGACTGTGCCTAATTGAAATCAAACCCCTAATAAATTTTCCCACTTTGGTGTTTGAGGTGGATATGTGTGTCACTAAGAGCTAAACACAACGGTAGCAAGTCCCCCTGCAAATTCCTCACAATATGGTACTAGCTGCAAATAAAAAAAAAAAAAGTATAACGTTATTGTAGCCCTAAGAAGGGCTGTTGGGTTCTTGTAGAATCACTCCTGCCTAACAGTAAGCTAATAGAACAGCCTAACGCTTTCCCTGACCAGCAGCAGCTCTCTCCCTAGCGGCATCCAGACACAGAATGATCCGAGCAGCGCGGGCAGCGGCTAGTCTATCCCAGGGTCACCTGATCTGGCCAGCCAACCACTGCTATCGACGTGTAAGGGTACCACGTCATGCTGGGTGGAGTGCAGAGTCTCCTGGCTTGTGATTGGCTCTGTTTCTGGCAGCAAAACGGCGGGAGCTGCCATTTTCTCGAGCGGGCGAAGTATTCGTCCGAGCAACGAGCAGTTTCGAGTACGCTAATGGTCGAACGAGCATCAAGCTCGGACGAGTATGTTCGCTCATCTCTACTTATGACGCCTTGAGTCCTGTCTTGACAAAACTTACTTCTGGGGACAGGGCTTCAAAACTAATGATCCTTATGTATGCCACAAGCTTTTAAAAAATTTACATAAGATAAAGTGGTATCCCACAAAGTAAATATGCCATTTTTGTGGATTTACCAAGCTATTTTTAAAAGGTCTGTAGTAATAATAAGAATATGATTATTAATTTTTTTTATTTATATAGAGCCTACAGTAATTGCCAGAACAGTGTCTGTCCCCAATGGAGGGCACAATCTAATCAAAATGGCAGTATGTTTTTGGATTTGGGAGGAAACCCGGAAATAACCCACACAAACACAGAGAGAACATACAAACTCTTTGCGTATGTTGACTTGGGTGGGACTTGAACCCAGGACCCCAGTCACCATGCTGCCCTCCCTATTGGCAAATATTTTTACGGGAGGGGGATTGACAAACTAATTTGGGGAATGGAGTATATCATTTGGTTTTCCCTCATAGCTCAATCTTGTGTGTCTTAAAAACTCTTTCTTAAAAATCTAAAACTGAGAAAAGGAAAATAATGCAAAAATTTCCTTGATGAAAGAAGGTTGGAGTTCCTAACTATCGCAGTATTATTGTATAATTATTATTATTAGTTCTAATTATAACCATTGGAACCGATCGATTGGAATTGGGCAATTTCCATGGCTAAGATCCTCCTGAAATGTGTATTATAGTAATAGGCCATCATATTGTGCACGTCATTAGGAAGTAATTCAGCGTTACGAGAAGCAAGGCTCTTAATGTGTCCTTGTACGTGTCTGCAATCATCAAAGTGACCATTAAGTAAAACTCCAAGTACCTACCACAGTCCGCCACATTTGCAACTTTAGTCTGCAACGTTAAAAGGAACCTGTCACCAGCCGCATCACTTCTAAACAAGCAAATGTAATTTTTATGTGCTGTTAACTGTTTTCTAGCCATGTCTTTATAAATTGAGAGTGTTGCCTTTATCCTTTAAAGTTTTATACGTGGACATCCACTAGTCAGGGGGGTGGGGTTCAGGGAACAGCAGTGAAGCAGGCAGCCACCCTTATGGCCACCTAGTTAGTTTAATCCATGCCTCCTTCCCTCCGTGGAACTGATTCAGGCCCTGACCCTAATCTTCGGTACCTCCCCGTCACCTTGCAGTAATTTTTTTAAAATATCGCTCATGCTCAGTGCGGCTGTCATCTCTGCTCCTGCCCTGTGCGTACCTGGAGGAAGAAACAAGCAGGAGCTTGGTGGATCCAATGCCAGCGGGCCAATCCTCTGCCACAACGTGCACGAGGCAGCGCCACCGGATAGCAGGTACGAGGCTATGTAAGGAGGTGGCCTTGAGGGTGGCTGCCTGCTCGACTGCTTCCATTACTATGCTTGTTACTTGAGATGGGGAAAATAGAAAATCCCACTGCAGCTTCCATCCAATTTTCCATTTGAGTAACAGAAACACTAAAGGAAGCGGTTCAAGTGGTTGCAAAACAGAAGCCGTAGTGTTACTTTTCAACAGATCTGTTGGATTTCCATTTCTATCCCTTTATTGATGGAAAATAATAACAGAAGTCCAAACACAGACGTGAACTTGGCCTTATTTGTGGTCTTTGGAAAGTTGTAAATGACAATCTAATTGATGGTGGTGCCAATTGTCAGACCACTGCTAAATAAAATAAAAAAGGGGAAAAAAAACTGTCTGAAATACCTTTAGGCTACATTCACACAGCCGTATGGGGGACATATATACGCCGTATATACATCCCCCATAGACAGCAATGGACTCACGGCGCCGTATGGAAGTGGCACGAGGCAGCACACGTGCGCCATATATCGCTATGGAGAGGGGCGGGGGTGAGCGGCACTCACCCGCTCCTCCTCTCCTGGGTGCCGACGTGTGCAGTGTTGGGAACTGTTTGAGACTTTATCTTCCTCTACTATAAGGAGGTTTTAGATGAGATAAAGTCATAGGCTTCTAATATCTCGTATTTCTTTTGTTTTAAAATGAATTACTAAAATTTTCTCATACTGGAACTTGGCATGCTGGAAATTGCTTTTCTGACCACATGGGTGTTGAAATGGTTTTTTATGTCCGTTCATTCGTATTTTTCCACTAGATCATCGGAAATCTTAAATAGAATGGAGAAAGTTACTGTAAAATATTACTATTGATCTAAATACAGGCGGTCCCCTACTTAAGAACACCTGACTTACAGACCACCCTAAGTTACAAACGGCTCTCTGGTAATTGGTAATTTCCTGTACTTTAGTCCTAGGCTACAATAATCAGCTGTAACAGTTATCACAGGTGTCTGCAATGAAGTTTTATTGTTAATCCTGATTCTTATGACGACCCAACATTTTTAAAATCCAATTGTCACAGAGACCAAAAAAAAATTTGGCTGGGGTTATAATTATAAAGTATACGGTTCCGACTTACATACAAATTTAGCTTAAGAACAAACCTACAGAACCTATTCTGTACGTAGCCTGTATTCATTGTCTCACTGCCTGAGTGCTAATTTTCCCTTTCTGATAACTTGTCTGTTAGTATGTCACTTGCGTAAAAACAAGTAAAAAACATAAAAAACTAATATACCACTTTTAAAAAAAATGTAAAAAAAAATATACATACAAAAATATAATGATAGCACATATATAAATAAATAAATATATATATATATATATATATATAAACATGACTTTATAAAAATGTTATTTTATGCCTATTTTTCAGAAGTTGCCCAAAGTGCTGCTGCTTCATGAAGTTGCTGAAAACGAAGGGGCATGGACGATCCTCCCCGTCATACCATAGTAAGTGCCTTGCAATCGTCCTTGATGTTAAAGAAGCCAAAATTCTTGCTGTTTTATACAAGTAGTGACCACCATTTCTGCTTATCTTTGCAATCTTTATTTATATTAAGGAAGCCCCTACTTACATCATGCTGTTATCTCTTTATATACTTTTCTCCTCCGTCTCTCCTCTTCCAGTGCCATCCTTGGTCCTGCATTCTCCTGGCAGATCATGGGGGCCATGCACTCATTACTCTATGCTCCTTGAACACCACCTCAGTGTAAGTGGCTGGAGGGGCATGCGGATGCCCTTGGCATTTACCATTACGACTGCACGTCCCCCTTGATAAGGCAGTGATCCGCAGGACAGAGGAATTGGACGAGTCAGCATTAATTGATATTGTTTGAATAATGAAAAGTTATACAAATTTCCAGTTTACTTTCTGTATCAATTCCTCTCAGTTTTCTGGATCTCTACTTGCTCTAGTTCTATAGAAAGCTTCTGTGTTTACTTCCACTGGATTCCTTGCATAGACACATAGTCTGCCACCTCCAAAATCACCCCACACAACCACAGCGATCATTGTGTTGGGCACTTAATAATCTTTCTCTGCTATCAGCAGGCAATATTTCAAACCCTTAGATTTCCCTGTGGCTGTTGCCTGCAACATCCATGTTCTCTCCAATCGCTGTGTCTGCACCTGAATGTAAAATCGAACTAGCACTCTGGGAGGGTTGTTTGAGATGCTAATCCATCTATAGGTCTTTATGAAGCAGTGGCTTAGTGTATATGAACTTTTTCTGTGGCTGCCATTAAAGGGGTTGTCCGTGTTTAATCAAAAACATATAACCAGCCGGCCAAGAATTGTCCTTTCATCAAATTCCAGCATAATAAGCCAGGGAGACTTACTCATAGATCCAGGCACTGTGACTGTGGTAATCATCTTAAATTTGTTATCCATAGCCTCCTTCCTTCTAAAATCAACTTTTAAAATTATACTAGATACAGAAGGCCCCTAGGGGCATTACCGGAGCCACGCCGTGATGCAGCTGCACAGGCTGTTACACTGTACATGAGCACTCCCACTATGTGAGATTACATCAGACAGAGGGAGGGGTAGAATTCAGAGGGGGAGACGGTGTAACAGGCTCTGGTAACGCCGCCTAGAGACCTTCTGGCTTATTAGCATATTTTTA
This sequence comes from Engystomops pustulosus, assembly GCF_040894005.1. NCBI lineage: Eukaryota > Metazoa > Chordata > Amphibia > Anura > Leptodactylidae > Engystomops > Engystomops pustulosus. The sequence goes on from NC_092412.1 coordinate 42,409,538, forward strand.
AAAGTTGATTTTAGAAGGAAGGAGGCAGTGGATAACAAATATAAGAAGATAACCACAGTCACAGTGCCTGGATCTATGAGTAAGTATCCCTGGTTTATCAAAGTTGATTTTGATCTTAGATTTCCTTTGATTACGTTGTGACCGGCAACTGTCTTTTACTATTGTCAGAACCGTTTTCTTTTGTTGGACCTGCAACTTTCTTCCTCCTAGTATAGAATCGATCCCGTTTGTTGAAGTCCTCCACGATAATTGCTTCATTATTTTGTGTGCCTCATCTCTTTGCCTTATTAGTTGGTTCTTTTCTTACATATTACTTGAAAGTCCTTGAAGAAGAATCAAAGAATCAGGGTTCAGGAATGGTTGTAATGTAGCAGAAAGTTAGCGGGGAGTGATATGTAATTTGTTCATTATTTTACTGCTTCTCTGTGGCCCTATATAACCCAGTCGATGACTTTAAATACACTTCTCTCATAGAAAACGCTCCTAACAGTCTCCACCAAAGGCTCATTAATGCTGCTTATAACATGAGTAAGAGCTGCTGTCATTGTAACGAACACAAAAAGTTGGCCACTTTTTAAAAATATTTCGGCAAAGCACCCACTGGGGATTAAATAAATTCTATCCCATTGTAAGCATGAACTCCTCAAAGTCATGCAGCTAAACCAACGCGTTTCATCACTGCGGGAGCCGTACATGAAAAATTGTGTCATTTCATACTTAAAAAAAATACTTTTCCTTCACTGTCTAAGAAACAGTATAAAATACACCATAGTGTTTCATCACATCGGGAACCACAAATGAGAAAAATGGGTTTTACCTTCTAATAATTCCCATAAAATGGTCTAAAGTATTTGAAAGGAAAAAGGTCAAATATTAGTTTACGTATATGTGCATATATCCAATGTATTTTGGAAGAAAAATGTTTCCAAAATACTTTCTCAAAACCTCACTCCAGACCATCCAGTCTCAACGCTGGCTCCAATGCCACTTCCCTAATTAGAGATGAGTGGACCCGAACTCTCCATTCCGGTTCGGGGGTCGTGTTTGCCTGCTGAACAGCCAATCTGGAAAATTTACTCCCCTAGCTACTAGACACGTCTGTGATTGGCCTAGGGGAGTTAATACGACGGATTGGGTGACCAGCAGGCAATCCGTCAATATTTCTGTATCACTCAGGGCAAACCTTAATGGACAGTTCCTTGTTTATCAGGACAAAGCGCCACGGCTGTGAATTCCAGTTACTGTATATACTCGAGTATAAGCCGACCCAAGTATAAGCCGAGGCCCCTAATTTTACCACAAAAACCTGGAAAAACCTATTGACTCGAGTATAAGCCAAGGGTGGCATTGGTCACAGCCTCCCCAGTATATGGCCTGCCAGACCCTGCCCCCCAGTATATAGTTTGCCAGCACCTGCCCCCCCAGTATATAGTTTGCCAGCCCCCTGACCCAGTATATAGCCAGCCCCCTGCCCCAGTATATATCCAGCAGCGGGGGAAGCCGGAAAGATGAGGTTTGATATATATTTTTTTAATCAAGTATAAGCCGAGTTCGGGGTTTCAGCGCATTTTGTTTGTGCAGAAAAATTAGGCTTATACTTGAGTATATATGTCTTTTAGTTGCTTTCTCCCTTCTAACTCTAAAAGAGATTGTACCAAGTTTTCAACTTGTTCCCTACACATTATCATATTTTAATATATTATTTCATTATAACATAGTCCTATTTGTAACTCTTCTCATAAAACCAAACTCCTTCTGTATCTACTAATTGCACAAAGGGGTGCAATATATCTATTCCCTAAATATATCTGGCAGCATTGCTAAACATATATTTGAACAGGAAGTAGAATTTTTATAAATTTTTGTATCTGAATAATATTTCTCCTGTACCGGTAGAAAATATCTATAACTTCCTTACTGGAAGGATTTAACATATTTCCTAGGCAGTCACAACATGGGAAGGCAGAGCGGTCCTGTAATGTAAGACTATTTTTATTGTGTGTTGTACTGTAACTCATGATGGGAAACTGAAGGCCCCTTAAGTTTAGGAGTTCACCAAACAGTCAATATTTCATGTCAAGTTGTAGGCCAAGTTCGCACAGTCTAAATCGACATGTGTTTTCGATGGTTTTGGAAGGGGGGGACAAGAGTAGTAACCTTCTGTTAACTTATAAAAGCACTTTGACTATGGCTGCGGCTGTGGCTGCGCCTTTCTCGTGTCCGTGATGTGAATGTTTACCGGCACCTGGACGGCAGAGAGTTTTTGTACCTCTTGCTCTGGTGAGTAGATGAAGATATAGTATGTGCGTGTAGACATAGACGTTACTGACGCGTAGGAATTCTACACATGGGGAAGATTTTGCTTTAGTAGGTGTTGTGTATATCGGTCTGTGCTTAGGTCAGCTGGTATACATTTCTTACAAAAACACTTTGAGGCTAAAATTCTACCCTCAATAGTAAATTGGTAGATGGTTAAAATATGCATTATGGGGGAATAAAGGGATTTTATATATTTTGCAATACTTTCTTTGTTCTTTATTGAATTTTTATTTTGTATTTTTAAAAAATTACAAAAATTTGAGCATGTAATGGGACTAAATAACCTGATCAAATAGTAACCATTCAGATGGAGGGGGAGGCAATCCATTCAACAAGGGAAACCGAGGAGGAAACTTGCATACCTAAACCATAAGAGAATTGAGAAGGAGGTAGAGGTACTGAAAGAACAACAGGAGGAGAGGGTGGAGGCAGAACAGAAAGAGAAGGAGGTAATGAAGAGACTGCCCCTAACTTTACCATCTTTACCACTGAGTTGTTTTAATTGTTTTAATACTGTTTGTTATGTAATAAAAAATATGTAAAAAAGACCATAGGGAATACAATACCAGTGATAAAACATACAAATATCTACAAAAACTGTAAATATAGATATGGATATCTATCTAGCAGTGTTGACTCCTACTTACAGGGCACTTGTAATAGTAGAAAGTTTAATAAGTTTGGCCAGGCAATACCCACTTTGAAGAGGATTGTACTCATGGCTGGTCCCAATTTGTAGAGGATTGTACTCATGGCTGGTCCCAATTTGTAGAGGATTGTACTTACACATGATCCCATTTGTAGAGGATTGTACTCATGGCGGGTACCACTTTGTAGAGGATTTTACTCACAGCTGGACCCACTCTGTAGAGGATTGTACTCACTGCTGATCCCACTTTGTAGAGGATTGTACTCGTGGCTGGTCCCACTTTGTAGAGGATTGTATTAGTGTCCGGGCCCACTTTATAGAGGATTGAACTCACAGCTGGTTCCACTTTGTAGAGGATTGTACTCATGGCTCTTCCACTTTGTAGAGGATTGTACTCGTGGCTCTTCCACTTTGTAGAGGATTGTACTCGTGGCTGGTTCCACTATGTAAATGATTGTACTCATGGCTGGGCCCACTTTTTAGAAGATTATACTCACGGCTGGTCCCACTTTGTAGAGGATTGTACTGATGGCTGGTCCCACTTTGTAGAGGATTGTACTCATGGCTGGTCCCAATTTGTAGAGGATTGTACTTGCACATGATCCCATTTGTAGAGGATTGTACTCATGGCGGGTACCACTTTGTAGAGGATTTTACTCACAGCTGGACCCACTCTGTAGAGGATTGTACTCACTGCTGATCCCACTTTGTAGAGGATTGTACTCGTGGCTGGTCCCACTTTGTAGAGGATTGTATTCGTGTCCGGGCCCACTTTATAGAGGATTGAACTCACAGCTGGTTCCACTTTGTAGAGGATTGTACTCATGGCTCTTCCACTTTGTAGAGGATTGTACTCGTGGCTCTTCCACTTTGTAGAGGATTGTACTCGTGGCTGGTTCCACTATGTAAATGATTGTACTCATGGCTGGGCCCACTTTTTAGAAGATTATACTCACGGCTGGTCCCACTTTGTAGAGGATTGTACTGATGGCTGGTCCCACTTTGTAGAGGATTGTACATACGGCTGGTCCCACTTTGTAGAGGATTGTACTTACGGCTGGTCCCACTTTGTAGAGGATTGTACTTACGACTGGTCCCACTTTGTAGAGGATTGTACATACGTCTGGTCCCACTTTGTAGAGGATTTTACTCACAGCTGGTACCATTTTTTAGTGGATTGTACTCACAGCAGGTCCCACTTTGTAGAGGTTTGTACTCACGGCTGGTTCCACTATATAAAGGATTGTACTCTAACTGGTCCCACTTTGTAGAAGATTATACTCACAGCTGGTTCCAATTTGTAGAGGATTGTACTCATGGCTCGTCCCACTTTGTAGAGGATTGTATTCACAGCTGGTACCATTTTTTAGTGGATTGTACTCACAGCAGGTCCCACTTTGTAGAGGATTGTACTCACGGCTGGTTCCACTATGTAAAGGATTGTACTCTAACTGGTCCCACTTTGTAGAAGATTATACTCACAGCTGGTTCCAATTTGTAGAGGATTGTACTCATGGCTCGTCCCACTTTGTAGAGGAGTGGCGGCGAACCTATACCACAGAGTGCTCTCTGTGGGCACTTAAGCTCAGCACAGAGTTCACCAGACAGGACTCAAATAATCTAACTGCAGTTCCACACAAGTCAAGATTAACTAATCTCAGTGCTATTTTAACCCTTTAATCGCCAAGGAAGTATCTCATGTTCTCACAGGGTGTCACCTCAGTGGCCAAGCATGTACGAGATACATCCTGGAAAATAGGAGCGATAACTTTAGATCCCTGGCACCTACAATCTCTTGGCAGCTTGGGACTAAAGGAAAAGCGAGAAGGTGCGGAGGCGACCAAAATATCTTTGAAGGTCCTCCTGCTGTCCCCACACCTCCTCCTGTACAGCGGGAACCTGGAGAGAAGCTACAGTGATGGTCCGAATTTGCCCTCCTGCTTTCGATTTTATCAGTGTCCTTAGGAGGCTTCTATGTTAGGAGAACAGTTCAACAAATAAATAAATTACTGCTTATATTGGCACTTTGTGATAAATGCGTGGGTTTTGGTTGTAGTCTGGGCACTCGGTCTCAAAAAGGTTCGCCATCACTGTTGTAGAGGATTGTACTCACGGCTGGTCCTACTTTGTAGAGGATTGTACTCACGGCTGATCCCATTTTGTAGAGGATAGTACTCATGGCTGATGGCACTTTTAAGGGGATTGTACTCGTGGATGGGCCCACTTTGTAGAGGATTCTATTCGTGACTGGTCCCAATTTGTAGAGGATTGTACTCCCAGCTGATACCACTTTGTAGAGGATTGTACTCAGGGCTGGTCCCATTTTGTAGAGGATTGTGCTCACAGCAGGTCCCACTTTGTAGAAAATTGCACTCACAGCTGGTCCCACTTTGTAGAAGATTATGCTCTTGGTTTTTACCACTTTGTAGAATATAGTACTAACGGCTGGTTCCACTATGTAAAGGATTGTACTCACAGCTGATCCCACTTTGTAGAGGATTTTACTCATAGTTGATCCCACTTTGTAGAGGATTGTATTCGCGGCTGATCCCACTTTGTCGTTTTTTATTCTAGAACAATAAAAAGGAAAGCTCTTTCCTCTATAAAATCAGACCTAAATCGGGTAACTTCATTAAATTCCAAAAATGTCCCTTATGCTACATTGTAGGATTTATAATCCTTTACACAATTATAACAGAACCTTTCCCCTCTTGACTATAACATGTTTTTGTTTGTGTGTGTGTGTGTTTTTTTTTTTACTTTTTTTTTTCTCTGCATACTTTTAATTATTTGTTGGTTTCATTTTGCCTATTCGTTGTAGAATTCTAAGAAACAGATATTGACTGATGTCGTGTGTTTGCTAGAGAGATTAGAGATGGGGCTTGTACACTGGTGAAATGACTCATTTGTTGAGTAAAAAAAAGTAGTGAAAAGTTAAAAAACCCAAAACCTAAAGCCCTGCATTTAATGTTCATAGAGTACAGCGTTTATCTATATTTGTAGAACACTGGAGTAGCTGTTAGCTCTTATTAAAGCAAAGTAAAGTACATTTCCCGGCAGGGTGCACAGTTTCGGTATATATGCAATTAGTATTTTAGACACCATTAGTAAAGCGAAGCCACAAAGACCTTACTTTGTATAAAGCTTCATATTTTATGGTGATGGCTATAATGAAACAACATACAATGCCTGATAGACTTTTAATGGACAAACACCATGGTGTTATTCAGCACTGTAATCGAATAAAAAGCATAAAGCAACAATGCAAAGTGTTACCGACTACATAAACCACAGTATTACGCTATAGTAGAAGTGGATTTAGGTTTAGTTTATTTTTTTATTTTTAAAGAGAATGGGGCAGATTTATCAAGTGTCTGAAAGTCAGAATATTTCCATTTGCCTGTGGCAACCAATCACAGCTCCCCTTTAAAATAATAATGAGCACTGGTGAAATGAAAGCAGTGATTGGTTGCCATGGGCAACTGGAAATATTCTGACTTTCAGACACTTGATAAATCTGCCACATTCTGTCAGCTTCCAAGTCGCATGTAAACTATAAGTGCTCCTCTACGAGTAGTGTCCTCCATTAGAGACATGACGTCCTGGAGAAAATCTATGGCCTATGAATTTCAGTGCGCCATGGCCAAGGCCACGAGATATGGCGCAACCTTTCTAACCCAGGCTCTCCCTGTTTTCTTGCTCAAGACAGGTTGCAAGGAACATTGTGACTATACCCACAGTGCAACATAATGCACATTTACCTAAAGAAGACTTGTCGGGTTGATTTAGGACCCTGCACCAACTACAAGTCCTTATGCACCTTTGTTTAGTGTACCAAATGGGCCTTTTTGAGGTCTGTAGAAGGAGAAAAATGAAGAAAAAAAATGTTATACTTTCCTAGATGTGAGTTCAATGAGGCACATCAGACTCACATCAGTAGATCCAGCCCCAGTACCTAATCGCACAATCTGAGAAGTGACGTTGGAACGGTATCCTGAATTTAGTGCACATGCAACGTACCTACAGCACTTGCACAGTGAAGCCAGGGCTTTACCGCCAGCTTCGCTTTAGGTTAGTACAGGCAGTCCCCAGGTTACGTACAAGATAGGTTCCAGAGGTTTGTTCTTAAGTTGATTTGAATGTAGGTTGAAACTGTATATTTTACTGTATACTTTATACTGTATATTTTATAATTGTAGTAAAAAAAAAATTTGTCTCAGTGACAATTGGAGTTTCAAAATTTTCTTCCATAATGGAACCAAGGGTTATCATTAAAACTGCATTACAGCTGATCCTTGCAGCCTGGGACTATAGTAACATCCAGAGAGCTTCACCAGAGATCACATTGGGCAGAGAGGTCCGTCTTTAACTAGGGGTCATCTGTAAGGCGGGTGTCCTTAAGTAGGGGACCACCTGTATAAAGTTTAGATTTTTTTTCCTGAATGCCTAAAAATCATACAGGGCAATTTGAGACACTAACTACCAGTTCATGAGCACCTGTTAGTAGGTTAGTGTCCCAAATCGCCCTGACAGGTTCACTTTAATTACCTATAAAGACTTGTTTGTGTATATATGACCGGAGAGCTGACAGAACAAGAACATGGGGTTTGAGGTACCTCCGTTGAACCCCTCATTGCTCCCCACCTCGCATGACCATTATGCTCCATTCATCTCTATAGAGCTGACGGAGGTTGGCGAGTGCAACACTCGGTAATCTCCATTAGCTCCATATAGATGAATACAGCAAAACAAAGGTACCTCGGACCCCATCAAGCCCCCCTCTCTTGAACCCATCAGACCTCCACTATTTGTGGATAGTGCCTAACTTGTTTGGCGGTAAAACCCATTTAAGGCTTTACTCTTCTCTGTTTTAGTCTTTAGACTTTACATGAGGGGTGCACATCAGGGGGCTTTCCTTGATAAAGGCACCTTATGTGACGGAACGTGTGGGGTGTTAATCACCTGGTGATTTGTTAGTAAGGAGACACGGTGGTATGATCTGACTTGTATCTCACATAGTGGCGTTTGTTTTTGTTCACTTGAAAGGACTATAATGCTGGAGACCCCCAGAGCAGAACTATAATACTGCAAATCTCCTAATACTGAAGACCCCCAGAGTGTAACTATAATAGTGGAGATCTACAGAGCAGAGCTTTAATAGTGGAGACCCCCAGAGCAGGGCTATAATGCTGGAGACCCCCAGAGCAGGGCTATAATGCTGGAGACCCCCAGAGCAGGGCTATAATGCTGGAGACCCCCAGAGCAGGGCTATAATGCTGGAGACCCCCAGAGCAGGGCTATAATGCTAAAGAGCCCTCAGAGCAGGACTTTAATACTGGAGACCCCCAGAGCTGATTTCTGAAGGTGTCTCCATTATTACAGTCCTCTATACAGTCACTGCCATGTTTGGCTCTCGGTGTGTATGATGATCTTGTGTTGTGCTTTGTTTCCTTTACACTACATAAGGAACTTCTGTTTATGTCTTTCTTTACCTTTGCTTTTATTTTAATAAAGGGATTATGCTAGAATAGATATATATTCCCCAACAACAAAATAGGGCAATCCGAAAGTTTTGGGGGGGTCTACCGATCTTGTGGAGTATGTGCTGTCTGTGCTTCTATAAGATTTCCGGGAGACCGAGGCAGCAGGGAGGCAGGTCACAGGTTACACAACAATGTGAAACAGGAAATCAAATGGTACATTTCCTTTAATTTCTCATGAATCTAACTGAATTTGTCATCTGGACATACCCTTTAAGTGAGGGATAACAGGGTGATACTCGAATGTCTCTGATTTGTGTCCTCACAAAATAATTTGTAAAAGGCAGAAAAACAAAGCAGCGTCATTCAGAACATTCACCCTTGTATTATGTGATTGCCTCTGACAGCCTCTGGCTTATGATTTGAGATATTTCGGCGTACCCTGCGGTTACTTCAGATTGATAGGGAGAACAAATGGCAAGTAAGAAAACTGGAAACAATACGTTCTGCACTGTACATCATGAAATACTATAATATTGCTGGTACTGGAGAAAGGAACCCTATTTTTAGCAATAAATATAATAATTTCTTTTAAGATGGGATCAGGGGGTGAGTTTTTGGGGCAGAACATACCGTAGGTATAATATCTCTCTCTCTCTCTGTGTCTCTCGATGTTTCTAGATGTCTCTCTCTGTCTCTCTCTCTCTCGTTGTTCTTCTCGCAAACCTATTTATGCTATCGCTTCAATACAATAAAATGTAACAAAAGCCAGCAAGATCTTGTCATGTATCAAAAGTGGAATGGACTCGGGATGTAATATTACCACTGTACAAGGCACTGGTTCGGCCTCACCTGGAATATGCTGTCCAGTTCTGGGCACCGGTCCATAAAAAGGATGCCCTGGAGCAGGAAAGGGTTCAACGTAGAGCCACAAAACTGATAAGGGGTATGGAGGGTCTGAGTTATGAGGAAAGATTAAAACAACTAGATTTATTTAGTCTGGAAAAGAGACGACTACGAGGGGACATGATTAATTTATATAAATATATGAATGGTCCATACAAAAAATATGGTGGTAAGTTGTTCCAGATTAAATCAAATCAAAAGACGAGGGGGCACTGTCTCCATCTGGAGAAATTAAGGTTTAATCACCAGAGGCGACAGGACTTTTTTACCATGAGAACGGTCAATCTGTGGAATAGCCTGCCTCAGGCGCTGGTCACAGCAGGGACAGCGGAGAGCTTCAAGAAGGGTCTAGATGTCTCTTTACACCTAAATAACATTGACAGTTATGTTATATAGAATTGTTTCCCCTAAATCCCTTCCTCATCCAATCCCTTCCCTTCCTTGGTTGAACTTAATGGACATGTGTCTTTTTTCAGCCGTATAAACTATGAAAATTATCCTAATATATTTCATCCTCAGGACTTGTACAGACATATTTGTTCTTTCTTTGCTATTTATTTTTTTGTCTGATTAAAGGTATTTACAACACGTCCATCTGATTTGTCATAAATATCTGATGGGTGCAGCTCCTCTGGGAAGTGGTAGCTTGTGTGGAGTGGTGGTCACATCTGAACATACACTCTATTCAAGTCAATGGGAGTGACATAAATAGGCAAGCATGCATATTCGACTATAGGCTTGCAGTCAGTTCCTTTTATTTAGGATACACCGATATAAAATGGGAATGGAAGATCAGGAAAAATATCCCTGTTCTCACTGCCATCTCAAAATGGCTGCCATGGTCAACACCTTTCTTGAAAAGTATCTCCCTCCCATATACTAATGTGCCACAAAGAGGAAGTTGATATGACCAACCATTCCCACTTTAGTTAGGTGTATTCATGTATTTATACAGGGGTATCCATACCCTGTACTATTTAAAGATAGAGAAATGCACTGTGATTCACGACATACCTTTATAATTAATGTCCATTATGTTATTTTCAAGATATCCCCAGTTTTATCTGTATGCTAATGAGGTAGTTGGATCATCGTGGTGTGTCATCGGCAAATATAACACTGCTATTCCCACCTAAACAACTTCCCTCTCCTTCCAGTGTGTCACCCGTTCTTCTCACGAGACAATTCTCCTGCTCCTGGTGACGTTCCAGGCAGAAATAGCAATGCTCTGGGTGCCAAGGACGCATTGTAGGTGCTCCAACTGCCTCATTAGCATACTGAATTAAAATGGGAATTTCTTATAAACAACTTTTTTGCCATATACATTATTTCTATATTTATTATATTAATCATAAAACTAGCCTGAAATGGTATCTTAGCAATGGTGTGAGAGAGCTGAGAGGGGATATAGATAAAGGGGCAGTCATCTTTTTTTGTTTTTCGTTTGTATTTTTTTTTTTAAGCATCCTTTACCTAGTTGAAGGGGTCGTCCACTTTCAGCAGATAATTGAGAAGGAGAAAGTCATACAATTTTCCAACATACTTTCTGTATGTAGATTTCTGCTCTCTGTTCTGCTATAGAAAGTTTCTATGCTTCCAGTGGATAGAAATCTGTCCATAGTCATGTGATGGTCATGTGATGGTCATGCAGGTGCAGGAGCCGTTATTATCACAGAGAGCCGTGTGATACTAACAGCTTGTGCAGCTGCCTGCCCATCACATGACCAGTGACAGGAAGTAAACATAGAAGCTTTTTTTTAAGAAAGACCGCAAGCAGAGATCTAGAAAATCATGAAGAATTGATATGAAAAGTATATTGGAAAATTATGTACCATATCAAACCATATCAATTATTTGCTAAAAGTGGACAACCCCTTTAAGTCCAATCAAAAAGCCACCATACAGAGAAGCTTTAGTCAGCTGTAAATCAATAGACTTTGTTTAGATGTGGAATATCTTGTAGTCTGAATGGTTGGGGGTACAGTTAACTGTTTAGATAGTTGTATACTTTGATAGTTAACAGTCCTCCAGTTCACAAGTCTTTTATATGATTTGTTGTCCTGGGTGTTCTTATCTTGTAACAGTTTCTAGTCACTTTCTAAAGTGGCTTTTATTACATTGAATGTAAATGGCATCTGACAGGTGACATACGATGAAGTGATTTCTCCAGGCTAGATGTCATGGTGGTGCTGGTAAGAGTGGGTTGATGCTGATGTACGATGACTTTGAATGACAAGATGCCATCACAGTTGTCAGAGTTTGGTTTCTTTTCACGCAAGTTAAAACTTTGAACAAAGGATCTTTTTTCTAGGTATACAGTAATAAACGTACAAAAAACGGGCCTAGAACTTAAAAAAAAATTAAATTGGGAATACATTATAATTACAAAAAATCAATGATAAAACTTTAAGCAACTGCTAAATTAGATATGAAAATACATATAGGTTTGGTAAATTCAGTAGTTTAGATCAGTTAAAGGAAATCAAAAATCCATCATAATATACCAGGGACACTTACTCATATATCCAGGCACCGTGACTGTTGTAATCTTTTTATATTTGTTATCCATGGCCTCCTTCCTTCTAAAATCAGCTTTTTACATTTATGCTAATTAGCCAGAAGTAGTCTGGGTTGTTTTACCAAAGCCCTCTGCATTGTGAAGCTTCACAGGCAGTTACACTGTGCAAGAGAACTCCCTTTTCCCTCCCACTGGGTGAGTTTACAGAAGTTAGAGGGAGTGGAAAAGTGCTGATGGAGTAGGGGGAGGGGAGACAGTGTTATAGTATGGGAAGCCAGAGCACAGGAGATGAAGGGTTCTGGTAACACCCCCTTAGCTCTTCTGGCACATTAACTCAAGTTTATTTTGAAAGCCATAGCCATAGATAACAAATATAAGAAGATTACCACAATCATGTGCCTGGATCTATGAGTAAGTGTCCCTGGTTAATCATTTTTTATTTTGATAGCTGAGCCCTCTCCTTACAGTCCTGATGTTTTCTGCATATTAAAAAGTAAAATCATGGACAATAGTAAATGTTCATGATTCAAACCTGCCAGCACCAATCGCGTGTGATAACCTGTTAAGCCACCAGCATCTTGGCACAAAGCATCCCACCCCTACTTCCCCATTGCATCTTCTTAAGGAGACGATCCATTGCAGCGACAGCCAGTAGTCTCCTTGAACCTAGGGATAAAGCACCCTAGGGGGGCCGGAAAAAATATCACCCTCTTTCCCTATATTGAAAATTATTTACTAAAAAACTAAATTATAAACATATTATTATTAAAAAAACAGATTGGTAGACTCATATCGACCAATGTCATTAATAAATATGGATACTAAATTATTGGCTAAAATTGTGGCAGAAAGGTTAAAAAGATACATTAAAGAAATTATACATGAAGACCAAAGAGGTTTTATGCCTGGAGGTTCAATTTTAAGTTGGTAGAGAGCCTTTTTTCAGAACTACTATGGAGAGGAGAACATCCAAGACTTAAGCGGGAGATATTAAAAGTGCCCTATAAAAAGGGTGGGTTTAAATTGCCAGATATCCGGTCTTATTTTATTGCAGCTCAGGTGAAATATATAGTTCTTTGGGATAAGGAACCTTTGAGGAGTGTGATTCTTGCGGGAATAGAGGGATATAATTATAATATTCTTGAGACTGGCATCTGGAAAAATTGGAAAAAAAGAAAGAATTGGCCTACAATGGTATTGATGACTTGGATAGGGGAAGATATTAAAACTAAATTATTAGGTACACCCCAATTTGGGGGAATAAAAATTGGGAGGTTTCAAACATTAAGTCCGAGTTGTGGTTGGAGAAGGATATTAAATATATTCATCAATTATTATCAGAAGGGAAACTTAAATCTTTCCAAGAGATAAAAGCAGAATTTGGGGTATCAGAAAAAGTGTACTTCTCCTATATACAGTTGTTTCATTGGTGGCATGCAATGAGTATATCTAACAAGATAAATGATAATGTATATCCCCTCTTAGAGATCATCTTTGGTGTTAAGTTTAAGAGCAAGTTATTTTTATGAAGGAGAGGAAATATCCAATAAAGAAGGAATTGCGTGTGGGTGGATGGAGGAGATAGGCGTTTCGGATGATCGGCTGTGGGTTAATGCATTTAGGGATATAGCTTGGCTTTTAAAAAATCCGGAACACAGACTCGCGCAACTCTTCTTGTTGTATAGAGCATATTATACCCTAAAAAAACTTTCAAAATTTTCCTCCTGGAAGCATAAATGTAAAAAAATGTGGGTTGGAGGGGGTGGATGATGTGTACTTACTCTGGTATTGCTGCAAGACAAGAGCTTTCTGGAAGGGAATTGAAGAAGAAATGAGAAAGTTTATTGATATTGCGATTGTATTTGATCTGAAAAGCTGTATTTTGGGAGTAATAGAAAATGAGACTGCTCAAGAGTGGAAGTATAGGGTAAAGAAATTATTATTTTTTGCTAGGTTCTCTCTAGTTAAACTCTGGATGTCAAATAATCCACCGTCAGTTATGTCTTGGGTAAGAATGGTTAATTATAGTATTTAGGCTATTTTGGACATCCATCTATTTTTGTCAGGAGGAGAGATTAATGTTGGGGGAGATCTAGTGTTTTATGAAGGGGGTAGGGAGAGAGATGGGCGGGGGATGTGTTTTCTGATGATGAAAGGAGTCCTAAAGTGAAAAAACTGTGTCTGTAATGAACAGTTATTGTGAGCCAAATTCACATGTATATGCAATTTACAGTATGGGGGGCAGCCAGAATCCAAGGGATCAGAGATGCTGGTTGTAGTTGTGGTCTAGTACCAGGATATGTCATGGTGGCTTGGCCCACAGGAACAGGTCCATTAAATGTGGACAAAGGAGATGCAAGAGAAAGGAGCCACAATATAGAGAATAGATTCCTCAGTGGCACTCCTGATGTGCGTGTGGTAATGGTTCCTTGGGTAGTTGTTAAAGGGGAGGCCCGTGGTGTATGCAGCAAGCCAGGGATCACACTGGACTACTGAATTCTTTGTAAAACTCACGGTTTCTTTTAGTCCAGTCCAGAAGATGAGCTGGTAATATAAATGGTCCTTCCTGCAAGGACACACAAGGTGGTGGATTGGTTGGCTGTGGTGAGGATTCTGTTACAGAGCAGGAATTTAGGAGTACTTTAGGCTTAATCCAGTGGTCAGAAGGCCAGTAATAGGAGCCAGGTTGGCTTTGCTGCTTTGACAGCAGCCTATGTGCAGGGAAACAGACACACAAAAATCTCAAGGGTGAGATCTAGAGCCTCAGACAGCTTGAATTTATAGACTTACTCTGTCTGGACAGTTCTGGAATATTTTGAGCCTTCCAACCAATCTGCAGAAAAGTTACATTAATTTCAGACTTATCATAAGTAGCCCATTAACTCTGTAGTGACATAGTGGCATGATGTAATACAGATGTAAGTGCTCCTTTTGTGCAAGATAGCTTTAAAGGAAACCTACCACTTGAAGTGGCAGGTTTCAGATGGAAATACCGAGCACCAGCTCAGGGTGAGCTGGTGCCGGAGCTGATTTTTGTTAGTGTTTTAAACCGCTGTATTGCGGTTTAAAACACTTTTTAAACTTTATAACCGGCGCAGGGCGCTACGCGCTCGGCGCTTACCATGCGTGCGGCTCTCCTTCACTTCCTATGCAGCTGCGCGCATGGTAAGCGCCGAGCTAACAAAAATCACTAACAAAAATCAGCTCCGGCACCAGCTCACCCTGAGCTGGTGCTCGGTATTTCCATCTGAAACCTGCCACTTCAAGTGGTAGGTTTCCTTTAATATAGACCAGATGAAACTCTGCTCTAAAGGTGCTGAATTCAGTGATGACCCGTCTTACATACCCCATTGGTAAGAGAATGAGCCGCCCAAGGCTTGCTATGGACCTAATGTTCGAGAACTGGACCTGAGAACATAAGACAAGACGGTTACATTTTGGTCAACTGCTTGGAGCATGGGAGCACACAGTGATGTAACCTCTTGAAAGGACATACGCCCATGCCGTGGTATAGAGCAGCAGTGGTGAACCTATGGCACGAGTGCCAGACATGGCACGCAGAGCCCTCTCTGTCGGCACGCTGCTGCTGTCTGCTCTCAGCTTGACAGTCACATGAAGTACAGCAAGTAGTAGCGTCCAGCAAACCACAGGTCAAATGTTTAGTGTGCCAGGTATCTCCGATGCTGGATGCTGTCACAGCGTCTGCCGATTCTGCCCTTCCCAAAAGTTGATGGAATGAACTGCAGACGAGAGATAAAGCTGGTTGTGAGAAGAACTGAACAGGTGAGCTTCAACTGCTGCTCATCCTCATGCCACTTGGTGTGTCTCCTGTGTCATCCAACACCACAAACAGCCCTGGTCTATAGTCACTCCATGTGACTGCTACAATCAATCCAAAGCAGAAAGTATGGTGTAAAACACTATCATTCTAACACAGGACTATCTCTTTTACAAATAGGGAAAAACAGCAATACAAAATAACTTAAATACAACTGCTGCCTCACCCTCCATGAATATCAGGCAGTCATGTCTAAAGTTTAACACTTACACTTTACACAGGAGTGTCTACTTTTGGCCGCATTCACACAGGCGTATGGGGGGACGTGTGCACGGCCTCAAGCTTGAGACCGTACATACGTCCCCCATAGACGTCAGTGGGCACGCAGAGTCTTTGCTCGTGTCCTATCTTTCCCCGTGCACGCGTCTTGTGCATTTCTATGGATGTAATTCAGCCTTACATGGAGGGCAATACAACAGCAGTAAGGAAATAAGCTGCAGCAACCCTGTGTAAAATCTAGGGTCACAGGTTGGGGAAGCCTTGTGAGTAACTAACAAAAGACTTCTGCGCCCTCTTCATACAGAGATGCGCTTTGCTACATATTGCGGTAAAGACCTATCGCTAACACCTGTGGTTGGTGCTTGCATCGATCGTGTTTGTTAACCTCTTGTGGGCCCGCGGCATTTAAAACACCGTGACGCATGAGCGCCACCATCTTTATTGACATTGCCGCTCCCCCGAACGTCATCTGGGGACGGCGATCAACCCGAGGCTGCATGGTTACTGCAGATTTGTTACAATAAACCAGTGGCTCATTGTAATGAATCCTATGCAAAAACCCATATTAGGTATTAGGCACACATTAGGTATCGCCGCATCCCAAAATGCCCGATCTATCAAAATATAAAAACGGTTATCTTCGGCAGTGAACTCCATAATGGAAAATGGCGCCCAAATGTCCAAAACGCGACTTTTACAACATTTTAGATCACATAAAAAAGTAATAAAAAGTGATCAAAATGATGCACAGTACTCAAAATGGTAGCAATGAAAATGTTGGTTCATTTTGCAAAAATGACACCTAACACAGCTCCGTACATCGAAGTATGAAAAAGTTATTAGCGTCAGAAGATGGCAACATTTTTTTTATCTTTTTCGTATACATTCGTTTAATTTTTGAAATTGTATTAAAACTCAACAGAACCTGTATAAATTCAGTATCACTGTGATCGTAATGAACCAAAGAATAAAGTAGAGGTGTTATTTGGAGCGTAGAGTGAAAGTCGTAAAAACTGAGCCCACAAGATGCGTGCATATATGCGGTTTTTTCCAATTTTTCCACATTTGAAATTTTTTCCAGCTTCCCAGTACATGGCAGGGAATAATAAATAACATCTCTGAGAAGTAAAATTTATTACGCACAAAATAAGCCCTCACACAGCTCTGTACACAGAAAAATGAAAAAGTTATGGATTTTTGAAGGTGGAGAGCTAAAAAACCCTGCGTCCTTAAGGGGGTTTAAAAATCACCACATGTTTGCTTGTAAACAATGCAAATCAAGTTTTGCTCATTCCCGATAGCAGGAGTTTAGGGCAAAATGTTCTGCTTTTGCTGCTGGTTTCTGCCTGTGGTCCATTTCTTTTACTTTCTGTATGTGGTCCACTTCTTTCTGACACAAGGCTCCATTTTCCCATTTCTTGTCCGTTAGCCTATTGTAGCATGTCTACTTTTCTGATAATATCTGCTATGTCTTTTTGCCTGGTGACTTTCCAAGGGATCAAACTTAAGCAAAATTCCTACCTCCTTGTTGGGGTCAAGAGTAGAAACCAGGATATTCCTCAGACTCTGCATCACATAGTCAAGAGACATAACAGATGGTGTCATGCTATTCCTGGATTCTTGATTTCCGTTATCCAACTGAGATGCAGACCTATTTCTGAACAAATTATTCAGTTGCACAACTCAATGATTAAAAAAGCAGCCTTCACAATAAATGACACTTATGCTAAAACTTGGCATCTTTGTGGTCACATTGGATTAATGATGTGGAAGAACTTTTTGAGACTTGGACGTCTTCACTTTCTACAAAGCCAAAGGATAGTCTCTCCATTGTTGAAGTTATGGGTAGATGGATGTTCAGTAGGTTTCACCCAAAGGGACCTGCGCTGCTCATTTTTCTCATTACCTGTCAAATAATTCTTCCATTTCTATTCTTCATGGCTCATTGGCATTGAGAGGCTTCACCTTCCTGCAGTATAATATCTTTTTGGTGGCTTAGATTGCATTTCAATACATTAAATAAAAATAATACAGTTTCGGTAATGAGATGACATTCATGACGTCCAAGTGGCCCAGTTTCCTGATTTATTGAATTAACTATAATAGGACAATTTAACCGAGAATAAAATGCCCCAAAGCTATTCTAAATGATGTAGGTAGAGTAAGAAGTGCATTTTTAATAGGTTACTGTGACAATATTTTAGATCACTCTTTAGTTTACTATAAGTGCTTCTTACCTCCATTACTTTGACTCGTATTATCCTCCCTCCTTTCTCCATAACCTGCTTCTATCTCTGAGTTCTCTGCTCAATTCCATCTTGCTAACAAGATGGATAGAAGCTTTTTGAGTGTTCCAAAGCTCCATGGAGAGGAGGAGCAGCGCGGTACAGCAGCTAGGTTTTCTTCTAGATGCTATGGAATAAATTCAAATTTGCATACAGAAAACCGATAACAAAAGCGGTTAGAAAGGTCAGGCACATCAAGTCATGCACTAGTAATGTTAATTTTCCCCCTGTAATTGGGACTCCGCTCCAAAGGAAATTTGTAACAAAATAAAATAACAAAATTTAAATACATATAAAGTTCAAATGTCCCCGTTTTATAACCTCATTATGGTCATAATAAAAATTTTCCAATATATAGCAGAGGACTTCCCTAATTCCACTGCTCTCTTTTAACAGGATGAAGAGTTAAAGGTTTTACCACAACCTCCAAAATCTCTCCATCTGGCCTTTAGTTGATGGATGTAAATCTCAAAAGCAAATATAGCTTTGAAACCGGCATCATTAATAATTATAATAATTATTTTTATAGCGCATAATTATCTTTGTTACTATTAACTGAGAGACTGTATAGCCCCCCACCTACTAACAGTGCTGTAGACAGCTGCCTATTCTTGCTTACCTTTGTACTGGTCCTGATTATTAACAGATGCCAGTTCTAGACAATCATTTGGAACCTAAATCTTCCATTAATAGCAATCATGTTGACAAACTTCTATACTAGTGATGGATAAAGTATGAGATGCATGTCAGAGGTGACACACAGAAAGCTGACAGCATCCAGGGAAGTGGCAACTCTACTGCTCCTGCCCTTCAATAACGGAGGTAAGATGGACGCTGTTCCGTGCTGCTTTCTTCAGCAGGAGAGTTGCCCCACCTTCCGATGTTGACACTGTCTGCTTGCTACACTGCCTTGACTTCCTGACAGCATCAGCATCCAGCGGCAGGTCAACTCTTCTGCTGAGAGAGCGGCATGAATGGCTATTTTTCAGCTATTAGTAACGGCAGTTAGTTAGGAAGTGAAGCCGGAGCTCCCAACCGCACTAAATTTATTTCCGCCTTGCACCCAGACAGCTGGGAAAACTAGAACTGAATCCCACAGTAGCCCTGTCAACTGCAGGCGGCTGGACCAAGGTCCAATCCAGTGACTAGGGGGGGATAGGATTCAACTCTTGTGTGGTGCTTACACCCCGGCTATTATCTTATAGCAGCTACCAAAATCTCACCCTACTGCCAGTGTACCCAACACAGTTACTCAGCAATACTGGGGGAAGAAAACCTTATTAGGCTATATTCACACTGCCGTTGCCCGCCGTACCGAAGAACGACGGGCACACGGCAGCGCGGGGGGAGAGGAGGTGGAGGTGAGCGCTCCCGTAGGGCGCCGTGCGCCGATTGCTGTCTATGGGGAATGTATATCGGCCGTATATACGCTCCCCTTGCGGCAGTGTGAATGTAACCGTAGAGCTACAAATAGTACACATTTAGCGATTTTTGTAGAAGTGACCACCTTCAGAGCTTTTTTTTAACAATTTTTAACTTGTTGGCCCAGATTTACTATGAAGTCTGTGCCAGAATTCTGCTCCACATTTGTCGACAATACTGACAGAAATATGGTGAACGCCCTTTGAACTGAGTGCATCTGAAAAAAAACCTTGTGCACGCAGTTCATGCACTTTGACCGAGCTCCGGTCTTCATGAATGTGTCACCCGCTGCACATCAGTGAAAAGTAAAAGTAAATGTGGCGCATTGAGCTCGAAAGGTTGTCATTCACTGTTCTAGACCTTCATTTTTTATTTTTCACTCTGGAATCTTTTGAAGTGCTTTTCACATTTTTTTCATTCTCTTGATTATCACATCTGAATTTCGGCTCTCATGGTACATTTTTGTGCCTTTAGGAGGTAACAAATAGATTCCTTATGCCTTGGCGCAAACCTTAAAAATTGTACGTAAATTGAGCGGTCACACAGCAGGTTGTTTCGTGTTGTCACATCTCATCATGTTTGATTTTTGCAAACACATTGTGGGAAAATTGTGTGTCTGCTATGTTCTTGTGATCACGGGTTTTTGATCTGTACTTTAAGCAAATTCATTTTTGAAGAATTTTGCAGCAATATAAGGCTGTTTCTTGTGGGGAAGTTATTTCAATTATAGAGCGGAGCAAAACTTGAAGTGATACAATTACTGATGATTATGTTTCTAGAGAAAGAAGTCAAATATTTAGTGTTCTCATTATAGGAAAAGAACATTGTATTACAGAGGGGTAATGGTTCTGAGACTACTTGTGTGATGTGGATTTGTGCTTTGTTGCCTGAAAATATTTCTGAATATTTAAAGGGGGCGCAATGGGAATAAAATAAACAAGCTAAAAGGGAATGTTATGCCTCATAAGACCTCAATGGTCATTGTTTACCTTTTTACATGTGTGATGTGTCATACATCAACTCGTGACTGTTCCAGTCCAGTCAGTTTTTGCCTTGCAGCCTTAGAGAAAGCTTTGTCTGATGCCCCGTGCTTGTATTCCAAATAGCCGTTGTGACCCCAGGCTACGTCCCCGACTCTAATCCTGTGCTGCCTGTCTCGCTCTCCTTCCTGTCCATGAACACAATCTTTCCTTATGACTTTGTAGTACGCCTTGGTTGCCACTGTGGACAAAGTCGTGCCTGTGGAGCGACCTGGTGGCACCACACCCCAGCAAGTCCAACCCGCTTTGCCGCGGTCTCTGATGAAAACCGGGTGCCACTTAGACTCTCCTACCAGTTGTTGGCTTATGTCATTGTCAGCGGTTGTCCAGTGGACAGTAATCATCTTACAAGTACCTGCATTTGGGGATTATCTACTCCATTTTTGGACCTCAAGTCATGTGATCGGCAGTAAGGCTCTTCGACTAATCTTAATGGTGGATAGGAAGTCTCAAATTTGTCTTTCTGTCCACATGTAGGATACTACATATTTATTAGTATTTATTAATGCCAAAAAATGTAAATACCTTGTGACTCATTGATTAAGGGTTTAGACTTTTTTGAGACTTATTTTATGATTAGTATGATGATAGGGGTGGGGCCTTGGAAAAGAGGGTGTTGTTTTGTGGGATAAAGGCCATTAATTAAAATTATTATTGGTGATACAGTATGGCTGTGCAAAGCAAGATTATTAGAATTCTAAAGGAGATTTGCCATTTCTCTGCATGCATTGTGAACTAAACATACCTTGAGAATGCTGTAGCTACACTGATGAAAAAACATATCTTGTTTAATATCTTGTTGAGTGGTTTTTCTTAAAAAAAACAATTATAAAATTCAGGACCTGGGAAAGCCAGGGTTGCATTCATAAACACATTACACAGAGCTTCCTGAACTGCCCAGTTCTGCCCAGGACTAATCAACCTGAGCTGGATGATTCATACACAGTAGCTGGGGGATGGTGCAGCGATTGATTACTTCTGCCTGTCAGGGACAACACAGTCATTGCATCATTCTCTGGAGCAGTGCATAATTAGGGTAAGAGGAGAAGCATGGAAAAGCCACTTGAGTGACAGAGCTTCATTATCATAATTTTATAATTGTTTTTTCAGCAAAACCACACAGTTTACAGATTAAACAAGATATGTTTCTTCATCAGTGTAGCTACAGCATTCTCAAAGTTTATTTGGTTCACAATGAATGAAAACAAATGGTAGATTTCCTTTAAGTTATTGAATTTTTAATCTAGTAAGAAATCAATTAATTTAATATATCAATTTCATATTGTTACAATTGTATTGACCCCGACAAAAGGTAGAATAGAAGTAATTTTTTTTTAACCGAACTGTAAACAACACCAAAAATCCAACTGTGCAGTTTCATAATTTTCCCATTTCAAACCACAAATACTTTTTATATTGGAAATGAAATGGTGACATTAGAAAATATGATTTGTCTGCAACAAAACAAGCCCTCGGATACCCATGTCCATAGAAAAATGAAAGAGTGGTATTTAATAGGTAAATTTTTTGTTTCAGTTTAAACTATTTTTTTTTTTTCATTTAGCAGTCGGTAGGTAAATAATTATAATAAAAAAACTAAATAGAAACCTGTTCAAGACACCACACGACTCAATATCAGCCAGGATGGAGGGACGGCAGTGACTGCTGCACTTATCTACTGATCTGTTACTGGCATTGATCTATCTGATTGTTTTCTTAGTCACAGACTGATGAATATCTTATGCGTAAATTAGGATGACATTGTTAGAACCCCAAGGTCACATTTAAAGTAATGGAAGTCCTAGCTTTGTGTTCTGTATTCATTAAGGAAGTGTTCTGTGGACTCTCAGAGGGGGAACATTAATAGAGAATAGATTTATATAAAAATATGGACCTCTGGCCCAATCTTCTGGGCAGAGCTGCACTTATTAAGACAAACTGGAAGATTTTCACTTAATGAAACGAAGAATGCCAGAAATTTAGTGCAAATTGTACTTGAAATAATTGTATATGATGTGCTAAATGTATTATGTGTTTGTGTTAGATGCTTTTACATGTGTGTTTTTTCAGTGCATTAGATGTAGTAATGATAGTTGTTTTAATGGCACTTTGATCAAAGTTAAAGTGAAGTTTGGTATGAGGTGCTGTGTATGGCTTATTATATCATGGAGCAGAAGGATTCCCAGTCTTCTTCTGCTCTCCCTGCCTTTAAAGCTTCATTATAAAGAGATTTTTAAACCCTAATCTAACTGTTATTTGATCTTCTGCACCCAAGACTTTCTATAAGCCGTCATCCCTTGCTGCTCCTGTGTCCTCTCTCATCCCGGGGCACCTTCAGATGGATGTCCCAGGACGATAGAGGACACAACAGTAGTGTAGTTCAGGTTAAATCAAATAAATATTGTTGCTTTTTTAAACATCTTTTATCCTGGTCACATTCCTTACACTTGCTGTAAGCGCTCACATTACCCGTATGTTGGCTGTTGCATTAGGGGTACAAGTTGGAACTTCTTGGCATTGATCTGCCACATGTCGTGTTACACACTTTGAGGCTTCTCCATTTTGTCATTGTCCCATTCTTATGTCATTTTACCTGGTAGATGATAACTGTCAGTGCTAATGTGAGAAATCTTTGAACTTTTTTATTTTGCTTGTCCAAAATCCAACAATTGATTGTAGTGGAAGGCCGTTGCCGGTTTTTGACACACCAGCAAACAGAAAATCCACCTGGGGTAAAAAGGGGGAAGCGATCGAGTGGAGACTCGCACTCATGAATCGTAAAAGATGTTAAAGAACTATTGTTGAAGAGTTATTTTTTTGTCTGAATAACAGCCATGTTACCATACTACGGTATATCTTACCTTGTAGACATGAAGGTCTGGAATTCTGAAATTTTTACATATGATTGGCTCATTCTGCTGACATCAGGCAATTCAGTTAGGCTACATTCTTACTGCCGTATGGTCGGGGGGGGGGGGCGTTTATATGGCCGACGTATATACGGGTGATATATGTCCCCCATAAATGGCAATGGGGACATGGCGCCCAACGGGAGCTGCACACGTGCGGCATCGTATTGCTCCCTACCCTGTAGAAAGATAGGACATTCCTATCTTTCTTTGGAATACGGCTCCGTGCACAATATATTCCTATGGAGAGTGGCGGGGGTGAGCGGTACTCTACACGTCCTCCTCTCCCCGGCAGTGCCATATGCCCGACGTGCTACAGTACAGCGGGCAACAGCAATGTGAATGTAGCCTTACACAGCAGATGTAATGGCTTTGGCCAGGTTTAGGGTACAATCCCTAGGGAATTATTATGCCATCAAGTGATCAAAAAGCATGTACAATTGCATATCAAGAAAACATTTACTGCTACATGGAATTGGGAGTTTGGAATATGTCAAATTTTGGTTTCAATTTTGGGTGTTTTTAACTTTTCTTTTTCAATATTAGTCAATGTTTATCAACATCATCCTAACTATAGTCATCTCTTTTGTAGTTTTGCAGATACTTACGGCAGCAATTCTTCCTGGATATTTTTTTGTGAAGAAGACACTTCAGTAAACCTTCGAAAACTACTGGAAACACTGGAGAGATTTGACAAATCTAAGGTTTGTTTTGTCAATGTCTACAATGTCAGTATGCTTTTACACAATATTGGTGACCACTTGGATTCTGGACCATCAGTAGAGTCTGGAGAGTAGAGTCTGGGCCGGCGGTGGAGTCTGGGCCGGCGGTGGAGTCTGGGCCGGCGGTGGAGTCTGGGCCGGCGGTGGAGTCTGGGCCGGCGGTGGAGTCTGGGCCATGGGTAGAGTCTGGGCCATGGGTAGAGTCTGGGCCATGGGTAGAGTCTGGGCCATGGGTAGAGTCTGGGCCATGGGTAGAGTCTGGGCCATGGGTAGAGTCTGGGCCATGGGTAGAGTCTGGGCCATGGGTAGAGTCTAAATTTGTTTAAAAAAGTAATGTAAGGTTCTGATGAGCTCTTCCACAAGAATGAATACTTGAATATACGGATTAGAGGTTTGGGGATGTTATACATAAAATATTATACATGTTATACATAAAATAAAACAATTAGAATATTGATGTTAAAGTCCCATAAAACTTCATATTAAATTGCCACTTATTTTTGTGCTTTAATGCAGAGTAATATTACTCTATAAAGGCGTAGCACATGAACATAAAATTCTTCAACATTAACATATCAAGTTCTAATATTAAATATTAACCTTGTACTGAATATGTAGAACAATTTAGGTGACTATTAGTGTATTAGTGTAGTGGGTGTATTCTACAGTGGCTTCAGCCACCATGTGGATGCCATGCTGGTTTACAACACCTCATGTCATGGCTCAATCACCGAGTCTACCTTGGTCCCAACGTGTAGTCATGATGTTTAGTCTTTGGGAAAAGTGCATGCGTGTATATTCTCGTAAATTTATATTCTCTTTTATCTTCTTTTGTTTCTTTTAGGAATATTTTTTGGGAAAAGCACTGTATGATGAGGAGTCTACAATAATTCACCATTATGCCTTTGCTGAAGACCCTACATTTTTTAAGTATCCAGATTTTGCTGCTGGCTGGGCCCTCAGCATGCCACTTGTCAGAAGGTAATTTATTTTTTTTTTTACTTTTTATTTTTTTTATTTTTACCTCTCATAAAAGACTGAAAAGCTAAATTTGGATTTTCCTTTACATTAACTGATAAAAACCCCATACAGAACATGAATTTGTTTGAAGATCTGAGATGTTATACGTTACTGGCGCTGACCTGCTGAGTAAAGGAAACCTATTCTTCATCTAACATAAATTCTAACATATCCCACTGGTAGTCAAAATTGTAAAAATAAGCAAGTTTTATCCTTCTTTTATTTTGCCTTGGGGCTCCAACAACTTATCCAGTTCTTATCTATTGTCAGGCATTTGAAGTGACAGCCAGTACATTGTTAGATGTGTCAGATCTGGCGGATTGTACGGTAGACTGGAATTCTTCGATTTGGATGTTAGAACTTTAACAAAAGAAGAACTTCTATATCTCCCATATGTTTTATCGCCACTAGATTTGTAAACTGAAGAGAAAATGATACTCTTGATGTATTTTGTATGAGTAAGAGGACTTGTGTTTGCCCTTGTTGTATGTCACGTACTGCTAACAACATAACAAAATGAGTATGAGGTCTAGGTTCCTATATAAGGTGCACCGGATTATAAGGCGCACCGGATTATAAGGATGAATGACCAGCAGGTGGCAGACTTGTGCACTGTTCAAGGCAGCTGTTGTCTGTAAGTACGGTTCATGTATAAGACACACTGGACTATAAGGCGCACCTTTGATTTCTGAGAAAATCAAAGGATTTTTTGTAAACCTTATAGTCTGAAAAATACTTATTTACCCAAAAGATCTGTCAGCAGTGTCTGGTCCCTTCAAGAGCAGGAACTCGTAGAGTGTATTATATAGTACTAGAAGAGGGTACTTAAATGCATTGTACCCTTTCAACAAATAATTCATATGGTTTGTGTAATGAAAAGTTATACAATTTTCCAATATGCTTCCGATATCAATTTCTCACGGTTTTCTAGATCTCTGCTTGCTGACATTCTATAGGAAGCTTCTATGTTTACTTCCAGAGGCACAGAAATCTGTCCATGGTCATGTGATGGACACGCAGGTGCACGGCTCTGATTACTCTCAGTGATGATAACGGCTCCTGCACCTGTGTGACGTCACATGACCATGGACAGGTTTCTATCCAATGGAAGTAAACAATAAAGATTTATATGACAGGACAGCAGGCAGAGTTTTTGAAAACTATGAGAAATTGATACAGAAAGTATATTGGAAATTTGTGTAACTTTTCATTACAAAAACCTTATTAATTATTTTTCTGAAAGTCAGAAACCCCTTGAAGGTACAATCCAGTAAAGGTTGCTAGGATGATAGGTGTCCACCCTACGATCACCACAGTATTGGATACTGTATTCATCTTTCCAATCATTTCTTCGGAGCATTCAGCTCTGGGGCAGATGGAGATAACAGGGGGCAGCTCTTGACTATCTTTACTAGTGCCATGGACCTTCAAAGAAGCTTCTTCACTCTCTTAGGTGGGTAAACTGGTGGACATTGGACCTCCCAGTCTGGCAAGCTGTGGGTGAAGGGGTTTGGGGCAAAAGGGTCAGGCACATACCAAATCAATGGAAAGGAGGAAGCCTTCTATCAGCAGAATATCCCTTTAATCAATTGCCTGCTTTTATGTGGAAAATTGTGAGAATTAGGCATCATCAGACCAACCCTAAACTATTGAACTATTATAAATGGAAAAAATGATTTTGTCTGTCTTTGGATGGAATCCGCTGGTCTATAAATTTCCAGGGAATCGTTTTTCCTCTTCATTTCATCTTGGCATTGTATTTGGTTACTTTGCCCACAGTGATGGATATCTGACAGAGGTTAAATAGTCAGGTGTGACCTTTGTTTTAGAGTTAATGCTTCATGCTAATCCGGCCCATACATGGTGTGGTTGTTCTTCTCGCATATCTATTTAGTCTCTTAGCCATGTTCCTGGCAAGAGGGAAGCTGGCTTCTCATTTCCAAACAGATTTATGCAACTTCATTGAAGATATCCATAAAAAGATTTCTGTAGAGAGGTGATTATGATGAGGTCAGCAATGGCTTCTCGCTACTGAGGAACACACTGCTAGTTTCTAAACTGCTTAACGTTCTTGTACAAGATGTGGCCAACAGCAGGGGGTTCAATGTTATGATTTATGAATCTATATACACACATTTTTTTTGCTTTGATGTTTTGGTGTGCCATGGACACCCATAACAACTTTGGTTAGCATCTTTGGTGACCACCTCTAACAATTATCTAGAAGAAAAAACTTACAAGCCAAAGTTTCAAATGTTCTCTTTAAACTCATCTCTTTGGGCAGCCTATCACACTCGCTCACTAACTGCATGAAACGTCAACTCTCCCTTTTACTAATTCATCCTATGTCCTCCTCCTATTGCATATCCGGCAAACACCAGATATAAACCAAGTTCCAGTTCCAAGTACCAAGTTCTCTGTCGTCACTTTTACCTTGGACCGATGATGGCTGGTTCAAGCAGCAGAATTTTATTAAATTATTTATTAAGCTATTTTATATTGTTCCTTTATAAAGAATGACTGGACCATTATGCAACCTCTTAAACCTCTTATGTTACCCCTCATCCTCATAGAATGTAAGCTCTTGTGTCACCCCCTCATCCTCATAGACTGTAAGCTCTTGTGTCACCCCTTCATCCTCATAGACTGTAAGCTCTTGTGTCACCCCCTCATCCTCATAGACTGTAAGCTCTTGTGTCACCCCCTCATCCTCATAGACTGTAAGCTCTTGTGTCACCCCTTCATCCTCATAGACTGTAAGCTCTTGTGTCACCCCCTCATCCTCATAGACTGTAAGCTCTTGTGTCACCCCCTCATCCTCATAGACTGTAAGCTCTTGTGTCACCCCCTCATCCTCATAGACTGTAAGCTCTTGTGTCACCCCTTCATCCTCATAGACTGTAAGCTCTTGTGTCACCCCCTCATCGTCATGGACTGTAATCTCTTGTGTCACCCCCTCATCGTCATGGACTGTAAGCTCTTGTGTCACCCCCTCATCCTCATAGACTGTAAGCTCTTGTGTCACCCCCTCATCCTCATAGACTGTAAGCTCTTGTGTCACCCCCTCATCCTCATAGACTGTAAGCTCTTGTGTCACCCCCTCATCCTCATAGACTGTAAGCTCTTGTGTCACCCCTTCATCCTCATAGACTGTAAGCTCTTGTGTCACCCCCTCATCGTCATGGACTGTAATCTCTTGTGTCACCCCCTCATCGTCATGGACTGTAAGCTCTTGTGTCACCCCCTCATCCTCATAGACTGTAAGCTCTTGTGTCACCCCCTCATCCTCATAGACTGTAAGCTCTTGTGTCACCCCCTCATCGTCATGGACTGTAAGCTCTTGTGTCACCCCCTTATCCTCATAGACTGTAAGCTCTTGTGTCACCCTCTCCTCCTCATAGACTGTAAGCTCTTGTGTCACCCCCTCATCCTCATAGACTGTAAGCTCATATGTCACCCCCTCATCCTCATAGACTGTAAGCTCTTGTGTCACCATCTCATCCTCATAGACTGTAAGCTCTTGTGTCATCGCCTCATCCTCATAGACTGTAAGCTCTTGTGTCACCCCCTCATCCTCATAGTCTGTAAGCTCTTGTGAGCAGGGCCCTCACTCCTTGTCCCATATGAATGTTTGTTCTTTGTAATGTAATATTATATCTGTATATGTCCCCTATGATTTGTAAAGCTACGGAATTTGTTGGCGCTATATAAATAAAGATTATTATGAGATCAAGGTTTGGGTTGTAAGAACATATACCGTATGTACCGGCGTATAAGATGACTTTTGAAGACAGAAAAATCTTCTGTCTAGTCTGGGGTCGTCTTATACGCCGGTAATCCCGACCGCCCGCCGTGTATTCACGGCGGCGGTCGGGTCCCGGTGCATGGATAGGGCTCACGGGCTGAGCCCTCTCCATAGCCGGTAAGTCTTTGCTGCATATTGCAGCAAAGGCTTACCGGTAACAGCCGCGATCGGTGCTAGCACCGATCGCAGGTGTTTTCACAGCTATAGCGGCGCATACTCACCCTTGATGTCTACTCACCCTCGATTCTGGCCCCGATGTCTGCGCGTCTCGTCTTCAGTCTTCCGCGCCGTCTTCTTTCTTCTGCTGGGCGCGTCATACTAGGCGCCTGCCGGGGAAGATCAATGGCGGGCCCAGCAGAAGAAAGAAGACGGCGCGGACATCGGGGGAGCAGTGCAGCACATCGGGGCCACCGGAGGGTGAGTATATAAGTTTATTTTTTTTTAAATGCTGGACTGGGCTGTGCTGTATACTACTGGGGGCAGTGCTGTATACTACTGGGGGCAGTGCTGTATACTACTGGGGGCAGTGCTGTATACTACTGGGGGCAGTGCTGTATACTACTGGGGGCAGTGCTGTATACTACTGGGGGCAGTGCTGTATACTACTGGGGGCAGTGCTGTATACTACTGGGGGCTGTGCTGTATACTACTGGGGGCTGTGCTGTATACTACTGGGGGCTGTGCTGTATACTACTGGGGGCAGTGCTGAATACTACTGGGGGCAGTGCTGTATACTACTGGGGGCAGTGCTGTATACTACTGGGGGCTGTGCTGTATACTACTGGGGGCAGTGCTGTATACTACTGGGGGCAAGCTGTATACTACTGGGGGCAGTGCTGTATACTACTGGGGGCAGTGCTGTATACTACTGGGGGCAGTGCTGTATACTACTCGGGGCTGTGCTGTATACTACTGGGGGCTGTGCTGTATACTACTGGGGGCTGTGCTGTATACTACTGGGGGCAGTGCTGTATACTACTGGGGGCAAGCTGTATACTACTGGGGGCTGTGCTGTATACTACTGGGGGCTGTGCTGTATACTACTGGGGGCTGTGCTGTATACTACTGGGGGCAGGCTGTATACTACTGGGGGCAGTGCTGTATACTACTGGGGGCAGTGCTGTATACTACTGGGGGCAGTGCTGTATACTACTGGGGGCTGTGCTGTATACTACTGGGGGCAGGCTGTATACTACTGGGGGCAGTGCTGTATACTACTGGGGGCAGTGCTGTATACTACTGGGGGCAGGCTGTATACTACTGGGGGCAGTGCTGTATACTACTGGGGGCAGTGCTGTATACTACTGGGGGCAGTGCTGTATACTACTGGGGGCAGTGCTGTATACTACTGGGGGCAGTGCTGTATACTACTGGGGGCAGTGCTGTATACTACTGGGGGCTGTGCTGTATACTACTGGGGGCTGTGCTGTATACTACTGGGGGCTGTGCTGTATACTACTGGGGGCTGTGCTGTATACTACTGGGGGCTGTGCTGTATACTACTGGGGGCTGTGCTGTATACTACTGGGGGCTGTGCTGTATACTACTGGGGGCTGTGCTGTATACTACTGGGACTGAGGGCAGTAGTATACACTGTAGGGTGACTGTCAGGGTGACAAACAGAAGCCATGAAGTTCCACAACGTCATGGTGTCTTCATGCACTGCTGCCCATGACTTTGGGGAATGTTATGGTGGCTTAAGGGGCTAACATATGATCATAGAAGGGGAAGAAAACACAAATAACATTGCCGGATTAGCATTTTTCAGTTTTTGTTTGTTATTTCTATGAACCTCTTAAGAAAAAAAGAATTGATAGTTCACCCATGTTTGATATCCATTATTATATGGTTCAATTTAAAAATAAAACTTCTCCTGGATTTTTAATTTAAAAGTCCTGGGCACCAACATAACAGTGACTTTCCACCCTGTATGATTATTCCTGGTTGTCGGCCAGCAAATATTAAGCAAAAAAAACACTGATCCTGTTTTACTTTTGTCCCAAACTCTCCCATTTATGGATTCCATTAAACCCAGAAATGTGACTACTTTGGTTTCCTATACAGCAGATAACATTCTCACCAATAGTCAAGGTTAGGGCTATACAGTTAGCCCTCAGGTTACGTACCAGATAGGTTCTTTGGGTCTGTTCTTACGTTAAATTTGTATGTAAGGCGTAACTTATAATTGCAACTTCAGACAATTTTTTTTTTGGCCCAGTAGCAATATTCTAATCTTTTTTGCTTTAATGGGTACAAAGATTATCAATAAGGCTTCATTACAGACACGTTACAGCTGAACATTACAGCCTGGGACTAACGCCTCATTCACACGGCCGTTGGGGGACGTATATACGTTGGATATATACGTCCCACATAGGCCGGCAATGGGCGCATGGTGCCGTATGGGTTCTGTAGCTGGGACAAAGATAGGACATGTCCCTCCTTTCCCTAGAATATGGCACTGTGCCCTATGTTTCTCTATGGAGAGGGGCGGGTGTAAGCGGCACTCACCCTCTCCTCCTCTCCGCGGCACCGGCTTGTGCCCGCCATGCTATGGTAGAGCGGGCACACGTTAGCACGAATTTAGCCTAAAGTAAAGCATCCAGAGATCTTCACTAGAGGTCTGTCTGTAACTAGGGGTCATCTGTAAATCAGGTGTCCATTAGTAGAGGACCGCCTGTATCCAAATTATTACAATGATGGATCCAGTCGTTTGAGAAAATTCCATTCAAAGATGGAACAGATTTTTAGTTCATATCAATTATGATGTTTTATTCGCCACATGTGAATAATGTCTTTGACAATTGTCTCATTGTGGAGCTGTAACATTTGGCACATGTGGGGAATAAACCCCCTTATCTGTCTGAACTAAGCTCACTCTTCTTTGGTATGAACATATATTTCAATGCAGACCAGACAGACAATCGGAAACAATCACTATTTAAAAATGGTGAAATGGATAAAGCCTTTTTGATATAGGGGGAAGTACAATGTAGAAACAGGTTCTTTCTTTGATTATGTATGTTTCATTGCAGAATGCTAGGACTATGAATGTGTTTTTGGTTTTTTTTAATCATTAAAGGGGTTGGCCATTATTGGGGGTTGGACATTAGGTTATTTACCAATTTGCATCTAGTAATAGTTCTGCTCTCCTTTCTTGATATGTAAAGTGAAGCCTCCTGTATTTTACGTCATCGGCCAGACATTCCTGTCCATAACATGGCCGCAGATAGAGGGTGAATTAAACTATTCATAGTATTCAGAATGCTGACAAAGGCATTATTAAAATCTGTATAGCATGGGCTTTTTGGAGCCTGTCACCAGCTAAAAATTACCAGCTAAAAATCCTGTTGACAGGTTCACTTTAAGAATCGCCAAAATCGACTGCAGAGGCAACGAGCTAAGAGAGATCAGCCCATGAGCCCTCTTCAAACATCCTTATTGGCACTGTAACATACTGTGTCATTAAGGGGTTAAAAAAAGACTAACTACCTGACCCCACCGCTAGAGGGAGCTAAGAAGCTTAGTGTATACTGGGTGGAATCTATGAAGACTGGCATTTTAAACAGCAGTCTTAATCCCCATGCAAACAAGGAATAGTAAATCTCCCGCACTGCGTTGTACTGAATACTCTAGCCAACTCTTTTTGGTTATAGTCAGTTTCTTAACTTTTTGTCTATATATATTTTTTTTAATTTTGCTTTTATTATTTTTCTACAGAAAAGAAACTTTTTTTCTATTTTTCTAAAAAAACACATGCTGTTCCTTATAAAAAACGAAAGTGCTTTATTACTTCGCCGTTTGTTGTGATGGGTTATCGGTCAGACGTTCTCCGCAGTCGTCCATACTCGCACCTTCCCCGTTGTGATAGACATTGCCGTATTCATTCATGTATAATTGTGCCTTATAATAGGAATTGTCAATGTTGGAATCTGGCACCTGCAGATATCGGATCTGTCTTTTCTTTTAACCTGAAAGAATGAGAATTAGTTAATTATGTGGTGAGATGAAGTGTTCTTTATTATACTTAATGTAAGCAATTGAATTGCTGTTCTCTTAGCTGTCGCAATGACAAAACTTGTTTTATTGAGCCAGAAATAAATGTATTGTGAATTTAGATGAATCTCTGTGCATTGTAGATGTGTTTTCAATGTTTTTCTCAAATCTTTCCTATCAATAGCACAGAATGTGTCCTTTTTTATATATAATCTATGTGTGATGAAGAATTTAAAGGGATATTCCTATAACACAAACTTGTGCCTCACAAATGTACTGAGTAGTGAGGTGTCCGCGCATGCACAAATTTCTCAATTTACAGGCAGTCCCCGGGTTATGTACAAGATAGGGTCTGTAGGTTTATTCTTAGAATTTGTATGTAAGTCGGAACTGTATATTTTACAATTGTAACCCCACCCAGAATTTTTTTGGTCTATGTGAGAATTTGAGTTTGAAAATGTTGGATTGTCACAAGAACCAGGATTAACAATAAAGTTTAATTGCAGACACCTTTGGTAATTGTTACAGCTGATCATTGTAGTCTAAGGCTAAAATAAAGTAAGTTTCCAACATCCAGGGGTCCGTTTGTAACTAGGGGTCATCTATAAGTCGGTTGTTCTTAAGTAGGGGACCGCCTGTACTTCTATGAGACTAAGGTGCGGATCCACAATGGCATGTCCATTGCGTGTTGTTTCCGCTTTGCTTCCATTGTCCCGTATCTGTTTTTATGCTTCAGTTATGCTTCTTTTTTTTCCATGTCTGCAAAAAAAAGTAAAATGTAATATTAATAAAATAATATTAAATACCACA
Source organism: Engystomops pustulosus (assembly GCF_040894005.1). Classification (NCBI taxonomy): domain Eukaryota; kingdom Metazoa; phylum Chordata; class Amphibia; order Anura; family Leptodactylidae; genus Engystomops; species Engystomops pustulosus. The sequence continues at coordinate 42,443,476 of NC_092412.1, forward strand.
AGTAGAGATGAAAACTCTGCCCAGATCTGCAAACGTCTACTGTGATCTATACTTTTTCTCCATACGTTCAAATTTAGCTCCTATCACTCAGTGATGCTCAGTGCAAAATTCTAGGGTGTGGGCGGGGACTCTCTAAGCAGACATATTATTATCCCTCTAGTTCTGTGGGGTGACAATGTGGTTAGATTATCAGGGTATAGGTGTATGTACACTTTCATCTGGCTTCTGACATTGTACGAACACACTGACACATAGAGAGATGAGACAGATCAGTGATGCCTATTACACAGAGGCATGACAGACAGAGGCCTGCCTCCCCTTTATCCCGGATCACTTATCTGCCTAGAGTTTGCATCTTCTGTTTCCTCATGATGTTATGTTTGCTGGCAGGAAGTGAGTGTCAGTGTGAGCTCCGTGCTGGACTGCAGTGGGGAGCGGCTACAGGCACAGAGCAGGGAGAGAAATCTCAGCAGCACGGCCATCACACAGAAATCCAGGATGGCGGCCCCACCCTAAAGTCAGAAGTTACAGGGTCGTGTCTAGGGGCAGCTGAAATTGTGTACACCAGCACTGATAGAGAGAGGTTGGACGTATATCTGTGAAATGCTGCATTTTTGTTTATAACAGTGATTTACAGAATGTGTTATATGGTTATCCTGAGTACATATAAGAAACTTGTCTTCGTGGGTAGTTGCTTCATGGTAGATACCAGAGATGTTTTCTCTGCTTGTAGTAAGGCTGAACCTAGACGAACATAAGCAGTATGGCTACGGAAATTCAGATAGTGGGGGTCATTTACTAAGGGCCCGATTTGCGTTTTTCCGACGGGTTAGCCGAATTTTTCCATTTTGCGCAGATTTTCCCTGTATTGCCCTGGGATTTTGGCGCACGCGATCGGATTGTGGCCGATCGGATCGGCGCCGCCATGCACGCACTGGAAATCGGGGCCTGTGGCCGTAAAAAACCTGACGGATTCAGGAAAACCGCCGCATTTTTTAAAAAAAAGTGTCGCTCGACACGCGCTTATCTGCACCCACGATAGGACGGTGAACTTCAGTGCATTCCGATGGTCTTCAGTGCAGCAGCGACACCTAGTGGATGTCGGAGGAACTGCCTTAGTGAATCCCGGCCGGACCCGAATCCATCACAGAGAACGCGCCACTGGATCGCGAATGGACCGGGTAAGTAAATCTGCCCCATTGACTTGAGCATTTACACGGTTACCCACAATTGGTGTACTGCTTTATGCAGCTTAACACCCAGTATGTATTAAGAAGACTTAATTTGGGGCATCAGCTGTCATTTCTGTTGCTTGCGGCTTGCATGTATGAGACCTTGGAGTAAAGGATTTACAATGCTTAAATTGCCAGACTTTAATAGAAATCTAATAATTGTTAGAGCAACTTGTGTGTTCCCCTTGGCTTAATGAGCCTAGGTGACCTCTGTGACCTTTATACCTAAACTACTGACTAGATGAATTTCTGAAGCAAAGTCAGTATTTATTTTTATTGCCAGCTTCGGGTCTGCGCTTTACAAGTGCCTAAGGGAGCATTTTAAGGAAGATAGAAGATTTTTTTCTTCTGGAATTATTTATCATTGCATTTATTGGGAAATTTTATATTCATTTCTAGAGGTTATGGGTTTGGAATATTTTCCATGCCAGCCTAATGTATATTATACAAATTGCAGCGAGGGAACGTTGGGTCTTCCATCTTTATCAAAAAGTCTCCTCTGTGAATGAAACATAAACTCCTTCCCTTCCAAAATAAACAATCATCTCTTTCTTAGGCCACTGGAGACCAATATGTGGTTTATAGGAACATTTATGAAAGACGAGAGATGGCTCTAGAAAGATTGTACCACAGTGTTTATAAGGAATCCCAACCCATTGCCATGTATGAAATGATATTTCGGGAAGAACTCGCATCGGGCTCAAGTGACCTTTTAAAGACATGAAAAACAACAGAACACAATGAATTGTATCAGGCTTCGACTATCCATGTGTCATTAGTAGAACGTCAGTAGTGTCCCTGGGCTAACCTATGTAATTCATTATTTTAATTTTGATGATAATAAAGGTCACGAATGTCAGAATATAACAGCTAAAACATTTAAGCAAGATAGAAACGCTCCTAAGAGGATTTCACCATAAATTAAATGAACATTAACTTGGAAAAGTAAATGTCTTAAGACAGCAGCACTGATGTACTGGTACATTTATTAATACTGACACACCCTTTGGAGGAACCAGGAACCTTAAAAGGACGTGACACACACTATTTAAAGCAGGAGTACAGCACCTTTATTGGTTGACCCTACTGGAGACCTCAGCCCCAGCTATAAATACTGGAGACCCCAGACTCGGCTAATAATACTGTAGACCTCAGACCCAGCCATTCATACTGTAGACCTCAGACCCAGCCAATAATCCTGGAGACACCAGACCCAGCCAATAATGCTGGAGACCCAAGGGCAAGCCAATAATACAGGAGACTCCAGACCTAGCCAATAATACTGGAGAACCCAGACCCAGCCATTAATACTGGAGACTCGAGACCCAGCCAATAATAGTGGAGACTCGAGACCCAGCCAATAATAGTGGAGACTGCAGACCTGACCACTAATACTGTAGACCCAAGACCCAGCCAATAATACTGGAGACCCAAGACCCAGCCAATAATACTGGAGACCCAAGACCCAGCCAATAATGCTGGAGACCCAAGACCCAGCCAAGAATACTGGAGACCCCAGACCTAACCTCTAATACTGGAGACCCCAGACCTAACCTCTAATACTGGAGACCCCAGACCTAACCTCTTATACTGGAGACCCCAGACCTGACCTCTAATACTGGAGACCCCAGACCCAGCCATTAATACTGTAGACCCCAGACCCAGCCATTAATACTGTAGACCCCAGACCCAGCCAATAATACTGGAGACCCCAGACCCAGCCAATAATACTGTAGACCTCAGACCCAGCCATTGATACTGTAGACCTCAGACCTAGCCAACAATACTATAGACCCAAGACCCAGCCAATAATACTGGAGACCCCAGACCCAGCCATTGATACTGTAGACCTCAGACCCAGCCATTGATACTGTAGACCTCAGACCCAGCCATTGATACTGTAGACCTCAGACCCAGCCATCGATACTGTAGACCCCATACCCAGCCATTAATACTGGAGACCCCAGACCCAGCCAATCATACTGGAGAACCCAGACCCAGCCAATAATACTGGAGACCCAAGACCCAGCCAATAATGCTGGAGACCCAAGACCCAGCCAACAATACTGGAGACCCCAGACCTGACCTCTAATACTGGAGACCCCAGACCTGACCTCTAATACTGGAGACCCCAGACCCAGCCATTAATACTGGAGACCCCAGACCCAGCCAATAATACTGGAGACCCCAGACCCAGCCAATAATACTGGAGACCCCAGACCCAGCCAATAATACTGGAGACCCCAGACCCAGCCAATAATACTGTAGACCCCAGACCCAGCCAATAATACTGTAGACCCCAGACCCAGCCATTGATACTGTAGACCTCAGACCCAGCCATTGATACTGTTGACCTCAGACCCAGCCAATAATACTGTAGACCTCAGACCCAGCCATTGATACTGTAGACCTCAGACCCAGCCATTGATACTGTAGACCTCAGACCCAGCCATTGATACTGTAGACCTCAGACCCAGCCAATAATGCTGTAGATCCAAGGGCAAGCCAATAATACTCCGGACATCCACATTCTGGAATATTTCACTGACTATCACTGAATCATAGGAGCTAAAACAGCAATAAAACTGAGTAAAATTTACAAGGGATTAAAAATGATGTTTATTGTGTAAACATCACTAGGGGATTATAATTTGAGAACTTTACTACAGTGCAGTATAGATGAATCCAAGGGGAATCCAGCACTCGCAGGTATCTGACCAATATGTGTATTTTCGTCCAACCACTGTTTGTTTTGTCTGTTTTTGTTGTGGTTGTTGTGACTTTTGTCTGGAATTTGCAAAGGGAGAAATTGGAGTTCATGACTAAATTTAGGCCAAGGTGCGGCACATTTGTGTGTCTGAAAACCCATTGAAGGGGAGTTTGTTTGCAACATTTAGATTTCTGTCTAGATTGATCTTAGAATCTTTTTGTTGTTGTTGTTGTTTTTTATTTCTTTCAGATGTCGTCACATGCTCTGTAGCATCACACTCACTACTAGAGTAGTGTGTTTTTGTTTATCCCATATTAGTAATTTGTAATATAAATTGACTTCTTGTGCTCTTATTTGGAACAGATTTCCACATAGAACATTCTTGTACAAGTCTGTAATGTATTTTTCTTTTTAAAACATTTCCAAAGGTATCTTGTTTTTAACAGTAACACACTCCGGAATATGTCATGCAGAATTACCACATCTTAGGAAATATTGACCAGACATTAAGATTTAGAAATATTTGACTAATATGAAATATTCATTGTCAACGGAAGTCAAATATTTTTTGAGGGTTTTCTACATCTCCTTACTAGTGACTCTTAGGAACTCTGCGTTTATTAATGGTTTTAGACTGGTTACACCATTGCTGGTCGAGCACCTGAATTTGCATAGACTGGTGCAGCTGGAAAACTTTCTGTTGGTTAAATATATATGTGCAGCTGGAAAACTTTCTGTTGGATATATATATATATATATATATATTTACAGCTTGCTAAGAGATTGCAGAATGTAGCCCCTGCCTCACGCATGCAATTCACCCCTTGATTGGACACTCCCTGCCCACCCATGGGAGGTTCTAATTTCCCAAACATTGTGTGGGGTAGCTGAAACCTAAACGGATCATAACTTTTTAACGGAAGTTCATATACAGGTGGTATTTGTGAAATTGGATTTGGCCGGGCCCAAACACAACTTGGCTACCCACTAGCAGTTCTAGGCTCAGGTGGGAGTTCTGTTTGCAAGATCTAGAGAATCTAATCAATTAACACCTAGTGAGTACAATATCTCTATAACTCATGAAATTGCAGGTCCCCTCTGTCTACAGAGATTCTTTTAAGCATGGGTTGTTCCCCCTATACTAGTGGAGAATCAATGGCTGTAAGTCTCAACTTGCAAGCAAGGCAGTCTTAATCAGCAAAGTCCGTAAGAAGAGCTCTTGGTTTCCCACCTTGGTTCTTGCTAGGCAGCAAGGTATGTGAGTTTTATCGCTTGGAGCTTTTGAAACTGGACCTCATGCTGAGCCAGACGTCTATCCTCGCATCACATCCTAAATGAAGTTTTTAATCCACAGTAAAACAGGTGGGACTCGGGCACAGGTTAGGTGAATGTGAGACTACAATTTCATGTAAAATACATCTTCTTGAAAAGGTGACACGTTTATGCAGTATCGCTCTTAATCATACCCGTGTGCTACCGCGCCTGTAAAACTTTAAATAGCATGGATACTGTTACTGGATGCACTGCAAGCAACCGACTACTGCCAAACTTAGTGGTGATCACATGACCTGCCTAGGCAGGTGCAGGACATGTGATCAACGGCCATCTTGTGTCCGGTGTCCGCTCCGCGTGGACAAAATCAACTGACTGATTAAAGGGCAGTAGCATTTTAATTCTTCATTACATTGTATGTCACAGCATTTTTCTGCTAAGGGGAGCTAAATTTACATAACTAATTATATATTAGCGTATATTTTAACCGGTTCGCGACCGCCCGCCGTGTATTCACGGCGGCGGTCGCGTCGCGCTGCATGGAGAGGGCTCACGGGCTGAGCCCTCTCCATAGCCGGTAAGTCTTTGCTGCATATTGCAGCAAAGGCTTACCGGTAACACCCGCGATCGGTGCTAGCACTGATCGCGTGTGTTTTCACAGCGTGGGCTGCCGGCAAAGCTGCCGGCAGCCTCAAACAGATAGCGGCGCATGGGCGCCGCCATCTTACCTGGGATCGCCGCTCCCCGTGGCGTCATCGGGGGGCGGCGATCCGTCTCCATGGTAGCCTCGGGTCTTCTGAAGACCCGAGGCTATTTCGTTTTAACCCCTTCATTACAATGTGCTGATAGCACATTGTAATGAATGAGGAAGAAAATCCCCATATACTGCCATACTGTAGTATGGCAGTATATGATAGGATCGATCAGACAACCTAGGGTTAAAGTACCCTAGGGAGTCTATAAAATAGTATAAATAAAAATAAAAAAAAGTTTAAAAAAGAAAATTATAATAAAAAAACCTAAAATTTTAAATCCCCCCCCCTTTCCCTAGAACTGACATAAATATAAATAAACAGTAAAAATCATAAACACATCAGGTATCGATGCGTCCGAAAATGCCGGATCTATCAAAATATGATAACGGTTTTTCAATGCGTTTAACCCTGTAATGGAAAATAGCGCCCAAAGTCGAAAATGGCACTTTTTTGCCATTTTGAAAAATCTAAAAAAATCAATAAAAAGTGATCAAAAGGTCGTACAGTCCTAAAGGTGGGGAGTGAAAAATGGACATGAAAAAACAGGAAAGGGCCCGGTCCTTAACTGGTTAAGGACCCATTTGTATATGCATTATGCCTATTCCTGGAACACAGAAGGTGAGTACAAACTTATATTTGTCCCATATTATTTAATCAACAACCTGACATGAGACGAATGTTGTGACTTAATATTTCCCGTATTCTCTACAATAGAGTAACATTAATTCAATGGCACTGTATATTCTAAGACGGGTTCACATTTGTGGCATATGAAAAATGTACTTTTTGAAAATACAGTGGTGGAGATTCATTTTTCTGGCAAAGAAGGCACGGGACTCTCCCTTGCCACTTGCATGCCACTATGGGCATGTTTGGGGTGAAAAATGGGTGGACAGTGGGACTGGTGGGCGGAAAATGGGCAGGGACTATAACAAAGGCTGTGCCAGTTCTGATTTTGTCTACAGGTCAGATCTGGTTGGGTTTGTGCCCTTATCCACTCGCAGGAGCAGGGCTGGCGCCAGCACTGGGAATACCTGGGCAAGTGCTGGGACCAGGGCTGCTGGGAGGGGCACATAAGGCTGTACATATGAAGGGGGCTTTATATAAAATTAACCATGAGGTGGCTAAATGGTATTCTAAATTAGGGAATATTCTAGGGAACAGGAGACTGTTTTATTTTCTGAATGTTTAATGCCGCCACCTGAGTTTACTGCAAAGGGGCCCACTGTTGACAAAGATCTCAAGTTTTTAAAAGAGAACCTATCGTGAGGATTTGGGCCCACAAGACTTTACCTGGATGGTCACAGGATCACAGGATCACCGTAAGTCCTTCTGAATGTTGAGAGATCCAGCACTAAGCAAAAATAAATAAAAACTGCTTGACTGATGACCTGTAAGGATTCACATCGTCCAAGTCATTCTCAGATGTCTCCTCCTGTCTTGAGTATTGTCCCGTAAGACAAGTGCAAGACCGTTTGCTACCGATTTTTTTGGCTAAATCCTCCTGACAGATTCCCTTTACGATCACTGCGTGCATTGAATAGGTGTTCGAGTTGTTTGCTTCCAGTTAAGACTTTAGAACTGAAGAACTTTTCTATATCTGTGAATTGTTCATTTCCTTTAGTGTTGTCATCCTGAACTGTGTGGTAAAAAATGACTTACAGATTCACAAACTTATATATGACTTTTCTTTAAAGTTGGTTATCTTGTGCCTAGTCCCAGTGTATCTCAAGCCAAAAATAAGAATGTATCTGTGCATGTTGTTCTGAGCAGAAAATGTTTATCCTTCTATTATTCTCATAGAATATCCGGAATGTTCATGTTCGCAGTTTCTGCATTTAACAAGCCCGCTATGTTTTATTCAACACAACGCAATTTAATTTTAACAGGTTTTTTTGGGTGTCGCTCAAAGTCGTGGAAACCAAGACCACTTTATTCTAAATGAGACTAAACAATGTATGAACTGTACGATGCCAGAAACAAAATGTGCTGCCAGTAAGAAATCTAAAGGTTAAACAATACATGCTCCTAACGATGCTTTAATTGTAGCATAGTTGAGGAGAGGCAGATGCGTTGTAGGCCCCCGCTAGGATGTTTTTACATGCTAAAGTAGGATCAAAAAATGAGTCGGACTATAAAACCATTGGATGTATGCCTAGAAACCCAAAACATTTTGGGCATTGTCTTTTCTGTTGAAGATTGTTTTATATGTACAGTAATGCCGCTATGATTATTTTGGAAGGCTTTCGAGGTGGATGAAAGGTGTTTACTGCTTTGAGAACCAACTCTCCAGCTTCCAGGGCTTCTGCTCTAGTAGGAACCCACATCATAACATCATGTTTATTGTGCACAAGATGGCCAAGCCACGATGGCCGAGAATCCGATTTTGGCTAACCTGACATGTCTACAATGTCTGACATTAAATTTCAAAAGCCCCAGAGGGTCCAAAAGCCCCAGAGATCAGGCATTGTAACCACCAGGAGGCCTCCAGATAGGTATGATATTTTTTTTCTTCGTGGGTCATGAAGCCTCTCTTAACCTAAAACAGTCAATTGGTGGGGAGGACACTACTCATTTAAAGGTTGTTTGATGTGACATTTTACAAAACAGGTTCCTTTAATAAAATAATATGCACTTAACTGCTTTGCACTGATATTTCCCTCTCATGCATTCATAAATCCTTCTGGTCTTCTGACCAGTAGGGAGGTTTTCTAGCATTGGTCACATGTTATCTGCTGTCTGACTGTATCACACATGCGTAAAACAACAGATAATACACCAGGGATGCAGCAATAGTGAGCTGTATTTGACTGAGCTGTCTACTGTGAGATTTAAGAGGAGGGGTCATGATTTAGGGAGGGATAAAGTAATATACGGAGCTGTATGCTGTGAGATGGGAGGGATACAGAAGTATTGATCTATATTAAAGGGAACCTGTCACGAGGAGACCCATTTTTAGCTCTCCCCCAGTCCCCACAGAGCATAGTACATACACTGCCAAAGTGTTTTTGTATTAAAAATTGGTTTTACAGAAAAAAAAGATATGTTATATTGTACCTTTCATTAGCATCTGCTGTGTGACTAGGCAGTTGCCTATTGGGAGCGTCTGGAAAGGAGCAGTTCCCCCCCACCCTTGGGAAACATGTGACCTTTTCAAATATACAAATAACTCCCCACACTCGGGATTGGCTGTAGAGGAGCAGGGGGCGTCGCTAAGTCCAGTGATGGGCGTTTTCATATATTTGAAAAGGTCACTTGGAGAAACTGTTTCCCATGGGTGGGGGAGAACTGCTCCTTTCCAGCCACTCCCAATTGGCAACTGCCTAGTCACACAGCAGATGCTAATGAAATGTACAATATAACATATATTTTTTTCTGTAAAACCAATTTTTTATACAAAAACACTGTGGCAGTGTATGTACTATGCTCTGTGGGGACTGGGGGAGTGCTAAAAATGGGTCTCCTGGTGACAGGTTCCCTTTAAGTTGAGCTGTCTATTGAGACATGGTTGAGCTGCCGGACTGATAGAGCTTATAAAAGAATCCAGTATATGAAGAGGGAGGGGGTGGATCATCTGAATCTTACCTAGACATATTTTCTTGAGGAAACTTTATTTTCTCTTTATGAATATGGTAGGCAGTAAAGGAAAAAGTTGCCATAGGTGTAAATAGCTATTTAGTCACAATTAAAGAGTTTTTGTACAAGATATAGTGCCAGGGACTTATTTTATTCCATTTTTATTATAAAGCGTCACAATATTGTATAGGCTCCGATAGGGGTCACCAGTTTAAGTTTAATTCATACTAGGGACGATTTCTTTAAAATGCCCATGCCAAAAGAATAATTAGTTATCGTATATACTCGTGTATAAGCCGAGTTTTTCAGCACAAAAAATGTGCTGAAAAACGTCCCCTCGCCTTATACACGAGTCATACATAAGTCATACAGTCATAAAAAATATTTAAATAATAAACTTATATACTCACCCTCCGGTGGCCCCGACCTGCAGCGCTGCTCCCCCGATGTCCACGCGGGCCCTCTTCTGGCTTCCGCGTCCGTCTTCTGTCATCTCTAACCTCATGCTGGTCGCCGCCATGTTTTTCTTCCAGGCAGCGCCTAGTATGACGTCAGCAGCGGCGCGTCATACTAGGTGCCGTCAGGGAGAGAGAACAATGCCGGTGCCCAGCACGAAGTTAGAGAAGAAAGAAGACCGGCGCCGAAGCCAGAAGAGGGCCCGCGCGGACATCGGGGGAGCAGCGCTGCGCATCGGGGCCACTGGAGGGTGAGTATATAAGTTTATTATTTTCTTTAAATGCTGGGCTGGCTGTATATTACTGGGGGCGGTGCTGTATATTACTGGGGGCGGTGCTGTATATTACTGGGGGCGGTGCTGTATATTACTGGGGGCAGTGCTGTATACTACTGGGGGCAGTGCTGTATACTACTGGGGGCAGTGCTGTATACTACTGGGGGCAGTGCTGTATACTACTGGGGGCAGTGCTGTATACTACTGGGGGCAGTGCTGTATACTACTGGGGGCAGTGCTGTATACTACTGGGGGCAAGCTGTATACTACTGGGGGCTGTGCTGTATACTACTGGGGGCAGTGCTGTATACTACTGGGGGCAGTGCTGTATACTACTGGGGGCTGTGCTGTATACTACTGGGGGCAGTGCTGTATACTACTGGGGGCAAGCTGTATACTACTGGGGGCAGTGCTGTATACTACTGGGGGCAGTGCTGTATACTACTGGGGACTGGCTGTATACTACTGGGGACTGGCTGTATACTACTGGGGGCAGTGCTGTATACTACTGGGGGCAGTGCTGTATACTACTGGGGGCAGTGCTGTATACTACTGGGGGCAGTGCTGTATACTACTGGGGGCAGTGCTGTATACTACTGGGGGCAGTGCTGTATACTACTGGGGGCAGTGCTGTATACTACTGGGGGCTGTGCTGTATACTACTGGGGACTGGCTGTATACTACTGGGGGCAAGCTGTATACTACGGTGGGCAGGCTTTATACATACTGGGGGGGTCTGTGACCAATGCATTTCCCACCCTCGGCTTATACTCGAGTCAATAGTTTTACCCAGTTTTTGATGGTAAAATTAGGGGTCTCAGCGGTATATAAAGAAATTAATCAAGGTTCATAGCCCTAATCTATGACCCCTGAACTTTTTACTAATTGGTTTTCCCCATGGGATAGGGCCTAACTTGCTGATCAGTGGAGGTCTCAGTGCTGAGACCCCACAGATCACGAAAAAGAGGGGTCCAATTGGGTCCTACGTACCTCTGTCGGACCCCTCGTCGCTCTGTCAGACTAATGGAGCAGACGGCCGCGCATGACCGTTCTGCTCCATTAATCTCTATGGAGCTGACGGAAATTGTCGGAAGCTGCGCTCGGCCATCTTAGTCTGATGGACCACTCGTTTCCGAGATCTGCGGGGGTCTCAGCACTGAGACCCCCACTGATCAGCAAGTTAGGCCCCATCCCATGGATGGGGCCTAACTTTTCTTTGTGGGAGACAATTTTTTCAGAATTTGCCTAGAAGTTGAGATATAAGAAAGTAAAGTTCCAGGGATACATAACCCGTTGTAATTTATAAATGGGAGTCAACCGCATATGATCGTATAGTTATTATTCAAGAGTATTAGGCAGCTAATTAATAATGCTCACGTGTAGTGTAAATTGTGGAAAAGATTACTTCATTTCTCTTTTTGTATAACTTTTTGAGCTTTTTGAATTTTTATGTATTGCTCTGTTGTTTAAGAGCTCTCCCAAAGGATTAATGAATGTTAACCATCTCTAGAAGTGCTCTCCAACTAATGTTCTGATGATCTGGCATTCTGGCTTCTATGGGCGGCCAGCAGTCCGCAGCGCCTGCACATTGTCCAGATGATTTATGTCTGCGTGAGCAGAAAGGGACATTGAAGAGCACTTCTAAGGGCGTGAGAAAGAGAAAATTTATGTTGGTTTTTCATTTTTGCTCCAGTTCAGATTGTGTCATATATGTTATGTAAGTTATTACCGAAATAATGCCTTTTCCACCCAATATCCGTATTTCTCCTCTTTATTATGGCATGTCCTGTCTTCTCTAGACATCTTTTGGATGATTGAAGCCTAGGGATAATAGATATCTCTCTGTAAAACTTTGGCTGGATATCTGCTGGATATAATTGAAGTGTTTGCTTTTATAATTAGCTGATGATTCAGGGATCACAGATTTGTATCTGTGATTTTTTAAGTCTTGTTCAGTTTCTGCACTCAATCCCAGGACCATTAAAAAGTCTTTCAATCAAAATTATATTTTTTCGGCTTCTTGCATGCCTCCTAAGGCCTTGTAGTAGATACTTTGTTATTTATGCTTAACCCTTTCAAGACACAGCCAGTTTTTAGCCAGCATATATTTGATCACATGAAATCACAGCAGCCTCCATGGAGGATACGATACAATACAATAGCACTTTATTGATCCCCGGGGGATAAATTGTTTTGTACATAGTGTTCCTGCAGTTGTTACGCACAGAGACAGCCTTAAAGAGAACCTGTCAGGCAAATTAACCCCCCATAACTAAATGTATTTTCTCAAACTGCCATAAGAAAGCATTGCCCCTATCCCTTCATTGTCCCTCTACGTGCCTGTAAATTTAAGCAATCAGATACTAAAGCTGTATGCAAATGACCTGAGAGATGTTCAATGAGTCATTATCATATTCAAGGTGTCCTCCATGTGCTTCCTGTTGCTGGCGCCCCCTGCAGCCTGTGTGTATATCAGATAACCCTATACACATGACTGACAGCCTGTATAATGGTGTGAGGTATAATGGTGTAATGGCTCCTCTGTGTGCTTCCTGGTGCTGGCGCCCCCTGCAGCCTTTGTGTGTGTGAGGTATAATGGTGTAATGGCTCCTCCATGTGCTTCCTGGTGCTGTCTATGTTTATGGTAGAATCGCCTCTACTTTAGGCGCAGAGGATGTCCCCTTGTCCTGGTCACAGGCCTAGGTATATAAAGATCTTTGGAGAGATCCTTGTACTGTCCATTCAGGTATTTGTACATTGTAATGAGGTCTCCCCTCAGTCGTCTTTTTTATGAACTGAATAACCCCAAATTTTGTAACCTGTCATTGTATTCTAGTCGCCTAATAATCTTGGTTGCTCTTCTCTACACCCGTTCCAGTTCTACTATGTCTCTTTATACACTGGTGTCCAAAAATGTACACAATATTCCATGTGTGGTCTGACCAGGTCAGAACTATGTCTTTATCATGAGAATCTATTCCTCTCTTGAATCATCCCAAAATTGTATTTGCTTTAGCAGCAGCCGCCTGGCTCTGGTCACTCAAATTAAGTTTACCATCCACCAATACCCCCAAGTCTTTTTCAGTAGCAGTTTTACCAAGTAATTGACTGTTTAGAACATTGTACCTTTTGTTTCCATGGCCCAAGTGCATAACTTTACATTTATCTACATTAATCCTCATCAAACCATTTCTCTGCCCACTCCTCAAGCTTCCACAAATCCCTCTGTAATGCTAAACTATCGACCTCAGTATTTATTACTTTACACAGCTTAGTATCATCTGCAAATATTGAAACTTGAATATGTAAACCCACTACAAGGTCATTAATAAAAATATTGAAAAGAAGTGGCCCCAATACTGACCATGGTTGCACTCCACTGGTAACGTCTACCCAATCTGAGAGTGTGCCATTAATGATGACCCTCTGTTTTCTATCACTAAGCCAATAACTTACCCAAAAAGTTTATGTACCAACCTTTTATGCGCCACTGTGTCAACAGTCCAGATATACAACATCCACAGCGTCCCCCAGATCCAGTCTGGAACTTACCTTTTCATAGAAGCCAATTAGATTAGCCTGACAGGACCGATCCCTCATAAACCCATGCTGACGCTGGGTTATAATGTTATGTGCAGTGATATACTCCAGGATAACATCTCTAACAAACTCCTCAAATATTTTCCCCACAACAGAAGTTAGACTCCAGTCTCCAGGATCGCTTGTTGATCCTTTTTTGTATATTGGTACCACATTTGCTATGCGCCAGTCCTGTGGAATAGAACCAGTCTATCACGGTACTTCATCTTGCTGGGGTCATTCGTTGTAAGATTACAACAGGAGATTGCCTCTACTCTTGCGCTTCGAACTGGAGTTACAAAGGTACTGTCTCTAAAATTGTTGTGCCGTCTTTTGGAACGTGGAAGCGGTGAAAATATTTATTTATTACTTGTTATTTTGTTATGCTGAGTATATTTAAGAATCTTGTGTTTGTGGGAATCCCCCGTTTAAATATAGAGAATTGAACAGGAAGAACAATTGAAATTGCTGTTTTCAGCATAGTGGCTAAATGGATTAACTGCTCTAGGTCCCATACACATGACCATATTAGGGTCTATTGCACCCGGTCATGGTGTGCTGAGCACACAATGGGGCACATTTACTTACCCGTCTGGAGGTTGTCCGTCGATCATGCACTCTGCCTCTGCCCCCCTTTTAGAAGAGTATCTGGTTGCAGTAGTTTCCAGTCTTTTGTGGTACGTTTTGCACCAATTAAAGTAAAAAGTTATAACGACGCGCTGCACACTTTTCCCGTAGGAGCTGCAAACAGTCGAGGACCGATCCAACAAAAAGTCATAATTTAAAACGTTAAAAAGTTACTATGACCGGAGCTCCTGAGTCTTCTTACTGTTTCTTTTTATTCTCAGGAGCAAATTCAGCAGGTTATCACTCGATGACCGAACTCTCTCCAGAATATTAGCACAATTTCAAAGATTCTCCGATTAGAATAGGCCACTATTCAGACCACCACCACTATACTCTATCTCCCTCCGTTCACACTGATCATCATAGCAGATCGCTGGAAGAAATTTGCACATGGATAGCATGATATGTTCTTGATAGTTAAGATTTATTCAGTATAAAATATACTCACAAACATTGAGTTGCATATAAAAGTGACAATTAGGACGTCAGCTTCACATGTCTGCCTGACCCTTGGTATTGCCACACATGCCTTCTTCCCAAATTTGAAGAAGTTTCTCATTTTATCATCATCTCCTCTACCTTCTTATGGCAAATTTAATAGTGCTCTGTTGTTCCACTAGAGATCACAGTTATGCCATTACATTTATGCCAGTAGCCAGGGCTGCTTCCAACAGTCACAAGGCTGCCACAAACTAGTCACAGGACTGCCTCTATGCCCCAGTAGCCAGTTCTGCCCCCAAGTAGTCAAAGTGCTGCCCATATGCCCCAATAGCCAGTTCTTCCCCAAATACTCCCAGTGCTGCCCCTTCTCCCCAGCAGTAGCCAGTTCTGCCCCAAGTATTTACACTGCTGCCCCAGTAGCCGGTGCTGCTTGCCTCCATGCCCCAGTAGCCAGTGCTGACTGCCTCCATGCCCCAGTAGCCAGTGCTGCTTGCCTCCATGCCCCAGTAGCCAGTGCTGCCTGCCCCCATGCCCCAGTAGCCAGTGCTGCCTGCCCCCATGCCCCAGTATGCAGTGCTACCTGCCTCCATGCCCCAGTAGTCACCATGCTGCTAAAGTAGGCAGTGCTTCCTGGTCCCATGCCCCAGTAACCAGTGCTGCCTGCCCCCATGTCCCAGTAGCCAGCAGCCTAGGGGCAAATACAGCTCTGGCTTTTCAGCAGTCAATCCTGCAATATGTCCAGACCACAATTGAGTTTGGGTCTGCTCATCTCTACCCAGGAGCAGTGCAATACAGCAGCCAAATACTTACCACTCTGCTCTGGATCCTGATGCTGCTGCAAAAGCAAAGTCAGGACACCGAGCAGAGCGGCAGGAGAGGACTCGGGAGAGTGAGGATTTCTCAGCAGTACTCGCTACCTGTCCTCCTGCATTAATGTTTCCTTCATTCATTTATGGAACCACTCATTGAAGGGTGCGAGCTGCAACTCAAAGCTTGACGGCTGCATTTGTGCCACGGGTTGTGCATGCTCTTCTAGGCTTTTAATTAAGATGTGCACATTATGTACATGCTCAGTATTGAAGCTCATCTGCTACAGATCAGAGGAATAAGACACTAGGAAGAAATTCCTGCATTTGTCTCTGCATTGTTAGTGTGACCAGGAAAACAGGACTGTGAAGTCGGTGACCATGTTGGCGCACTCCTTTGCCCTGGTTTATACATTTATTTTTGTAGGTGGTCTTCCCAAACAAGAGTGTGAGGTTTATACAGAAAAGCCTCTATATAAAATCCTTATTGAGTTAAGTGGTATTTGTCCCACTGCGGCATGATGTCAGCTCTCATCTGTTCCACTAATTATACCTTTAATTCATTTGGAAATACAAGACGAAAAAAAAAGTCTTTCTGTACAATCTGTTTTTCATGATTTTTGTTTTCCATTTCTACAAATGTAATGCTTTTTCATTTTTTTTAATACTTTTGTACTTTTCATTGATTTTTTTTCCCCAAGATACTTTAATTTAAACACTTTTGCAATTAAATCCTTTTATTAGATTAAGTATAATTTCACTTTTATTCCTGTTTGCATCTGTGTGGGTATTAGAACCAGAACAGAGAGTAAATGAACCCGATCTAATAAAGTCATTATAGATTAGTTGTGTTTCTGTAACATTTCCCAGTGTATAACTTTGTTGGTTTTTATTTGCATGCTTTTTCCATGGTCTGTTAATGAGACTTTTTTTTTCTTGTGTATTTTCTAGACTTGCTGAAATTCTAACTAAGGACCCTCCTAGTTCCGATTTTACTATAGATTTGAAGCATGAGGTATGTTATATTTTGTCTGTTTTTTTAACAGCATAACAAATTGGACAAAAAATGTTTAAAAAATGTCCCACAATAACGCCAGACACATAGTTGTACAATTTTCATACAGGGGGCAATCTAAATTTATTTTTTATAATTATCCTTACATAATATCAGTAAGGGATCAACCACTGGAAACTCCGCAAGAACAGTGGTCCCTACAATCTGTCACCCTGTTCTTTATCTATTAGACATTGCCTGCTATTAGTATATTGCAAATGCATTGTGATTTTCTACATAACGTTTATTATTTCTGTCCATAATGCATTTTCCAAGATATTCCCAGTTTAAACCATATGTTAATGAGGCAGTTGGTGCACTAAGGTGCCTTTGGCGCCCAGAGCACAGCTTAAATTACTTCCTTGCTTCTCACAAGACAAATCTTTTGCTTAACTAATGGAGGGTTATAGTCCAGGCAGAAATAGCAGTGTTCGTGCGCTAACAGCATATTCTTTGTGCACTAACTGTCTCATTAGCATATGGATTAAAATGGTAATTTCTCAGAAACTGCATAGTGGACTTAATTAATGTTTGGGTTTAAAAATGCATTATTCTACAACGTGTGGCCAGCTGATCATAATACTTGGGTAGGTGGAAGACTATTCCTCATTGTTTCAATCAGTGAGGAAAAGCTAATAAAAAATTAATTGTGAAATCTTAATGGAGCATTTTACTTCAAAGTTTTGCTGTTCAGAAATAGTTGTCATATGTGAATAGTAACACTGCTTGTTGCTAAGAGAGTTCTTGGGACAAGATTTTTTTAACCTACATACCATAAATAGGGGACATGTATCTTTATTTCTGCTAGTTAAATTGTGTCAATTTTGTAACTTTTTGTCTTTTTGCGACTTTTCACTGCGACTTTTGCTTTAGTTTTTCAAGTACACCTTTTTCTGCACCTGGTGCAGTATGCTTTGTGTATCTTTATTTTCCAGATATTCTGTGCGACTTTTCACTTATGTATAATTTTTTTTGCTTATTTGCTAGTCCAGGGCAGGTGCAAAGGAAGAATTTGTTATGGACCCAGTTTTAACATGTAAATGGAAATTATATCACATGCTTTAAATGTTTTAAATTTTTCACATGAAACTGTTTTTTTAAAAATTCATAAATTTTTGCATTTTTAAAAAATGTATTGGTAACTTCTAAGGGTGAGGTCACACGTGGAGTTTTTGTAGCGTTTTGAAACTCATTACAACAGCTGAGGAGAGGTGTTTGATTAATTACATAACTGTTGACATTTACGTTTACAAAACGCGATGTAAACGGGATGCGTTAACATGTAAATAGGAAAATCACCTCTTCTCAGCTGCTGTAATGTCTTTCAAAATGCAATGAAATTCAACCAAAACACAACGTGTGACCTCACCCTTAACACCAAGTCTGACTGACCTCATATGTCGTCATCACCCTGGGGTGTGATTACAGTGCTTAAAAATGCAGGACACAGCCTCAAATCTGAATTTACAGTAGTATCCACTCCTGTATATAACCCCTCACATGGCTTGTATCCTCTCCTGTATATAACCCCCTCACATGGCTTGTGTCCTCTCCAGTATATAACCCCCTCACTTGGCTTGTATCCTCTCCTGTATATAACCCCCTCACATGGCTTGTGTCCTCTCCTGTATATAACCCTTCACATGGCTTGTGTCCTCTCCTGTATATAACCCCCTCACATGGCTTGTATCCTCTCCTGTATATAACCCACTCACATGGCTTGTATCCTCTCCTGTATATAACCCCCTCACATGGCTTGTGTCCTCCCCTGTATATAACCCCCTCACATGGCTTGTGTGCTCTCCTGTATATACTCCCCCTCACATGGCTTGTGTCCTCTCCTGTATATAACCCCCTCACATGGCTTGTATCTTCTCCTGTATATAACCCCTCACATGGCTTGTGTCCTCTCCTGTATATAACCCCCTCACATGGCTTGTGTCCTCTCCTGTATATAACCCCTGACATGGCTTGTATCCTCTCCTGTATATAACCCCCTCACATGGCTTGTGTCCTCTCCTGCATATAACCCCCTCACATGGCTTGTATCCTCTCCTGTATATAACCCCCTCACATGGCTTGTGTCCTCTCCAGTATATAACCAGTATTTTCCCTGTATTGCCCTGGGTTTTTGGCGCGCGGATCGTCACGCCGGCATGCATGCTACGGAAATGACCGAACGATAACCCGACGGATTCGGAGAAATCATTTAAATAAAAAAAGTGTTGCGGGACTCGCGCTTACCTTCACCAAGTATAGGCTCGGTGAACTCCAGTGCGTTCTGATGCTCTTCAGCGCAGCAGCGACACCGTGAATGGGCCGGGTGAGTAAATCTGCCCCAGTGAGTGTTTTGCCCGTTTCAATTTTGAAGTTCAACATTTCAAGTATTTTTTTCCACATGAACGTGCAAAACATGATGTTGAATTTAACATTCAACATTTAGCTCAAATCAGTTTCTAGCTTTTACATCTATTCACAAGACTATTTTTCTTTTGGCTAAAAACCAGAGGGTGTCCTAAGTGTACCTGTTTTTAAAAAAATTGCTTCAAGAATATATCATTTTTATCTGCATCTAGGAATTGCCATAGACATGTGAAAAATGCCTTAAACAGTATCTTCAAGATGGTTAACTAGGTCTCCTGCAATAAAAAATACCACAAAAGAGATTTCTTATAGTCGATGATGGTATTTAAAGCCCCTCAAAGGTTCCTCTTGGAGTCGAAAGTAAATTGAAAGGGTTTCCTTCACATTGTTAAGAGTAATTTAATGATATGGGTAAGGAGAGTCATTAATATATAAGACCTTGCAACCCTGGTCTGCTGGATGAATTACGCTGGGTAGAGAGGAAGGAAAGGTCTGCAAATGTTTGTTTAGGGGCAAGTGTATTTTTCCTATTGAGCACATTCCTGGCTTTGACATTTTGGCTTTTACTTTGCAAGTTCTTTCTGGCAGTTTTCTATCCTTGAGAAGAAGTAAACATTTTGGGGCACATTTACGAAGAACAGTGCAGTCTGTACTATGTGCAGTTTGCCTTTGTAGTGTGTAGAGGGCGCCAGATTCGGGATTTCTGGCACACGTTCTACATGAATCTAGAGCTCCCTGCACTGCTCCGACCGAGTGCACTGCTTTTTCTTTGGTGCACCTTTAACATGGGCTGTGTAACACACTTCTGTTATATAAATGTGGCGCATGATCCGAATAAGCACCGGAACGCCAACTTCAGTGCAGAAATTTGTGTTGTATGATGCCTAGTAGAGCCATGCCACAAAATGGTCTTGTGTAACACATAGTTGGCGCTGACACTTCTTAAATACGTGTGCAGGCAGTTTGCACTGAAAAGAATGTGCAAAGTCCGTCAGAAAACTGGTTTTATGGTTCTATAAGTTTGTACTTGAACTTATCTGGTGACCTCTATAAGCTGTGTAATACAGGGTGTAACAAAAAGGTCGGGACTAGAGATGAGCGGACCCAACGTAAAGTTTTGTGTGCATTCCACACGAGCCGGACATATTGTAAGATTGGCAGCCAATCCGGAAAATTAACGCCCCTACCTACTAGCTTTGGCTGTCATTGGCCACAGGGGGCACGTACCTATGTCCCCACCAACTAGCCATGGCTGTTATTGGCCACAGGGGACACGTACCTATGTCCCTACCTACTAGCCATGGCTGTAATCGGCCAGGGTGGAAAATCAGCATTCAATTGGCAGCCATGCAGCCAATCCCACAAGGCAATTTAGGCAATTTCCCTGATTGTTTTCAGGGGCACCGAAGCTCTGCGAGCTCGGCTTCCGGGCCAGGCTGAGGTGCCCATGCTCCAACCTTCCCTATTCCCAGCGCTATATCAGGTGCTGAGATATGGTCATACATTCGGCAAGCATAGTGTTGATTATGGAGATGGTAATTTTATGTACCTGGTATGTACATTACCTAATTTCTTCTGGTCTAGACCAACTGATGAAGTTACTCTTCATCTAATAAACTATGTTATTTGTAAAGAGGAAGTCCGTTTCTCTTTTGATTCCTCTGAGGTCGACTTCCTGTTTACATATAAGGCGCTTTTGTCAGTTGAAAAACCTGTTGGTCACATAATCGAAGGAGCGGGATAATTTGGGCACTGGTTAGAGTCACAGCACGTAATCAGGATTGGAAGTGTATTGGCTGCATGTATATGCATGCAGAACAAAACAATTCTCTGTAGAGACTCATGCAAAATAACTTGTGGTGTTTAATAAAACCCACTAATATTAGCATCTCGCATCTATTTAGCAGGTTCGAAAATATTTTTGTATTAGTGTCACTTTAAATCTAAATGATCAGAAAAATAAAGATCCAAGTCATTTCCAAGTTATTGAAGCAATTTAATACCATTTATAGCTATTGATTCCTACCTGGAAGCTAATGTTTCTCTGGACAAACCTGTGATTGTCTTACTTCTTAGGTCCATTCTTCATGCTTCTATAATACAGACCATTATGTTCCTTTTTACATTGTTTATATACCTCTTAGATGTTGCCAATACAAGATTACAGGATTAATCGCTGCTTGTTATTCCAACTTGTTCTCACTTGCCCATAAAGGTGTCGGGAATCCCCAAGTGCTTGGAATCGGTAAAAAGATTTTGTCAGTATAATCTAAATATGGGTTGACGGCTTTCTTTAAAGAAAACCTGTCATTTAAGTTACCCAAAATAAATACTTCATTAAAAACTATGGTTAAAAAGAACTGCCAATATCCCTTAATGTTTCCTTGACATGTTTGTAAACTTTTAAACTCCCCTGATGTGAGTACAATGAGCCTTGCCTTTTAAATTTTACTTGCATTGCCCCTCCCTGCTTGTTTCTGATTGAGAGGTCTCACTGATGCTGCTGTGAGGAACATCGAGAGAAAGCTCTGTTGCATCATTGGGCACTTTATGCCAAGTGACCAGGGTGATGTCTTTTGAAGGTCCTGTTACATTTGCAATGTCTACCCCATGTATGTATCTGATCACATGAAATCACAGCATGCCTCCATGGAGGCATGATGAGGAGTAGAAGTCCATGGAGGATGGGGAGGAATAGAAATCCATGGAGGCATACTGTGATCAGATATATACGTGGTGTGGACGTTGCAAATGTAACCGGGACCTTGGATGACATCACCATATTCAAATGCTGAGAAGAGGCATAGACATATGGAGGAGTATATGGGAGGTGACGGTAAAGCAGGACATGTCGCCTCTGATGTCAGTTAATTTAAGATAAGGTTCAGGGATCGCATTAAGCGTATATTACACTTGTACAGGAAGATTTAATCCATTAAAAACGTCCCAACTGGATAAATCAACACAGGATTTTTAACCTTTCCCCCTCTTTCAGATCTGTGAGATACCACTCATTCATGTTCCGTATTGTTGCAGCCTCAGCCTGCATACCCTGGGGTGAGGCCGGTACCACCTGTCCTGCCCCTCGTCTTTTTCCAGCTCCCATCATTGCGATTTGATGAGGGGAGGGAAGCAGTTGGTAAACTCGGAGGAGAGAGGGTCACACTCAGCTTGGAGGCCGGGCACTGGGGGATGGATGCTCTTGTGCACAGCTGAGCGCTCTCTCCTCTATCCATGATGTAGTTGATTTATGCTGCAACGGGGCTGGACAGACACGTATATCATGTAATTAGTGTCTGTTCCTCCTTGATTTAAATTGACAGCAGTTATTTATTGGCACCCCACACTCCCATCCTCCATGTCCCCTACTCTCTCACATGAGCAAGCACCTTGACCTGACCCATATCTCCTGCATTGCTTCAGCATCTATGGGCTGTCATGTAAATGTTAACCCTTTTAGTGCAACCACCCTTCCTCAAGTAAGTTAATATTTTCACTTGACCGTTTGTTTCCCCATTTTAAGGTGTTGCAGGGGTTAATTTGTTGTATGACATGTGAGGTTCTGTTGACATTTACTCATTTACTTACCCGGTCCAGTCGCGATCCTGCGACGCATTGTCCGACACTGATTCGGGTCTGCCGGGATTCACTAATGTCGTGCGGCCGATATGTAGCAGGTGTTGCTGCTGTGCCGAAGTCCGCCGGAGTTCACTTGCTTCTTCCCGGTGCATGTGATCTTGCGACACAATTCTTTTTTAAAATTCTGCAGTTTTTCCGAATCCGTTGGGTTGTCCGATGACCACCCCCAACCCCCCCCCACCACCACTTTCTGTAGCGTGAAAGACGGTGCTGATGCGCCACAATCCATTCGCGTGCTCCAAAATCCCAGGGCAATCGGAAATATTCAGGAAACCCGATGATTACAACCATCACCGGAGAATGTGGCACAGCTGTGTTTTTTTTTTTGTCATTTCCCCCCCCCCTGTCTCCAGTTTTGCCCCTTCTCCTGCCCCCAGATCTAGTGCTTCCCCTCCTGCCCCCAGTTTTGGTGTCCCCCCCCCCCTCCTGTCTCCAGTTTTCCCCCTTCTCCTGCTCCAAGTTCTAGTGCCTACCCTCCTGCCCCCAGTTTTGGTGCCCCCCCCTCCTGTCTCCAGTTTTGCCCCTTCTCCTGACCCCAGATCTAGTGCTTCCCCTCCTGACCCCAGTTTTGGTGTCCCCCCCCATCCTGTCTCCAGTTTTCCCCCTTCTCCTGCTCCAAGTTCTAGTGCCTACCCTCCTGCCCCCAGTTTTGGTGCCCCCCCCCTGCTGCCTCCAGTTTTGCCCCTTCTCCTGCCCCCAGATCTAGTGCTTCCCCTCCTGCCCCCAGTTTTGGTGCCCCCCCCCCCTCCTGTCTCCAGTTTTTCCCCTTCTCCTGCCCCCAGTTCTGGTGATTCCCCTCCTGCTGCTTCAGGTTCTACTCACTGTGAGCAGAGCAGTCTGTTCCGCGGGAGTCTGTATAGAGGAGGAGCCAGAGGGTCATGTGATGATGACATCACCACAGGTCCTCAAGCTTCCCCTGTATACAGCAGGAACTCAAGCAGTGAGTTATCACACATGTTATACTCCGTTTTTGCTGCGAATCGCGACCCCTGTATTTTGGTCGTTCGACCCCCTCTGGTTTATATCTTATCCACCTATATGTATTACTGAAAACATCATGCGCCTCCTTACCTAAAAATACTCATTAAAATGGTAAGAGGATTATTAGTACCCTTCTGGAAAATGTTAGTGAAACTGATAAGGTTGATTTACAGCTCTATGGGAACCTGTTACTAGCTTTATTCCCTTCAACACGGATGCTATTGTTTAAAAACATGTTTAGAGTCAATAGAACAGAAGAAACGCCGGAGACTGGCAAGTCACCTAGCGGGATGTCGGCACTGCCAGACCAGGAGTGAGTAGTTGATGGCTGGGGCACAGGTACAATGCTTCGGGCTTGATTAGACCAGGATATATGGGTGGTGCACTGCTTGTTCAACCAGATGGATGCAATCAAATAAAGACAAAAGATAGCGGCACTCACCCGAAAATCTTCTTTATTCAGCTTAATGCATGAGACAGGGAGGTGCAGCACAAGAAAGGCTTCGGCGACGGGCCGTTTCGCGCACTCCTGCGCTTCGTCTAGCCGTATGAGGGACGCCGGTGGAGTCGGGGTTATAACCGTCCTCCCTCTGACATCACTCATAGAAAAATCATGTGATCGAAGGAATCATGTGATCGGGGGGGGGGGGGTGTGCAGAGGTGTAGGCGGTGCCCGCACAAGACCATCAGCTGACCAGTCAAGTTACGGACGTCGCCGTCATGCACAATCATTCAAACCGCAGTATTGTACAAAAAAACAAGGAAAAGTGAAACAAGAAACGCCAAGTTGCACATAATCCTATTAACATCACATAATTAAAAACAATTTCCTTACAGTGTGGTATATCGAAAAGTTACAGAGGGCAAATTGGCTTAATCTCTCTTATAGCATCTGGTACATCTACAGAAACACTGCCATGTCATTTTTATCATTTAGTCCTACTGGACCTTCTGCTTCTGTCTTGAGGATCCATCTAGCCTCTCACCGGACGAGCTCTCTATGTCTATCTCCTCCATTAGTATTCACTGTTACCCTTTCTATCCCCGCAAAGGACAGTGCATCAGGGTTACCTGCATGCACTGTATGTACATGTTGTATCAATCTAGGGGAACCTTTTCCTGTGATAACTGAGCGATGGTGCTCCCTGAACCTAATGTAAAGAGGTCTGATGGTTTTGCCTATGTAGAATCGTCTACATGGGCAAAAGACGAAATAGACTACGTAATCAGTTTTGCAACTAATAAAGTGTTTCACAGTAGCTGTGACTCCTCCCATCTGGAGAGTCTTGTCCCTTAAATGAAATTTACAGAAGTTACAGTGGTGGCATGGAAAATTACCTTGTGGACTCGCTTTGTCTAACCATGTAGTTTTATCATCTCCAAATCTACTTCTGACAAGAAGGTTCTTAAGAGTGGGATTACGTCTGAAGGCCACCATAGAAGTCTTCAGACCCAATGAGAACAATATCCGCAAGGCCATCCAGAAAAACTGGAATATATTAGAAAGGGACCCGGAGCTTAAAATACTCGCGGCCAATAGACCTATGGTGGCCTTCAGACGTAATCCCACTCTTAAGAACCTACTTGCCAGAAGTAGATTTGGAGATGATAAAACTACCGTATATTCCGGCGTATAAGACGACCTGGTGTATACTATAGAGTTTAAGATATATTCGCCGTATAAGACTACCCCTTTTCCAACGCATACAAAACACCGGTAAAAATTAAAAAAAAAAAAAACAGATTTGAATTTAACATGGCCCTTTTTTAATGTAAATTCTTATGACATGCAGGTATATAGCAGGAAAACTGTCGCTCATAAACATAAGGCATACAACAACAACATTACCATTACAGCACAGCCCCCAGTAGTATACAGCACAGCCCCCAGTAGTATACAGCACAGCCCCCAGTAGTATACAGCACAGCCCCCAGTAGTATACAGCACAGCCCCCAGTAGTATACAGCACTGCCCCCAGTAGTATACAGCACTGCCCCCAGTAGTATACAGCACAGCCCCCAGTAGTATACAGCACTGCCCCCAGTAATATACAGCCAGCCCAGCATTAATAGAAAATAATAAACTTATATACTCACCCTCCGGTGGCCCCGACGTGCAGTGCTGCTCCCCCGATGTCCGCGTGGGTCCTCTTCTGGCTTCGGCGCCCGTCTTCTGTCTTCACAAACTTCGTGCCGGGCGCCGCCATTGTTCTCCCCTGGACGGCGCCTAGTATGACGCAGAAGAAAGAAGACTGCGCGGAAGACGATCCGCGCGGACATCGGGGCCAACGGAGGGCGAGTATGCACCCCGATGTCTTTTTGAGGCTGCCGGCAGCTTTTTGAGGCTGCCGGCAGCCATCGCTGTGCAAACACCCGCGATCGGTGCTAGCACCGATCGCGGGTGTTACCGGTAAGCCTTTGCTGCAATATGCAGCAAAGACTTACCGGCTATGGAGAGGGCTCAGCCCGTGAGCCCTCTCCATGCACCGGGACCCGCCGTATAAGACGATTACCGGCGTATAAGACGACCCCAGAGAAGACAGAAGATTTTTCTGTCTTCAAAAGTTGTCTTATACGCCGGTATATACGGTACATGGTTAGACAAAGCGAGTCCACAAGGTAATTTTCCATGCCACCACTGTAACTTCTGTAAATTTCATTTAAGGGACAAGACTCTCCAGATGGGAGGAGTCACAGCTACTGTGAAACACTTTATTAGTTGCAAAACTGATTACGTAGTCTATTTCGTCTTTTGCCCATGTAGACGATTCTACATAGGCAAAACCATCAGACCTCTTTACATTAGGTTCAGGGAGCACCATCGCTCAGTTATCACAGGAAAAGGTTCCCCTAGATTGATACAACATGTACATACAGTGCATGCAGGTAACCCTGATGCACTGTCCTTTGCGGGGATAGAAAGGGTAACAGTGAATACTAATGGAGGAGATAGACATAGAGAGCTCGTCCGGTGCGAGGCTAGATGGATCCTCAAGACAGAAGCAGAAGGTCCAGTAGGACTAAATGATAAAAATGACATGGCAGTGTTTCTGTAGATGTACCAGATGCTATAAGAGAGATTAAGCCAATTTGCCCTCTGTAACTTTTCGATATACCACACTGTAAGGAAATTGTTTTTAATTATGCGATGTTAATAGGATTATGTGCAACTTGCCGTTTCTTGTTTCACTTTTCCTTGTTTTTTTGTACAATACTGCGGTTTGAATGATTGTGCATGACGGCGACGTCCGTAACTTGACTGGTCAGCTGACGGTCTTGTGCGGGCACCGCCTACACCTCTGCACACACACACACACCCCTGTTTCCCGATCACATGATACCTTCGATCACATGATTTTTCTATGAGTGACGTCAGAGGGAGGACGGTTATAACCCCGACTCCACTGGCGTCCCTCATACGGCTAGACGAAGCGCAGGAGTGCGCGAAACGGCCCGTCGCCGAAGCCTTTCTTGTGCTGCACCTCCCTGTCTCATGCATTAAGCTGAATAAAGAAGATTTCCGGGTGAGTGCCGCTATCTTTTGTCTTTATTTGATTAAAAACATGTTTAGGTTAATAAAATCGGGTGTAAGGCCTATCACATGTAAAATGCAATCTGCAGGTAGCATGTTATAGAGGAAGAAGAACTGAGTATATTAAGATGGCTCTTTGTGGGAAAAGTTTCTGTAATGATGGGAATCATCATATTTGCACAGAACCCTAGTTAAGAACACCTGACTTACATACGACCCCTAGTTACAAACGGACCTCTGGATATTGGTAATTTACTGTACTTTAGCCTTAGGCTACAATAAACAGCTGTAACAGTTATCACAGGTGTTTGTAATTAAGATTTATTGTTAACCCTGGTTCTTATGACAACCCAACATTTTTAATATCCAATAGTCACAGAGACGAAAAAAAATTTGGCTGGAACTACAATTCTAAAATATACAGTTCCGACTTACATACAAATTCAAATTCAATTCATTAAGAAAAAACCTACAGAACCCATCTTGTACGTAACCCGGGTATTGCCTGTAAAATGGAATCATTGTAATTTTTTTTGCTCTTCACCACAAAGAATTACTGTAAGTCATAGAGCTATAGAGTCCATTATAAGAAGAATCAAAAATGTTCTTGGAAGAATATGCTGAAGATAAAAAGGGGTTTAAGCAGCTAAATTGGCCATAGAAGTGTGTAGACTAAAAATAACTTTGCTATTAGTGAGTGTTGTGAGCATGCTCTGTGACCTGTGCAGGGTAGGGGAAGAGGAAGGCTTTGGCGATTACTTGTTATCAGTGGTTAATCATGTGTTATCAATTTACTGGTTTTACCTGTCATTAAAATCCTCTCTGTGATGATATTGCTGTAACTGCTGAAAAGTGATCTTTACAAAACAGGTGTCATCGGCCTATTATGAGGGTCAATGGTCAGTGTGAAAACTGAAATATTACTGTAGATTTTTCTGTTTCTGAACTCTGAGAAAGAAAAATTAAGCCTTAGATTCCCTTGCAAAATATACAAAATAACCTTTGCATCATTGGATTATTTGGAAAAAAGTTTTTGTAATAGTGGCACTTCAAATCTGAATGTCCAAAAAAAAATCTCATATTTTGCATTGGAACTCTAGAGATAAATCTTTCCTCTCTCAAACATCCTCAGTAGCAAAATCTGCAGTATTTTTTCTTTTCATACTGACTACTGACACCTGTTTTGTAAAGATGACTTTTCAGCAGTTATTGCAATTTCATCACAGAGAGGATTTTGATTAAAACTATTTATACAGGGAAGATTAAAGCTTTGACTCTTACCTATTGTCAGTGGTTGATCCTGTGTTATCATAAATTGGTGCTACCAGACATTATAATTATTTCCGTGGTGATATTGCGATAACTACTGAAAAGTGATCTTTACAAAACAGGCATCAGAAGCCTACTATGAGGGTTAGTATGAAAACATAAAGAAAATTGCATACAGGCGGTCCCCTACTTAAGAACACCCAACTTACAGACGACTCATAGTTATAAACAGACCTCTGGATGTTGGTAATTTTGGCTTTAACAGTTAGCAAAGGTGTTTGTAATGAAGCTTTATTGATAATCCTGGTTCTTCTCACAATCCAACATTTTTAAAATTCAATTTTCACAGAGACCAAAAAAAATTTCACTGGGGTTACAATTATAAAATATACCGTTCCGACTTGCATACAAATTCAACTTAAGAACAAACCTTCTGAACCTATCTTGTACGTAACCCGGGGACTACCTGTACCAAAAATCTCAAAAAATATGGAATTTATACAGCGGACAGACATCTGATTCCCTTTAGTATAGTTATATCGTGACAGGTTCATTTAGATGCAGCTGTTTCTGTGACTTTTCCTGGAACTGGAAGGTGATTTTACTTTCTTTTTTTCCCAATTCATTTCACATTTCACAAAAGTTGTAAAACTCAAAGTTAAGTAGATTAGTTTATACTTGGAAGAATTTACTTAATGGACTTTTCAGATACTAGAGTTATTGTTTTATATTAATATTTAAAATCTATTATCTTGACATTTATTTTTTTGGAGAGTTGTTGCACCATCTAAATAACCGAATTTTGAGGATTTCTAAAAGGAGGACTTGTATAATAGAAAGATAAGTCTCATAAAAAATTAATTGGTTCTTTTCTCCTCAAATCAATTTACTGGATTTTGTATTATACTCTTTTAGAGAAAATGAAAGAAAGTTCTGCTCTGGTTAATAAATCAATTTTTGGAGCTGTAACACAAGACTTCCTCCAAATTCGGTTTCATTTTATAGATCACAGCTTATATTACTATAAATTGCTATTTCTTTAGTTTAGAAATTGCTTAATCGAAAATAATATACATAATTTTTTTTTGCTCTTTTTCAATGTCCATTAGAAATAGAATTTTGGCCTATACTTCAGTTTACACAGTATTAAATGTCTTCCAATTCGGTGCTCCATCAAAGTTTAATTTGTCACATTAATATTTGTTCTGGATCACACATTATAATGTAAAATTACTGTAACCTGAGAGCACAACTTTCTGGAAAACTAAAATGTCAAGTACCAAAAAATAATAAAAGGAAAATAAAGATTGAAGACAGATAAGGTATCCTGTAAAATGGGAGCAGGGGGGCTCAGTGGTCAGCAGTACAACCTTGCAGCGCTGGGGTCCGGGTACATGTCCCACCCAGGTCAACATCTGCAAAGAGTTTGTATGTTCTCCCCGTATTTGCGTGGGTTTCCTCCGGGTCCTCTGGATTCCTCCCACAATCCAAAACATACCGGTAAGTTGATTCGATTGTGAGCCCCATTGTGTAACAGGGACCGATTTGGCAAGCTCTGTGCAGCGCTGCATAATCTATAGGCGCTATATAAAGAATTACTATTATATACCAAAAATGAAATCTAGTCAAATACTCTGTGTGTCCAAAAAAATAGTATAGAGACAGTTCCGTGCAGTATATATAGTACTGGTAGCGAGCTGTACACCACAAAGGGAAGTATAGTACATGTTGTACAGACAGAGCAGTACAGTACATGTAGTACAGGTATAGGGCATTACGGAACATGTAGTACAGGTAGAGAGCATTACAGTACATGTAGTACAGGTAGAGGGCAGTAGAATACATGTAGTACAGGTAGATGGTAGTACAGTACATGTAGTACAGGTAGAGGGCAGTACAGTACATGTAGAGGGCAGTACAGTACATGTAGAGAGCAGTACAGTACATGTAGTACATTTAGAGAGCAGTACAGTACATGAAGTACAGGTAGAGGGCAGTAGAGTACATGTAGTAAAGGTAGATGGCAGTACAGTACATGTAGTACAGGTAGAGGGCAGTACAGTACATGTAGTACAGGTAGAGGGCAGTACAGTACATGTAGTACAGGTAGAGGACTGTACAGTACATGTAGTACAGGTAGAGGGCAGTACAGTACATGTAGAGAGCAGTACAGTACACGTACTAGCAGAGAGCATTACATTATATGTAGTACAGGTAGAGAGCAGTACAGTACATGTAGTACAGGTAGAGGGCAGTACAGTACATGTACTAGCAGAGAGCAGTACAGTACATGTAGTACATGTAGAGAGCAGTACAGTACATATAGTACAGGTAGAGGGCGGTACAGTACATATAGTACATGTAGAGGGCAGTACAGTACATGTACTACAGGTAGAGGGCAGTACAGTACATGTACTACAGGTAGAGGGCAGTACAGTACATGTACTACAGGTAGAGGGCAGTACAGTACATTGTACTACAGGTAGAGGGCAGTACAGTACATTGTACTACAGGTAGAGGGCAGTACAGTACATTGTACTACAGGTAGAGGGCAGTACAGTACATGTAGTACAGGTAGAGAGCAGTACAGTGCATGTAGCACAGGTAGAGAGCAGTACAGTACATGTAGTACAGGTAGAGAGCAGTACAGTACATGTACTTCTGGTAGAGGGCAGTACAGTACATGTACTACAGGTAGAGGGCAGTACAGTACATTGTACTACAGGTAGAGAGCAGTACAGTACATGTAGTACAGGTAGAGAGCAGTACAGTACATGTAGCACAGGTAGAGAGCAGTACAGTACATATAGTATAGGTAGAGGGCGATACAGTACATATAGTACACGTATAGCGCAGTACAGCACATGTACTACAGGTAGAGGGCAGTACAGTACATTTAGTACAGGTAGAGAGCAGTACAGTACATGTAGCACAGGTAGAGAACAGTACAGTACATGTAGCACAGGTAGAGAGCAGTACAGTACTTGTAGTACAGGTAGAGAGCAGTACAGTACATATAGTACATGTAGAGGGCAGTACAGTACTTTTAGTACAGGTAGAGGGCAGTACAGTACTTTTAGTACAGGTAGAGGGCAGTACAGTACATGTACTACAGGTAGAGGGCAGTACAGTACATGTAGTACAGGTAGAAGGCAGTACAGTACATGTAGTACAGGTAGAGAGCAGTACAGTACATGTAGCACAGGTAGAGAGCAGTACAGTACATGTAGCACAGGTAGAGAGCAGTACAGTACATGAAGTACAGGTAGAGAGCAGTACAGTACATGTAGCACAGGTAGAGAGCAGTACAGTACATGTAGCACAGGTAGAGAGCAGTACAGTACATGAAGTACAGGTAGAGAGCAGTACAGTACACGTACTAGCAGAGAGCAGTACAGTACATGTACAGGTAGAGAGCAGTACAGTACATGTAGTACAGGTAGAGAGCAGTACAGTACATGTAGTACAGGTAGAGAGCAGTACAGTACATGTAGTACATGTAGAGGGCAGTACAGTACATGTAGTACATGTAGAGGGCAGTACAGTACATGTACTAGCAGAGAGCAGTACAGTACATGTAGTACATGTAGAGAGCAGCAGAGTACATGTAGTACTTGTAGAGAGCAGTACAGTACATATAGTACATGTAGAGGGCAGTACAGCACATGTACTACAGGTAGAGGGCAGTACAGCACATGTACTACAGGTAGAGGGCAGTACAGCACATGTAGTACAGGTAGAGAGCAGTACAGTACATGTAGCACAGGTAGAGAGCAGTACAGTACATGTAGTACATGTAGAAAGCAGTACAGTACATGTAGTACAGGTAGAGAGCAGTACAGTACATGTAGTACATGTGGAGAGCAGTACAGTACATGTACTACAGGTAGAGGGCAGTACAGTACATGTACTACAGGTAGAGGGCAGTACAGCACATGTACTACAGGTAGAGGGCAGTACAGTACATGTAGCACAGGTAGAGAGCAGTACAGTACATGTAGCACAGGTAGAGAGCAGTACAGTACTTGTAGCACAGGTAGAGTGCAGTACAGTACTTGTAGTACAGGTAGAGGGCAGTACAGTACATGTAGTACAGGTAGAGAGCAGTACAGTACATGTAGTACAGGTAGAGAGCAGTACAGTACTTGTACTATAGGTAGAGGGCAGTTCCGTGCATGTAGTACATGTAGGGAGCAGTACATTACATGTAGTACAGGTAGAGGGCAGTACAGTACTTGTAGCACAGGTAGAGAACAGTACAGTACATGTAGTACAGGTAGAGAACAGTACAGTACATCTAGTACAGGTAGAGGGCAGTACAGTACATGTAGTACAGGTAGAGGGCAGTACAGTACATGTATTGCGGGTAGAGGGCAGTACAATACATGTAGCACAGGTAGAGGGCAGTACAGTACATGTAGTACAGGTAGAGAACAGTACAATACATGTAGCACAGGTAGAGAGCAGTACAGTACATGTAGCACAGGTAGAGAGCAGTACAGTACATGTAGCACAGGTAGAGAGCAGTACAGTACATGTAGTACAGGTAGAGAGCAGTACAGTACATGCTATAGACAGATGTTATCACAATATATGAAGCACAGTTATGACTACCCCACATTATGGGGCAAATTTACTTACCCGGTCCATTCGCGTTCCAGCGGCGGCTTCTCCGCTCTGGATTCGGGTCCGGCCGGGATTTAATAAGGTAGTTCTTCCGCCGTCCACCAGGTGGCGCTGCTGCGCTGAAAGTAAACTCATCGCGCCGGAATGCACCGAGCTGGACCAGGTGAAGGTAAGCGGTCCTTATGCGACACATTTTCGGTTTTTAAATGCGGCGGTTTTTCCGAATACGTCGGGTTTTCGTTCGGCCACGCCCCCCGATTTCCGTCGCGCGCATGCCAGCGCCGATGCGCCACAATCCGATCGCGTGCGCCAAAATCCCGGGGCAATTTAAGTACAAGCGGCGCAAAACGGAAATATTCGGGTAACACGTCGGGAAAACGCGAATCGGGCCCTTAATAAATGACCCCCTATGTGTTCCCCACAATTCTCTACTAAGAGTTTGTGTATAAGAAGAGTTATGGGTGCATATACTTACACTTTTTTGTGTTTTTTAACCTCTCCACATTTTCTATTCCTATCCATTCTACATTTAGTCTATTTGTTCAAATGAACCTTATTATATCATGTGGGCCATTTCAGGAGATGTCTTTATTTCAGGGCGAAGGGAGTTTACAATAAACCTCTTTATCATAAAACAATCCCCCTTATTTGGGTATAACAGGCAACGGGGGACCAATGAGGCTAAAGTACACTCAAAGATTTTTAAGGAATGTTGCCTGATATCCCCAAATAAGGGGGATTGTTTTATGATAAAGGGGTGTGGCTTTGTGAAAAGGGCCTAGTTTATCGTAAGTAGGGGTGGGGCTTTTTTTTGTTTGCAGTTGTTTTCTTACATCTTCTATTATGTACTTTCTTATTTTTTATTCCGTAATCCCAGGACAGAAGCAAAATATGTCACTTGTGTTTTCCTTCTAAGGCACATTTTATGGGGTGACAGTGACAAATGTAGAAACACTACTACAAATGTTTTTTAATAGTCGCCCATTACATGCCCCATTGCCAAGCGGCATATTTATACATTGCACACTCGTTAAACAAATCCAGGGAGCTGAAAGAGTCTGGTGAAACAAAGCCTAGAGGACACAGGACCACAGTGCTGTCTATTAATGTCATGTGGAATTACATGGGAAATCCCTAAATCCCACACTTAAGCCTTCAGCTCTGCTTCCTATTAGTGTATTTTATTGGATGAAATACCAAGGCTGTCACATCTCAGCTATACTTCATAAATCATTATTCACACAGCGGCACGGACACATCTTCATGGAGTTTACATCACTCGGGCCCGTAAAAGCGATGAAGTTTTCTGAAGGAATGATCTGTGCTTGAGTGTTTCAGAATGTGATGGTGGCAGAACTTTGGCTTACAGGGACAAGGTTATATTGGTCTAATTACTAGTGAAGGCTTTAGTCTTCCTGTGCGGTAAGATTTGCTTTCCAAGTTTCTGAATACATTATAGATACGCAAGGGAGCATTGATCCCTACTGGAAAAACAATGAATGCGCCAATCTGGATCTTGAATATCTAAGGAGCCCTTAGACGTTTATATATCTTTCTTAATTTAAGAGTAAATCCATCCATATATTTCTGAATAGGTTATGTCAGGAGTCATTCCTCGTGTCCAGTACCGTTTCCATAGCAATATTCCTATGTAATCAGGGTGTAAACGCATCACGTTCATTGTGAGTGTGCCACATGACTACCAAAATCCAGTTGCCAAAAAGCAACATGACCTGGTTTCATTGATGGAATCGGATGAAGCAGATTTTTGTCAACCCAACCTAAGGGTATGGACACAAATGGTGGTCCACTTTTATTTGTGTAATGAAAAGTTGTACCATTTTCTATTTTACTTCTGTATCAATTCTTCATGGTTTTCTAGAGCTCTGCTTGCTGTCATTTTACAGGAAGCTCCATTTTTGACTTCCTGTGGATAAAAATCGGTCTCTGGTCATGTTGGTGTCAAACAGGTGCGTGGCTCGTTACATACCCGGTCATGTGATGTCACACAGGTGCACGGCTCGTTACATACCTGGTCATGTGATGTCACACAGGTGCACGGCTCGTTACATACCTGGTCATGTGATGTCACACAGGTGCACGGCTCGTTACATACCTGGTTATGTGATGTCACACAGGTGCACGGCTCGTTACATACCTGGTCATGACCAGGGGTACAACGAGCCGTGATCTTGTGTAACATCACATGACCAGGTATGTAACGAGTCGTGCACCTGTGTGACATCACATGACCAGGTATGTAACGAGCCGTGCACCTGTGTGACATCACATGACCAGGTATGTAACGAGCCGCGCACTTGTGTGACATCACATGACCAGCTATGTAACGAGCTGCAGCTGTGTGACATCACATGCCCAGTGACCGATTTTTATCCAAAGGAAGTAAACAATGAAGCTTCCTGTTAGAATACAGTAAGCAAAGATCTGGGAAACCATGAGGAAATGATAAAGAAAGTTTATTGGACAACTTTTAATTACACAAGCAATATCAATTATTTGATGAAGTGAACAACCCCCTTAACTTGTTTAACTATGTTTTGCATCTTGAGGCTAGGCTGGCTGCACATAACCGTGGTTGGGCCATTAATAACAGACTTGGGGGGGGGGGGGGGCTTATTCATTATTGCTCCTGCATCAGAAAATGATGGATTTCCTCCAAAAAAAAGCACTGGTCTAAAATGCCTTCCGAGGCCTTTATAAAGGCTTTTAGACCATCTTTTGGCCTTTTTCTGATTTGTCCGACAGAGGGGGGTAGTTTTGGGGAAAGGGGTGTTGTCATATTGAAATTGGTCCATGGGCCAAAAAATGAAGGAGGGTGCGTCAAATTGTAGTGCACTGTTTAGACCACATAAAAAGCAGAACTTGAAAGTCTTAGGCTACATTCACATTAACGTGTGCCCACAGTACCGCAGCACGACGGGCACACATTGGCGCCTGCTCACCCCCGGCGTTCTCCATAGAGAAACATGGGGCATGGTGCCATATGCTGGGGAAAGATAGTACATGTCCTATCTTTTCCCGGGGCAAGTGCGGCACCATACCGCTCCCGTACTCTATGCAACATTGATTTGGCCAGAACACCGTCCATATTCACGAACCAACCACGGTTGTGTGCCTACCCTTGGCCATTGTGGGTGGATGGGGCATTATTTGCTGCAATGTGTGTTCTAACCCTCAAATATGTCCTGGTGAGGCTAAAAACCACCAAATGCTATGGATTTTACACTAATTTAGCTCTTTGCTTTGCACATTTATGAATACAGGCGGTCCCCTACTTAAGGACACCGACTTACAGACAACCTATAGTTACAGACAGACCCCTCTGACCCCTGGTGAAGCTCTCTGGATGTTACTATAGTCCCATATTGGAATAATCAGCTGTAAAGTGTCTGTAATGAAGCTTTATTGATAATCCTTGGTCCCATTACAGCAAAAAATGTTTAAACTCCAATTGTCACTGGTGCCAAATTTTTTTTTTGTCTGGATCTACAATTATAAAATATACAGTTTCGACTTGCATACAATTTCAATTTAAGAACAAACCTCCGGACCCTATCTTGTACATAACCCGGGGACTGCCTGTATAATTATCAGTCTTCTGCTAAAATTCTGCACCACGGGGGAGATTTCAGACACACTCTACATTTTCTTCATCGCCTGTGAATGAGATTTTTTTTTTTTATTGCCTTTTTCTGTCCTGTTGAAAAATAGACATAAACTTGTTATCTAACGAGGAGACGGTGAGCGCCAAAACCTGGTTCACTGTACATTATAGAATCCAAAACCACTGAATATTTTATATAGTGTTGGGAGATTTATCAGAAGTGTCTGAGGTAAAACTGTTCTAGTTTCCCATGACAACCAATCAGAGCTCAGATTTAATTTACCAACAGCTGTTTATAAAACGATAGCTGAGCTCTGATTGGTTTCCATAGGTAACTAGAGCAGTTTTACCTCAGACACTTCTGATAAATCTCCCCCATTGTTATTATTATTAACTTAGCAGTGGTCTAGGGCAGGAAAATGGTTAATGTGTGCTTCTAATAGTATAGTAAATGGTAAAAAAAAATGTCTAATTCAAATGAGCCTCAGGGGCTCCTGGCTATATCACAAAAGCCCATTCTGACTCCTGGCTGGGGAGGAAAGGGAGGAGGCGGCAAGCAGAGATGCTGAATGTAGGTGTGAATAATAAGCAGGCAACAGAGCCAGATGGGGCTTCTTTGACGTAGCCATGAGCCCCCGGGCCTCCTTTGCATTATTTTAAAAGACATTTCTCTCCTGTTTCAGGAGGCACATTTCACTGTGTTAGGCTACAATCACATGACCGTTGGGGGCGCCGTACCGCTCCGTACCCATGGAAAAGATAGGACATGTCCTACCTTTCCCCTTATCACGGCGCCGTGCGCCGTGTATCTCTGTGGAGTGGGGCGGGACGACCAGTGCTCACCCCCTCCTCCTTTCCCAAGCGCCTATGGGGCGGCGGGCACACATTTGTGTGAATGTAGCCTAAGTGTGCTTGGTTTAGAAGCACTGCATCAATGTGGTAGATATCATACTGTCATAGTGTTTAGTGTCATGGTCCCTGGTGGTCTAGTGCAGTGAAAGCAGTCAATACCAGTATGCCAGGTGGTCTAATAGAGGGGAAAGAGTAAATTTTGCATACCTAGTATGAAGTTGCTTACTCATCATTACAGGCTATAATCAGGAAGCTGAACAGCAAAATACATTTACACATTTCCAAGTGCAAATAACAACACAAATCAGAATTTACAGAAAATCTCATCCAGTATTGTTATAGTCTGAGAAATACAATTATTTAATAAAATAGACATGTCAGGAGAGGAGACGGATCAAGACTCTGAACTTAAATCCCCGCTGATCTGCTCATCTCTCAAGTCTATTCGCCTTGTCACAATTTTGCTCTTATTATGTCAATCATTAAGTAACACTTTTGTCTACTGTGTGATGTTATAATGGTCAAGTGTGAAGGTTATAAACCACAGCTAATATAACCTGTACTCCGAATCCTAAATCTTTACAGCACATCCCAGCCTGGGAAAGTGAGCTGATCCCTGCAGACTTGACTTTGAAGCTGTAATGTATTCACACTAAGTTTGGCTGCCTTATGGCGGTCTGAGTATATGAATTTTACAGTATTTTTGTATTGCTGGAGGGGAATGATTCATGCTCCGTGTGTCTTTGTGTATTCTCTGAGGCATACGATGGTGACCTCTGCGCAGACTGATATATATTGTAAGCTCTACGAATAAGGGTGAAAACTAATCTTCACTTTACTTTTACAGCAGTTTTTTATCGCTTTCTATTGTATGCATTCTTCTTAAGCCGCTACTGCTAATGAATAAATCCGTATTGTGTGTATAAAAGCTCTAATATTCTTCTTCTAGCCTACCACCAACTATAGCATTATAATCCACTGAAAGTGGGTGGTAGAGAAATGCATGATTTAAAAAATAACTTTATTATTTTGGTCTATTCTACATTTTCTGAGAAATTCCTATTTTAATCCATATGCAGTTTGTGAACCAAGGTTGTATTCATAGTACCCGGAACACAGCTATTCCTGCCTGTACCACCACCTCTCTGTCAGATGAGGAGCAGATTTGTCTTGTGAGAAGCATGGGGTAACGCTGGAGAAAGAAGGAGGGGAATTAGGCAAGGAAAGCAGTTGGTGCTGAGGATACGGCCCTCATTATCATAAGGATTAAACTGGGAATATATTGGAGATGGCACCATAAAAATCATAGAATAAATAAAAATGGTATGTTGGAAATTACAGACCAAAGATTATTAGTGGAGGTGGTAGATTCCCTTTAAAAAGGGATCTTGTCAGATGCCTCTTAGTTTATCCGGACGTGATGTGTGGGGAACAGTTACATCACTGGGGCACACCCACAGTTTACTTTCAGTGGAGGCTGGGGATGGATGCCATGCAGAAGCATCTGTCTCCTATAGCCTCTAATGGCCTCCGCTGAACGGATCTTTTTTTTTCCATGAAGAAGGACAAAAAAGCGCAGTCTACACTTTTAAAGGGGCTATCCGGGTGTTAAAAATTACTTAGGACCGGGCTGCGGTGGGCTATTTAAAAATAATAGACGTGTACTTACCTCGTCCAGCGCTGCTGATGTCCCGCGTCATGGTCAGTCTCATCTGTGCGCTGGTTTCATTACAAGGGAGCACAGGGAGATTCCTGACGGCCGGAAGCTCCCATCCGACAACATCTCCCAGCACTTACAACGCTGATAGATAGGGACGGATGGGAGGAGCCGGCCACATTGCGGAGTGGAAGTTCCCTATGCGCGGCTTCTGTGCCCCTGTAAACAAACAAGGGCGCGGATCAAACAGACCGCGCCGCGGAACATTGGTGGCGAGGGACATCGGCGCGCGCCGGAGGAGGTAAGTAAATGTTTATTATTTTTAAATAGCCAACCCCAGCCCAGCCGTAATTAATTTTTAACACCCAGA
Source organism: Engystomops pustulosus (assembly GCF_040894005.1). Taxonomy (NCBI): domain Eukaryota; kingdom Metazoa; phylum Chordata; class Amphibia; order Anura; family Leptodactylidae; genus Engystomops; species Engystomops pustulosus. Next base: position 42,483,173 of record NC_092412.1, read on the forward strand.
TAACCCCTTTAATCCTATGTTTCCTACTCAGTAGACAAAGGCCAAAAGGATGCCTCTGTCTGCCAATACATTTCAAGGATACTTTCAGCATGTCGCTTACCTGGAACACACCCTGATTGGAAACATGAAACAAGATCTGAACTTAGCCTTGGTCTGTGGACATCACTTTTTAACAGCAAGTTTATTGGGATTATTGGACAATTTAGGAGAGGAGGATTGTGTCTGTAATATACTGTGTTTACATACTTTTCCATAGCGTCCCCCATGACGGCCCCAACTGGAGGATGACCCTTGACCTCTGTAGGGACAGGAAGCAGAGAGGTTAAATACCCCACCCCGGCATCCGTACACCAGTGGCTTCCTGTCCCTACACAGGGCAGGGAGTAGAGAGAAGTCTCTCCTCATCCCCAGTAGTTGGGACGGTGAGGGGGGACCAGTGTGGCGCAGGGAATCGTCCCTTACCCTAAGGCAGTCTCGGCCTCGATCGGACTTCGGTCCTTTCCTCTGCCACAAGACAGAGATGCCTTCTTCTCCGGCTCTGCCCGCGGCTCTGCGCAGCTAAGGACACCCGGAGCGTGTCCATTGCGGAAGTCACGTGGGCCGTCCGCCGTCCGACTCTGGTGACGACTTCCGCCGGAAATGACGGGACCGGATGTGCCGTCACGATGGCGCGACCCGGAAGCAGGAGCGTGGAGCGGTAAGCTTGAAAAAGCAGGTATTCACGTTGATCTGAGGTCTAATAGTCGCACTCTGGTCCTGACGAGAGTAGTCGCTAAAATCGGACGCTATTCTGAGCATTTTCCAGCCAACAAGGTCGGTTAACATGCTGTATGGTTGCCTCATGTGTGTCATATGTGTTATATACAATTCAGGTCTATATAGACATGTGTATATCTTTCTTAGGGGCTTGTGCTGTGTAACCCTCAAGATACCTCAGGTACTCCCTTGTTATATTCCACTTGATTAAATGTCACAGTCTATCTCACATTTCTATAAATGTTTAGGCTTGCTGATATCAGTGGTCCCACAATTGGGAATATGGAGACACATGGCATGGAGGCTTCGAGTCTGGACCTCATATCCTTGAACCCTGTAAGTAGGGTCAATTGGGGATAGGGTGGTGGGTCACCCACATGTCCCTATATTATCACATGAGGTGTCGGTTAAGGACTAATTACCTCTCCTTCTCCTTGGCAGGAGCCCAGGGAAAAGGAGAAGGATAAAGGGAGAGCTAAAGATCAGTCCGGCACAAAGAAAACCACTTCCAAAAAGTGTAATATGTGCTTAGAGAAACTCCCTACGGACTATAAAAAGCCGGTCTGTAAAACCTGCGTAGATAATCTACTCAGAGAAGAGAGAACCTCATTTGTGGATGAAATGCGTAGTTTTATCAGGGAAGAAGTTAAAACATCTATAGCATCATCCATAACAGCTTTCATACCTCAGCAGCCTCCACATAAAAAACAAAGAGTTATAGAATCCATGTCGGATTATACATCAGACTCAGAGGGGACCAAGGAGTCTATGGATATGGAGCCAGGTCCCTCAAATTCAGCAAGTAAAATGGAGTCGAGATATTTGTTAGCATCCGAAGATCTGGAACCCTTACTAAAAGCTATGAGGGATACCCTCAAAATTGAGGAAATAGAAGAGACCAAATCTATTCAGGATGAATTGTTCGGACTTCTTAAAGTTAAGAAGAGGCAAGTGTTTCCCATAAATGACACTTTTAAGGAACTAATACTAGAGGAATGGAGAAAACCGGAGAACAAAATCTCCATATCTAGAGAATTTAAAAATCGTCTGTCCTTTGATGAAACAGAAGCCAAAATTTGGAACGCTACCCCTAAAGTAGACATCCAGGTCACAAAAATGACCAAGAAGACGGACCTCCCGTTTGAGGATGCAATCCAGTTAAGAGATCCCCTGGATAGAAAGGCGGACAGCCTTCTAAAGAAGACATGGGAGTGTGCCATGTTGAATCTAAAATCAAATATTGCCACAACATCCATGGCACGGACTCTCTTTCATTGGATTACCGAACTGGAAGGTCATGTTAGAGATGGTACTCCTAGGGAGATGTTATTGAGTACATTTTCAACGTTGAGAGCAGCCACCGCCTTCATCGCAGATGCCTCAGCGGAAGGAGTTAGAATAAGTGCCAAGGAAGGGGCACTATCAAATTCAGTTAGAAGATCACTTTGGCTTCGCCAGTGGACTGGTGATTTCAGATCGAAGTCAAAATTATGTGGTATTCCATTTGAAGGGGAATACCTATTCGGTTCTGAACTTGACACGCTTTTGGAAAAAGCGGCGGACAGGAAGAAAGGGTTTCCGGAATCCAGAAGTAACCAAAGAAAGCAGCCCTTTCGAGACTCTAAGGACAGAAAACAGCCCTTTAGAGGGAAAGGCAAACAGGGCAGGTGGAGCTACCCTAAAGGAGGGAGAGGAAGGGGCTTCCTTCTCAGTGCCAGCAACTCGGCCCCAGCGTTTAGAAAACAATGACGCCAGGGTGGGGGGAAGACTATTGAAGTTCCACTTCCAGTGGACTCAGATAACATCAAATCCCTGGATACTAAGTATTCTTCGGGAAGGTTACCATCTAGAACTAACCTCTCTTCCCCCCAGAAAATTTGTTTTGACAGAGCAGCCCTCAGAAAACCTCTCAAACTCCCTGTGGTCAGAGATACAAAAACTCATTCAGTTGGATGTCATCATCCCGGTACCTCAGACACAGTTAAAAGAAGGACACTACTCTCCCCTCTTCTTGATAAAAAAACCGAATGGCTCTTTCAGGATGATATGCAACCTGAAGAATCTGAACAGGTACATACGATATCGGAAGTTCAAGATGGAAACAGTGAGCTCGGCAGCAGTTCTGATCCAACCAGGAGCGTCTATGTGTACGATAGATCTGAGAGACGCGTATTACCATGTGCCAATACATCAAAAATCTCAAAAATTCCTCAGATTCGCAGTGCGATCACCTTGGGGAGAAGAGGTCCACTATCAGTACAAGGCGCTGCCTTTTGGGATTTCTTCGGCCCCCAGGACATTCGCAAAGATCATGATCGAGGTGATAGCTTTCTTGAGGCGGAAAGGGATTCTAGTCATCCCCTACCTGGACGATCTGTTACTGGTGGCCGGTTCGAAACAAGAGCTTATACACCACCGAGATTTCACAATGAGGATCCTACATCAGTTAGGATGGATAATAAACCTGGAAAAGTCCAAACTAAACCCAAGTACAGAGGTTGTGTTTCTAGGAACGTTATTAGATTCGATCCAGCAGATGTCCTTCTTACCACCAGAGAAAGCAACGAGACTAATGCAACATGTTATAATGTTTCAAAAAAGAAGTCATTGCACGATAAGGGAAGCCATGAGGATACTGGGCCTTATGACATCTTCCATACAGAGTGTACAGTGGAGCCAGAGTCACACCAGAGTCCTTCAAAGTTGGATATTGGCCTCCTGGGACAAAGATCCCCAACATCTAAATCAAAAGATCCAAATTCCGGAAGGGGTCAAGCAATCCCTGGAGTGGTGGATAAATACTTCCAACCTGGGAAGAGGAATATCATGGCATCCCTGGCCAGTGATAAATATCCGGACGGACGCAAGTCATTCAGGATGGGGAGCGGACATAGCAGGCCTTCCCGTTCAAGGTCTTTGGCCGTCCTCGACCAGATCCCGTTCCTCGAACTTCCGAGAACTGAGAGCTGTACTAGAGACTTTAAGAGCAAGTGCTCAAAGCCTGAGGGGAAAACATGTAAGAATTTATTCAGACAACACCACCACGGTGGCTTATCTCCGTCATCAGGGGGGTACCAGGAACCCCGATCTCCTCAGTCTTTCAGACGAGATATTCATCTGGGCAGAAACCAACATCCGCTCTCTTTCAGCCACCCATCTAAAGGGAGAATTGAATCAAATAGCGGACTATCTCAGTCGTCAGACGATAGACCACAACGAGTGGTGTCTAAACGAGAACATCTTTTCAAGTCTCATACAAAAATGGGGACAACCAGTGACAGATCTTTTTGCCACCAGCAAAAATACAAAAGTTCCTCATTTCTTCTCTCTGGATCCAAATACTCCGGTTTGCCAAAGGGATGCCTTCAGCCAGTCCTGGAGCGGACCTCTAATGTACGCATTTCCTCCTATACCTCTCATAGCGAGAGTGATTCAGAAGATCAGAGAGGACCAAGCAAAGGTTATACTCATTGTTCCCTGGTGGCCAAAGAGGAACTGGTTTCCATGGCTAGGAAAGATGGCATTGGAAGAACCTGTCATGCTGGAACCTCTAAACAACCTTCTGTTCCAGGGTCCAGTTTACCATCCAGATTCACAGGCTCTCCGGCTCTCGGCTTGGATCCTGAAAGGCGATTGCTGATATCCAGGGGACTATCAAACAAGGTAATTTCCACACTCAAAGCGAGCCACAAACCAGTTACCCACAAAATCTATGCCAGGATATGGGGAAGATTTGTGTCTTTTTGTGGCAGGACTCCTCCTAACCAAATGTCCCCTAATGTCTCACAGGTGCTCGACTTCCTGCAAGCAGGGTTTGACAAGGGCCTTAAGACGAATTCCTTAAAAGTCCAAATTTCAGCCCTCAGTGCCTTTTTCGACACCCCATTAGCCGAAAATAGATGGATCCAAAGGTTTGTCAAAGCTACGGCTAGACTAAGACCTCAAATAAAACAGAATATCCCCAATTGGGATCTTTCATTAGTACTGGATTATCTCACAAAAATACCGTTTGAACCTCTAGAGTCGGTCAAGCTTAGAGAATTAACACTAAAACTCACCTTTCTCATAGCCATAACAACAGCTAGGCGTTTGGGTGAGATCCAAAGTTTGTCTATTAAAGAACCATATCTTAAAATATGTGAAGATAAGATTGTACTAATGTTAGATAAAGCCTTTACTCCCAAAGTAGCTTCATCTTTTCATCGTAACCAAGAGATTATTCTGCCTTCCTTCTGTCAGAATCCAAAACATCCCAAAGAACAGGAGTGGCATACGCTAGATGTCAGAAGATACCTTCTACATTATCTTGAAGTTACCAAATCCTGGAGAAAAGACAACAACATTCTCCTACAATTTAAAGGAAAGTGCAAGGGCAGAAAAGCTTCAAAGGCATCCATTGCCAGGTGGATAAGAACAGTCATCAAAGAAGCTTATGATGCCAACAACCTGGACATTTCAGGGACTATTAGGGCCCACTCGACCAGAGGGGTGGCAGCCTCCTGGGCGGAAAAACGGGGCGCCTCATTAGAGGACATATGTAGAGCAGCTACCTGGTCTACTCACCTAACTTTTGCCAAACACTATAGGCTAGATGTTCAAAGTGCTAGAGACCAGTCCTTCGGAAGGAAGGTCTTACAAGCTGTTGTCCCACCCTAATTATTTATCTGGTACATCTCCAGTTGGGGCCGTCATGGGGGACGCTATGGAAAGGAGAATTATTCTCACCGTTAATTCGGTTTCCATTAGTCCACCATGACGGCCCATATATATTTCCCACCCTGTAATTTGAAAAAGTTAAAATTGCCTATTTGTTCTGCGTGCATTGATAACATACAATAAATGGGTTGCATCCAAGGCCGGTGTAGTTATTTGGTAGCCACTGGTGTACGGATGCCGGGGTGGGGTATTTAACCTCTCTGCTTCCTGTCCCTACAGAGGTCAAGGGTCATCCTCCAGTTGGGGCCGTCATGGTGGACTAATGGAAACCGAATTAACGGTGAGAATAATTCTCCTTATTTATTGATAGTCAAGTACTCAGTATTTAACCCCTTTTTGTTTTTTTCATTTTTCATGTTCTTTTCCTTTTTTCATTTTTCAAAAATCTATAACTTTTTTTATTTTTCCATGTACAGAGCTGGGTACGGCTTTGTTTTCCGTGTAACAAATTGCACTGCATAGTGACGGTATTAAATATTCAATGCTGTGTACTGGGAAAAAAAATCCTAGCGCAGTGAAATTGGTGAAAAAATGCATTTGCTGTTTTCTTGTGGGCTTGGATTTTACAGCTTTCACTGTGCGCCCCAAATTACATGTCTCCTTTATTTTTTTGCTCGGTGCGATCACCGGGATAACAAATTTGTATAGGTTTTATAATGTTTTCATACATTTTACAAAAAATTTAAACCTCCCGCACAAAAAAAAATTAATCTTCTGCCGCTAATAATTTTTATATACTTCAGTGTACGGAGCTGTATGGTGGTGTAATTTTTTTGTGGCTTTTGATGAAGTTTTCAATGCTTCTATTTTTAGGACTGTATGGCCTTTTCAACACTTTTTATAGATTTATATTTTTCAAAATGGCATAAAAATGCCCGTGAGCCCTCTCCATACACCCGCAGCCGACGAGTGACATACTAGTATTTCAACCAGGATGAAAGACTGTATGCAAATTAGCCTGAGGGGCTCCAGGCTCCATTAACACCTATAGAACCTGGAGGCTCATTAGCATACATTGCTTCATCCTGGTGGTAGATGCCCTTTTAAAGCTTTGCACCATCTTCCATTGACCAGATAGTGCAAGTCCAGTGGTTGGCACAAAAATAACGTCTCCTCATTAACAGCTCTTAATTTTCTGTTTGTATAAGCCATCTTTAATATTAATCTCCTGATCCCTTTGAAGTGAAGCCCTGAATCACAGTCCTTCCTGTCCCTGCCAACAGCTGACACTAATTCAGCAGAACTGCAACCACTTCCATTTATTTTCTCAGAACTGCATGAATACATTGTTCTCCTGCATAAATCCGGCATCTATTTTGTACTGTGATTAACCCAGTCATGGCACATTGCCCGGGTCGGATTATCCAATCTAAACCATAATGTCTTCTAGAACAAAGCACAAAGGTGATCTAATTAACACAGGGCGAGGGTGTTACTCCGGGGAGGCGATAAAGCTGAAGACTGGAATATGAGCAAATACAAAGGAGGATTGCACACGGATGATCAGCAAAAAAAAAAGTTAAAAGCACCTTTGTGCTGGCCTAATCTGCCAAGTGTCGTCACCTACTTGGTCTTATGTTTCAGAGGTGACATTCGGAACATGCTGCTTGTTTCGAGATACTCACTAATCACACAATCAGTATTGTTCAAGACACCCACCGATCACGACAATGGGTCGTCCAGCAATCCAGAAAATGGGGTCTTGTTCTCACCGATGGAGTGGCCGGTCGATCATATGTCCTGGAGCTCCATTCGTGATGATAGAGTCGGCAATTGGCCAGTTATCTCCAATATTCCCATTAACTATCTGTTGGAGTGCCGATTGGTAGCCAAATGCTGTTCTCTGCAATTTTTAACACATCCTCATAATTAAATACCGTACAGTAATGCCCTTCCACCCTTTTGTCGAAATGGGAGCCACATTTTTGGGTTTCTGTCCTTGTGATCAGGATCAACGGGGGTCCTAGCAGTTAGAACCCGACCAATCAGCTTCATATCCCTTTATACTGTGGCAAAAGTTGGTGCAACCCCTTTAAAAGCATGATAGGCATTACATTTTTTTAGATTGAGTACATTGAGCATCAGAGATCCTTTTGATTTTACGATATATGTTTAAAGTATCTACCGAGGAATATTTTTACAATAATCTGACCCTTCGCTAATGGTAACCTCTGCTCCATTAACATAAGGCACTGGTTAAATGTCGTTAATGGGAGCACCTCTAACCCCATTAGGGCTGAAATAGAATGCATTACCGTAGTTCAGTATAATACCCTCAATGATGTTCGGATGGCTCTCCCACTGTTGGTATATGAGGACAAAACTTTATGTAGATGAGATTCTTAAAATGAAATTTTGATTAAATTTTCAAGAGCTACTTTACATATGAATATTGTCTGCAATGTATTCGAATGTACTTTTGAAGGAACGGTTTTATTCCCAGGAAACCCGCCTTCAGTTTTGTCGACTCGGTTAGACTTTGAAATAAATGGCCCATAAAATTGGCCTATAAAATAGTTTAAAGCCTATTATAAAGAGATTAATCTTTATCTTATAGTGATTGTTATAGGACTCCTTAGGATATTTAAATGTGGAAGTGTTAATGAATATCCCTATCAGGTTCTAAAGATTATTGTATTTAACCCTTGGAGCACATTTGTTTGGTCCCTCTAATTGGCTGAGAAGAGTGCTAGCATAGGTGGACATATAGGGGGCTATTTATCATGTGCCGGCATATCATAGCCCCACCGCTGCTCTGGTACAACCTGTTACATCAAGAAGCTCTGGTCTGCACACCCCCCCCCCCCCCCTCACATTTAAATGGACAAATGTGTTGTTTGATCACAGTAATCTAATATTTTGTAATTGCAGAAGTAATGCAGGTCTACGTATATTAGAATAGTCAATAAAAGTTCAAAGTAATGCAGCATCTTATCTGTAGGAAGAGCTCAAACAACGGCCCCGGATGGATCCAAGACATCCGAAGGTTTGAAGTACCGTAAGTGTGAAGTGTAGTGTGACCGGAGCTCTATATAATCTTCACGTCACTTAGTTTTGATCCAAATTCATACATATTATGTGTACATCTCTCAATAAAGTCGCATGACCTATTGGACCATGCCCCAGATGAAAATAAGGCACCATCCAGACACGGAACCGCTCAAGTGTATAGTCCTTAAGATTCTCCTAGTAGCATATCCCACTATACAGAGAAAAGAATGCGGACATAGTGTAGACAGTTCCAAAACATTCAGTAGTTTATTATCGAATTTACTCACATAAAATCAGATAAAATTGCGCAATATAAAATCCACGAGGATGGCAAGTCACTACCCGACCCTGGAATTCGCACCTTAGCTTCTTCCGGGGCTTCTTTTCTCTGTATAGTGGGATAGGCTACTAGGAGAATCTTAAGGACTATACACTTGAGCGGTTCCGTGTCTGGGTGGTGCCTTATTTTCACTTGGGACATTAATGGTCCAATAGGACAAGCGATTTTATTGAAAGATGTACACATAATAGGTATGAATTTGGATCAAAACTAAGCGACTTGAAGATTATATAGAGCTCTGTCACACTACACTTCACAGTATATTTGAAAAGTTGTATAACTGTCCATTATATATTATTTATATTGTTACATTCTACAAAGAAACCTTAATAACGCAGTATTTTCTGTGTCCTGATAATAACGCAGCTCCTTGTGTTTTGAGCAATGTTGATCCTTGTAGCATTATATTGTGCTATGATGAGCTATATTTACAGGAAGGAAGCTTCTCCTTTTTGTCATTACCTCGGTTGTTGTGGACATTGTGACCTGCGCTCATCTCCCTCTGATTGTGACAATTTTTTCTGTGTCTTAATTAACGTTCCGCTATAGCCGCCGCTCCTGAACTTTCGATGAGCATAATTATGGTGATTTATCATGTTATTCCGAACAACGACATTGTTGCCATCGACTCCGCATCCAAGAGTTCATTTTCTGTTGAAAATTCTTTTTTTTAATGTATGTTCCTTGATAAATGTCATGATATGCTGGACTGTTTTTTTTTTTTGTTTTAACAAAATCAAGATAATATCCCATTCCTGTTTTACCCATTCAACATCTTAAAGGAAATCTACCATTTATTTTTATGTATTGTGAACCAAACATACCTTGTGAATGAGGAAGCTACACTGATGCAGAAACATATCTTGTCTAATCCCTGATCCGAGTGGTTTTGCTCAAAAAACAATTATAAAATACAGGATTTTGGAAAAGCTGGGTACATAATGGCTGCTGCTTTTCACTGAGCTTCCTGAACTGTCCAGACAGGACTAATCAACTTTATTTGGATAACTCAGCAGCAGCTGGGGGATGGTGCAGTGATTGATTATTTCTGCCTGTCAGGGACAACACAGTGAATACAGCGTTCTCTGAAGCAGTGCAAGAGGAGAAGAGCGGAGCCAGCCACAGGAGCGCCAGAGCCTCATTATCATAATTTTATAATAGTTTTTCAGCAAAACCACTCAGTTCAGGGAATAAACAAGATATGTTTCTGCATCAGTTTAGCTACAGCATTCTCAATATATTTTTGGTTCACAATGCATAAAAACAAATGGTAGATTTTCTTTAAGCTTCTGGATATTTTTGGTCATTCACTAAGGGTCCCCTACCAATAATTAGTATGGGGAACCTGTTTTCCCCATTTGAATGGAGCGAACAGTCATAGATCCTAATCCATTCTAGCCATCACTGAGCCCAGTGTTGTTAGGAGAGAAGTTATTATGCTGGGGAAACCCCTTCAACCATTTAGTGCACCTTGGCGTTTTGTTACTGATCTCCCTTACTATTACAGCAAGATTGTGATACTTCCACAGCATACGGTGTCACTTGTGACCTAGAGCTAATACTCTGCTGTGAACAGACTGATGATAACAGTTCAACCCCATAGATGCTACTGATGGAACACCAATAGGTCATGGTGATGTGCAGCCTATGGATGTCTCCATCTACCTGTCATTTGGTGCCGATGCTATCATGACCACAAATAGAATTAGAAATTCCTCCTGGTGAACAAGAAAGATTAAAAAGAATTAAAAAAAAACACCAAACATTCTTTATCTTGTTTTTGTTATAGATTGCTTTGTACATATGGCAGAAAGTTGATGCCTTGGAGCTTACACCGGTTCCAGAGTTCTGTACAGAAGATCCTAACTCTCTACAAGCAGCCGGATGTGCGACCACTTTCTCCAACACCTTACCTGTCTGTGTAAGTATGGATTTGGAAATTATACTATACATAATACTATATATAATACTATTTTATGTTGTCTACTTTATCGTTACGAGATGTAGTAACATGACCGGTTAAATATACAAAGAACTATATTACACATTTAAAACTCCTTACGCCTGCCAATAAAAAGTACAGACAGAGGGTGGGCGATTGCTAAGATTTTAAACCTTAGACAGAAAAGTTTTTCATATTTTTGGTTAGATAACTTTATCTGGTCTGGTCTGATGTTCAGAAGTGCTTCCATGGAGTCCTATTTACTGCATAGCATCATTATGTAAAGAAGATGATCAAATATTCGGCTGTACTACATACATTTCATTATAGTAAGCTTAAAATTTACAAGGTATAGGAATGAGATCCTTTTTTAAAAAGAACTTGTCTAGGAGATTTGGGACACTAAACCAACCACATGTCCCACATTTCTCTATAGTATTTCAGTCTGAACCCAATTGAAAAGAAGCATCTATACATTCCTCGACCTAGAGCTTTTTGCACGTTTGCATTCATTCAATGAAGCTGATGTATTCCAAGATGGCGCCATCATAGTGGCTGCCTCAATGTCAGCAAATCCCCCCCATTCTCCCTCCCTGATTCCTTTTTGTCCTCTTGCGGCAGCATCGGTCATCGGGTCCCCAGGTGCTCCCATCACCCCCGGACTGGTGACTATCGTAAAGAAGTCGTGAGAACCATATTGTCAAAGAAAGTGGTCTAGGTGCTTTCCAGGGAAACCACCAATCAGCAGTGCATCGACATCAACCGGCACCCATCGGCATCCGTTTGCTCAGGGGGCCTTTCCATGTACCCCAGTCCGACGCGGTGGATCAGCTGTTCTCCCGACTCTTCTGTGTCCCCCTGATTGAAGGCCTGACTGTCAACAGTGACCTCCTTCAGCCGGGTCACAGCAGGAAACTGCGGCCTTTGTCAGGCCTTGGATGCCCAACCATGCGGCCTTGAATGCCAAGCAATTTGTTAATTGTCTGTTCCCCACATGTCTGTAAATAATAATTTAACTGTAAGTCTATAAAGTGTATGCAATTCTAAGCTAGGCACTATATACAGAAGAATCCCCCCTCCTTCCCAGGGATTAAAAAATCGTATCGTAGTACACTCTGACTATACTGTGCATGTGCTGTAAATACAACCCAATGAAACGCGGCTGTACTACGTCGGCTTCACTGAATCAGTGCACAGCTGCCAAGAGCACCAGAGATAAGTCTGATGCTCTAGGTAAGTAGAAATTTTAATTTAATTTTAATAGTGTCCGCTGAACTCGTATATAGCAAAATCACTGGCCCATAAAGACCTGTAGTTGGTTTACTGTCTTCAGTCGCTTTGGCAGGTTCCCTTTAGAAAGGACTTCACTTAGTCTCCAATCACAAAATGCACCAAACTACAAAAAAATACACAAAATTGGTCAGGGGCACAATGGCATTTCTTTCATGTAGTATTTAGTACAGGCGGTCTCCTACTTAAGAACACCCGACGTACAGACAACCCCTAGTTACAAACGGACCTTTTACCCTATTGGTAATTTTCTGTACTTCAGCCCTAGGCTACAATAAACAGCTGTAACAGTTATCACAGGAGTCTGCAATTAAGCTTTATTGTTAATCCTGATTCTTATGACAATCCAACGTTTTTAAAATCCTTTGTTCACAGAGACCCAAAAAAATTTTGTCTGGAGTTACAATTATACAGTTACGACTTACATACAAATTTCACTTAAGAACAAACCACTAGAACCTGGGGACTTGTATGTAACCTGGGGACTGCCTGTATCTGGTGTTTTCTGTAGGACCATGTATACCTCTTATAATTATGTATATACACTGTAGCACATAATTAAGGTAAATAATGTACAAAATGATATAAAAATACAATAAAAGTAAGATAAGGTTCCCATTGTAGGTTTTTCCTGCTGCGGCTATGTGAGAATCGAGTGTTTATTACTTAAAAGCAGAGACAACTTCTGCCTACAGTGTTTTTTCCTTTGTTTTTTCATCTCCTTTTTCTTTACTTCCACAATGCGAGTAAATGACTTGAGTGTTACATTCTGTCTTATCTAAACAAACATCTGTCTTTCCTAATAAATTAGCCAAACCTTGGAATTAAGCTCATTACATCCCGACGAGTAATTATCCTCTGACTAAAGTTCCTATTGATTGGCAGACGACATACAAAGCGATTGTGTTACTTATCAGAACAACAAATGTTTTCTCTCTCCTTGTGACTCTTCCTGCTCCGCTCGCCCATTATGGAGTAGGCGCTGGTTTAATATTTTAACATAATTACACGAGTAATTGGAGTAGACACGCTGCGATCATAGCACAATGGACGCGACGTGCTGTGCACATTATGAATGAGAATTTAGGAGAACTTGAGTTTTGCCATCTCACCGTGGGTTTTTTTTTCCTGGTGTTTATGTGTTTAGTGGCACAATGTGAACTGTTTCCAAGCAATTTTTATTTCATAAAGACATCCTGTCTTGTTCACTATAGTGTCTGAACTGAAGGCAAAGGGATATAGAGCAGATTGTACACAATGCCCTATTTGCAGTCAGCATGTTATAGAGCAGGAGGAGCTGAGTAGATTTTACAGTATCCTTTATGCAGGTAGCATGTTATAGAGCAGGAGGAGCTGAGTAGATTTTACAGTATCCTTTATGCAGGTAGCATGTTATAGAGCAGGAGGAGCTGAGTAGATTTTACATATTGTCCTACTTACAAGGAAAAGATTACAGAGCAGGAGGATCTGACCTGATTGTGCATAGTGGCCTATCTACAAGCAGAATGTTATAGAGCAGGAGGAGCTGAGTAAATTGTACAGTTTCCTATCTGCAGTCAGCATTTTATAGAGCAGGAGAAGCTGAGTTGATTGTAAATAGTGTCCCATCTACAATCATCATGTTATAGATCAAGAGCGCGGCGCTCAGCAATCTCCGCCAGCTCCTTAGGCCGGCGCCACACGTAGCGCTTTGTCTGCGCACGCAAACGCAGACAAAGTTGCGCCCACCGGGGCGGGCCTCGGCCCGATCGCATCAGCGTTTTTATGGAAACGCCTGCGATCGGGAACGAGCCGCCAGTGTTTCGCGTTAAATTAACGCAAAACACCGGCGGCTCGTTCATAGGAACGCCGATGCGATCGGCCCGGGGCCCGCCCCGGTGGGCGCAACTTTGTTTGCGTTTGCAAGCGCAGACAAATCTCTACGTGTGGCGCCAGCCTTAGAGATGACTGGAGCAGAACGGACATGCGCGGCTGTCTGCTCCATTAATCTCAAGGAGCGACAAGGGGTCCGATGGAGCTACTCCGGACCCCTCGTTCTTGTGATCTGAGAGCAAGTAAGGCCCTATCCATCACTTGTTTAGTGAGAAACCCCCTTTAAGGAATTACGCTATAACCTGCAGCCTGGCATGACTCACTACACGCTACTCCACCCTGACTTGGCACTCAGTGATGAATTCTGAGATATTCAGAGACATATACTTACCTGGTCCTGCGGAGTTCACATAGTGCACTCTGCCGCGATTCACTAAGATCGTGCGCCCGATATCCTGCATGTGTCATTTCCCCGCTCATGTCCGACAGAGTTCACCTTCTTCTTCCTGGTGCATGTAAGTGCTTGATCTTGCGACAAAATTTGAAAGTTAAATCCCACGCTCAGTCCGAATCAGTCAGATCATCCGACGGCACGCCCCCTGATTTCTGTCTCACAAAAGCCAGAGCGACTGTGCAAAAATCTGATTGCTTGCAACACAATCCCCAGTTAAATACCTATTCCCAAAAGCGCAGCTGCTCAAATCCACCCACATCCAGCCAATCTGATTTCACGTATCCATGAGGTCAAAGATTCTGTCTAATTAGTTTTGAGCCCCTGAAATGAGGGGAAATGCTTTAGTTCCTCACATTTTTCTGCAATCTTTTCACTCAACCCACTGAATTAAAGATGAAAGACTGATCTCCGACAGCATCGGAATTGTTTTGCTCCCAATTCATTGTGCGGATGTACAGAACCCAAATAATTATGGACCTAACTGCATAATATCCAGTACTGTATAACGTAACGGTGAACACATCTCTTGATCATGAAAGATTATCAATAGACAATATTTATTCCAGATCATTTTTACTCCTGTGCTTGTAATTGTCACCAGCCTTTCCACTGGCGGATCCCTTCAGTCATTCTAATAATTGAATGAAAAATGACTTGTGTCTCAAAAAAAAAAAAAAAAAACCCATTAAGTATTTTTATGATTCTGCTGTAATTAGCGGTTTTAGTCAAAAATGTAAATCTGCTCTTTCTATTGTCATTCCAGAATGATTCGTGTCTCTGCTGCTTGAAGGGCAGACCCTGTTTGTTCTTTTTTTACTTAGGATTTTGATTTCTTTTATGTTGCTCTTTTTGTTTTGTTTTTTTTGTGCCATTTAAAAATATCTCTCGCCCTGAGTTTGTGCTCTTTTCTGTTTGTCTTTATTATTTAATACGCCGAGGGAGATTAAATATTTCAATCGTTTTATGGAGCATCGAGCGTCTGCATAATTTCCCCGGCTTTTTTATGACACATTCAATTAAAGACATTTTTTTTTTCCCTGTGTACAATAATGATGGAAGAAAGTCGGCGGATTTAATAATTTAATAAGTTAAACAATTAAAAGCCGAGCCTGGGATGGGAAGAATAAGTAACTCATGCACTTATTACATTCACATGTGCAATGCACACGAGAGGTTATAATTACCAGCAGAACGCGGTCCCTCAAAAACGTTTTGTTTATATTAATTAAACAACTTTTTTTTTTTTAACGTTTGCAAAAGCCGTGCAATCCCCAAAAACGACGAACCGTCCGATTAAAGTGTGGCGCAATTCCCTTAGTAAATAAGCCCCACTGTGTTAATTAACTGCAACTATTCAAAAATTTGTCTTGATACAAAAATGTTTGGCACATCTTTAGCAATGCCTTCTCCCACATATCGGAGAGGGTCCGAATCTGTCCAAAGCACATGATACATCTGGTCCACAGAATGAAGACTATTTCGGGGCGTAAATTGCACTACAAATCTGGGGCATTCAAAATGGAAAGTCTTGCCCAATATTGCATGGCCGCTCTACACCTCCTGTTGCCGGTACAAAAAATTCTTGTGCTTCATAATACGACCTCTGAACTGTATAGCCATTTTATACCTGTAAATAAAAATACATTTGTGAAATTATTAGAAATTAAAATTTTATCTTTTAACTTTATACAGGCAGTCCCCGGGTTACATACAAGATAGGGTCTGGAGGTTTGTTCTTAAGTTGAATTTGTATGTAAGTCGAAACTATATATTTTATAATGGAAGTTCTAGACAATTTTTTTTCTTTTGCCCCAGTGACAATTGGAGTTTCAAAATTTTTGGTGTAATTGGACCAAGGATTATCAATAAAGCTTCATTACAGACACTTTACAGCTGATCATTGCAGTCTGGGACTATAGTAAAGCATCCAGAGAGCTTCACCAGAGGTCACAGTGGGCAGAGGGGTCCGTCTGTAACTATGGGTTGTCTGTAAGTCGGGTGTCCTTAAGTAGGGAACCGCCTGTATAAACTTTGTGTACTTTATGTTTTTCTAGGGCAAACCAGTGAAGCAAGAGGAGATATTTGTTGCTGTGAAAACCTGCAAAAAGTTTCACAATGATAGAGGTATGTTTTCCCATTTGATTATACTAATTGGTTAAACATATTTGATGATTGCTTTGAAATGTATGTCATTTTTTATCTCATTTTGTCTAAAGTAGTAAAAGCGTTTGATAATAAATACAGACATATGTTTGTGCGTTCATATCTTAAAGAAAACCTGTTACTTAAACTAACCCATAATAAGTGAATATATATTTGAAAACTCCTATTATATAGCAGCACAACTATTCCTATATTGGTATTTCCCATGTCTAATGTTCATTTGTAAAGTTGACTCACCATCTATACAAATGACCCCATGTGAGTCCAATCGTCGTATTTTTCTGAGCTGTGTCCGGTATATTCATGTCCTTCCTTCTCAGCCACTCCCAGAACATTGCACCCACTGAAACAAATTCCTGAAGGAGGAGTGAGCCGATTTCTCTTCAGCCAGTCACATATCACAGCGTCTCCCTCTCAACCCCCTCATTCACCGCTTCCTCAGGAATTCTCTTCTGTGGCAGGCCCCTTGTCAGTCAGGAAGCTGTAGGCGCAGATGAGCTCGAAGAACATGAATATGTATAGATGGTGGGTCTGAATTTAAAAACGGGCTTTTTTCTTTTATGGCATTGGGAATAACAAAATAGGCATAGGTTTACTTCTCTATAATAGCAAACTTCAAAGTGTGGGCTAGTTTAACTGACCGGTTCCCTTTAAACTACTGTTCTTTAATTACTTACATTGTTTTTTGTGAAATTTTTATATTTTTATTTTTTTCCCTTCGATGGAGCTACTTAAGAGCTTGGTTTTTTGCGGCAACACATTATTCTGGAGTACTTTGACTTTTTAAATGCTTTTGGAATAATAATATTGGGGGTCCTCAAAGTGCAGGAGGTTAAGGGGGCTATGGCAGCACTGACCACAGGCGGTCCAGTACTGAAGAACACTTGACTTAGAGACGCCCCTAGTTACAAACAGACCTCTGGATGTTGGTAACTTACTGTACTTTAGCCCTAAACTGCAATAAACAGCTATAACAGTTATCACAGGTGTCTGCAATGAAGCTTTATTGTTTATCCTGGTTCTTCTAATAACCCAACATTTTTAAAATCCAATTGTCACAGAGACGAAAAATGATTTGGCTGGGGTGACAATTATAAAATATACAGTTCCGACTTACATACAAATTCAACTTATGAACAAACCTACAGAACCTATCTTGTATGTAACCCAGGGACTGTCTGTATTAGCCAACTATCAGTTTGAAAGGACATGCCTGCCCTACGGGAGGCTACAATATGATACACAGTTAAAAGAGGTTAAACTAGCCAGTGTGTATGGCCGAATAGAGTTGATAGATGATTTTTATTTTCTAAAAATTCCTTTGTGTCTTCAGTCTGCATGGTGGCTAATTGTTTATAATAGTGACTGCTGATCTCTGGTCCAGGTCTTGTAGAAACAACCGTCTTGCTTAACGTGGCAAATCAGAATAAATCATCTTAGTAGTGTCTTTAGCCTAAAATATCAAAATTGGCACTAAATAAAATGGAAGTAATTAATGTAATTTCCCCTGACTAAAAAGAAAATGTATAAAATGAACATTTAAAAAAAAATGATTAGAGCTGCAAAGTCAGGCACGTATTTACCTTACATTTTGATAAAATTCAAGGCTCATCAGAATGGCTATTATTTCAAGCATTCTGGTATTTCTCATATCTATTTTGACAATGACAATGCAGTATACTACAACAATATATTACAGAAGCCAGCAATACATTATATACAAACACTAGGACATTGAGCGTATCTGTCATCAGGATTTCACATTTTCACCTAATGACAGGTTCCCATAGTTTTGTTTAATACTAATTTCTATGGTTTTATAATGAAGATTCATGGTTCCACTCATTTTTAAAACTTAATAAAAATAGACTTGGCTTCCTGCCAGAAAACTGCATTGAGTGGTAGTCATCATCATTATCTGCACACTGCTCTTACAACTCTCCTTCCTTCTCCCTCCTTCCCCTCCCTCATGCAGACTTGAGCTGAAAGAAATTTGTTTGCAGCGTTGGGTCAGCTCATTTTTGCATGCGGAGAGGGGGATGAGGGTTCAGGATGTAAAGCTGTAAGCTGTGTGCAGATAATGATGATGAATCAGTGACTCCGAGCAGTTTGCTGGCAGGGAGCCAGGTTAAAACGTATCAACTTTTTAAAGGGATTGGAATCTTTAATGTTAATTGTTAAAGCATTGGGAATTGAGTATTAAAAAGGCTACGGGACACTGTCATTAGGTGAAAATTTAAAATCCCTATGATAGGTTCACTTTAAGAAAAAAAAGAACTGTTTGCAGTTGTAAGTGATTGCAGATAGATGATGAACTGAAATAAACCCACTAACATTCTGTCCAAAACCTTAGCGTAGCACATGTACTTGGAATACTATGAAATACAGAGTAAATCATGTAATATTTCAGCGTGTGCCTTATCACTAGCAGCTCCCACCCATTACTGCATGTCACGTGCCCATCATTCTTTACAGCAGAAGGAAATGTTATCAGTTGATTTTGATATTGATTTTTAATAATAATCAGAATATTTCTCATGATTTTTCTTGGGGATAAATTATGCTTTCATAATGTTTTTCTTAATAGTTTAAAAATGAATTGCAGATTTTTTTAATATATCTTAGCTGTGCTTGCAGTGCTGCTTTTATGACCCGGAGCCCAAACCTTCCCTCCATCACCATGCATGGAGAGTTATAACGATACATTGCTGGATCGGGCTTAGTAGTTTACTGCAATCTGTTTATGAATTAAATTTAAAGGGGCATTACACTCGCAAATGTTTATCCCCTGCGCTCTAGAGCGCCAGTGCCAAAGACCTTGAATGCAAGGATTTATGCTGGAATAATGGAGAACCAAGGCTTTCTGCTCTCCACTGGTGGATCGGGCATCCACCAATATGTCTATTGCTTTCTCTACCAGTGAATAAATGGTTGCTGTTAAGTAGACTAGGCTTCGATCGCCAATACACTTGAGTGGCAGTAAAGCAATGGGGGTCATTTACTAAGGGCCCAATTCGCGTTTTCCCGACGTGTTACCCGAATATTTCCAATTTGCGCCGATTTACCCTGAATTGCCCCGGGTTTTTGGCACACGCGATCGGATTGTGGCACATCAGCGCTGGCATGCACACAACGGAAATCGGGGGCGTGGCCGAAAGAAAACCCGACGGATTCGGAAAAACCGCCGCATTTAAAACAAAAAAATTGGTCGCACGGGCCATACTCACATGCACCAGGAAGAGATCAGTGAACTCCGACGCAACTCGGCGGACCTTGGCGCAGTAGCGACACCTGGTGGACATCGGGCGCAGGACCTTCATGAATCGCCGGAAGACCCGAACGCTCGTCCGAGAAGCCGCCGCTGGAACGCGCATGGACCGGGTAAGTAAATGTGCCCCAATGTGTTTGGCTATCTTCCTTAGGCCTTATGCACTCAAAGAAATGGGGGCCCCTGATCTGGCCACACAATTTGTGGCCATAGAGGTCTACGGCACTCTGTCACAATGTGGTGATCAGTTGGTGTCTCAACGCAGCGTGGCCAAGCCATGTGACCGCTGTGCAAAATCCGGGACATGTCCTATATTTTGCCATATTACAGAGGTGGATGCTTGGCTTTCTATAGAGAGAGGAGGAGAGCACTCACCCCTCCTCCTGCATCTGTTTGTTTACAAACGACTTTAGTACTATAGACTTGCATCTGGAAGAATAGGGAACAAGGTGACACATTTTGACAACTGCTGTGGGTTGCTACAGTTGGAATTATTTCCTCTCTGGGCGGACAGCTGACTGCTCATAACCGAAGATCAAGCAAGATAAACCGGGGACAGTTACTCATAGATACAGGTACTGTGACTGTGGGTATCTTCTTTAGTTTATTGTCCATGGCCTCCTTCCTTCTAAAATCAACTTAGAAATTTGTGATAATAAGCCAGGAGCACTGGGCGGCATTACCAAAGCCCCTCTGTGCTGCAGCTTCACAGGCTATTACACTGTTACAACAGGGAGGCAGGTGAGTTGTTTCTCTGCACAGTGTAACAGCCTGTAAACCTGCAGTATGGAGAGGATCTGGAAACGCCCCCCAAAAGCCCTTCTGGCTCATTGGCATAATTTTACTTTAAAAAGTTGATTTTGGATGGAACATAAGAAGATTACCAAAGTCACGGTGCCTTGATCTGTGAGGAAGTGTCCCTGGTTTATCCAAGCTTGATCTTAATGGTAGATTTCTTCTACGAAAGTCAAGTGCAAAAAGATTTGGGAGGGAGGATTGTATAATTTAGAGAACACATGACAATCAGAAGATGAATATGACCCACCACCTAATTTTATGTGAGCTTCAACATCTATTATATATAAAACTATGATTCAGGTTTTTAGATGCCACCATAGCCAGGGCCACGTCTGTATCATATCTTCTTCTCCAGGCTCTGCAACGGCTCTGATGCAGGAATCTAAAGCGCCATCCTTACATGTCAACTAGGCAACCTCACACTCTTGCTGGTACCATAGAAGAATTTCGGACCTTTGAGGGAAACCATAAAGATGATATGACCCTCAACAAAAAAGTTTGACATCCCTAATTTATAGCAAAAAAAAAAAAAATTTCCATGTGATCCATTATGTTTCTCCATGTGTCCATTGTTCTTTTCCTTGTTGTTTCTATCTCCGTGTCACCTTTAATAAAGTTCTACTTTGTTTTTGTGGGGTATTTTGCAGTACCTGTCGTCAAACAGACTTGGGAAAAAAACGCAGTTCACCTCGAATACTACAGTGATCACGCTGATCCCTCAATCCCTACAATAGACTTAGGAATTCCAAATGTGGAAAGAGGTAAGAAAAAAAAAAACTATGCAATGTACCCCCCCTCCCATTACCGTATAAAGAATAAAAGAGTGGATCCAGCACACGTAAATACAAACTACATTTTCCAATCTTTATTTCTTCATCACATTGTATAGAAGCAGGTATCGGAAAAAGTACATATCATTTCAGCTATGCAGCCTTAACCAAACATACCTTAAGAATGCTGTATCTACACTGATGCAGAAACATATCTTGTTTAATTCCTGAACCGAGTGGTTATGATGAAAAAACGATTATACAGTACTAGACCTTGGGAAAGCTGGTTTGCATGCTTGCTGCCTACATAAACACATTACACAGAGTTTCCTGAACTGTCCAGACAGGACCTATCAACCTTAGCTGGATGACTCAGACACAGTAGCTTTGGGATGGTGCAGTGATTGATTACTTCTGCCTGTCAGGGACAACACAGTGATTGCAGCGTTCTCTGGAGCAGTGCATAATTAGGATGAGAGGAGAAGCCCCGGAGCAGCCACAGGAGCGACAGAGCCCCATTATCCTGAATTTTATGATTGTTTCAAAACCACTCAGTTTAGGGATTAACAAGATATGTTTCTGCATCAGTGTAGCTACAGTATTCTCACGGTATGTTTGCTTCACAATGCATGAAATCAAATGGTAGGTTTCCTTTAAGGCCGCATAGCTGAACAACAAAGGAACGCCTTATGAAGAAATAAAGATTGGAAAATTTCATTTGTATTTCCGTGTCCTGGATCTTCTCTGTTTATGGATAACAGGTGACCCATTGAGCCTCGGGTCAGCTTTGTGCAGCAGAACGCACGCATACGAGTGGCGGTGAGCTGGCATACACTCGGGTTGGATTGTATACAGAATAACTTTCACACTTCAAGGATTAGTATTACATTTCTGTTTTTATGAGAATGTGTTTCTTACATTACTTGTCCTTTAATCTCTTACACTGCATAATAATCACCATTAATATGATAGATATTTATTATTATCCTGATGCAGGTTAGAGGTTACCCTCTAACATCTCGCACTAATCTGTTTTCCTGGCATGGGTAGACTGTTTCCACTCCTAGATAGACTGTATAAAAGAACTTGCTCATCCGGGAGCTACTACCATTAGACTTGAAAAAGCATAGATGGGAAAAAAACACTGCCTTATTATCATAAAAACAATTAAAGGGGTATTCTGGGAATATGAACATCTGATACAAAATTCCTATAATTCCTATTATTTAGAAATATCTATATTCCTATTTATTTATATATAAATAAATGAATATAACAAAACTCAATTTCGTTAGTCACAAAATGGAGATTAAATAGTTTGATTTTATCATTCACAAAATATTAAGAGTGAGCTTCCTAAAGTAGGCGGGGTTATGCCCAAGATGGCCGCCACTGGAAACTACAAGTCCCATGATCCTTTCGTTTTCAGTAACTCCTCCTCCCTCTCATGCTCTGCTCCCAGTGAGGATGGTACAGACTGTCCTTCTCTGTTACCATAGTAAAGATGTGTAACTTTCATCACCTCACTGAGATGACGTCTCACCACAACACTGGCCATACTGGATGCACTGCAACCAAACGACTACAGCCAAACTTAGTGCTGATCACATGACCTGCCCAGGCAGGTGCAGGACATGTGATGTGGACATGCGACCAGCGGCCATCTTCTGTCCTGTGTCTACTCCACGCAGAGAAAATCAACAGACTGATTAAAGGGCCAGTAGCATTTTAATTCTCCATTACAATGTATGTCCACAGCATTTTTCTGCTAAGGGGAGCAAAATTTTAAATAACAACTAATTACATATTAGCTTATATTTTAAGGACCAGTTTGTCCTTATGATTATTCCAGGAATACCCCTTCAAGTTTGATCCAAGGGTCAGGGCCAGATATAGAACATAAGGTTCCAGGCAAACAGTTCCAAGGGCGAGACAGAAATGATAAGACAACAACCAAGCCAAGGTCAGAATGAAGGTACAATGCACCTGGAAAGAGACTTAAAAAGGCTAAGAATCTTAAAGGACATCTATCACCAAGATGAAGGATTGTAAACCAAGCACATTTACACGCTGGTGTGTGCTCCCACTAGCAGGATCTGCTCTTCTTTTAGCTTGTTATGCATTTATTTTTACGAAAAACAATTATGCAAATGCACCTGAGATGCTCCAGGCTGCATTGACATCAATGGAGCCCAAATTTTAAACTTTTTTTTTTCAAATTTTTACAAAAACAAGTTTTTCAAAAGTTTTTCAAGAACAAGGGCTTAAAGGGAAGGTTGCATAAGCCCATTACACCTGCAGTGCAAATCTGCCTCTTTGCCTTTTCTAAGCATTTGCATTACAATATAATTGTGTTTTATAACTTACCATGTACCCTGACAGAATGCTCTGTTTAGTCCCAGGGGTTGGTTTTAGTTTGGATGCATTTCAAACAACAACACATAACTTGTCTGTGCTGAAGACTGCTCAGCTCTTGGCCCTACCTTTGTGCTCCTGTACAGCTCCACCGTCTCCCTCTGATATCAGATCACCAGGCTGTGACCACTATGAAGAGTAGGAGGGAGGAGCTGTACAGGAGCACAAAGGTGGGGGCCAAGAGCTGAGCAGTCTGCAGCACAGACAATTCGCATGTTGTTTTTGAAATACATCCAAACCAAAGCCTAACCCCTGGGACTAAACTGAGGATTTTGTCAGAATACCAGGTAAGTTATAACACACAATTATATTGTAGTGCAAATGCTTAGAAAAGGTGGAAAGGCAGATTTGCAATGCAGGTTTTATGGGCTTCTGCAACTTGTCTTTAGTGAAAATGAGGTCCTTGGTGACAGGTTCCTTTTAAGAAGCTAAAAGGGGCACACACCTGCATCTGCATCAAGTGTGCTTGGTTTACAATCCTTCATCTTGGTGGTAGATGTTCTTTAAAGGGAATGTGTCAGCAGGAATGTCACTTTTAGCTACTGACAAGTTCCAATAGCCTTAACAATGAGTTCAAAAATGTCCTTGTTTGTATTCCGAATCATATCAGTACTTTATAAAAGTATATTAAACATTACCTGACTTAATTCATTTGTGTGAAGATAATGGGGGTCATTTACTAAGGGCCCGATTCGCGTTTTCCCGACGTGTTACCCGAATATTTCCGATTTGCGCCGATTGTACCTGAATTGCCCCGGGATTTTGGCGCACGCGATCGGATTGTGGCGCATCGGCGCCGGCATGCGCGCGACGGAAATCGGGGGGCGTGGCCGAACGAAAACCCGACGTATTCGGAAAAACCGCCGCATTTAAAAACCGAAAAAGTGTCGCTCGGGAAGCGCTTACCTTCACCTGGTCCGAGGTGGTGCATTCCGGCGCG
The DNA here is from genome assembly GCF_040894005.1 of Engystomops pustulosus. NCBI lineage: Eukaryota > Metazoa > Chordata > Amphibia > Anura > Leptodactylidae > Engystomops > Engystomops pustulosus. The sequence continues at coordinate 42,507,828 of NC_092412.1, forward strand.
TTGAGATGATTTTCAGCGCAGCAGCGCCACCTGGTGGATGGCGGAGGAACTACCTTCATAAATCCCGGCCGGACCCGAATCGTGTGCAGAGAATGCGCCGCTGGATCGCGAATGGGCCGGGTAAGTAAATGTGCCCCACTGTCCCATAAATGTAGGCATGATGTCCCTTAGAAAATAAGATTGTTGTCCTTAGATACAACCACTGTTGCTGTGATTTGTGATTGCACAAAGAAACAAATAGTTTTTGCATATAATATGCCCGTGAGTAACTGCATATTCTACAGCCGTCCTGTGGTAATGATTGCTAAATCCAGGGCTCTATAGCACATGTTCGGTCACTGCTGCCAGAGTGCAATGGTGGTCGTATCCAAGGACAGCTATCTCGTTACTAAGACGCAACATGGCTACATTTATGTTCACACTGGTTGAGTTTGTATGTATAAATGAGATATATATATATATATATAGATATAGATATATATATATATAGATAGATATATATATATAGATATATATATATAGATATATATATATATAGATATAGATATATAGATATAGATATATATATATATATAGATATAGATATATATATAGATATAGATATATATATATATATAGATATATATATATATAGAGATATATATATAGATATATATATATAGGGCAGATGGATTGCATTAAATGTGAATGTCCAGATGGGAATACCCCTTTAAGTCAGACCACTCATACTGGAACTGGGTCATTCAGATAGAGCTGTTATATCCTATTTAGTTTTTTTTACTTTTAGTTTTATAAAGATCACAACATAACCTAACCTAAAAAGGAGAAATCCAGATTGATAAGAATTCCTGATACGTCTGACTATATTGTTGGCTTATCTTGTGGTGTTTTGTTGTTCTCACTTCTATATTCGCAGTATTTTATTGTACGTGCAGCGTATATATTCTAGTTACGTGCGGCGCGGCTTTGGTGTTAGCGATGTTTCCGCCTCATTAGTTTTAGTGTTGTGAATGATCAGAGCCAGAGAGTGTGTGACATAGTTACTTTACCAGGATTTATGTCGTCCTCTTTGCTTTTCTTATTGTCTTAATTTAATGCCTAAACCTTTCCCTGTGCCAAGTGCTACTTCCCCGGCTCTTAGCGCTTTACAAGTGGAATACGGCAGAATAATGCAGTTCATATCTGTCCCCGAGTGAGTTATTGTGTTACAGAGCTGCCGTGTATTTCTCTCCCGATACGGATCACATTTTTTTTTGTTCTCTTCTCTGGTTGAACTTCCTTTTTAGTATCCTGTAATGATGTTGGATATATTCGGCGGACGGTGATGGTGAGCAGGAATAAAAAGGGCAAGATAATTATAATCAGATACGATAATGGAAAGTGTTCAGCTATCATTATTTTACATTTTGTATATTGTAATATATTAGATGATCTCCCGTTATTAAAAAAAAAAAAGAAAAACTGAGCAGATTGTACATAGTGTCCTATCTGCAGGCAGCATGTTATAGAGCAGGAGGAGCTGAGAAGATTGTACATAGTGTCCTACCTGCAGGCAGCATGTTATAGAGCAGAAGGAGCTGAGAAGATTGTATACAATGTCCTATCTGCAGCCAGCATGTTATAGCTCAGTAGGAGCTGAGAAGATTGTAATAAGTATCCTGCCCGTATGTAGCATGTTATAGAGCAGGAGAAACTGAGAAGTTTGTGTATAGGGTCCCATCTGCAGGCAGCATGTTGTGGAGAAGGAGGAGATGAGAAAATTGTACATAGTGTCCTATCTGCAGGCAGCATGTTATAGAGCAGGAGGAGCTGAGCAGATTGTATATAGTGTCCTATCTGCAGGCAGCATGTTATAGAGCAGGAGGAGCTGATCAGATTGTACATAGTGTCCTATCTGCAGGCAGCATGTTATAGAGCAGGAGGAGCTGATCAGATTGTACATATTGTCCTATCTGCAGGCAGCTTGTTATAGAGCAGGAGGAGCTGAGCAGATTGTACAGTGGGTACAGGAAGTATTTAGAACCCTTTAAATTTTTTTTTTTTTTTTTTTGCTCAAAGCAGTTTTCGAGCTAGTACAGCCAGGAGTCTTCTTGGGAATGATGCAAAAAGTTTTTCACACCTGGATTTGGGGATGGTTGGATGGTGAACATTGGCAGAGGTCATTTTCAAGTCTCTCCAGAGACCCTCAATTGGGTTTAGGTCCTGGCTGTGGCTGGGCCAGTCAGGAATGGTCACAGAGATGTCCTGAAGCCTCTGCTTTCTTATGTTAGCTGTGGGCTTAGGGTCATTGTATTGTTGGAAGATGAACCTTTGGCCCAGACTGAGGTCTGGAACACTCTGGAAGAGGGTTTCATCCAGGATATCTCTGTATTTGGTTTTAAAAATGTAAAAAATTATGCAAATGTGCATGAGGGACTCTGGGTTCCATTAACACCTATGGAGCCCAGAGCCCTTCAGACTCCTTTGCATAATTTTTAAAGCCATTTTTTTTGTAAGGACATAAGAAGCTAAGAGAAGAGCCGATCCTACCATAGAGGGCGCACACCAATATGTAACTGTGCTTGGTCTACAATCCTTCATCCTGGTGGTAGATTTTCTTTAAGTTCTTCCACATTTATAAAAGGGTGGATTCTGGAAATGTTTTGAGGTGCATGTGGCAGGAGCGTGCATGTGATGGTAGTTCTGGTGTAAATGAGAGGTCAGAGTCCAACACAACCCCAGAACAGTGGGTTTGCTGCCTCGGAGTTCTTTAACCCCTTAATGACCGCCCTATCGGGTTTTTACAGCGGTCATTAAGGGTACTTCTTCTGACGCGGCGCCTTTCTACGGCGGCGCGTCAGAAGAAGTTTTCGGGACACCGGGTTATTATAGTGCCGGTGTCGGCCTGTGATATCACAGCCCAGACCCGGCACTAACACCCGGGATCGGAAAAACTCCGATCCCGGGTGTTTAACCCCTTACACGCCGCGGTCAAGCATGACCGCGGCGTGCAAGTCTGTCCCCCGTGGATCGGACCCCCCCGGTGTGCTTACCGGGGGATCCGATCCCTCCTGCCCCGGGTCCCGACAAGTGACCCGAGGCTGTCGGCTCTTCTTCTCGCCGGGTCCTGCCTTCCTGGCAGGACCCGGCTGTAAGTAACTGAGCAGGCGCGGCATGCTCAGTTACTTACACTATACACTGCAATACAAGTGTATTGCAGTGTAAAGGCTTGAATAAGCGATCGGATGATCGCTTGTTCAAGCCAAGAAGTAGAAAATGTAAAAAAGTTAAAAAAAAAAAAAAAAAAATTAAATCTTTTTATAATTTAAATAAATAAATAAAATAAAAGTCCCATAATCTCCCCAGTAACACATAAAATGCAAATACAGTAAATAAAACACAAAAACATACATATTTGGTATCACTGCGTCCGTATTAATCTGTACAATAAATCTAAATCAATATTGAACCCGCTCAGTGAACTACGCAAAAAAAAACTCAGAAAACTTCCCATAATATACAATTTTTCATCAAACACCATCACAAAAAATGTTCTAAAAAGTGATCAAAAAAAGTTACGTTCCCTAATATGATACGACTGAAAAGAACAACTGTTTTCGCAAAAAATAAGCCCTCAACCAGATCTGACAACAGAAAAATACAGAAGTTATGGCCCTGAAAAGTTGTCAATAGTAAAAACAATGCGATTTTCTCCAATATTGGTTTTGCTCAGGAAAATTAAGCAAAAATAAGAAAAACTATATAAATGAGGAATCGCCGCAATCGTAGTGAACCAGAGAATAAAGATAAAATATTATTTTTACATTACGGTGAGCGGGGGAAAAAAAATGCTAACAATCCAAAATAAAAATTGATGATTTTGTTTGTGTCCCCCTGGAAATAGTTAATAAAATCTCAAGAATAAGCTTTAGACTCCCAAAATAAATTATCTATACATTGTATCTCATCCCATAAAAAAATAAGCCCTCATATGATCGCATTACCAAAAAAAATAAAAATGTATAGGTCGTA